>NC_089695.1:15264294-15970794 GCF_031753505.1 Anomalospiza imberbis | reverse complement strand
CCAGGGGTCACAAACAGCCCCAGCTGCACTTGCTGAGGGTGCTCAGCAGTTCCCACCTGCTTATCCTTTGGATAAAAAGGAGCAAATGCATTATTTGGCCAGAAAAACTTTGTTTCAAGTCACAGGATCATTTGGATTGGAAAGGACCTCCAAGATTATTGAGTACAACTGTGCCCCATCCCCACCTTGTCCCCAGCCCAGAGCTCCGAGTGCCACCTCCAGCCCTTGCTGGGACACTCCAGGGGTGGGGATCCAAACCTCCCTGGGCAGATCCAAGGCCTGAGCACCCTTTCCATGGGGAAATTCCTGCTGATGTCCACCCTCAGCCTGCCCTGGCCCAGCCTGAGGCCGTTCCCTCTCCTCCTGGATGCCTCCCCCGCCCCCGGCTGTCCCCCCCTGTCAGGAGCTGTGCACAGCCAGAAGAGCCCTCCTGAGCCTCCTTTTCTCCAGGCTGAGCCCCTTTCCCAGCTCCCTCAGATGCTCCATTCCCCTTCCCAGACACACCCAACCAATGAGAATAACAACATAAAAACCCCAAAATGTCTCATCTAAAAGGCTGTAGGCACCAAGAGAATCTCCCCCACAAAGACCATATCCTGTACACATCATTATATTTAATCACCATTTCTCTAACCATCATAATTGATATTTCTATAATCTTTGGAATGACACCAGCAATAGTTCTGAGGAGCCACACTCAAGAACTGAAATCCCTTTTTTGGAGGTGTCAGCAGGGAGTCATCAAATCTGCATGGGGAGTGAAATATCTGAAATTTTCGGAGGCAGCTCAGCAATTTTTCATATTACCAGTGCAAGACATCAACGAAGATGTGGTGAAAAGCCAGGAATGAGTGTCCACTCCTTTTGATGCTTTCCCAGCCTACGCCTGGATGCACAAGTTCCAATTACTCAGGTGGACATGGGACTTGTACAGGTATTTTATGGGAGAAACGAGTTTATTCTAGCCCTGTAAGTGTTCTCCAAGAGCCTGTTTGGCTTTGTTTTATGATAATAGTAATCTTACATGAAGCGTTTAAAATCCTGAAGCTTAGAAGTCGTTTCTATAAAGGCCAGAAGCATGGTGTGGAATGAGTAAAGATTTCATCTTTTGGGATTTTATAGTAGCCTCAGAAATGTATCTGTTTTGTCAGGGAGGTTGAATATTCTTGAGTCAGGAGGCAACTAAAATACGTAATATGGATGTTTATTCTTATGTGTAGACCTCATTTCCAAAAAAAAAAAGAAGTTTAAGAGAGCTCTTTTTTTGGTAAAAATGTAAGAATAAGTTAAGCAACCTTTTCTCATAGTTGATCCAGACACACTTATGGTGTTTTTTGAGAAAGGGGACCCAAAACACATTTCAAATACAGGGAAAATTCTTTTCCTAGAACAAAAAACGCTTTCATTTTTCCTAAGATACATCTTGCTTAAGAGCCTTGAGTGTTGAACAACCCATTAAGAAACGCTGTCTCCAGTCCAGCTCTCTCAGCTCTTTCACACATAATTGCCTAATTGAAATGGGATCATTTATTAGCTTCTTTGCTTGAGGCTTCTGCAGCTCCAGCTCCTGCTCTTGGGCATCCTCCTTTGAATTGTAGCATTTACCTCAGCTAATTATAATGTGGTATCACTTGATAAAGCCAACTGAGATCATAATGGGAAGACACTGAAACATCTGCCAAGGTTGGAAAATTGGGTTTTTCTTTCTACTCTTGCCAAAGACAGGTTACCTGTAATTAGTTCTAATTTATAAATAAGTGCAGGCTGTACTTCTAAAAGGTACAATATCATGCCTTGCCCCCTATTTAGAAACAAGTTGGGAATTATACATCTCAATCAACTGTATTCCTTCTCTGTGTCAGGAATAATGTCTTTGCCTGAGAATTTAGGGAGGAGAAAGGGAGTTATACAAGCAAAAGATTCATGGGATACCTGTCCCACGTGACAAAAAACAATGGCACAAGTGCCTAAAATGGAAATCAAGGGAACTCCAAAATTGTCAATATGGATTATTTTTGTTGCTCTCTGAATCCTGAATATTTATTATTCAGGCATTACAACTCATCTTCAAACCCCTTTGAATTTTTTGTAATTGTTGTTACTTTTTAACACCATCTGTAATTCTCAAATAATCACAGGGCTCCAGGAGCTGGAGTTTTACAAACCCACAAGCATCCCAAGATGAGGAAAACTGTGCTCAGATCTGCCTGAACTTACATCACATAATGAAATTTCTTGGTGTTCTTTTTATCTGTTTGGGGTTTTTTAAAGCCTTGTTTGTTCTCAAAGGATCCCAGAACTCCAGCCCATTTTGGCATGAACTGTGATCCCTAATCCTGGCCCTTCCCAGGACAGCCAGAGCTGTGTGGGAGCACCAAGCTGGAACTCCAAAAGTGCTGGGATGGTTGGGATGCTCCAGAAAAAAGCTGTCTGTGGAGTTCCGGAGTGGAATAACTTCAGATTTGACACCTTGGCTTAACCAAGACTTGATGAAAGCAGCTTTCACTAACCCCTCCTGAATTCCTCCTGCCTGCAGTCAGTCCTTCCAACCAGCCTTCCCCGATATAAATTCAGGAAGGAAAGAAAAGCCAAGGCAGCTCGTGGCCCTTGATGTCTGACATTCACCTGCTGCCCAAGTGGGTGCCGTGGAGCAGCTCTGCAGCCTCTGAGTGGGCACCACTTCTCATTTTGCAGACACCTCCCTGTTCTCCAAAGCTCTTCTCGATTTCCTGTGGCACCTGATACCCTTCCCAGGGCACACCCCAGGTTCTGGCCCCCACCAGGGTATTCCTTGAGCAGCCCCAGTCTGAAGAGGCCGTGGAGGATGAAGTGCTGACTGCTGCCTCGGGTCTGGGCCATCCCCTGAGCTCTGTTTTTAGAAGGCTGTTGAAGATAAGCTGTTAGCAGGCTGCTTGGTAGGAAAAGGAACAAAAAAAAAAGGATGTAAAGGAAGGTGAGGAGGATATGCTGAGGTGGACACTGAGCTCCACAGCAATGCAGAAAACTCTTTTCAGAATGGCTGCTCCCTTGGTGGGTTTGTTTTCTCCCTCTGAATGCCTGAAATTTTGCACTGAAAATGGGAGAGAACATGGTTGTGAAGAGTTTTATTATCTTATTGTACATGACGACACTCATGCAGTCCAGATCTCAGCTTTTCCCCTTTGGACTTTGTAAAGTTCTCTTTTTTTTTTTTAATCCCTCATATTAGAAACAGAGCCAGAGAACAAACAAATAACAACATTAAGATAGGTGGCTTCTTAAATTTCTTGACTCAGTCTGGAAATGGATTTTAGGTGTATGTATGTGTGGTTTCTCTTCTCTTTCTTCCTTTTTTCTAACAGCCACTTTGTATTAAACATTTCATCACAGACATTTGGTCATCCTTTAGAAGCCTTTTGGTGAATACTTGCTGTTGCTGCAGTTTGTCCATGCAGAAAGACCAGGGTGAGTAATGAGAAAATAAACTTTCCCCTGTGCTGTTCTTTCACTTCTCTGCTTCTGCTGCTGTGGTTTCACCCAAGCCTCGGGAGCTCAGAGTTTGCTTCTGCACCCTTGCAGAAGATGAAGAGTGATTCTCAGGAAACAAAAAGAACAATTCAGTCTCCTTGGTTTTGCTTTTTTTCTGAGATTAATGATAGGTGCCCATCAGGAACCTGGGTTTGAGGCAGAAGTCTTCCTTTAGAATCCAATTAATGTGGGGCAAATTACAGACCAACTTTTATCCTTTTGCCTGACTAACAGGGTTTATTTTAAAAGCAAACCACTAAACTTCAGCTGAGGCATCACCAGCCCAGCCTGTCCAAGCATTTGATAAATCATTGTGTTGGGCAGGCACTTTTACATCATTACTTGAAGCTGGCAGCAGGCACGAAGGCTCCAGTCCCACAGAACTCCACAGAGATCCTTCAGAGCAGTTTTCTCTGGAAAATTTCTGCCCATATCAGCTCCAATATTGGTCTAATTGAGATGATTTGAAGTGTAGGAGTCTGGTTGTTTGGAGTCTTTCAAATCCTTTCAGTGAGCACTGAAATTTTCATCTGGGTGAGTTCTGAGAAACCAGGAACAGGTTCAGCATTTATGAATTTCAATAGATTAAGCTCAAAAAATAGGTCAAGAGCCCCGAGGGACACCATTGTGTTCTTCAATAGGGTTGAAAAGAACAGTGAAGTCCTCAACCAAAAATTGGCAGTAAGAGGTGAGCCTTCCCTTGCAGTACAGTTTGAAAAACAAGCCACAAACTCAATACATTTTCAGTCATATTCAGGCAGAAATCTGGATGCTGATTCACAAATATTCTATCTTGGCTGGCTGCAAATGATTGACTTACATTAATTCCTCCAGCTCTTCAGAAATCAATTTCCACTTTAGTGCAGCACTGAATCCCCCCAAAATCAAGAATGCATCTTGATAAAATGCCTACTAAGAGTGGATGTTAACTTCAATATTCTCATTGTCAGCTCTGTATTACTGGCAGTAAAGTGCAAAGCATTTTGAGTTTTTGTTCAGAAGCAGCTGATGTGTGTTGGCTGGGGAGGTCTGTATGTGTGTGTGTGTGTGTGTGACCATGGATGGGCTTTTTGGAAGGTTTGGTGCTCTCCAAGGGAAACTACAACGGATGGTGGGACAGGGCAAGGGGGAATGGGTTCCTACTGACAGAGGGCAGGGATAGGTGGGATATTGGGAAGGAATTCCTCCCTGTGAGGATGGGGAGGCCCTGGAATAGAATTCCCAGAGAAGCTGTGGCTGCCCCTGGATCCCTGGAAGTGTCCAAGGCCTGGCTGGACGGGGCTTGGAGCAGCCTGGGACACTGGAAGGTGTCCCCATGGCAGGGGGTGAAGCTTTAAGGTCCCTTTTGACCCAAACCATTCCCCAACTCTCTGATTCTATTCCATGATCCTTCCCTCATCCTCTTTTGTCCTCCCCTCACTCCTTTGGGTCCATCCCTGCCACAAATCTCTCAGGACCGAAATCACCTCACGCAGGATTTCGCACAGCGCTCACCCACAAATTCCAAATTCCCCCAATTCCAGATTCCATGATCACACCAAAACATCCACAAAGGACACAAAAATTCCCCAGGATCTGCAGCTCAGCCATGTCAATCCCTTTGGGGAGGGAAGAGTGGGCACCACCCTGGCCCAGGCTGGGACAGGCCGCGTTCCAGCGCCTGCACCTCCAGCGCTGCCGGGAGTTTTGCTGGGATTAACCCAGCCACTTGTTTATTCCCTGGGTTAATTTCACACGCCGAGCACCAAGCTTGTGTTAATTATATGATTTACTGGGCTGTGTTTCTTTTTTTTTTCATTGCATCGTAAAAAAAAAAAAAAAAAAAAAAAAAAGGTCTTGAATAAGAACTCTTGTTCTGGTAAATTTTTGCTTGTTTGTGAATGGCCTGGAAATAGTTAAGAGCAAGCACGTCCTCTGGGCCAAAAGGGACTGGAAGGCTCAGATTATTGCCTTATTTATTTTATTTTATTCCTAATTAACGTTTTATGAGCTCTGAATATGTTTACAGAAGCACATGCTGGAAAGGGCACATGGACAAACAGAATTAAGAGCCATTGGCTGCTCCACAGCATGCCCAGATTAAAATACCACTCAGCAGTCTTGTGCCTTTGCTGGAGGAAGCTGGACAGGCCCATTTACAGCAGCAACAAAAGTTCACCTGGACAGTTTTACTTTCTAACCCAAGCCCAAGTGTTTGGGAGGGAGGAAGATCTGATCTGCCGGTGGGGAAATAAATCCGCCAAGCAGCATTGGCAGAGAGAGCTTTGGAGCTGGGGCAGTTTGTTCCCTCATCCCAGCTCTTTGTGGATTCAGTAAAATTAAAGTTAAATGATAAAAATGCCAGGCATTTTGCACAGTAGCTCCTGAGCGTGGTCTCCTGAGATCAAAGGAAAAGGGAAGATGCTTGAACTCAGATCCCACCCAGATCTGTCCAGTGGGGCAGGGAGAGGCTCCAGCCTGACCCCTCTGAGGAACAGACCTGGGTTTGTCTCGGTGCCCTGAACTCGTCCTGCCCCAGGTTCCAGACTGAAATAAACATTGCCTGGGAATAACCTGGCTTGGTTTTATTCGAGTCCGTGGGTAAAGCTAGGATAATGTTCATGCTTTCCAGCTCCGGGTGAACTCAGGGCCTGGATCAGCCTTTTCCAGCCTCTCTCACTCCGAGCTGCTGAGGAATTCCCACCTTTCCTCTGAGCCCACATTGTCCTCTTGCTTCTGCAGCAGCAATGTTGACTCCTTTTTAACAAATCACCTCTCTCTTTCCCCCAAGATGTGCCTGCTGCTCCCATTGGCAAATGCAAGAGCTCTGGGTCCTATCAACCAATTGCCCATGGAGAGTTTTATAGCCTTTTTTTTAGCTGCCAAGGGAAAAACTAAGGCTGTTTATCAGAGAATTGCAAACACTCAGTGCTCCAAGAAATGTTAATATGATGCCCTTGGGATAAACATTGTTTCAATATGTTTTTAAGCTGTAATTTACTTTCCTTTTGAGAAATAAAAAGAAATATATTACTAAGAAACAGAATGATTGTACAGCATGGTTAAAATCAGAAATAGTATGGTGGTGGGGAAAAAACTCCCTACATTTTTCTCCCAAAATACATTTTTAATTGGGAACAGAGCAGTACAGAGATCTAGGTGCAGATAAATTAAGTTTTCCTGCCTTCCTAGGGCACAACAGAAAGATTTTATTGTTGGCTAACATCTTTTAGTACTTTAATTATCAGAACAGAAAAGTGCTCCATTACTCCTCGCACAAAAACAAAACCCTAAGTGAATGATTCATCCATAATATCTGAATTCCAGCTGGAGAAAGTAGTGAGAGAAGTTTAATTTGCACCTAGAACGATGCTGAAATCCATGACAGTTCCAGGTCCAAATTGCTTTGGTGTCCCTGAGTAACTCAGGGATTATTTCTCAGCTCTTTAGACCTGTAGGTGTTTTCTGTCTCTCCATTCCCTTGTGAATCCCAGTTTTAGGGCCAGGCATGGCCCATATTCCCCAAACCTGAATGCATTACTACTGCTGGGTGTTTATTATTTGCATGGCTTTCCCTCCCTCCGAATTCTCACGGTTTCCCGAGTCAGCACAGGAGGAAGGTGGGAATGCCCTCGTAAGCAAATTGTTGCTTCTCAGCATTATTTTTACTGCTGAGGTGCCTTTGCTGACTCAGACTAGCCTCATAATTCTGCCTTTTCCATTCAACCACCTTCCTTCCAGTCAGACCTCTCCTACAGAAGGAAATTAGAGGGGGAAAAGCACCAGCAGGAGATGTATTGTTTATTTATATAAAAAAGCAATGATCATTCAGCTGTAAATAAATACAGAATCCTGATCAGCCACGAGGTTCAGCCACTCCATGGCCACTCTGGAGATAAAGGAGAGCTGATTCTTTAGCCAGAGGTTCATCTGCTGTGGCAGCAGCTGCACACACTGATAGCCCTTTTCCTTTCCATCACCACAGAATTCACAGAATCACTGAGTTGGAAGAGACTTTCAAGATCATCGAGTCCAACACAGCCCAAACACCTCAACTCAACCCTGGCACCCAGTGCCACATCCAGGCTTTGTTAAACACACCCAGGGATGGTGACTCCACCACCTCCCCGGGCAGCCATTCCAGAACTTTATCACTCTTTCTGTAAAGAACTTTCTCCTAACATCCAACCTATATTTCCCTTGGTGCAGCTTGAGGCTGTGTCCTCTGGTTCTGTCAGTGATGCCTGGAGAAAGAGCCCAACCCCACCTGAGCACAGCCACCTTTCAGGGAGCTGTAGAGAGTGATAAGGTCACCTCTGAGCCTCCTTTTCTCCAGGCTCCACCATGAGCTCATCAAAACCATTCATCTACTGGCCAATATTCTGCTATTTCTGTTATCTCACTAAGCAGCAAAACCTGCAGGTGATGGTGGATTTCCAGACGAGGAGAGTGGAGGGGGAAAGAAGAAAAAAGTCCCTTGGAACTGGTTTCTGTCAAAGGGTGAATTAGAGTGTGGCATAAACAAACAGCCCAACACGTTCTCCTGTTTACATGGGACCAGAGAATGTTTGTAAGGCTGAGTCCTGAGGGAGACACTCAGAGTAAAAATGTCCAGACTTCCCCTGCACCAGGTCCAGAACTGCAGGGGAAAAGGGAGGGAACAACGAGTGCTCTGAGAAAGGAATTGTGCAATAGGAAATTGCTGCTGTTCCATTTTGCACAATTTTGTGCAAATGTGCTGATGGAGGTTTTATTTGCTTGCCTGGAGACAGTTCAGCAGATTCCTGGAGGTTTGGGTGCCTCCATAAGGGTGAAAGTGGTGCTGTAGCTGCCCCAGATTTGTTTCTTTTTCTTCTTCTTCTTCTTCTTCTTCTCTTGGATTCTCAGTTTCAGAAAGAATAAGTCCAGCTTTTTATAGAAAAGCAATTTAATTACAACAAGCTTTTGCCAAGTGGAACTGAGTCCTCCTGCTTCTGTCTGGGGTTGTGTTCTTGAAGCAATTTCTTGACTTATTGGTCTGCCTTGCTATTTGGAGATATTGGGCCAATTATCCATGAATTCCATGGATCAATCCCTATGAGTTTCCACTGTCACAAGTTCAAAATACAGACAAGATGGCTTTCTCTTCTGAGATATCTAAAGGTCTAAAAGCTGCTCCAAACACCTTTTCTCCTGTTCCTGGAATTGCACCAAGCAGAGGCTCTGGAAACCACAGTTTGTCCATGATCAGCTCCTGAGGCTGCCCAAGGAAAACCATCGCCTTTCTTCAGGGGTTTAATAGATTTGCCTGTGGTTTGTAATTGAGCCTGAAATCAGGAATTCAGTCTGGAGGCAGCCTCTTACTCCTGATTTCATTTTTCACTCTGGAGTCAGGGTCTGAACGTCAAACTCCAGAGTGAAAAAATCTGTGCAGACCCTGCCTCCAGAGCTTGAAACTCCAGCAGAAAGCTCAAGGAAACATTTGGAAATGAGGATTTCTCAGCTAACGGTGCTTATTTGGACTCCCTTTGATCAAGGATAATGGTGCTTAAAAGAGTATTTGGATAGAGTTTTTAAGTGGAAATCATATTTAATGCTCCCATCGCTGCTTCTTAAGGGAAAAAATCCCACACAACAGGGACCTGGAGGTTTCCTGCCCTTCTCAGAGGTGGAATTTTGTGCTTTGCTATTTATTGACTTGCTTTGGTGCTCTCAGATGGAAACATTATCAGCCTCATCACCCCGGGACAGATCAAAGGCAGCAGCTCAGGCTCCTCCCCAGGGTGAAGATAAAGTGCTGCACTTGACCTGTGCCTGGAATGTGGGATGGGGTCAAAATGCAGGAAAATAAAAATAAAAATTAAAACCAATAAAACCAATAAAAGCAGCAGCAGCAGCAACAACAACAACAACAACAACAACAACAACAACAACAACAATAATAATAATAATAATAATAATAATACTTCCTTTCCACCTCTGCCTTTGGAGGCTCCTGCACTGAACAAGGCAGGGACTTGTGTTCCTTTCAGACATTTCTGCAAGTAAAATGTAGGAGAAGCTGGATGATCATTGCTTTTCTCCTTCTGCAACAAAGACCTCCTTTTCTGCAACTCAGGAAAATTCAGGAAGAGACAGACACTAAGCACCTTCAATATCCTTTTAAATTGCTGCCTCCTAGACTTTCCTTCCAACCAACAAAATAAGCATCTTTTCCCACCGCAATATTTCCTTTTTTTTTTTTTTTTTCTTTTTTCCTTGAAAACTTATGCTGCCTTTAAAAAAAAAGGCTGTAGGACTGAAGGGAGCTGTCTGTTCCCAGCTCAAACAGCAGTCTCTGCTGTCTGAGCGATTTTAGGAGTTTTTCCAGCCCACTGCTGCTGCCCGAGCTGGTGACCAGCGGCAGTGGGAAGCACAGCAGGCAACTCTGGAGCAGTGGAGGCACAATCCCACCTTCCCTGTCACCCTGCAGTCCTCACAGAACCCCTCCTCCTGCACTGCCTCTGCCTTTTGTTGTGATTATGAGCTCCAGGGCTCTGTTGCTCTGCAGTAAATCACTCCCAGCAGCCCCCAAAAGGAATAATTTGGGCAAGTCCTGCTCCAGCTGGTGTCCTGGAGTGAGGCTGTCTACAGACACCTTTGTGGGTTGCCTCTTCTACTTCCTGAGCATGAGAAGCTCTCATTTCAGCTCCTGAGCTTATTGCAGCTCCTGGGTACCTGCCTGATCTAATTTAGAATGCTAAGAGCTGCACTGATTCATCTCCTCAGGAAATCAGGGCTCTCCAGGCTTGGCCAGCAGTACCTGTTTCCTCTGAAAAAGCTCTGGCCAAAACACAAATGGTCCTTTCCTGGCTCTGCTGTTGTTGCTCAAGAGCCTCAGAGCTCCTGCACAAGGGAGAAGTGATCAGTGCTGGCCACAGTGATGCAGGAATAATAATAATAATAAATGCACAGTACAGGTAGCTCTGAAAGGAAAGCCTTAGAAATGTGTGGAGTTGAAAGGTGGCCTGCAAAACCTGCACCATTTTAGCACCATCTCAACTCCCTGCCTTCATCCCTGTGATCCCAGTCTTGTCAGGAATAAATGCCATTAGAGTTGTCATTTGTTTGCTGACAGAGCCCCAAGATACATCCAGGGGAAGAGAAACGAGCCATAAACTGATGTTTTACTGCATTTTGAAACTGCCTGAACCCAAATTTATCCAAGCACCTTCCATCCTCCCTGACTCTGGGTTTGAATGCACTCATGAAGAACTTTTCCAGACAAAGGGTCTGTGTTATCTCAGCCTGTCTGTGCTCCCACCTGGTGGAACACAGACATGGTCTGAGACACCAAATCAGGGCTGCAGATCTACCTGGGAAATCACCTGTGGGAAGGGGAGCTCATGGCAGGCTCAGTGCTGCTGCCTGAAAGGTTTACTTTGAGTTTATTTGGGTTTGTTTGGGTTTATCTGGGTTTATTTGCTTCACAGCCACTTTTTGTATCCAAGCCCATCTTTCTCACCAGGAAGAGGCACCGAGGAACACGATGGGAGCAGCACAAACACTCCTGGCAAGCAGCTGCCAGGACCTGACTGCAGCACTCCTCGTTTGCTATTGGTGTTTGGCTGAATTCTGACAAAGCCTCACTTCCCCCCTGCACGTTTGTGCTGCCTGAGCTGCTCAGAGGGATGGGTGGCCAAGGGACAACAAATCCACTGGCCAAACTAGAATCATTCAGGGTTAAAAGTAAGAAATATCCTTTTTTGTGTGCCCTGTTGCCCATCCCCTGGTCCAGAGGCTGAGCCATCCCATCCTGCAGGGCACTGCCAGCTTGGGATGGGCAGGGGCAGGAGGACTGCTGATCCCTGGGAAGGGAAGCCTTTCCCCAGCCCTTGGAACAGAGCTGATTTACTTGGATTACCTCAGTCTTTTAATTACCCTGTGTTTTCCCTCTCAAAGCCATGGGTCCAGTTTATCTGGCTGTGATTCCTGGGTTATTTTCCTGATTCTTGGCACCTCGGAGCTGCAAGTCTGTGCCTCTCCTTCAGGACAAGGAGAGGTGAACTTTGTGTCTTGGCTGCTGCCAGGGTCATTATGGAGAATTTGAGGTGATTCATTACTGAAAAACTTCTGGGCCCATTCCCCAAACTTGGAAGGAATTCTGGGCACCCTGCCTGCTCTACCCAAATTTGTGGTGGTTTCCCAGAATGCAAAATTGAGCACAAAGCACATCAGGGTGTGCTCTGAGAGGATAAGTGAGTTGGAAGGCAAAGATTCTTTTTTGTCTCCTAATTCCTTTGTCTGGTATTTCTTGACAAGGTAACCCAGCAGTGGAAATAAATTGAATTTACTGCAGCCTCACATAGGAGCAGAATTGTTTTATTCATGTGCTGTTTGTGGCCTTAAAGAACCTTTCTGCTTTCATGGATTTGTATAAAAATTCCTGGCTGGAATGGTGTCAGAGATGAACAGGATTTACTGCTGCAGCTCTTGTGGTCAGAACTAATTACCAGCTGCATTCTCTCAGATCTTAACTGTGCCTCTGGATGAAGAGATTCAGACAGAAATTTTGTTCATTTGGTTGGCTTGGGGTTCCCATCTTCAAGGCGGAAAATGAAAATTAACCTCCAGCAGAGGAAAAAGCCTTGGAGAAAGTAAAATTTGTTTTCATAGAGAGAGATGCTGCTGAAAAACCAGCAGCTTGTGGAACTGTTGTAGATAAGGAAATTTTGCTGGTGGCAGTGACAGAGATGGGCTGAGAAGGGCAAGTTTGGAATAAATAAAATTGGAATTAACATGGAGCATTTGCTTACCTGAGCCACTGGGATGCTGGGTGACTTCGAGGTTTTAGCACATTTCTAGTTGTGAATTGTCACTTTGGTCATTTAAAAGCAGGCTGAACATAAATAGCTGCTTTTTTTCCTGAATTTATAAATGCTAGCTGTCATCAGTCCATTCATGGACATGCCTGGACAAAAACTTCCTGGGATGATCTGTGATGTACTGCAGGTGATTTTGTCAGGTATTTATTTGGGATGGTCTTCAGGAGAGGAGAGGAATGTTTTAGTACTCATGTCACACTCAGCACCAGTCAAATATGAGTGGCAAAGTCCAATCTTCTTGGTGGCAAAGCTCCAAGCAGATCTGAGATTTCTGGGATGATTTTTCTGCATTTTTAAGCGACTATGTCTTTTTGTTTAACATCACATCACTTTTCCCTTTCTTCACTTCAAAACCATTCCACTGATCCTTTAAAATTCTTGTATTCCACCATCAACTTCCAGCTGCATCTGAATTCCTCACACTCCCAGGGACACTGGGAACAGGGATATTCCTGCCTAGGATGTGATCAGATGTGCTTTGTTTTGAAATCCATTTCAAAGCAATGACTTGTGCTGTGGAAAATTTGCCTTTTTCCCTTTATAATCAGTGTTTGCACTTGGGAAGCTCCCTTTTAATTTCATATCACAAGCAGGAGATTCTTGGAGTTGTGATAATTGGCAGTTGCAGCATAAAAGAGAAAATGCCATTAAAAAAAAATAAAAATCTATTTACAGCTATATAGTATATATAGCTATATAATAAATACATTTTAATATTATTAATAATTAATTTTATTATTTATGTTAAATGAATGTTTTATTATTTCTAATATTTTTTAAAATTTGAATCTATTTTTTATATTTATATTTTTAAACATTTACTTATCAGTTTTAGGATGGAAAGTGGCATTTTGCTAAGAAAGAGAGTAATGTTATTCCTTCAGTCAGGCAAAAGCTCTCAGCCTGTACAAAACCTTTGAATCACTTTTAACTAATTTTTTTAGAAGAAAAGAGATCCTCTAATGAACTTCCTGTTCTCCTACAATATTAAGGCAAGGAGCAGGTATTTGTCTTTAGAGGAGATTTATGTGCTTTGGGAAAGTGAAATTTCAGTCAGAAAACGTTTGTACCTTCACTGTTTGGTGCAATGAAAGCAAGATTTTTTTCTTTCTCACAAGGAGGGATCTGAGTCATCTCAGACTCTCTGCTCTGGGTACTTTCATTTCCATCCTTCTCCATTTGAACCAGGATTTTCCACGAGGGAACTCTCCTGCTCCATGAACTGTGATGATATGGATGGGAAGTTTCTCCTCAATATCAGGAGAATAAATTTTCATGTCTGAACTTCTAGACCAAACTTCAAATGTCTTTTCATCTCTGTTTTACTTAAAAGCACAAACTTCCACTGAAACACCTCCCACTCATTCACAAACCAGCTGAAAATTGCAATTTGACAGGGAAATGTCAAGACCAAGCTGATCTTTGCCTGAAAAAAAGCCCATTTGGAAAGGTTTGCTTAAAACCTAATGTTCCATAGGGATTCTGAAGCTGAGCTCTGAATCTCAGCTACAGACGCATCCAAAGATTATCTCAAAGGAAACTGGTTGCCTTTTTGGGTTCTCTTTTGGAGAACCTGTTTGGAACTGGCTAGATGAAGCTTATAACTATGAGTACCCTTATTTTAATTTAATATTTGGGCTTTCTCTCCAGATACTGGGATGAGACATCACTGCAGACTAATGCAAAACAGTTAAACTAACAAGTGCAAAAGCCGCTTATATTTTATATGAAAAATAAGGAAATCTTTCTTTCTTTCTTTCTTTCTTTCTTTCTTTCTTTCTTTCTTTCTTTCTTTCTTTTTTCTTTCTTTCTTTCTTTCTTTCTTTCTTTCTTTCTTTCTTTCTTTCTTTCTTTCTTTCTTTCTTTCTTTCTTTCTTTCTTTCTTTCTTCCTTCCTTCCTTCCTTCCTTCCTTCCTTCCTTCCTTCCTTCCTTCCTTCCTTCCTTCCTTCCTTCCTTCCTTCCTTCCTTCCTTCCTTCCTTCCTTCCTTCCTTCCTTCCTTCCTTCCTTCCTTCCCTTTTCCCTCTTTTGCTCCCTCTCTTTCTCTCCTTTCTCTCTTTCTCTTTTTCTCCCTTTCCTTTCTTCCTCAGAAACTTGACATTTGAGCCACAGCAATAAAAAAATCAGAGCAAAAGGCACCACAAAATGCATTGACAGCTCTGGAAAGAAAAAAAAATCACTTTCTGAGTCTCGGGGACAGCTTTCACTGTAAATAAAAATAAAAAAGAGCAGAAACTAATGTTTGTGGTCAGTCCCCAGCAACCACACTCTCTAACGCAAAGCAATTGCATTTTTACCTGAAATCTGTGACAGATAGCTGAGGCACTAATGTTTTTCTCTGTTAATAAGCTGGATATGGAACAGAGCTCCTTTAGAATATGTACGGTAAAGTGGAAATGCATGCTTTGGTGACTGCTATAAAGCAGGCCAAAGATATGTCAAGTCCAATTAATGTCAATAAGGAACATCTGTATTTAGGCACCCAAGTTACTTAATGCAAACATTTCATAATTATATACTATAGCACACATGGAGCATTATGAGATGTGGTGTCCCAGTGTGAATAATATTCACATTTTTCAGATCAGTCAGCAGTCTTGGTCTGGCTTTGGCTCAGCTTGCAGTCTCCCTGTAAGAGCATTTCTTTATAATATTGAATTAAGTACAATCCACATTTTTTCTCTTATCTGTGAAATCTTGTGGTTGTGGCTTGACTGTTTTTATAAAATGAAAGATCCAAGTGCATGTAAAGCTGGGGGTTTGGGGGCTTTTTTTTTTTTTTAATTTTTTTTTTATTCCTGAGACATCTGGGTTTTTTCTTATATGCCTGAAGTCTGGAAGGAAAGGTTCAAGTGGATGAAGCAGAGCATGAAAGGCTCAATGTCTAAAAGGATTCTTCATCTCCCAGGCAAAAAACCAGCAAAGGAGCAGAACAACAACAGGAATCTTTCCCCCACCCAAATCAGGAGGTAAAAACACCTTAACTCAGGCAGAGGCTGGAAGAGATACCAGCATTTCCAGTCTGGGAATCTCAAAACTTCCTAAATACTTGTAAATTCAAAACCAGCCATGCAGCAATTGTTTAAACAAATGGGGCAGCCACTGTAACTCCGCTGCCACCCACACGTGGCTCTGCACTGCAGGATGGGCTCCTGGAGCTGGGGGAGGCTGCTCACATGGGGCTCTGGAGATGGGAGTTTGGGCATTTTAATCCCCAGTTTAGAGGAACTGCTAAGAAAAGATGGAAAATCCATCTGGTGCTTGATGGGAAACACATCCCAGGCAGCAGAGCGGTCTCCTCGCTGGGAGGGGATTCTGCCAGGAGCTCCCTGGAGCCCCCCAAGTCCCAGGGGACAGAAAAGGCTGCAGATGCTGAGGTAGGAGCTGGCCTGAGCCCCTCTTAGACAAGGGGTAGGAAAAGCTGCTGAAGATGTCATGGTAGATAACTGGGCAGCCTCGCCTGACCCAGCAAGTGGAGAAAAATCCAGTCCAGGAAGAAACAGGTGTCCAAATGGGCTTAGAGAAAATGGAATGTCAGCCACTGGGTGACAGTTCTGCCCAAGGATCAGCCACCAATCCTTGTGTCTCCTTCACCCAAAAATCCTGGCAGCCTTTCTCAGCCCCACCTACCAAGAGGAGCTCTGCTCTGAGCCAAGCTCCCACACTGTTTTTAGCAAACTGCCACTGCCACCCCACCTATTTCAAGAAACATCCAAGCCTGAATCCCCACTTCCCACTCTGGATGTGTTGTGTCTTGTCTGGCTTTTTTTCCCTCTTCCCCTGTGCCTTTGGAATACAATCACTTCAGGGCAGGCTCTACTCATCTCTTTGGCACTTGACCTGTTCTTCCTCGTGTACTCACTGTTCAGAGCTCCTCTGTGAACTTCACTGAGATCATGCCTTGGTCTTCTGTGGTTAATAGTGCTCCAATCAATCACCTTGGCTTGTGTTCAGGAGAGAGGAATGCACAGTCACGTAGAAATTCAGCCAAGTGCTTTAAAACATCTAAAAGAGGCCAGGTCCTCATAGGATCAGAAGTTCTGCATATTGACTTTTTTGCCAAGTTTATTTTTTACCAGTTTAGTCCTGAAAACTTTTCCAGTTTACACCTGGGGCAGGGAGAATTATTCATCACTTAGGGTTGAAAGAGGGTCTGTGCAGACCGTGGTGCAGAGCTCAAAGCAAGGCCTTAATGCAAATGTTGCTGCTTCAGTTTCTTGATATAATTAACGATGGTGGCGAATTTTTGCTAATTGAGAAGAATTCTGCATGATTCAAAGCAGAAATAAAAGGAAGTAGGGATGAAGAGGGAGGAAGAAGAGAGGGCACTCTCCCAGCCTGACTGGACATGGACTGGTGGGGCAATAGAAGACCTAAACACCATCAGAAGGCAGCCAGGAAGAGCTTTTCCAAGTCCTGCCTAAGGACTCTGTTCTAAAATCTTATTAATGACTAATGGGATTTCTGTATCTTCCTCCCATGCACCGCTCTGAACCTACAAATAACAGGATTTGTGTGCCTGCCCTCCTACACGCCTCCAACCCTCCAAGAAAGGCTTTGGGAAGAAAACAAACTTCAACATGTGTGCACGTTCTAATTATGAGCAGGCAGGAGGAGAGCTCCCATCCCTGCTGGCTGAGATCCAGGGATCCCAGCACTGCGATGGAGAGGGTGGAAGCTGGCCTGGAGCCAGAAGAACTGGAGAGATTTCTGACAAGTTTGAAGGGAAGAGTGATGGCAGGAAAGGAACTGCACATCCTTGAGTGCCTGTGAGTGGGAGTGAAGGACAATGGTGTGGCTGAGCCAGGAAGGACAGGGAGCTCTGGAGCCCTGGGTCTGCTGAGAGAGATTTCCAGCTTGACCTGGGTGAGATTCACTCCAGAGCAGGTGAGGGGAGGAAAAGGGGTGAGGAGAGCACTCCCCAAAGCTCAGATCCCATGGGGTGGCCTCTGCCCAAGCTTGGACAGAGGTGATCCCTTTTTCCTCAGACATCTCACGTGGAGTTCCATCCAATGGCAGCACCGGGGCACAGTGGGTGCCCCATTCCCACTGATTTCCTCATTAAACATGGGGACAGAGCCCACGGGGTGTCCTGAGTATCTCAGCACATCAGGCACAGCTCCACGGGGTGCCAGGACTTGTTTTGCCATCTGATAGCAATGGGGAGGGTGACTGGGAATCTGCAGTGCTTTGAGATCCTCACTACAAACAAATCACCTGGACCAGAAAAACCCAACAACAAACAGTCACAAACCTGCTCAGATGGAACTTGTCTTGCTCACTTCCTATAAAACTGTTTTCAGCTTTCTACCAATGAGTTTTTATAATATCAATGTTGTTGTTTTTTATTTCTTTTTGGTAGCTATTAAAATACTCAAATAGCTTTTAAAAGTTTCTCTGGGGACTTGCCCTTCCAACTCATTTATCTTAATTTTGAAGATGGAGACAAACTTCTTATTTATGTTTCAAAGATGACATGACATCAAAGAGTTTGAATATTAAATGCCTTAATTACAGATGAAGGCTGATAAAACGAGATCACCTCTGGAGTTTTATTAAACAGGAATTGCAACTATATTCACAGAGATTTAGGACTACACCAACCTAACCCCAAGTAGCAAAAGATTATTTTTGGAGAGGGAGAATAACATTTTTCTCACTTGTATAACTCCAGTGTACAACTGCAAATTGCTACCTACAAAACCAACACTCTGAAATTATCCATCACACACTGACCATGTTGCTTTTCTTGCTGGGCTCTGAGTGGGTTTGTGAGTTTAGGAAGACTTTTGCCACAACCAGAGTGTCACAGGCAGAATTCAGAGACGTATTTTCCCAGGGGTCCCACTTCTCCTTGGGCAGGTTAAAAATGAGGCTTTATCTGCTTTTCTGACCCTTATTTTACCTTCACTCAGTGGCTGCCCTGAGTGCTTCGAGTTTGAGAGAATTTTAGCTGCTGGAATTGCAAGGGGACACCTGAGGAAAAACTGGTGCCAACTCCTGGGACTGCAAACACTGATTTTCAGTGGAGGGAACACCAGGAGGGAACTTATCACAAAACCTCAGTGATTTTCCTTGGTTGTGTGGGAGTCCTTAAATCAGCTGGGGAGTCGTTCCTCACTTAGGACAAAACTTTCTGTCAAGAGAGGACTGAGGGGAATCATGTTTGTGGTGGGGGGTTTGAGTTTTTTAAGCCTCAGGTGACAAGTACCCATGAGTAATTAGCAAAGTCTGTCAATATTCACATTACACTGGATTCATCATTTGGGGCTTTGGTTTGTCCAGTCCTGAGCAGGGTATGAACCCAGCAGGTTAAAGGAGCCTCCTCAGGGCATCCAGTCTGGGTGTTTAAGAGGCTTTGATAATGTGCAAATCACTCTTTTACAGCAAAAATACTTACAAAAGCTCCCAGAGTCATTTCCACTCAGAACCTAGAGATTTCCAAGGATCCCGTCCAAAACTCTGCAGGATCAAGCTTTGTACCTGCGCTTCCTGGTGCAAGGTAAGCTCTAATTGTACCCCTTTTAACTTAATGAAGTTTTGGCAAGGAGAGTTTAGAACAGTCTCATTTTCCAGTGAGTTCAGCCTCAGGTGTGCCCGGGTCTGTCAGGGGATGGGAGAGCAAACGTCCCGCAGCACGTGCACAGAAACCCGTGACAAATGAAACCTTCAAACTGCTGAAGATCACAAAGGATCTTCACAAAGATCTCACACAGGGGGGAGGTCTTGGACTAAAAAATGAAAGTCACTTTTCCTGTTTTCTTGTGATTTGGGTTGTCCTTTTTGCAGCTGGTACCCCAAGGATTGAGCTCGGTGCTGCTCTGATGGGGTGTCCTAGGTGGTGCTGGAGCGTGTCCAGGGAAGGGAACGGAGCTGGGGAAGGATTTGGGGTGGCTGAGGGAGCTTGGGGAGCTCAGCCTGGAGAAAAGGAGGCTCAGGGGGACCTTCTGGCTCTGCACAGCTCCTGACAGGAGGGGACAGCTGGGGAGTGTCACAAGTAAAAAGTGACAGGACAAGAGGAAACAGCCTCAGGCTGTGCCAGGGGAGGTTTAGATAGGATTTCACCAACAATTCCTTCATGGAAATGGTTGTCAAGCTCTGGAATGGGCTGCCCAGGGAAGTGGTGGAGCTGCCATCCTTGCAGAGATCAGAAGCTGTGCAGTTGTGGCACTCAGAGTTCAGGGGTGGGGCTGGCAGTGCTGGCTTAGAGGTTGGACTTGATGGTCTTGAGGGGTTTTTTCAACCTAAATGATACCATAATTCTGTGATTCTGGAAAAAGTTTGAAAGAACAGAGGCAGTAATAGATGGCTTGAACAGCTCAATTGTCATCAGCATTTCAAAATTTGAAAATCCTCGTTTTGTTTTCCCTGCTTTTGGCCGAGGTCAGAAGCTGAGGTTTCACTGACCTTTCCTGATGCCTGAGTGTGAAATTCGCTGCTCTGTTAGCATTGTCCCAAAAAAGCCAAACCACTGAGGACGATTTTTCCTGTACTTGCTCTCTTATTCTGCACTTCACACAGCAGCAAGAGCATTTCAGCAAGGAACCTGGATGTAAGGCTTAGTTTTAACTTGCTGGTGACTAATTTTAACCACATTTGATGATAACAATTACTTTCAGCACATATTATCCCATATTTATGAGCTTAATGAGTTGCTATCCATTCCTTCTATTTTAAGGTAGCTATGAAGTCACTTTTCATTGATATTTATTTTTTTTCTTCAAAACCCAGAGATGTTTGGGAAGATTCATAATGATTGAATCCCCAAGTGAGCAGCTCTGGGAATGCTGGGTGAGTTATACCAAAAACAACATCCAGAGATGACAACCACCAAGGGTGTTTTCCTTCTGGGATGAACCCAGCTTTCCAGTGGAGCTTTTTCTCCATATAGAGTAGTATGTTTGAGTAGGGCTGGATGGTGCAAAACCCTTTAAATCTGTCTGGGCATAGCCATGAAAACACTCTGGGACCTTCCTTCCAAATAATAAGCCAAGTCCTGGCTGGCTCAGCAACAATTCTGACCCTTTTCTTTCTCTTCTTGCCATAGGGTTTATTGTCCTGCATGTTTGAGAATTCCTTTGTCCTTCCATGGTGAAGGAGATGAGGACCACAGGGACTGCTGCTGCCCTGTCCGAGCTGGTGCCAGCTCCCTCTCTGCTGTGCCTGCAGCTGTGCCATCTCCAGGGACAGGCAGTGGCAGATCCCAGGAATGTCCAGCCCCACTGCCCCTGGCACATCTCACCTCCCAGCCTGTGTTGCACTAAATGGCTCCAGCCTGAGTAATCCCGTTCCAATTGCAATTTGCATAATTGCCTCCTGCTTTCAGATCTCCTGCAGTTCCTTTTAGGTTAAGTCTTGTTGTCTCCTTATCCAAGGTGGTTGTTTAATGCTGCAACTTGCTTGAAAACGGCAACATCCTCTCCCCCCCTCACCCCGAGCCAGCTGCGCTTCCAAGGGTGGGGACACGTGTGCCAGTACACTTGAAAATGAAGGTGTTTTGGAAAGAAAGCACTACAGGCTGGCTATCAACGTGCACAGCAATAAATCAGGGCCAACATCTCCTCCCCAGAGCTCCCAGTGCAAGTCAGAGGTGCCAATGCTCCTTGGGGAGCTCTGATTTTGCTGTCTGTGTAATTGGCGGCTGGGACAGCCTGGATTCCAGTCCAGGCTCTGGACTCCTGCCTGGGTGGGCAGCAGGAGCTCAGGGAGCCTGGATTCTGTGTCAGAAATCTCAGGGATGACTGCCCAAGGTGTGTTCACATCCCTGGGCACTGCCAGCCTGGCCACAAGGTCAGAGCTGAGCAGGGAGTGGGAAAAGAGGTGGAGTTGAGCTGATCCAGCACCTTCAGTGCCCACTGGCACTCATCAAATTCCATATGGATCCATTTCAGAGCAATTCTCCCTGAACCAAACAGGTTCCTTGGTGATGGGGATGGAATCCCCTTCCTGCCTGCTGAGCTGGCATCAGATGGATCTGATTTTTAGCTGGCAGTAGCTGAGGGCAGAGGGCTGAAGCAGCCTGGACAGAAACCCTCCCTGAGTGGGGGAATGTCACTGCTCTGTGCTGGCATTTGCAAGGCAAACATTCCACAAGAATTGGTGTGGCAGATAAAAGGTGGTGCCCTGGATGCAGGAAATTATTCTGAACCTTTCCTGGCATGGTCCTGTCCCTTGAGAGGTTTGCAACAAGGCAGGAGCTTCACCTTTACCAGCTGATGATCAAATCTGCTCCAAGAGCAGCACAAGCAAAGGCATATTTGATGTGTTGGCCTGGGAAACCTCACAGGAGACAAATCCATGAATATAAAGAACTTTGAAATTACTTTAAAATGCCTTCAAAAATGCCTTTTGAAATTACTTTAAAATGCCATTCCTTTATAGAAAACAACAACAACATAAAAGATGCCTGTTAGGATAAAGCAACCAGTTTTGTGGAGTTTTTATGCCAGTGCTTGGTTCTCATCTACCTTGCACTCCACCTGGTTGTGCTGTTGACCACAAAGCCCCAGCCTGTGAGGTTATCTGGAAAACAGGAAATAGCTTGTGACTAATTCCCTCTCCATGTGCTGTGAGTCAGAAATCTTGGCGACAAGGAAAAAAAGAATAGAGGGGGAAAAAGAGCAGACAAAAAAAAAAAAATAGTTTCCTGGGTCAGAGAAAGGAAAAAAAGGAAGTGATTTCCCCCTTTTAGAGTCTTGTGTGAGGCTGCTCAAAAACAGGTGTCCCATGGCTGGCACAAGAAGCCACAAATGACATTTTGAGCTGTATGATTGCTTCTGGTTCAGCTAATTTGACTAATTAATACATAAATACCACCTCAATGTGTTGATTTCAGCCTTCTTCAAAACGTGCTTCTGGAGCAGGAGGGTTTGTGCCAGGCTTTATTTACCCAAGATCTCTCCAGGAGGCAAAAAAAGGAAAAAAAAAAAAAAAAAAAAAAGAAGAAGCAAGCTCTCTTTCAAGTTCTGCTTGCTCAAGTTTCGATTCAGATTAGTTTGCCTTCTCCTGCCTTGAAATCCTCTTTTTTTTTATTTTCCTTTTTTTTTTTTTTTTGCAAGAATTGTTACAAGAGCAAAGCTTTCTATTTTCCGTGAGGGGAGACTCATCAGTACCCTTTCTCTGGTCTCCCACTCTGTTTTTTTACCCATCTATCTGAATTATAAGACAAACTCAGTAACATTTTTACATTTTTGAGGGAGAGACCCAGAACCCTTAACTGTGTGAACTGGGAAAATTGTGTGCTGCAATTCTGGCTCATCAAGGACAAACCCCCTGTTTTGCAATATTATCACCCAATATCTCAGCTGCCACCTGGTATTACTGAAATCCCATCCTCAACAAGATTTTCATCCCTATTTGTAGTTCTGTCATCTGCTGGATCTCCCAAGGGAGTTGCAAGAGTTGTTTATGAGCAGAGTCCAGTGGCATTTCTGTGCTGCTGAAATCTCCTGCCCCTAAATCCCCCCAGACTGAGGAGGGGTTCCCTGCCCAGGTCTCCCAGGTTCCTTCCACAGCTCTGCCAAGGATGTGGTGTGACTTAAATTCAAACAATTAACTTTTCAGTGCCTCAGCAGTGCAGGGCATACATTTCCTGGGGAGGGGGAGTTGAGGGCACCTCTGCAGCTTTGTAAAGTGCTTTAAAATACTGAGGCAGAGGCAGCAGAGAAAAAATGCAAAGAGCTCTGTTTTTTTTTTTGTGATCTCAGAGGCAGCAAGTCACTCTGCAGGGTGGAAAGAGACATTTGACATTTGGGCTGAGAGCAGAGGTGTGCTGGCAGGGTCCTTATTCTCCAAATGGATGCAGAACACAAAACCGTCCCATGGAAAGGCTGAGGGTTATCCCAGAACAACGGGATGGATACAGCCTTTCCCCTTGGGAAAGCACCAATGCTCCCTAAATGCAGAATTCTCTGCCATGGTCTCAGTCCCTGATTCCTCTCCCACTGCAGGAGTGTTTGGGATATCACCAAATGAAACATCACAAGGTTTGACATCCCCAGGCAGGCAGCAGAGGAAGGAGGACTCAGGCCATGCCCTGGCTGCAAGGATTGAAGAAGGGCAGAGGGAGGGTCAGAAGGGGCACACTGCAAACCCTGAACAGCTCCAGGACTGAATCAAAGCCCATTTCCCTGATTCCAGCAGCACGTTCAGCAGGCAGAAATCCATGCTTACATGAGAGCAACTGGAATTGCTGCACACAGGAGAACTCGGGACTTGGAAGAGTTAATTACCCTTGTGCTTGCACAAATGAAATGCTCGGGGTTTAATTGAGTCCAATAGATCATTATTTCATAGTTCCTGAAATTAATTTGGATTTCTATTTGACAGAGGCTTTGCCTGCTGGTTGATTTTTGGAGTGATAGGGTCAGTGCTGCTCAGGTACTTGGGATGTTGTTGAGAAAAGAGCTACGGCTCTGTCACCAACTTGGGAGGCACAACTGGCCGCTGCTGCAGGCTGGGCTGAGTGCACTTTGAGGCCATCAGCCACCACAGAAAAAGGGGTTTGAAATCCCCCTCACTGCTGGAGAGTGAATCAAATGCCTCATGCACCAGAATTATTAATTGTTAATATTAATTAAGATTAGGGTTAGTGCCTGACCACAGCACCCATCCCCATGGGACTGTTCTTATCCCTAGGGAACTGAGCTGCCACTTTTCCTGAGGGAGTTCCATCAGCAGGGCCTGGCCAGAGCTATCCCCAGCTCCTGCCAGGTGTGGATGAAGGAATGGGACAGCTCAGGAAAGGTCATTTCTTGTCCTCCGGTGATCCTGGGGGTGTGTCTCACATGTGTCTCCATTTTCCCTTTGTCTTGGGGAGGCCTTGGTACAATGCCACAGCTCCTGATCTCACTCCAGCTCCCTTCTGGCATGCAGGGAATGCCAGGAGAAGACCAGAGCTCACCTTCTCACCAGCCAGGGAATGACTCATGCTCACAGAGAGAACTGGATTTATCTGGGTGCTTATGGAATCTCACTGCACCATCAAAGCAGAAATGAGAGGCCTGACCCACCTCCCCCACTGCAAGTCATCATAAGCCCATTGAAATCAATTAAGTTAAATATATGAAATTAAGATGAAGCCTGAAGTCAGGAATCTGAGCTACTCAGACCTAAACCACTGCAAGGCTTTTATATATAGGAGATTTTCCAACCCCAGAAAACAATAGGTTTCTTAGCATTGCTGTCAAGGAGCAACTCAGGCAGAATAAATCTTTAAAAAGTTCCTGCTTATCATAAAGCTCTCTGCACTGCTTCTCTAGTGGGTGAAAAGCCTGAGATTGAATATCCTCGGGGCAAAAAGCAGATCCTTTATGGAAAAACATCAATAAGAGTACAAAAATCTATTTTAAGTTATATACTTCATACACTTTACAGCACTGTAAGAAATTAATACTGAATTACTATAGTTGGAATGATTTGGAAGTTTTATTTTGTCACTTGTGCTTGTTTAACTTTAGGAACTTGATCAGGATGTGCCTCACACAAGGCAGGGTCCGAGATGCTCCAGCCACACACAGGCTGAAATCCAAGGCCCTCTGGAGTCAGTGGGAACTTTGCCACTGGAAGTCAACAATTTTAGGAAGCCAACCGAGCAGAAAACCCCAAATCTAAACGGCTCAACGTATTCAGCTCTGTCAGAATGTTCAGCACTGGGCCTGGTTGGAAAATGCTTTATTGTGCCATGGAAATTTATAACGAGAAAAGGGGTGGGAGGGGAGAGGTTTGTTGTTGCCAGCTCAGTCCTTGATGGGAATCCTCCCTGGGGAAGGGGGAGGGCAGACCCAGGGACCTGGCAGAGTCAGCCACAGAAATTCAGTCCCACAGAGTGAGACTTTCAGAAATTTCCTCAAATAAGATTCCAGCATTCACTTTCCACAAGTTTAACTCATGGGCAGGCTGGTACATCCCAATGGCTCTGCTGAATTCAGTAACGTGGGAAGAAAGTTGCTTTTCTGGGCAAATAAAAATGTGAGGTTGTGTCCTGGGTTTACAGGGCAATGGGAAGCTCAAGATGAGCTGGGGAAGGCAGAGGAAACTCCAAGAAGAGGGAGGAAAAAGGAAAAAAGAACAGTCAGGAACAGAGCCATGCTTAGGCACTGAGAAAAAAGTGGAAAGATAAAACCAAGTAATGGTGGAGCAGCACGTGGGGAGCTCAGGAAATAAAGCAAGACTGTGCAAGAGACACACGATCCTAAAATGGGCATTGTGGAGGGGAGTGAAAAAATAATGTACGGTTTAAATGTACAGCAAAAATACTTTCTGCATGCAAGCAACTGTTTTCATTAGAGAAACTGCCAGAGCCTTGGCCAGGAAGAGAAAAGGAAGGAAGAGCATAAAGACAGTTGAAAAAAGCAAAAAACCCAACGCCAGCACTGAGGGAAGAGGAGGAAGCTCAGGAGATGAGGTGTTTAGCAAGGATGAACGCAAACAGGCACACACAGGGTGGAAAATACTCCACGTGCCTTTCTCTCAAAATCCCACATATTCCTGGAGAAAGTTGCTTACCACCAAACCTGACCAGCTGCAGTTTTTAAAAGCACTCTCTCCACATTGCTCAGGGTGGGACAGGCTTCCCATTTGCCTCACTTTTAGCTGCCTGGCCAAGGGAGAATGGGAAAAGCAGAGTTTCCTTTTGGCCCTGTTTTCCTTGAAGCCTGGGAGCTGAATTCCACTCCTGACTTTGAATCATTGAGACTTGCTGTTGGAGCACAGTCAAGTCACATCCCTCACCTCCCTGTGATTCAAGAAGCCTGGCTTTTAAGGGAAAAAATATGCAGAAAGAGCCCGTAAAGGCAGGCTCTGGATCCAAGAAGAGTTGTGGTGGATTAAGAGATTAAAAGTGTGGAAGTCTGCGAAGATAAAATTCACAAAAGGAGGAACGTGGTGCAGCACCTCCCGTCAGATGGAGCTTTGTCCCTTTTCCTGGGCTTTTGGAGATATTTCCACTGCCTCACAAGAGGCTCTGGTTCCAAAGCAGGCTGTGGTAATGGTGTGTGAGGATGTGTGAATGCCAGCCTGGAACTAGCTAATTGCCTAAATGGGGCTGGTGTCTGATGGCAACGCTGGAGAAGCTTCTCCCACCTTGTAAATTCTTTGCATAATAGAGGAAATAAACGCCATTGTTTTTATGAACTCCTAATGAAGCGATGTAAATGGGATTCCAACAGGTTCATTATACCCAGGATGGTTGGTGCAGCTGGCCTGATCCTGACCTGCCAAGGGACTTGGAGCAGGATGTGTCACTGCCTGCCTCAGTTTCTCCATCTGCACAGCAGGGACAGTGCCTTCACCCTGCTCATGACAGGCCCTGCAAGACTTCCCTGATTGTTGTTTGCAACGCTTTGAGTGCTGTGGATGGAAGGTGTTAGAGGGGGTCATGAATCACTGTTAGGCACACGTCACTTTTTCGTGGATTTTTGGGAAGATTTCGTCATGCTGGGCACTGGGTGGCACCTCCAGGGTGTCCTTCAACTCAGATCCCCACAGTGCCAATCAAGCAACCCTTCCAACCCTTCTCTCTCGAGGGACAGAGGATCCCTGTGCATTTGTCTGTGCCTTTATTTAATGAAGCAATTATGCCTGCTAACGACATTCTTCGAGAAACATCCTATCTAAAGTTTCCCACCATTCTTGCACTGGTAGCTTTCCCCCTTCCCTCCTCCTTTCCCTTATTAATTTATGAAGCAGCTAATTATGATCCCTGCAGGCTAAATAACTGTGCAGTTAGAGATGCACTAGATGAGTGGGTATGGCAAGGCAGCGCAGAGCATTTTTCTCTTCGCCTATTACATGTATTGTTTTAGGTAATTAACATCCACTTTGTAGTGGCAACACAGACGCCTTGCTGTCTGTACAGCTTCTTGGCTCAGCTCCTTGCAAATACTCCCTGGTACACTCCTTGCAAAACCATGTGAAGTGTTATATAATGCTCTAGGTTGAAAGGCAATTGTGTACATCCAGGTTATTAAACGGATCTGGATGTGTGTGCAAAGCCAACGTTTCAGGCCTTCAGCTTAGGGTCACTTCAAATGTCTAAAAGCAACCCAGGGAGACCTCCCTTCCTTCCTTGCCTGTGCCTCCACAAGTTTCCAGTTTATCCCTGTTAAGACCTGGGAGAATGCTGATGTTTCCAGTCAATCCTCAGCATTTTGGATATTGGCTGTGTGCTTGGCACTGGACAGTCAAAACCCCAAAGATTGTCCTCATCTGATAGACGTTCCTCTCCACTGAAAAACTAACCAGCACAGAGGCTGGGCTGAACGTGGAGATTTAGCTCAGTGTTCTTGTTGCTGCTGCTTCCCAACCCTGGTTCAGTGTTTTTGTGGGAAAGTTTTGGAAAAGGAGAGTGGAGGGATTAGCAGGGAGAGAAGGGAAAGCCATGCAACCTACGTGGGGCAAGGTCAAAAATGTGCTAAGCTGTGAAGGGGTTTAAATGCCAGACAAAGTCAGGGCAAAAACACCCCTGGAAGCTTTGAGATGTCCACTTTTCCTGTTGCCAAGGAACACTCAGGTGCTTTGGAATAAACAGTGTTTGAGGCAGGAAAAATTTATGGACGACTGCTGAATAAGATTGTTGTTATTATCGATGGGGTCTGCGTGCCTCTTGCACTCGCAGGCTTTTCACAGTCCACTGTCTGAGAAAATTGGTGCTCTCCAAGCTGAGTCAATGCCCAGAAGTGCAACCAAAGGCCAGGGTGAAGGAAAGGTCTCCTGGTGCTTTGTGTTGGTACAAACCCCTGGTTTTTGCTCTGCAGGGAAAGCTCCCCTCTGCTCAAATTCCCCTTTGTGAGGGTGGCATGAGAAGAAGGGCAGAGACCAAAATCCAGACCCAGAATTATTTTAATGAAAGCAGCAAACCTGGTCATTTTTGCCTTCCCTCTGCCTACCAATCAATGGTGTGTGTCAGCCTGGTTGCTCGTGGAGGATCAGATAGGGCTGTCTGAGTGTGGGCTGGTGCTTTGCAAGTTAAATTGCACAACTCTGCTCCCAGCTCCGGAGCTGCTGACCTGCAGGGACAGCCAGTCCCAGCGTGGGATGGCCACAGGGCCAGCTGGACCCACAGGGGTGGAGGGACAGACCCCAGTGAGTCAGGGCAGGATGTCAGCCCCACTCCCTGGGACTTCCCTGCCTGGGGCTTCCCTGGAGCTCTGATCCCTCCAGACTCGCTCAACACCTTCCTCCCCACCTTGTCACCCGTGCATGAACCCTGTGTTTGGATTCAGATGGAAAAAAGGCTCATCAGCATTTTGTGGGTATCATCTGCTGCTCTTCCTCATGAGATAGAAATCCATCCCCTCCCAAGAGATGTGGAATTATTAATTGCTGCTGTAAATCAGCAGAGTGTGCTGTGAGCCAGCCGTGACAAATCTCTTGGGGAGCAGCTATGCAAACAAGATGGCTGATAAATACACAGGAAGGAATATATGGGAAGCTCTGTGGAATGGAAAAAGAGGAATAATTTTTTTTTTTTTTTTTTAAGAAAAACAGCATTTAATGGGCAATTTCAAAATTAGGATTTTTAACTTTTTTTTTTTTTTTCGGTGTAAACTGCTAATGTACAGCTTGATGAGTTTTACCAAAAGCAGTGGAAGGAGCAGTGGAAAATCTGAACAATATGATAGGATGCCCACAGGTAAAGGTGGGCAAAGACTGGGAAGGGCAGAAAATGAGAACAATTTAATATTTTCAAGACAAGCTACATTGGACTGGGCAAAGTGGGATAAAAGATCTCCACACAGAGTATCAGAAATGGGTTGTGCTGGGGTCCAAGGGAGAATGGAGAAACAAGGAAAGGAAGATATCAACCAAGTCATGAATATTGGGGAAAGAGTGGAGCTGGAGCAGATTTTGGCTGAATTAGACCCACAGGAGGTGCTAGATGTGGCTACAGGACACAGACACGTTCCTGCAGTGCAGTGGGACAAATCCAGTGGAGGAACCAAAGTAGCTGCAGTCCACACCAAGGCTTGCTCAAACCAATGCTATTATTAGGTACTCTCATTCACAAGCCTCAAATTCACTAACAAATTATTCTTTTAAAAAATATATATCCTCTCCATCTGTTTTCCAGCTTTTATACCAAAATTCTAATTTAAGACATTAACTAAAATGGAAAAAAGATTTTCCTTTCATTAACTTTGAGTGTATCCAATTTACGTTTCATATGTTTCCATTATTTTTTTTCTTCTTCTTCCTGAAGGGTTTGTTTTCTGAAGCACAATGGAAACACCACACTTCTTTTTTTCTTTTTTTTTTTTTTTTTCCTGAAAGCATTTCTGAGACTTCAGAGGGTGCACCTACATTTTATGAACCTGTCAATGGCTCTTGCCACCTTCCAAGTCCCTGGGGCAGGGGAATGTTAAGGAATTGAAGCTCCCAAGCACAGGTACCATTATGATCCAGGACTATCCAGACCTTAATTATGTTTCTTAGTGCTGACACCTGCCAGTAAATACAGAAAGGGATGCACCACTTGTGTGTTTATTTCTAGAGAGAAACATTTTGGATTTGCTCTCCTCAGAAGCCGCTGGTGGTTCAGAGTGGACATTTTGCAGCTCTCATAAACACACTTTGTCCTGCACATGAAAGTGCCTTTCTGCATGTTTGATGTTCTGAGAGCTCTTGGTTTGGCAGGAGGCAGCTCTGGTGAAACCCCTGAGCAAATCCTGGGGAATAATCCACAAAATCTGCTGCTGAGCTGTGCTGGGGATGGACAACCAGGAAAAAACTCCCATTTCACCTGGTGCAGCTGTGCTGGTGCTGCTAAGCCACACAATACCCAGAACAAACCACTGCCAGAAGTGTCAGGGGATTATGAGGAACTGGTGGAGTTTACAGAAGGCACTGACAGCTCTGCCAGTCATGCAGCCATGCCAGGGCCATGCCAAGAAAAGGATTTTGCAAAGGATCCTGCGTTCCCTCCGCTCCACAGCTCGCAGAGTAGAATTTATGCTTTGTAGTGGTATGCAAAAAAGCTCAGTGTCTCTCGTCTGGAAGGCTAAAAATAAGTTGGCAGTAAGAAAAGGGACAATAATTGCCAAATTAAATCAATATAATTTTTAATCAGCATGCAGAATAAATGATACCATTTTAGACTGCGCTGTAAAAAATGTCCCACAAACTTTTATAAGGAAACAAGCACAATTCCATTGGCTGGATTTCCCCCTGTAGGTCCAGAAATTTTATTTTATTTACAAATGTAAATACATTCTGTTTCCATACCCAGGCAGCCAGTCCAACATACATATTGATATAAGGATGGCCAAGCTTTCATTAATATTAAAACCTCCTCTCTGCAATGGGTAATGATGATTTATGCAAAAAGCTTACTTTGTGGGAAAATGAAGTTTTGTGGGTTTGCATTTCATGCATTTGTCCTCTCCATGTTATGAATTCCTGCTGTTTGTTGAACTCAGTTATTCCTGCAGGGATTTGAGGAGATTCTTCTGAGGGCCAAACCTTCTGCTGTTGTCACTGCCCCATTAACTTCAGCTTGTCCTGAAGTCAATAGGACTCCACAACTTTTATACAGAGTTCTTCTGAAAATTTAAAATGAAAATAAGATGCCAAACCTTCTTTTTGAAGCTTCTTTGGCTGCTTCTTCCATTTTTGAGGGTGGTTTCCCCAGCAAAGAGGCTCGTGTGCTCACAGACCTGATACAAATGTCTGTGTACAATTTTATGAAAAGCTGCAGGAATGCCAGTTTGAGATCATTTTTTGTAAAATTAATATCTGCCTAGCACAGAAACTGCACTGCCTGAGAGCTTGTCAAGGATTTATTGTGGGATCATTTACAGTAAGGGAGCAGGACTGTGGTCATGCTGGTCATATTCAGATTGAATAATTCTTCCCAGTTCTAGCATCCTGTCTCTCTAGGACACCCCTGAAACCCTCCTGGATGTTTTGGAGCTTTCTTCCCTCTGTTTTCTTCCCTGTGTCATCGCCAGGATGATCAAGGGGATATTTTCAAGGCACAAGAGGATTTGCCACACAATTTATTGCACACATTTTGCTCAGCTGTGAAGGCTGAACTTCCTCCTGAGCTGTGCTGAGCCCACATTGTGGGCTCGCTGCGTTTACAGAAACCTGTGTGAATTTGGGTTTCCAGAGTTCCCAGAATCTCAGAATGTCCTGAGCTGCAAGGGACCCACAAGGAATGATCCAAGTCCAGCTCCTGGCCCTGCACAGGACACCCCAACAATCCCCCCCAGTGCCTGTGGTGTGATTCACTCCAAACCACGCACAAGGCTCCAGAACGGCTCGAAACCTCGAGGAATTCTCAAATTTGGAAGAATTCTGGCAAACTCAGGCTGAGTTTTAGGGTTGCAGGACCATCTCTCAGCTGGGTGAAACCCAGTGGGCACTGTGGGGCCTCGTGGTGGAAAATGCAGCCATGGTGTAGGATCAGGAGGTTATTTCCTCGTCCCCACTCACACAGACACCTCCTAGTAAACTGCAGCACAAACCCTCCTCCCCGTTTACACAAAGCTGGACAAAATAGCTTTTTATCTAAGCTCTGTGGGCCACGTATATGAAACGAAGTTGCCAAACACAAATTAATGTGTAATTATTTTTCTTGCCTGAATCACTTTCTTTCATGTGTCATAACATGCAGAGTAAATAGCACCACACCTTTTTACTTTAATTGTGGTAATCTGATCTCTCAGCCACAAGAAAGCCTCCTCTAATGCCTTCTTTAGAATGGACTTTCAAGGCAAAGCAAGAGCAGTAACTGTAATAATCACCTCTTCTTTTCTTCTGCTGTCAAAATGCAGGGGGGTTGTTAAACTAATCAAGGACCAGGACCACACGGCAAAAAATAAATGCCCTAAAAGACAAACAGAGGTAAATATCTGACAGGTAATTTAAGGTGATGGTGGGATTATTTTTTTTTTTCTGATTTGCCTGCTGACTAATTATTTATGGGGTAAACATGAGGCTGTCTGGCTTTATGGTAATATCATAATGGGAACCATGTTGTATTGTTTATCTGCTGGGATTGTCTCTGAGTTTTGAGGAGCAGAATTTAATAGTGGCAGGTGTCAACTCAGTTTGATCATCAAGGATCTCCTGTGCCCAGAGGATCATTAAGATAAATAGAATTTCATTAGCTGGGTTTGGCCCATGTTTTGCATTGAGTCCTTGGAAAAGAAAGGACACAGGGATTTTCTTCAGAGCAGAAAATCTCTTTTACTACTTAGAAGAACAACTTCTTTTCTCCCTATTTTCTATCACCTTCATTCCCTGACCAGTCACAGCTTAGGAATAAAAAACCTACATCCAAAAATGATTCTATGACAAAACTAAGTAGAGAACACCAAAAAGGGTTGCCCTTCCTGCTGCTTTCATGCTCTAATACCCACAGAGGTGAAAGAAAGTCTCCTCAGAGACCTTGGGGACACCTAGGTGAGTTCCAAGCCTGAGCTGCTGGACCAGGTCTTGGGGAAGGTGGGCAGCAACTGCAGGAGTTGGGCCAGCACAATGGAGACAGCCTGGGACAGAATTTAAACTGAAGGGTGAAGAACATTGCTGGCCTCCTCTGTCCATGAAAATCACTGCCTTTATTTTCGTGAAAATCACTGCCTTTATTTCTACGAAAATCACTGCCTTTAGTTCCACTAAAATCACCTTTTTCTGTGTGGAAAAAGGTAGGAAATTTGAGATTGAGTACAATCACCTACCACTTGAAGCCAAGCAAAGCAGCCCCCTGTGATTTTGGGGTGATTCACCCCCCATGCTGGTGGGAAAGGAGAAACTTTCCCCCCTGTCTGGGCTACCCAGGGGCAGAAGTGCTCCTCAGTGCTCTGGAAAGGGCATTCCCCATTCCCTGGGAGCCCAGTCCCATAACCTGGTTATTTCCAGGACAACTTCAAGCTTTGAGCCACATCAGTGCTCCCTCAGTGTCTTCCAAGGGGCTGTGCTGTCCTACCCCAGGAGGCAGAAATTCCAAGAGGTCACAGAGGGTTTGGATTACAGACCTTGAGGGTTTTCTCTGCAGCAAACAGAGCTCTGGGTGAGGCTCTCACACCATCCCTGCATCTTTTGGGTCTCCTGCTCTCCTCATAGCTCCCTGGTGGAGCTCTGCTGCCAAAGGCCCTCGTTGGCCTCCTGTTTAGGTAAGATCTAATTACAGCCCTGCTGCCTTTGCTGGGTTTGGTGCTAGCTGGTTGCACTGAAAGCCCTGCAAGTCATCACATGCTGATTTCAGCGAGTCTCCTGATTCCTGCTGCCAGATTCCAAGGAACTCGTGTCAGCTCATTATCCCTCCTGTACACACCTCTCCTGCCCAGCAGAAGGAAAGGACCAGCAGGTGGTTGTTCAATTTGCTAGGAAGAGTTCTGGGAAACCATTCCTTTCCCCAGCTCACCCCGAGCTGTGTACACTGATCCACCCTACAATACACTTGGGGGGAAACCTATTTAGCTGGTGAAGTGTCAGTTCATTTATCTTTATGTAATTTCTGTACTAACAACATAACTGAAATCACAAAGATCTTAGAAATACCTTATCAAAGTCTTTGATGTCAGATTTACCCAACTTATCAAGTGGCTTAACCAAACATCCTCATCGCCCAATGCCAAAACATCCTCCTCACCCAGTCTAAACACATTCTGCTCACACAAATTAAAGTCTGACAAGGCCTTACTCCCTTATTACCCAACTGACAAAAAATCCTCCTTCTGTGTCAGGAGCACAGTGTCAGATGTAGCATCCTGCTCCTGTTTCTGCTGAAGGTCCCCCTGTTAAAAGTTCCACCTGTACAGCTCCCCAAAAGATCACACATAGTCCATAATCCCAGCATTGTCTACATTTCTCTTCCTTCATGACAGCCAAGATTAAAAAAAAAAAAAAAAAAAAAAAAAAAAAAAAAAAAAAGAGGGGAAAAAAAGAAATTAAGCAGTAAAGATCTTTATATTTGCAGAGAATTTGCTTGGTGTTTTGAATATCCCCAGAGTTCAAGCTCAGGATGGAGGACAGCCTTTGAGTCTATGCTGAGGGCAAAGTCACTTATGGGATGGCCAAATCAAAGTGTTGGCTCCTATCTACCTCAAAGACATTACCCGTGCTGCAGGAGGCAGCTGACAGAATGAAAAGGGTGATCTTAGGAGTCTCCAGATGGAGCTCCTGCAGCACCAAACCCCAGCACTGGGTCTGGAGCCTCTCTCTCCTTTCGGGGTGAACCATCCACCCACGGACACGCACCCAGCATGGGCTGGTTTATAATAAGAGCCTCTTTCATCTAAACTAATCAAAGCCATCAGTTTACAGGAATCAGTGTCTGGAGAGGTGCCTCCACCCTCTGCGTGAGAGCGAGATGTTGTAGATGCAAAGAGGACGGAAGCGCCATGTAAACCTTGGAGCAAACAAAAAAGCTGTGAGGAAAACAAGGAGAGCTGTAAACTCCAACCACCCAGAGGGCAGGTGGAACTCTGGCAGTGAAAATTTGTGCGGCTCCTTCTGCGGATTGAGAGAAGTTGAGCTGTTGAGCAAAAGGATTTGACTCCTTGGAGTCAAAATTTTCAAAGTTTGTCTCATCTCCTCCCAGCCTGGTGCAGGTGTGAGAGCTCACCCCCACAACAGGCACTGTGTTCTCCTGCTTTCCAAGTTCTTAATATTCAGAACCTTCCCACCCTCCAGGAGGGACGCCAGAAAGGGTGGCAGTGGTGTGAGAAGCAAATGGAACATCACTTAAAGGTAATTCCGTGATTGGACAACCAACTTTTCTGCCTGGAGGAGGAGAACAAAGACAAATGTGTTGTTTCGGGTCCATCTCTAGCAACAATTGTGGCAGCAAGAATAAAAACAAATATGCAGTAAAGTGAAATAAGGAATAAAAATGTGTATAGAGTACTTCCATATTAAAAATGTTCCTTCTAAAGGGAGTGCACTCACACGCTTATGGCCTTCTGCATTATAGAGATGGATTTTTTAATTTAAAATGGAATATGTATAAAATATAGGGAATATGTATAATATATAAAAAATATTTACAAATCATGTAAATTATCTCCAGCCCATTCAGGTGATTGAGATGCACATATTCACCATAAATTATTCCAACCTGGTGCAAATTTTGCCTAAAGTCATAGTCCCAGTAATGAAACAATTACTTCACATGTTTATATCTGTGAGCAAGTGGTTAAGTATTGAAGGACTTTGTTGGTTAAAAAACATCTGTGAAACAATGAATTTTTAATTTTGATAAATTTTAAGTACTTCACCATTCAAATGCCTGGGTTAAGTGATGTCCTTTATTATTGGAACAGGAATCCTTGGTGCCTTGTAAGGTGCAGATGTGAGACCAGGTGTTTATAAATTATACAGTAAAACAAATATATTGCACTGAAGGCTCGTCTATTATGAATTAAAACAGTAGCTTTAATCTTCAAAATTTATTCCCTGCTGGGTAAATAGTTGTGGGCCAATGCCAAGGATGACAACAGAACACGATGAAGAAAAGGAAAACAAAATATTACTTTATGTTGTTTGTATTCCCCAGTAGTCAAAAGGTTTAGAATAACAGGAACGTTTCAGTGATTTAAAGTGATGTCTCCTGACAGATTTTCCTGTGCTCTCTGCCTTCCTCTGCTTGGCATTCCCAGACAGGCAGCCTGGGTGACTCCCACAGCTCCTGGGACTGGTGGAGAGGGACAGATCTGGCACTTCCCTGCTCCTGGTTCCTGCTGAGGCTTCCCTAAAGACAGGACAAGCATGGACAAGGTGCAGAGGATATTTTATTAGGTACAGGGGATTTCCTTAGATCACTAATGAGGAATTAGATCTTGCCCTTTCTCAGACAAGAAATATCAAGGGAAAGAAATTTGTCCCCACCCTTTACCAAATGCCTGCCTCACTTCCTAGGAACCTGAAATGATTTTCCAGAAGTTCTCCTCGCGGCTGCCAAATCTCATTTCTGTTGGGTAAGTATTTACTGCAAGCTCAAGACAGGCTCCTACCAGAGGTTTTTTCCACCCCACCCTTCCACCCTGCATGAACATAACAAGGCAGTTATTCATGGCCTGAGCACAGGATGAGATGGAAACTCCTGGAGCTGGAGATGGGATTCAGACAGGCTGGGCAATGTGGCAGCCTTGGAAGGAAGCTGGCCAAGAGCTGAGGACAGACACATCTCACAGAAGTTCTGCTGCCTGTTGTTCTGGTGCATTATTTTTAGGCTGGTGTGGTACAGGAGGCATCCTGTTGTCCCAGTTCCCTCCAGGGATGGAGGGTGAGCTCTGCAGGGCACAGCTCTACCTGGGAAGCTGGACCTGAAAGCTCTGACTTGAACATTGGCCCAAACCCTTAATGTGCCTCTCTTCTGGGTGAATAGATCCCATTTCTCTGAGTCCAAATGGATCAGGGCAAATGCTGGACAGCAGTGAAGTTCTACCAGTCCTCCATCCAAGGGGATCTGGTTTGAGTCAGTTTGAGCACTTCTGTTTCAAACTATTTGAGAAGGGTACAGAGCATAAAACTTCACCTTTGGATCAAGTTCCATACAGGCATATGTACCTCCAAACTGCACACAGTTTTGGAAATCATAAACTGCCAAGATTTTCAAAAAATAAGTCCTGACAAACATCAGTGTTTACACACACACACACTCACACACACACACAGAGGTGAATAAACATCTCTTTGCAACACAGCAGTGCGAGAGGAAGAATGCTGGAGGTGAGGGCCATCTGCTCTGAGCCCTGGTCCCAGAATTCTGAAAGCCACATGTGGGATCCCTTTCCATGTTCCCTCACTCCTATAATCCTTCTCTTTGTCACCTTGTGCTTGTTTTTACTGTAAGAGCACAAGCCTGATTTTCTCTTTGATCTTGGCTGTGGCTTCAAGGTGCTGTGAAGGCACAACAATTATGTCATCAGCAGCCTCTTGCCCCATGTGGGCTTGGGGATATCGTGTACCAACAGTAGCATTCCTCCCTCCACGTGGAGAGATCAGGCTAGAGATTATTTGCCTCTCATTAATGCACAGAGCTCCTGTGAGACCTTCAGTCCTGGTAATGCTTCCCCTGTCTTTGTCCCACCTTTCTCGGCTGGACAGGGATCCTAGCTCAGGTGTTAAAGGAATATTGGCAGATGTTTCTTCTGTTTTCTCCCAGTTATCACGAGGAGACAGAGGGCCAGACCAAGCTGAAAGTGTTTCCTGCTCAAAGTCAAGTGAGATCCTGTACAAGAGAACAGTGAGGAAGGTCTGATGCTGAAGGGCATGAAAGAGAACCCTTTAGAAACTAAAATAAGCTCTTAAATAATAGCACTGACCAGAGACTGGAGCAGGAATCCCAGCAGGTCTGCAAATCACTTTCCCGAACGGTGAAATTCCAGCTGGGATTCCCATAACAGCGTTAACCTGAGCAGGTACAAGGAATGTGGCTACACCCATCTGCCCATTCTCCCTCCCTGCTTCTCACAGCCATACCCATGATCCACTTCTTCCATTCTGTCAGCTTTAGCCTTCCCTCGTCTCTCTTTTCTCATCACATTCTTGTTCAACGTAGCCATGCCCAGAGCTCTGTGCTTCAGCCTAGGACAGAGAACGGTTGAGTGACCAAAAAAGTCTCTGTGGGCAACAAAATCCTTGGTCTCACACTCTGTTTTTGCAGGATGTAAATGTTTGATTGGTTACAGGTTGATTTCAAATGTGAGTTACAATTTCCACAGTTAGCCCATCCCTCCTTTTTGGGACAGAGCAGAAGCCAAGCTTTTTTCCTATTTCCTACAATACAGGACCGGGGAAATGGCTTCACACTGACAGAGAGCAGGTTTAGATTGGATATAGGAAGAAATTCTTCCCTGTGAAGGTGGGGAGGCCCTGGCACAGGGTGCCCACAGAAGCTGTGGCTACCCCTGGATCCCTGTAAGTGTCCTGGTTGGACCTGGGATAGTGGAAGGTGTCCCTGTCCATGGTGGGATGGTGGAGATGATCTTTAAGGTCCCTTCCAACCATGATTGACTCCATGATTATATTTCTCCCAGGTTACATTCCCCTTTTTTTCTGACTTCAGCATCATTGCCTTAGTCAGTGGAACCCTTGACAGCAGATGTCCACCACGGCCACCACCAAAGAAATCTCTCTTAAATTCAGAAATATCATTGTATTTAGGTGTTAGGACAAATGCAGGCACCAGAGAGTCTTCCTGATCCCCACCCTCCACCTCTGCTGGTAGAAAGAATCAGTCAAAAATCCATCCCCATCAGCAATGCTGAGATGTTGTGGGAAGAGGCCAGGAAACCCCACGAACCCAACTCCTTTTCATAACATGCAATAAAATCATTGCTCTCTTAAATTAGAGTGATCAGTTTGTTAATCAGTGAACTAAAACAAGCTCAGTGTCACAGTGAGCTCTGAAGGTCTCCAAGCACATCAGCAGGGCTGTAAAAAACCCAGAGAAATGAAAATCCTTCCCCAGCACTGACAGTGCTGTGTGAAAACCCGTGTTTAGCCATGTACCTGTGCCTGTAGGTAAAGGGTCAGGCTGATCCCTGCTGGGCAGCATGAAGTGAATTTGGGATTACTCAATACGGTGGGTCCCCCCTGCCAGTGAAGCAGGCACAACCTACAGGCAGCACTCCATTCAGAGCCCAGCTCATTTGTCATCAACATTTCATCAGAATCCCACACTTTAAACTGCTTTGGCCTCAATGGGGATTCTCAAGTCCTGTTGTGGTCCATGAGAAAAATAACAGTTCAAACATTTTTTCACATTGGTTCCACTCACTGGTCTCACTGGTGAGCCAGAGATGTCCAGTTCTAAAGAGGAGCAGGATATTTCATTAACATTTGCCCATTTTTATGCTATCCTTGGGTATCTGCTCTTAGGAACTGAGGCAGGCAGACCCAGAGACTTGACCTTTTTTATTCATTCACCTCCTCGCTGACCCAGTTTGGGAGGAGTGCATCTCATAGTAAGGAAATCGACAGCAGTACCTGTAGAGGTTCCAAGAAGTCTAAGAAAAGATAGGTGTGTTAATTTATTTTTGATACTTTTGGGTGGAGCCCTCCCACTCATGGCAGGCTGCCACTGCATCACAAGCACATTATCCTCTTGCTTCAGAGCCTCATCCCTCTCCCCCAGGTTTGGCTCGATGTGATTCCCACTGCAGATGTCTTTGAAAATGTTCAAGCTGTCGTTGGTAGATGGAAAAGTAGATGCACAGCGTGTGACCCCTTTGTGAAGGAACTGTCTCTCTGCTCTAACACACGCTCAGATCTTGTTATTATTCTCTGTGGTGGTGCGATTTTGTTTCTTTTTTTGGAAATCATCCCTACAGACTCGTTGTGATTAAATGTCTGATGTTTAAAGCTTCCATGAGCCTTTTAAGTCCTGTTTTGCAGTTTGGGCTTTAGGCCTGGGAGGTCTACAGTTCAAATCTCAGCACATTCCTCACTGCTGTTTTTAATTATGATTTGATATGGACATTATTGCTGCAGGGATCTCTCTCACACTTCAGAACACACAGTTTACCAAAAGTCAGGAGACGCCAATCAAACTGGATCCCAGTTCAAAAGAACAAGGCCTGTAGCGGCCTCATTTTGTGCCCAGAGAAGTATTTGGTTGATGTTTAGAAGTGACATACCTAAGGGAGGGAGGGAGGAAACATGAAAAGACCAAGGGGCAACCCAAAACCAAAAGGCTCCTGTGGGGTGAGATATGGCCGGTCCTGGATCACCTGGGGAAGCAGCTTTGTCCACTCAATACCTGCCCCTCCTTGGCTCTCTTTGTCACATCCCTGTAACATAACAGTGCACCTTCCTTTCTGCAAGGCCTGCAGAGTGCAACTGGGGAAATGAGGCAAGGGAAAACAGGCTGACTTGTTGGGAAATGAATCAATTGTGTGATGAGGAGAATTCATTCTGCCTTTGTATCCTCAGCTCTGAAATATATTCAGCAGAGATCGAGGCGTGCTCCATCCAAGCCTTGTCTCTCCCTGCAGCTGATAAGGGAAACAGGAGCAGTGACCATCCCCAATCTCATGGCTGCTCACACCAAGCCCTAACTCTGACTGCTTATGAAACTCAGTTATTTTCCTAAATATCCACATCTCCATCCCAGCTCTCCCTGTATTTAATTCCTGAGACTGAAACAGCAAAAAAAAAGGTGTCTGGTTTTACACCATCTTTTCTGCTTAGCTTTGGGTTTCTTGGGAGTGGGTCTGAGCCATCCCAGCTGAGAAAGAAAGTCCTTTTCAGCAGAGCACGCTGTCGGGATGCTGATGACTTTGGCTGCAAGGCAGCTTTGATCAGGACCTCTACACTGGGTAAGTATAACCACAGACACTTTAGTAAAACTGCTTTTTATTATGTAAACTATACCCACGGCTGCCCTGAATTAAAACAATTTTCAGATGGGCGTCTTTCTATGAAGGGACCATTTCATTTTACTTTGCTTCTTTTCTAGTTTCCTGCATTAAAAAAATGGGGAGCCTTGAAAATTGCTTGAAATATTGCATATTCATTTTAAGATCTGCCACTGAGTCATATTTTGCATCAATCAAGCAGCTAAACTTTTATTTGTCAAGCTTTGATTGAATTTTGTAGTTAAAAATAAAAAGAAAGGGGAGAAATAAGACCAAAATTGTATTTATAGCAGTCTGGGTTGGAATACAGAGTAATGATAAGGAGTGGGTTTGGAAGATGAAAGAATGAGATTGGAACCTGTGTCTAACACCAACGAAATGAGAAGAAAGTCCTCAGGGTCAGCAGACAAAGAGGGCACTGAAAGGCCATTGGAACTAAAAAAAAAATAAATGTCATTTTTCTCATTGTTAAGATTCTAGCCAGGCACTGGGCAAAGACTTTGGAATCATTATACAAATCCTTTATAAATAGTTGTATTTCCAGGTTCTGGGATTATTCACTTGGGATTTAAACATGACATTTGCATTCAGTTTTCTCCCCTCTCTACTCATTTTATGGGTGTGTCAGGTATCAGAAAAATCAGACTCTGCCAGGGACATCATAACATCAATCTGGTCTCTTTCTTTAGGAGAAGCATTTCAAAATCTTGTTTGAGCTTCAAGGCCCAGGAGATGCTTTTCATACCTTGGTCCCCAAGCTGAGCCTTCTCCCTTAGAATAGCGGGAGGTTGTGGCACTGAAATTATGACAAATGTCCTGTTTCCCCCTTGAGGATGGAAAGATAAGGCTTGGGATCCCAGCTTCTTGAAGTTCCTGCAATGCCTGTGTAATCAAATCCTTTATCATATTGCTGGTTGAAGAAGGCGTGGAGACACGTTAAGTGCATATCTATTTTATGGCACATCCCTCCACTGTTGTGTGACACATAACTCGGGATAATCTAGAAACAAAGGAACTGGAAGTGCTCAGGATTGTAATCTGCATAAATGTGGCGATTTTGTTTTCCAGGGAGTCCTCTGGGAATGTACAAAAAGATAAAGAGTTTGCAAATGCTGATAACGGTGACAGATCTAGGAGTAAAACCTTCACATGGCTGAGGCAAACTGGGACACCTCAGGCACAAACAGGTGCTCTTACCTGCATTCTTCAGGAATTTTAGCATTGACAGGCCATCATCTTAAACTGTCTTCACATGTGAACTAGGACACAGGCAGACCCTTGGTCTGAAGTTTTGGATTCAGAACTGTAGCCCAAGAGCCTGGGAAGGGCTCATTAGAGTCACAAAGGTTCACTAGGGTCACAAAGGCTCATTAGAGTCAGTGTCCTGCTCTGTCTGCAGCTGAAACACTGGCAGGTGGGCACACCTTGTCCCAGGGAGTCTCTGGGATGAGCTCATCTGCCATACACATAGATTTTGCTTTTTCTCTCAGGATTCTACTCCCTCCTCTCCCAGATTCTGTTGCAAATGTGCCAGCCTTGTCAGGAAGGAATTTTACTACTCCTTCCCACCATCAAAACAGCAGGACTGGAACAAGAGAGTTTTCTGACTTCAGTTAAATCCTTCTTCTCCTCTGGTTTCCCATCCTCACACACTGAGCTATTATTAAGATTAAAACTCTTGCACTCTATCAAGGTATCTGCATTCAGAATCAAAAGAATACTGTCATACATTGCCAGTTTGCCAGCACCATGTGCCAGACTTTCCAGGCTTCCAGCCTCAGATATCATCATATCAGCAAAGAGGAAATATCAGACGTTGGAGAAGTGTTGTACTCCCAGGAATTCACGCAGCCTTGTTTCCCAGCCAGCTTTCTGTTTCTATAAACACTGAAGGAGTTGCACCCAGCTCCTGAAGCCAGTAACAGGCTGGCCATGTGATTTGACTTCCCAAAGCCACATGGTTGCAGTTATATTTCCATCCAGGCTCTTGAATATTTCCAACAGTTCCAGCCTAAGCACGAGGGTTTGTGGTATCACTAACCCAGACCGTGCTTCTTGCCATTCTTTCTGTAACTAAAGCTTCTTAGGGATTTTTAGGGTCATTTATTTGTTTTTAAGGAAAATGTAATTTGCAGGTTAAGAAAGAGTGCAGGGGGGGTCAGGTCTCCTGGGTGCATCCTTCTGAGTTCAGTTACCAGCTTCTCCATGAGCATCAGCGTGATAGGAATTGCACTTAATGACTGCATATAGAGCCTTTTGAGATCTTGGATGAAGCAGCTTATTGAGATGCAAAATATTCTTTTGAAGAAGAGTATTTCCTCATACTTCTGGGCATGAGTAAGAAAAACATGAGAGGAGATGATGTAACTCCGGGCCTGCACTGCTGGCTCCGAACACTCCGGTTGTAGCTGAGTTAGTAAAACTTTTATTTATGCTCCTATTCTGGCCATGCTTGAGGGACAGAGCAGCCCAAAAATGCTGTGTGCAGCCATCCCTCGTGTGCTGCAGCTTTCTGTCCCATCTGGGGCTCAGGGATGGGCTTTAAATTGGCATTTCTACCAGTCAGCCTTTGCTCCCTATTAATTATCCTGTAAATGCCTCTGAAATCCCTCAGGGCAGAGTGTCTGTGGCAGCACACCACCTTTGCACAAGACAAGTAAATCTTTTCCAAGCCAGTTGATCCCAGGATGGAGGAATGGGAGCCTGGAGGAGGCTGGATTTGGGTACTCCCAGAGCCCTGGCACAGGGAGGGCTGGCAAGGCACAACGAGGTGCCAGTGCTGCCATTACCAGCAACGTGGAGCAAATCATCTGTGCTGGATATCAACCTGCGGAATTTCCCGTTTTATTTGCACAAAATCCATCTAAATCTTCCCCTCTGCTCCCCCTGACACCGTCCTGGCAGCAGCCCCCACACCCTGACCCTTGTCCAAGTTCAGCCCATGCAGGCCCAGCTTTCACCATCTCTGGGTGGTTTTTTCCAGTCATAAAAGCTGTTACATGTTCCTAGAAAACTGAAGAAGTGTGATCCTTTCCTGCAGATGTCTGAAAAATCCAATTTACAAGTCTGCTGTGGCTTCCATCCAGTGTCCCAATGCTAACACAGCTCTGGTGCACAAATTAATGCTGCTGAGAAAAAAAAAAAAATGTATTCCTGAGGGATAAACTATTAGAGGCCCAGGGAAATATTCATTTTGGGGTGAAAGAAACCCAAACAACTAAAGCATGAAATGAAGCAAAAGAGCACAGCTGATTTTTATAACTTCATTTATGTGTTCTGTGTGTATCCTAAAGAAAAAGTTTCCTGGAATTTTTTGTGGGGTATAGCCACAATTTCTTTGACTCAGAGCTGTCAGGCTGGCCTGCCCTCAGTGGGCATGTGTTTTCCATACATGAGCTCTTTTTATGATTAAATGCATTGAGCATGTGTAAGAGCATGGCAATGTACAGCAGCTGAAATTCCAATTATTGAGTGGCTGCTAGATGGGAATTCACTTTCACCCAATGTGTTTGAGGTGAGGACAGGAGGAAAAGGAGCCATCCAGAGACATGAGGGATGGGAACCCAGGGGCGTCGTGGGGCTCCCTGACTTGGCAGCAATTCCCAATTTTGCTGCCTCTGGAATGAGGAGAGAGGCCCAGACTGGAGTCTCACATCTCTGTCCTGGAGGAAGGAAAGATCCCTGCCTAAGTCAAGCCCTGTGTTTCAGCTCCTGGCAGAAGAAAAGGCGAGTGATAGTGCATTTTTTTTGCTGCTGTGCAGCTCCAGCCCTGCTGTGGAGGGGCAGCCCAGCATCTGCAGGGAGCAGCGAGGCTGGGGCTGCTCAGAACCTCGGCAAACCCTGGCTCCACCTGCACCAAAACCCAGCTCCAGTGTGCCTGGAACATTCAATAAAACACCAGTGCTAAATTCTGGCGTTGCACTGTGTCAGCCACAGAGCTCCTGCCATGGGGAGGTCACAGAATAATCAGGGAGCACACTATGTCCAGTGTCCCTGTGGTCTCAGAAGATGACAGGCAGGCAGAGGGTTATTCTTTGATTTTATTCTGCTTTCAAGCCATGAGTGAACGGGCTGGTAGGTGTTGCAGAGGAGAAAATGTAAAAATGCAGGCTGGGAAGACAGACAGAACCTGGCTGAGGGCGTGGGTGTGTTTGGGTCAGAGCAGGAATGGTGTGGCAATGCTCTGAGGAGGAGCACAGCAAAACTATGTGGAACCAGACAGCAGCTAAATAGGAAGAAAGTGCAACAGGAACTGGATGAATTGTTATTTTTAAAATTCTTTCTCCCCAGGTCATTTTTTACAGACTCAATTTTTCCACATTCACCTTGGTTAAAGCATTATAATACCATTCATGCTTAGGAAAATGTGTATATTTGTAATTAAATGCGATGTAGCCAGTCTGTATTGCACTGTGTCTAAAAATTCTTTGGTGACAGAAAATCTCCAATTCAGTTCAATGAAAATGTTGCCTGAGAAAGGAGTCATTAAGGCCTGGGTAAGGCTCTCAGACTCTGTTTCTAGATACAGCTTCTTTTAACCCAATCTGCTTTTTCTTGACATTTGTCAGTTTTTCACACAAGCTGCTTTGCACCTTTACCACAAAGCAGGGATTAACCTGCAGTCAAAGCCATGCAGGATTTTTCGGAGTCCCCCACCACAGAAAAATAAAAAGCCAGAGCAACCCACCAGTGCCATGGTTTACCTTTGTGTGATTTTATAAATGGGGGTGAGAGGGAAAGAATTACACTTTGCCCCCAGGTTCAGACTGCTTGGTAAGAATCTCAGACACTTTAAGTAGGCGCCACAAATTGTGTAAGCCCTGACCTGCTGGCTCGCTGCCTAGTTCACATGACAGAGATATCTGATGGTTTTGGCAAGGCAGATTGAGGTGGAAAGGTGCCTAGAAACCAACAGAAACAGGGCAGCCATGCTAAGGGGGTTGGAAAGGACGCAGATCTCTAAGGTGCAGCTTGCATCTGGGGAGAAAGCAAGGAGTGGGACTTTTATTATAATAAATCTGCTTGATTCCTTTCCTACCATACAGATAGGAAGCAGGAGGAGTACATTTATATTTTGAAGGCAAAGGAGTCCTTTCAATCCTCAGGAAAGTTTTTTTTTTTAATGAGTGAGCATGCGCTTGGCCCAAAGCAAAGCCACCCCTCTTTCACTACAGCTCCTTTCTTTGTGCAGCATCTTGTCTGCAGGATTTGGGAGTGTGAAAACAGAGTAACACACGTACAACCATTGCTGCTCTGGATGCCTTTTCAATCAGGGCATTTCCCCCTTTCCTCAAGCTGCTGCAGCAGTAAGGTGGAGGCAGGCAGCTGCCAGATGTGATACCGCCTCAGGGCACAATGTGATATGAAGTCAGGAAAATAAGATGTTGGATGCAGGAAGCATCACTCATAAAGTTGCTGCTCCCAAGAACTCCCCCCACCTTTTGTTGAAGTGCCTCTCTGCCCTGACAGTCCAATATTTTCAAAAGTGAGCCTCAAAAAAGATTTGCTTATCTACATGCAAGCACTGCTAAGAAGAAAGTAGGATCCATGAAGTGCTTTTTATCTTCTGCCACTACAATTCCACCGCTGTCATACCCGAGGACAGTGCAGCAAAGAATAGACCAGTGAAGAATGAAATCACTAAAATCCAGAAAAAGTGAGGGGTGAAAAGAAGGAAAGAAGCCACTAAAGCCTTCCTCAAACTCTTTCTTTCAGCTATCATGTGTTCTCAACCTCTTTCCACAGATACTTTTTTTCTTCACCAGTTTTCCTACTAGGAAATTGATTGGGGCTTTAACTGCCATTAGCAAATGAAAGACAGCGAGGTAATTAGGAATCAGGATGTCAGAGAGGGAGAATTATTTGCTGAGTGATTTATTGATGATTAATTTTCTTCTAATGTTCTTGCACACACCGAGCTCGCATTACTCACAAGCAGTTCATAACCAGGCAGTTCAAAAAGCAGCTTTGTTCTAATTGTATTCATAGCAATACATCCTACAACTTGCTTGTCTGACTCCTCCACCACAATGAAGGAATGTCCTTTTTAAAGCCTCTTCCCTATTGCCATATTTATTTGATTTACGGGTAAAATTTGTAAAATAGTCCCACCAGAAAAGGAGTCCTTAAAGCATCTTACAGAATCTATAACAAAAAATATTCACCAAAGGGCTCCCCTGTGCTATTAGTATTTGTACTGCTGTGGTGCCTGAGGCCCCAGCTGAGATCAAGGCCTCGGTGGTGGCCAGTGTACAACAAGATAATGAGAGACAGGTTTCCCTCACTGCCCTGCCATGACCAAGAAAAAAGGGAAATAGACTGAGAAAAGGTGGCTGAAGAAATAGAACTCAGGAAAGAACCCCCTTCTGCTGTTTCTAAGCCAGATCATCACTAAGATCATTAAAAATGCACCCAAAATATCGTTGTCAGCTATTGCTCAGGCTGGAGCTTCAGCTGGTGATGCTGGCACAGGTGCAGAGCTCCTAAGCCACATCTTGCCTGTCCAAAACGCGAGTTTTGGAACGAAACAGCTTTGCCCTCTCTCAGCTGCAGGTTACTGAAGAAAGAAGAAGATCCCAAAGCAAGTTTGGCACTGTAAAGCGAAATACTTGATCTGATGTTGCAATATGAGGCAGGAGCAGAAAGACCTCTCTGGAGGGAGCAGGAGCTCATGTTACTAACAAGACATCATTTCTGATTTCTTCCACTTCTCAGGTTTGATTTAGAAAATCATTTGTGGACAATGATAATTCATTGACTTAAGTTCTTAAACAGAAATCCACAAATTGTTCAATTGATTCTGCCAGGCCCGAGACAACGGGGCTGGCTCAGGGTTTATCTCCAAGGATTATAATGTGTAATTGGCAAAATGTCAATTCCTTATTGCTTTTCACAAGCCAAAAGAGCTGTGCTAAATTGGGGTTAAGGCTGACCTTACAGAACAGCAATTTAGGGTAATACCAATCGCCTTAAAAAACACTGTATCACCACAGCAAATCTGTTAAAATCCAAGAGGTCAAAATTAAGGTTAAAATTACAGCAAAAGAAAACATGTATTAATGGTATGGAAATTCCATGCAAACATTCCTGGCTCTGCCAACTTCAGAAGAAATTCTCATGTGAAGTAGCTGTTTCTTAAGTCATCATCAAATGTCATTATCATTTTCCCTCAAGAGAACTTTTGCTGTCACTAAAAAAACTCTCATTCTATTGGGATAATCAGAGAAAAGAGTATATTTTAAAACAAGAAAAGAGTCAAAGAACTTTCCATGTTTAATCAGAGTAAATCAAGCAAGATTTATTTAGGCAGAGGATATGATTGTTCCTTATAAACATCACAGTTTAGAGACAGGGAAGGGCATTAAAGCACAATGGTAAAACAAGAAAAAATGGGAATAAATTGTCCAGGAGTGAACTTAGCTCTGAGTGAGGAGGATCATTGCTGGCAGGGCACTGACATCCTGAAATAAACTCATAGTCTGAAATATTTGGGAAGGGAAAACAAGCAATATTCTGAAATATTTGGAAAGGGAAAGCTACAAGTTTAACTATTAAGATATAGGTTTATAAATTCCTTCAATAAATTATATTAAGGGGTTTCCTGTGACAGTCCTGACCTGAGGTAAAAGACCTCTGAGATCTTTCTCCTTGTCCATGATACAACTGATGCCAACAGCTGGATCACAGGAGAGGGAAGCAAGAATTCATCTCTGTTAAGAGCTGCCAAGGCTTCATAACTATTTGAATTAGATAAAAAAAAAAAAAAAAACACTAAAAAAAAAGTGGGCATTCAACTGTGTACAAATTAATACTTCATCATGGCTGAGATCAATAGGAAATGGGAGCCAGTCTGAGAGCTGGAATTCGTGGGGCATTCCCGAGGGAATTCTCTGTATTTGCTATTTTGGCAGCTTCTACCAACTTTCAGTTACTAAGAAAACATGGGAAAAAATGACCATTAGGGCCATAAAATGAATTCAAATATAGCCCTTGTGTGAGATTTCTATGAATTTTAATTTAATGGGGAATGTCTGTAATGTTCTAGTTAAATGTTTCTGGACAAGGGAAGTCAGATGTGGAAGGCGAGATTTATTGAAGAATCTATTCCTTCTTTATTTTAAGTTCCACAAGATTAACTGCTTCCCTTGTGAGTTTTTGGAAAGTTAATTCTGCCATCAAAAAGTAAATGCTGCATTTAGAGGGAGCACAAGAAAATGAGTGAACCTGTGCTCATAAGAAGCACCCAAGTTCAGTCAATTCAGAGTGAAAAGCATTTTCATGGCAGGGGCTTTTAAGTGCTCCTTAAAAGGTATTTATGAAAGGAGTGAGACCCTGAACTTCCCACATGACTTTTTAAGTCTCAATACAGAGCAAAAATAATCATTTGCCTTCAGACTTGCTGTTTTCAAGAAGGATTTCTTCCCCTGTCTTCACAGCAAGTCCTGTAAAGGAAAGTGAGATGGAAGAAATTCTCCAAAAATATAGAGAAGGAAAAAGAGAACAGTGAGTGAGTGTTGGCTGTTCTGAGCCCATCCAGGATTCAGGGAGGTTCCCAGCTCCTTCTGAAATCCCTCTGCACATCACAGCCCTTCTTCTCAGCCAGGAGAAATCAACTCACCCCTTTTAGCATCAAGGCAGACACAGGTGAGGTTTTTTCCTCTGCAAACTTTGCTACAGATAATTACTTTTTTCTCCCCTTAAAGGCTTAGGAAACATCCTGAAGAATCTCTGTGACAGAAGCAAATTTAGTAGGAGAAGCTGAGATATTTGCACTTCCTTTAACTCCCTGATTTTTGGTGCACAAATATCTGAGTCTCTGCCTTTGTGTTATTCCACACTTGATGAAACAGGAAATCACTGAGTGCTGTGAAATATTCCCATCTTTGGGGCAATGGGTTGTCCCACATTTGGCAAGGGAGGACTGACTCCTATCTTCAAATTTTCCTTTTAAGAGCCCAAACCATTCCATGACTCCATGATTTTATAAACTTGTTCCTTCCTCAGAATAGCTCAGGTGAGATTTCATTTAACTTCCCTGGATGGGATTGATTTTCCTAAAATTCAGCAACATTATTTCCACCCCTGCCATTTTCTGCTAAGTCAGGCAGCTCTTATCAGAATTGTGGAATTGAAGAAATCCACATCAGTTTCTCCTATTTCTTTCTGCTTGGACGATTTTTTAAAAAAATAAAATAATAAAACTCTTTCATTACAAAGTGCATTTCAAAGGCCTTGGCTTGTTACTCTACAATTAGTGATTTTGTGTTGGCACCCCAGGCCCAGAGCCAAATCATAAAAATAAAGGAGAGAGGATGAAATGTACACGCTTTTGGTGATATCATCATAGGCAAACAAAGAGGCAAAGCAAAGGCACCAACATGAAGCTGCCAGGACTAATTATTGGGTGGGATGTGAGGCACAAACTGAACAAAGAATGAGAAAAAGCATCCAGTGTTCCATGGCTGCACTTCATGGGTGTCCACAGGACACTTCTCCCTAAATTCTGGCATGTTCAGCTTCCAGGGGTTACTCACTTGTGAGGCTCTGTCAGCCTTTAATCTTGGATATTGAATATTCTTTTACCCTAAAAGAAACCTAAAGCCTCATGGTGCTGGAATATTCCTTAACCAAAAAGTCCTCTAAGCACGAAGAAAAAAATTCATTTTCTAAGAATGGGGACTTAAACTATAATAAATGTGAAAGCTCACACTGACATATTTTTATTAACAGGGATTTTTTCCTGGTTATCCACTTTCTCAATACTTTTTGGGGATCAGTACCTTTCAGTCTTCCACCTTTCCGTATAATATATCTGAAATTAATTAATGTATTCAACAATTAATAGAAATTCAGAGATAAAAACGCATAGGAATAGAAACTGAACATCTTTCCCTAGAAAGCAATATATACAAATAGCATTAAATGAGATGCAGGGTTTGGTATGGAAAGCACTGCAATAATTTGTGAAATAGGAATTTTTGTTATTTTAAGCAAATGTTTGTGGAAAAGGGCTGAAATTAGATGTGTGATACAGTTAGATGGGATAAATCACAGTTTACACATTGCAAAAGGGATCCTGTGTCAGGAGTTCTCAAACATTTCCACTTGAGGAAATAGATTTTCTCATAGATAATTGTTCCTTGCTTTTGATTATAAAATATCTCATGTGTATCTAGAGTAATTTGCTTGCATGGCATCCAAGTGCAAGCAGGAAACAATTCAGACTATTTTACATTGTCTATTAATTAAAGCAGAAAGAAATTAGGAGGGGTCACAAAAATGTCATCCCTTTGAACCAACCTCAAGATGCAGAGGAGCAGCCCATAAAGGGCAGTAAAAGCTGTGAGACACAGAATAAAACACCTGAGGTCAATGACTGTGAGGTGCAAATGAGGTCCAGGACACACCTTGTGCTGAGTGAATGGGCTGTTTATTAATAAACAGAGATTGGTATGTGGCAAACAATATTTTTCCATCCTCATCCTGAGTCAAGTAAGCAGCATTTAAGCCGGGGTTTAATTGGGCCTTTTGTAGGCAGCAGCTCCGTTTGAGAAATTCGGATTTGAAGGAACTCTTAAGAGCTGGAATTTTCCAGTGCTGCAACTTTGCTTCAGGGGGTCTTGGCTTTTATTGAATGGTCCTTGGATAGGAGCAAAATAAAACACGGCCTTGGCAGGGCAAGGGGATAACGTAAGAGGGAAAGACAATGGTGCAGGAGTCCATGGCAAAAAATCAAAGGCAGGAGTTGTTACACTCATCAGATTGAAAGCAGTGAGGAAAAAAGCAGTAGCAGCAGGACGTAGCTGTGAAAACAGAGCCATTGTTTTTGTGCCCTGTTAGACTCAGCACCTCTTACTGGCACTTTTATATCGAAGCTCTTGTCCTGACAACTCATTTACCTCCAGTGCCATAAGAAATGGATATTGGCACATTCCTGACATCACCTGATTCATTAACTAATAAAATATCACTAATTGCAGAGACGGAGGAGCAAAGCAGGCCTGTGGAATAAGGATTTTGATGGCTGATAGCACTGCTGAGCACCGAGAGGGGAGGCTGATCTGTGTTTTGCAGACAGAACTGTTTGCCTGACAGAGCATCACATTAATGAGGCAAACTCTGACTTTTGCACAGTGGAGAGATCAAGACGTAAATATCAGGGTGTAACCCAGCAGAGGAAAATCCTCTAAAGACTTGTTGAAAGATGTGGTATCAAATGAATTGCTTACTTCTTAGAGACTGCTTTGATATTTATTGGTTCAAATTGCTCCACTGACTCACTCTTGCATAAGCTTTCATGCCCCATTTTAATCTTGACATTTCGGGAAGCCAGGCTGAGGCAGGGTAATGACTGGCTTTACAAAGGATCAAAATGAAAAAGAAGAAGCTGGGCTGTAATAATTATAGCCTGTGCAAAAAAAAAAAAAAAAAAAAAATACATTGAGAAAATAGAGTGAGAAACAATCATCCAGTAATGAATGGGGCAGTAATGCCAAGATGTTTAGAAAACAGAGCCCTGACTTTAGGAAATCAGGCAGTGCTGGATTTGTATTTTAAGGTACATAAATAGTTTTAGTGTCTGTCTGTTAGTGTCATCTACTCCACACAATCTCCTGAGTCACACAGCTGAGATTTGGAGGATTTATCTGGGAAATAAACTTCACTCGCTCCCTGAATTCAGGGGACATGGGACAACAGGGGAATAGGGAAGGCACTAAAGGGGTGAAATCTACCTTAACCCTTCCAAAACATGTTGCACCACTTTAGCTTCTATTTCTCTTCCATTGGTAAATGAAAATGAGATTTATTGTTCAATACAAGGCCTAACTGTGAGCAGGCCGTGAACTTCACCCATGCACTCTGTCCAACAGCACCACTGGAGAAGGGGATAAAATATGGGATAAATGTCAGACATTAAGGAAAAAACTGCCTTATCACATCTTGGAAGGGCCATTTCTGGGGCTAAAACAGGGCAGAGTGAGGCCAGGTCAGCTATCATGTTTCCAGGTGACCTCTGGGACGTTTCATCTTGGCCTATCCCTGGCACTGGATAATTGTGAGAGTTGGTGCCCACTGGAACAAAGCACCTAGCATTTTTAAGACTCCAGGACAGAAAGCATTCCTGAAGTAAACCCTTCTAATAAGGGAAAATACCAGCGTGCTTCAAATATTAGTAAACAAATGATTCAAAGCAGCCACTGAGGCCCACAAGGCCAGTGATTCAGCACCTCAGGAATTCATGCCAATTTTAATTCTCCCCTGAACAATACCTGGAGCTGCTGGATGCACTGGAGCAGCCTGCAGCTCCCTCTCTGTCACTGCTCAGTCTCATTGCCTGGACATGCATTTCGGAGCTGAAACAGTGAGGATGGAATCAGAAATAGCTGTGGTTAACCCAGTCATTCACAGAAAGACCTGTGCTCTGCATTCAGAACAAATGTGCCCTCTTGGAGCTCTGTGTCCCCGTTGGTGCTCCTTATTTTCCAGCTGCTTGTGAGATCTCAGCTTCCTTTAATCACATCACAGCCTCAGACCAGCAGCCCTCCAGGGAAGAGATTTCTCTTTGTTTCCTGATGTATATAAATTGTCCAATATTGTCCAAACATGATTGTTGGGAGTTCTCAGAAAAGCCTGAGGAGCTTGATGCACTGGAAGGAAAAGAAGAAAGGCCCATGTAGAAAATTCCACGTATTTGCCTGGAGCAGATGCAAAATCCATTCTAATAAATTGGATTTCAGATAAAATTTCATTGTAGATGTGTAGGTCATAAGCACAACAGAATTTGGGCTAATAAATTGTTTCAGACAGTGCCATTTGGAGTTGTTTTCTCCTTCTGTGTTATTGTTCCATGTAATTCTACAGGTGGTGTTGAAAGCTGGGGTGAAAGGATGCTGTTATGATGGTGTGACCTGAGTTTTCCTATACATATTGAGCTAGATAAAATTTTCACCTAGCTTATAAAATAGGTAACATCGTGCTCTTAGCCTTGCCAGGGAAACCTGGGAGCCAATCTGTTGATGCCAGGTCTGTTCTGCACAAACACAAAAATAGCTTGGAGCAGAATAAATCCAGCAGAGCAGTGTTGTTTATTGTTTCTTATTATTTTGGAGTGTAAAATCTGCCAATATATCTCAAAAAAAAACCCAAAAAACCTGAGGTAGAAAGACAGTGACCTTTCAAGACTTGACTTTTCAGTTTAAAGTTTGTCTATAATGCTTTTCTTGAAATAAATGAAGTAGTGACCAACTTCCCAGACAAAGAACTCCTGTACCTGTTGTATCAGGGACATGAGTATTTCAGCCTTCCTATCTGGAGTATTCATCCCTAAGAACAGAGTGGAATTTGGAGTGGTTATCTGATCTTTGATATCCAGAGCAAAGCAAAATACAGCAATTTGTGAAAATAAATTGAGGTTTTAATGTTTTTTAATGGCGTTCCATCCCACTTTTAGCAGAAACTGAGTACCAGGTTCTCCCAACTGTAGTTTAGCTGGGGGAATAATTACTTTAAACTTGTGTGAACAGGATGGAAAGGCACAAAACTACTGATCCCACACTAAATCTGGCTTTGGATATCCATAATTTTACACCAAGGCCAAATGTATCCTGAACTTGGGTCAGAGAGAAAGAAGGAAAACGCTGGAGGTGCCAGTTTATAAAGCAAAGTGTGGAGATCTGATCACCAATCCCAGAGCCATAAATGTTCCCTGATTATTGATTCCCCCTCAACTTGGAATGAATCCTCCCTGGAAGTGCTTTGGGCGTTAAATACCGTTGATCAACATTTAATATAGATCAGCCTTGATAGAGATCTAGGCTGGGCTTAATTTCTTTTAGCCTGAATACTCCCACCTCCCTGAAAACATGTGATTAAACTGTTCTGATTTCTGTTTTAGATGAAGAACTCTGTCTCCGCCGAAAACAAAAGAAGGTTCTGTCGCAAGACAAATTGAATCAAATTCTCCAGGAGTTTTCCAGTTCAATTAAGCTGTGGGATAGTCCCTATCTTAGGTGCAAATCTCTCTGTGCATTACAGGACCACAGACAGGGATGTGGCAAAAGGTAAAACTGGGAGTTATGTCTTTAAGGGCTGGTTGGAGACACTTGTAATCTCGTTTTATTGGTGGTACCCTCCCCAGCATAATGAACTTTGATGAAATTGCTGTGGCGCCTGTGAAGCTGAGCAGGCTTTGCCAGGGAAAGACCTCCCATGAACAAAATCGCCCAGGCAACAACTCCACACTGCAGCCAAGGCAGAAACTCTGGCAAAGTCACCTCTTCCCATCTCTCAACTCCCGCAATTCTCCTTTTCAAGCCCCGCATATAAAAAGTTAAAAAGAAAAAAAAAAAAAAAAAAAAAGGAAAAGATTGCCCATTTATGTCCATGGCTGAGGCACAGAGCTTAAAAACGAAATTAATCAATTTTGTGAGAATCCACTGCATGGATGAAAATGGCTCCGAGTTCAGCAGCCAGCAAAGTTACAGGGACCAGAAGACTCTGCCACTAAGATCACTGTCTAAGGAAAGGCATCTGTGGAAGACTTTAAATAGCAATATTTTTAATTCAGCAAAGTTTCCACCCCCTGCCAGACTTGGAGAGATGGGAATAGGAATCTGTATATTCATCATTGTTGTTTTTAAGGAGTTGGATCCAGGGAGTACAAACATTTAATAATGGATATAATTAAATTCTTTGCTAGTCAGTTTGACTCAGGAGCCAATTGGCACCATAATGTCATTTCATTTGCATAAAATATGGAGTAATTCTGATTCAGAGAACTGCGATTTCGCAGAGCTGGAACTGCAGATGAAAACAAGGTAAAAGAGATCAGGTTTAGGAACATCTCTCTGATAACTTGTCTCAGGTTTGGAATTTAGATATTCAAACTCTGATATTTTTAGTAAAACTCCGGTCCAAGTCAGCTCCAAGCACAATCATTTTCAGTATAACAGATTACTTTGGGCACTTTAATTTCCGGATTGATTAAATGAAGATACCTTCAAGTGACCTGATTTTGATGGATGATATTAAACCAAGCCTGAAAATCAGACTCTGCTTGTGGTGGAAAACCTGAGGGATCAACTAACAATGAGATTTCTGCTGTCTTGGTGATGAACTGTCCTAAGAACTGCATTTTCAGTGAATATGAAGTGACGTTTGAAAACTTCACTGAAAGTTGATCCAGATGTTTAATCTGACCAAGCTGGTTCATCTCTACATATAAATAAATTCTCTTTTTGGTTGAAAGTGAAAATGTAGCACTTCCATCTTTCTCTTGGGTTTCTCAAGCAAACATTAAATTATTTTAAATCAGTGACACCAAGGAAAGATTTCTGGGATTGCTTTTTGTTGGGAATTTTCATTTTGAAACAAGATTCATGCTTTAATAAGGCTTATTCTCAGCAGCACTTGAGGGAGTAGCATCTACAGAGAGACAAATATAAATTGAAATCAAATCACAGCCAGGTTTACTGGGAATGTTCAGAGCTTCAACCTCCATTAGGGCTCCTCAGGCCATGAAAAAAGGGTTGAGTGGAAATCCTGGCTTAGAACACCTTTTCTTCTGCTTCTTTGTCTTCAGACACTCATCCCTTTGCCCTGCAGCTTCCTCAGTTATGTCTCCCAAGAAACTGAAAATATTTGACTGGAATAAATAAATAAAAAGGCCATTCTTTCACAGTCTTGCCTTAATTCAAAGGGCAAGGGAATTCCCTGGTCTGGGAATTCCGTTATGAAGTCCCAAAATACCTGCTCTGGCACAGTGAGGAAGGTGATACTCACAGGATGGGAAAGAGGAATGGGATGGAGGGATAGGAGTTAATGCCTAAACTGTTCCTGGTGCTGAACTCTGCAGGGTCCCACTGCTGTCCAAAAGTTCTCCCCAACACCAGCCAGACATGGCCAGAAATATCCCAGGCTTTGGAGGTTTTAGGTTTTCCTGAGGCTGTGCAATCTTGTATTCATGCACAAATGGGAGATTTAGTCCCTAAAAGGACTTGGAAGCATTTCAAGAGCTCAAATCATCCTTTCCCCGCTCATCAGAAGGATCAGCTGTGTCCATGCAGCTGCTTCCACCCACCTGTACTCAGGATTGTGTGGAGGGATGAGGGATCCAGGGTCTGGGCCATGCCCAGAGATCCCAAGGAGCCACAGGCTGGTCAGATCGCCCCGGAGCTGGGAGTGGTCATTGCCCTGATTGTGTGGTCACAGAGCCTGAGACTGTGCCCTTTCCACAATAAGTTCCTGATTGCTCATGAAAGCTTTGGGATGTTTGTGGCAAAGGATTGGTGACTTTGTTTCTCATTGTTTGTATGTCAGTGGGGTCAGTTTCTTAATTGTCCTGAGGCAAATTAAATTCCAGCTCTGCCATCCAAATGAGACTGCAAACACAGGGCGAGCAGCTATTGTGTGACTCTCACCCATCTCTGCTCAGCTGTCACTGAAGGAGCAGCTCCTGTCTGTTTCACCTGCAGAAACTAAAAGTACGTGGTGCCCTTTTAATCTGGAAACAAAGGAGAACAAAGGCAAATAAATGGAGGCCAAATTATCTCGCCTTGAGATCTGAGTTTTCTCCATATTGAACTTCTGGTACCTACTTAATGAGCCCGGGTTGTTGCTCGCTAGTGAGCGAGAACAAAGCAAAGTGACTCATGCTGCCTTGTTATTGTTACATAATCTATACAAGTCATTTATTTTTATGGTTAATTACTGGATTAGTTAAGTATATTGGAAATGTAAAGAGATGTGGACTTAGGAGAGATTCAGTGTCTGTTCATCTGTGCAGGATGTCTGTGGGTATCCAGAGGGAAATCTGTGTAAAGAACAGCTCATTTCAGGGCTGATCACTTGAATTTACACCTCTGTGTGCAGCTGGGCTCCCTTCAGCCTCGGCAGGCACTCAGGTTGGGCAGAGCCCTTTTTAGAGTGACAAACCCCCCTTTTTTTAACCTCTGTGAATCATTCCTGCTGAGGGAACCTAGAGTCAAGATGTGGTTCCTCCTCACATGAGCACAGGGGGCCCCCAAAATCTCTGTCTGTATTAATCACACTGAGCTGGCAGAGGATGGGCTGTAAATCTTCCCAACTCAGCTGCTAGAGGTCGGTTTGTGTTTTTTTTATTAAAATGCAGCAACAAGAACTCCTCAGAAGTGGCTGGCTGCACCTCACTATGCAGCAGACACCCAAGAACGCATTTGAAGTCGCAAACATCACAAAGTGACCTAAATTGGGGTTACCTGCTGAGGCATCAGTTTAATATGGAATTACTGCCCTGTTTTTATTGTAATGACCAATTAAGGATCAGCACCTCAGAAACCTCAGGTGGCTGATTTACAGGGAGCAAGCACAGCCCTTGCCAAGCTGCCCTGGTGGAGAGGCCAGCGCTGGCGTGTTGTGCCAGGGTCACCCGTCACCATGGTGCTGGCAGGGCTCCCTTGTGTTTGGCTGCCCAGCACCGAGCCCTCCTTGGTGCCAGGGATGAATTGTGAGCAGGGGAGTTGCTAGGAGCCTGGGGAAACACGAGGGCTCCCTGCTTTCCACACAGCTCCACTTCAAAGCCACCCATCCCGGGGAAGCGCCCAGCGCTGCTCTAACAACACGTGCTGCGTGGAGCAGGGACTCACAGTGTGTTCTTCTGGGTCTTTTTAAAACAAATTTTTATTCAACCTCTGCTTTGACCCAGCACCTGAGTGTGTTGCCCAGATATGCTCCATTTCAGTTTATTTAACCAGAATGTTTGCTTACTCAGTGACCACTGGAGGGGAACTACTGTTCTTATTAATTCCACAATGGGTATTTGTTGCTTCTTGTTTTCTGACATTTTCTTGATGGCCATAATTGCAGAGTTCTTGTTTTCAGATAATAAATGCACGTGTCTATTTGCTCAGGTATTATGTAATTGATGCCCAGCTATTAATTAAAGATCTAGACTCAATGTCTCTGAAGCTGCCTCCGGATATTTGTCCTTATTGTGTCATACCTTGGATGCACAAACAGGGAAACCACGGGCAGCTTTGCATGGGCTCTGCTCCTTCCCTTTAATAAAGGAGCCTAAATTCAGGAGTTGCAAAGAAGGATTATACAGAGCAAGGAATATTTTTTCTGATGGGATTTTGATTCTTCCTTCTTTCTCTGGGCTGCCAGCGTTTTCCTTAAGAAGCTGATGCTCAAACATAATGAGCTGTTTGCTCTGCACTGCTCTCCACAGGCCCTGCTCACTAAAAGGAGTTTATTTTGCCTTTATTACTATTGCCGTTAATAGCAGGGCAGGCTATTGCTGGCGCTGGGAGCAGGATGAAGATTTCATGGGTGAAAAGAGAAATCAGACATTGCAAATTCACTGCAGGGAGAAGACGGATAGGTTGCTCTCATTCCCCAGAGCCCATTTGGGAAAATATGTTATATGATCCTGTGAACAAATTGTTACTTTTCCAGACAAGTCTGTTTTCTGTGTAAACACTTTTACTGTAGCAATGTACAAGAACAACACTTTCAATCCAAAACTCAACAAAAATAGACACCCCAGAACATTTGGAACTTGTTAAACTCCAGAAGGGGAAAAAAGGAAAGGGAGGCTGCAAAGAAAAAAAAAGCTTTCCACTTTTAAATGTTCTGATTTTTGTATTTTTACGGGTCTAAAACTCCTGACAGAGAGTTCTGAAGCTTTTCAAAGCAAAGGTACAGCTTGGAGAGGCAGAAATTGTTTTGAGTCCACTTAGTAAGAAGTCATTACCTCTGAAGAGCAAAGTTAATGCGCTTGGGAAGGCAGGATTTGGTTCCTACCCCTTTCATAGACTTCCTGTTCCCCTCAGGAAAATCCCTGAGCACCTTTGTGACTCAGTTTCCTCGCTGCCAAATGAGAAAATACCTTCTGAGCACGCAGGGAGGGATGGAGATGCAGAAATGCAGGGGTTTATCACCAGCAGGTGCAACTCGTGTTCCTCCCTGCAGCAGAAGGACCTTCAGCTGGGATGGGCTCCTCTCAGAAACTCTGCCTCTCTGGAACCAAAAGGTTTGGTGGAGAAGAAGTGATTTTGTTGTGTTGTGATGGAAAATCTGCCAAAGATTTTGCTTTGAGACACTTCAAGATTGTATCAGTGCAGTTAAATGTCTCATTTATTTATCAGCTGTACCAGTCAGGGCAGTGTTGATCTTATCAGAGCCGAGTCCTTCAGCTTTTTAATCCTTGTGCAGACCATTGGGCATCCCGTAAAGCTGCTGAAACTTCACTTTTAAAATACTGTTTCACTGGAAAAGAAAACGTGATTTCTTCCTGTCCTCAACAAAAGGACTGTCACTAACCCCCAAAACAGACCAAAGGTTTTGTCCTCATCCCTTTGAGTGGTCACAGCCCCCCAAAGGCAGAGGTATTATCTGAACACAAACTAAAATCACCAAGTTTATTTTACACCTGGGAGTGCTGTCAGCAGCTCACGGTGAACACGTGTTAAAATAAGGAATTAACATTTCTGCCTTGTTCCTGAGCTGGAAACACTGGGTGGTTTTTTGAATGTTTTTCCATTCCCTAGATCAATTAAATCTTTTGCTTGTGGAGCTCTTAGAGTCCTCATCTCTTTCAGCATTTGGGTTACTGAGTGAGGAGTGCAGCCCAGGTTTGGAGGGGCTGCTGCAACCTCATATTTCCATACACAGAAGATACACACAGCTCCTGATCCAGCATCACAAAATTCTGCCTTCATTTCATCCTGCATAACAAAATGAACCCCATGAGAACACTGGCATGATCTCTTGGCTCCATGGGCTTGGCTGCCCCAGGCTCAGCTTCTGAAGGTTTCAGAACTTTTATCCCAGTTCAGATAATATTGCCAAAACTCAGGCTGTCGTCTCTATAAAGTAATTGCCTGTCCAAGTCTTTACAGTCTCTACACTGGTTTAATAATGAGTAATTAGTTGAATAAGCCCAATTAATGCCTTTGTACAGATCTGAGATTGGAGTAGGATTGTAGGTCAAGTTTAATTTTAAAATACATTAGAATTTCTATCAGTCTGAACACACCCAGGGCAATGCTATTATGGGCTTTCCCATGAATACATATGAATCATGATTTGGCCTCGGAGCCCAGATCTAGCAGTGCATGTTTAAATCTCTAAAGCCTATCTAGAATTGGAATATTCTCTGCAAATGAGGCCTCCTTTTTTTTTTTAATTTCTCAAAAAAACCTTCTCTAGAGCCAGTGTCACCTGTGAAGGAGGAAATCACTGCACAGTCTGCAAGTGGAACAGAGAAACCCTGAGTGTGAGTTTTGTATCAGATGATGCTTCACAGAGGGTCCTCAAACTCCTGAACAGCAAAACCCCCAGAGATCCACACCTGACCAGGGCTGGGCTTTTCAGGAGCTGCTGAGATTCATGAATTTTAATTTCAATTTCCATTTTCATTTTAATGGGTAACTTGCTGCAGGGCTCTGGCAGCCCTTGCCCCAGCCCTCCTCTCAGGCTGTGGCAGTGCAGGGAGACTCTCTCTGAGCAGTTTTCTGGCTCAAAAGCAACATTTGACTTTAAGATTAACGGGCCAGGAAAACTTCACAGCCCTCTGGACAAAATGTTGTCGAGCCATTAGAAGCACAAAAGGACGAGCAGTGTTTTGCAAGGCAGCTCATTTACTGAGTGTCATTAACAGCTCCTGTACCTCCCTGGTGTGTTGTTCTCATTATTAAAAGATAGACAATATTACACTAATTGGAGGTGAGTGTTTTAAGTGCTGTTTTTATCCTCTATCACTCCTCTGGGTGATCAGAGGTATCTGTTCTTCTCCCTCCCTGACAAATTTCCTCCAAAGTGAATTTTATATGAATGATTAAATTAATTGCTATCTATCCTGGATCATTAGCAGATGGATTCTGATATTAAAGTTAAATTTTAAACAGTTTCTTTTTATTTCATTGACATTCTTCAGTGAGCTGAAGGGAGAATCCCAGTGAGATTATTGTTCCCTGTATCAGATTCCCATTCTGAAGGTTTCAGGCTAATAATAAAAGGAATTATAATTATAAAACACATTTCTAGCTATGGAAATTTAAAAAAATAATAAACAATAATAAAAATAAATAATAATAGCTGTTACTTGAATGTAGGTTATTCAGAGCAGCTAAGGGACTTAGGCTATCAAAAATGTCACTTTTATGACTTGGGCCCTGCCATCCTCACAGCACTGACACCCAGAGCTTGCTGACATTTTTGTGAGCACTTTTCTTGCTGATTTGGAGGTTGTTCCCTGCTAAGTTTAGAGATTGTCCCTCAATTCTTCTGCTGGACAAGGAGAAATGCAGTTTAGGTGAGGTGAACTGACAACCATCACCTCAGTGGGTTATTATTGTTTATGACATGCAATTTAAAAGCCAAATTTTCCGACAATTTATGGATGTAATTATGCACCTAATTTGCACAGTTATTTTAGACTGATGTATAATATTGGCTAACTGCAAGTTCAGCTGGGCTAACACAGGGCTGGAACGGCCCCAGATGCTCCCTGGTGTGTTTTTCCAGGGGATGATGCCACATTTAACATAATCTCTTCTAACTACAGTGAGCACTAAGTCAACCCTGCTAATAGCTTCACACCAGCTAAAGCCACATTATTTTTCAAGGTGAGAACATCCATTATTCTCAAGAGAAGAAATCTCCTCTGACTTTGTAGTTTGGCAGTAAAGGGCAGTGGTCAGACAAAAAATTAACAGGGCTGAGCAACTGAGCTGCTCCTTTTGAAGAGCAGGTCACAGGAGCAGCACAGCTTGGGAGTTTTCATTTGGGTTTTCCAGGTGACACAGAATTCATGTGTGTAATGCAAAATATATGAATCCATGGGCTCGTCAGTAAGGATTTTGGCACATTCTTTCAGAGTCCACAGCCTCTGAAGGGTGCAAAAGGTCCCCCAGCCTTGGACAGGCTTGGAAATCCACCCTTGTCACACACAGCACAGGGAAACAGAAATGTTGCAATTCCTGCTGCCACCCTGCCCAAAGCCAGCCCAGTCACGGGGCCAAAATTCGCCCACAAAACTGATGTTCTTGAAGAATTTTCAGGAAGCTGCTTCCATAACTCAAGATTAAATCTCCTGAGAGTTTGGCTTTGCCCAGTGCCACACTGGGGAGTTCAAAGCCAGAGGTTTCACAGGGGAGGGGTCTCTGTTGCTGTAAAAGCCCCAAAGCCCCTGATGGCAACCAGAAAATAGAAATAAATAGAAAAGAGCAATTCCAGCACTGTACTGACTCATCTTGGTGGTTACTAAGTACTTCCACAGCTCAGCAGAGCTGAATACTTCATAAAAGAGACTAAGCTGAAGAGGATCCATATGAAACTGGATTTATGGGGAGCCCATGTGGCTGTAAATCACTGACAGGGCTCTTGTCTGACTGCATCATGTAACAGAATGATCACATCCCACGGCAAAATAGAAATGACTCATTTAATTCCATGGTAAGAGAAATCCCGGATGAAATTGAAGTTTTAGGAGCTCGAGCCACTCATATGCGTTCACTTTGGCTTCATGGTCTTTAAAATCTCTCAAATAGCTTTGAAGTGAGGTTATTTATTAAAAATAAAACACCAAACTAAGTTAAATTCAGACAGCAGTAAAAAATAGGCATACAAATATCTGACCTGAATGAACATTTCACAAATATAATTCAAATAACAAACAGCACAGCACAAAAACAACATTGTCATTATTATGAAGCCTAAAACTATTTTCTCCAAGTTTGCCTGCCTTCAAAGATATTTAAAACCTGCTTCTCCTCCAGCATGTATTAGTGTCAATCAAAAATAACTCTGCTCAGGTCAATGGATTTACACAATTGCAAAATTAGTATAAGTGAGAGGACAATCAGAGCTTTTGTATACTACAAAAATCTCTCTTAATAGCAACAGCAATAGAGAAGAAGGAGGTGGGAGGTGCTTTTCCAGGACAGGCTGGGTGGATAAACAAGAAAAACCTGCTGAGCTTGTGAGTGAGGATTTGGAGGAGGAGCTGCAGCATTAATTTAACCATTAATTCACTCCTTTAAAATTTCCCCTTTCCTGTCTTTTCCTTCATCAGGCACATTTAGCAGCAGTTGGGCTGTAGGTTTAAAATCAGAGTGCAGAGGTGTGGTCTCCATCACACAGGATCCGTAAGAAATATGGAAGTTGAGAATTACATCCTGGAATGGGAGCGGTGACTTTGGGGGTGGCAATGTGTGACCAAGGGTGTCCCTCCACACTGGGGGTCTGCCCACTCCTGGGCTGCCTTCTGCAGCTGCAAGCCCAGCACTGGAGAGCTGGGAGGGTGGGGTGGTGGATCCATGGGGTGGCTCCAGGGAAAGGTGCCCTCAGGGGGCACATTCCCAACAGCAGATCCCTGACACAGGATCAGCCCTCCACGTGCAGAGACTTTTCTGCCCCAGGACAACGGTGACCAAACAAGGGGACATCAGGATTTCACCACCTCTGGTGGCTGTCCAAACCAGCTGTGACCCTCTGGTGCCCTCCCTGACTGGGACAGGCAACGTGACTCTCTCAGGACAAGGAAAACCATGGCCAAAAGGGAAGGAGAAGACACAACACTGAAACCCTTTGTGTTGTGTGGCTCCACAGACCTGCTAGAAGTGGATTTGCTCAAATCTTGTAGCAGGTCAGATTCCCAGGTCACAGGAGCCACTAAAAATTGTCAATAAACATCTTTTGTTGGAAGCCTTGATGGACTCAAAGACAAAAATAAAAAGAGATGTATGGAGAAAATGCTCCTATTTCTTGCAGAGGGACTTCCCTGGCCACAGAAGGTCCATGTTTGGAGTTGAGAAATGGTTCACTTCCCTGTAGAAAAGAGATTGCCCCTGCATCAATAGATGTTTAAACCTTGCCAGCCAGAGAGGAAAATCCACTTACTCAGGACAAAATATAACTTCCTTAAAACTGCTGGGACGTTGCCAGCAGCTTAAGCCACAAATAATTTACCCAGAGAATATGAAGTCAACAAGCTCTGGAACTGTGGGAACTGCAACTGTTGAATAAATCATTCATGAATCTCATTTAACTAAGGACAATTATAATATCCCAAAGCAATAAAGGGATCAGAATGTTCCAGATAAACACAGATCAGGCTCTCAGCTGAGAACAGAGCAAGGCTTCACTGAAGCTTTTAGCTCAATGCTCAGAGCCCTGGACCACAGAGTTCTGAAATTCTCGGGGCATCCTTTATTGCTCAGAACCTTCTTTGTGGTGCTCAGAGCCCTGGACTGGGGTATCCTGCACTGCTCAGGGCATCCTTTATGCTCAAAGCCCTATTCAAAAGATGTTCTGCAATGCTCAGGAGGTGTCCTGAGATGCTCAGAGCCCTTTTTGGGAGTGTCCTGTGATGCTCAGAGGGTGCCCTGCAATATTCAGAGGCCTGGATCAGTCTTGCACAGTTTAGGGCATCCTTAATGCTCTGAAGGCCACGTTCCTCTGTCACTTTGGGCTGGGGAAGTAGAACAAGCTCTTGGGGAGTTTATTCTCTGTTTTGATCTGTGCATCAGAGTTATTTAGTGGAGCAGAGACCAGTTCTGAAGGATGTAAAAGTTCCTTCTGAGCTATTGGGAACAGCAAGAGCTCTCCCACAGGGGACAGGCCCTGCCACAGAGGAGGCACCACCACGTCCTGACAGTCCTGCCCCAGGAGTCTCTGTTTGTGCTGGCAGAGTCTCTTTGCCAGTCCAGGACTACCCTGGAGCCACATTTCTCCAGAGCTTCTCCCTGTGGCTGTGCAGAGCCTCCACGTGCTCCCTCCCAGCTGGCTCTGCTTTGATACTTGGCTCCAGGGGAAGGCCAGGGTTGCAGGAGACACAAACCCCACCAGGGTGGAGGCACTGCCCTGCTCCCAGCAGGATTCCCTCTTCCCAAGGCTCCCTCCTCCCTCGCCCCCATGCTCCTGTCCCATCCCTGGCTGGCTGTCAGTACAAACAGACCCAGACATGTCATGATTTTGGGTCGCCACCCACCTGAAAACCTGTCTGAGCTTTTGCCTAAGAATAGGAGCTGGTTGGAATTTCACCTTTTCCATCCAAAAAAAAAAAAGGAAAATAGAAAGCTATGAGGTTTCTTGCCATTTTTATTCCAGTTTGACTCCTCCCTGGGGAGTCTGTCACAGTTCTGTGGGGTATTTCACCTTCTGTCCTGCTCTTGCTGACAAACAACAAGAGGTAAATTTGGACACATCATCCCAGCTCTAAGAGGGTTTCTCATTTCATTTCTCAGCCTCCTGAGGCTCTAGGAGGGAATCCCACCTCCAGACAGCTCATAAAGTCATTTGTGACACAGGATGTCCCAGTTACTATATAGGAATGTTGAAAGCATTTTATTTTCTCCCCTTTGATTTTTATTGGTTGAGCTCCCAGTGCTCTGTGAGTAATTATACCATTTGCTTTATGTCTTGCTTTTCTAATGACTAATACCAAAAATATATGTACAAGCAAATGGAAGTGTATTACTGAGTGATTAACAATGGACAATTAGGATTAATTAAGGCAATTATTTTAATAAATAAGAATTAGTAAAATATATCCATAAACAAAGCCGTGGCTCATATTTAGCAGGGCTGATGCAGGCTAAAGAAACAGAATTGTGACAACTGGGAGCAGAGGCAAGGAGGAGACAGAGATGATTAAAGAGAAATGGTTGTGTACATAAAAAATGTAATTAGGCCTAAGACAGAATGTGCATATCCAGACTGCTCTATCCCTGGCAAGGGTGTTTCATTTAGTCTGTTACCACTAGAAATGGGATTTACACACAGCCATTCCTGTGTAACCATGTCCTTAAACTTCCTTGTCCTTCCCAAAGAGGTCACAAAGGCATAAAAATGCCCTAAGAAACAACAGGAAAATCATTCTCTCCCATCCCTTTTTAGCACCCCAGCTGTGCTCATGGCACCAACGGGATAATCTGTCCTGGGGTTCTGAGCTAGGACCGAAATTCTAACTGGTCTAAACAAGATGTGCTCTGACAACGCTGAAAGCAAGGAAAATACAATATTTTTTTTAAGCCTTCTGCACCTATTGATGACATTCTTTAACACTCGATTTTTTAACTGATTCTGGGAGAGTGGAAGTTTGTCTGTTGCAGTGTTTCAAAGTGCCCCAGATTCCTCAGCTTCCACCACCTCTGGAAAGGACAAAGCCTGGCGTGGCCACACGGGAGGATGATCCTGCTCCTGTGGCACCACAAGTGAGAGTTTTCCCCGGGGCTAATCTGCCCAATTAAATGGATATGGCTCATTACTGGGCACTGTTAACCTTTGGCACAATCAGATCAACAGAAAGAAGCCAGCAGAGCTGTAATATGAAAGCAAACCTCAAGGTCTGATGTCCTAGACCAGTGCCAGTAGCTCTTGTCCCTACCACAAAGTGTTTGAGTAGACTGGAGTGCTTAAATTACAATCAAATGTCAGTAAATGGCTGCTAGAGGCTTTAATAAGCAGAGTGGTAGGAAAGGACAATGAAACCCTGAGAGTGGTGCCACAGAACAAGGATATGGTGTCCCCAGCCCTATTCAAACAGTGTTTAAAAGTTGGTTCTTTTTGGCTGGGATGCTTTTGGGTATAAAGCTGTCAGAGCCACAGCCAGGCTCTCCCCTCCTGCAGCAGAGCCCAGCTGATGGCTCAGCTCTGGATTTTTTGTCATGAAGAACTCCCAGTCCCATCAGAGCCTCGTAAAGCATCTCTTGATAGAGCAAAGTGCATTTCTGTGGGTGCTGAAGGTCAGCACAGTGACAGGAGCACACTCACAGCTAAGAAACCAAAGCCCCCAGCAGAGACTCTCTCAAGTCTGTGATTATTCTGTTTGTGTGCTTTGTCTGCTCTTTTTGGCCACGATTAAACAGGTTTAGCACCTGGTTTAGGATTTTCTGAGCTGGTGCCTCAGTTTGTTATTATGCAGCTGAGTTTTTGGTGGTTAACAGGATTTTCTCTGGTCTGTTATCAAGAGTGGTGGAGGGGAAGGAATTAAGAAAGAGTCCAGAAAAGTACATCCCATTGCCCCACGTCTAAGCTGGAGGCCTCCAGATGTTTCACTACCTGGAAAACTGAACAATTTGAAGGGTAAATAATGTGTTACATTAGAGATTAAAACAAGTCTGCTTCGGTTCGTTCTCAGGGAACAAAAAAAAGGCACAAAGGTTTTTTTTCTTTAACATGGAAGAACATCAAAATGATATTTATCTCCCTCTTGGGAGAGATGGAATTGAAAGCATTTTAATTCATAAATATTTGTGTTGTTTCTTTTCTGGAAGCTGCCTGAGAATCCAGAGAGGACAGGGAGCTCCAAGTTTAAAATCACACCGGCAAACCCAGGTAGAGCAGCTCCCTTCCAGCTCCCAGACATGGTTATTCCCAGGGAATCTCTTCCCTGGCTGCCTCTGGAGCACAGCCCTTCCAGCCAGCTTTTGAGCCTGTTCTGGCCACTTGATTGAGCCATCATTTTATCATATGGCTTTTGTAACCTCTCTTGCCTCACTCTCATGCTGCCGATAAATCAGAATTTCCCTCCGCCATGTGCAGGTTTGGAGGGGCTTTGGAGGTTTGAAGGAAAGAAGGGGAGCTCAAGGTTTGCTGTTTGGGGTCAGTGCATTATATTTCACTGTGTAAGCAAATACAGGCAGAGTTCTCTGTTAAGGTTTTCAGGCAGAGCAGTCCAACAGGCAATTTCCTGTCCTAAGTAGTGTTATAATTAGGATTGCCACTGGAATGAAACACTCTGTGCCCATATTATGGTGTTACACCATGTTAGCATTTAATTGTCACACCTGACAGACTTACACACCCCCACATTTGGAGAGGGGAGCCTCTCATAATGCTGCTTTTCACAGCCTGGCTTTAAACTCCCTGTAGTATTCCTCAATCAATATTTCCATTCACATGGCTATCAGTAGAGGACCAGGGACGGTGACTAAATGATCACAAAATCTTGTGGTTATTTGTTATCTGTACAAAGGCACACACATTTATCAGCATCTTGGCTCCAGCAAAGCAGGAATTTCAAGAGAAAATGTTTGGATTTGGTGATCAAGGGAAACCTCTCAAATCCAGCTGTGCCAGCCCAGGAGTGCTCCTGAGTTCTCTTCATAAAAGTAAATCAGCTGAAGCTGTCCACAGACACACACCAGGTTTAGGGGATCACAATTTGTGCCTCCACTCTGGCAAAAAGGCACTTCTGACACCAGCAGCAGCATCCATGGGCAGTTTATAATCCCAGCTTTCCATGGTTGGCCTTTTAAGCTTGCAGAGCAACCAGAAGAGGCTGAAAAGAATAAAATGAAGAATAAAATGAAGAATAAACTGCGAGCGGCAGGCCTGGCTGGTGCGTGAGGAGCTGTTTGTGTGTGAGGAGCTGTTTGTGTGTGGATCATTGCAGGAGCCTCCCCAGTTCATTAGGAGCCAACGGAAGTGCTGCAGCCCCAAATTCCTGTCATTTCATCTGCAGAGGAGGCCTCTGGCATGTAACCAGATCTCTGCCCTGCTTTAGGGCTCCCTGATCTTTGCCTTCAGACTTCTGGCCAGGATTAATTTACATAGGGCTGAAAACAAGCGTGGCACTGGCCGTCGGCTTGAGTTACACGCAAGGAACACCAATAAACTTCCTGGTGGAGCTAATAAAGGAAATTGGGGAGGAAGGAACAGTCTATCAATTATCAATAGGAGAGAAGCTGCAGGAATCGAGGGAATTAAAGTGTGCAAACCAAGGAGATGGAAGTTGGGATTCAAAAGGGGACTTGGAGCTCCCTCTCATTTTGAGCAAAATTCCATTTACAGATTGGCAGAAGAAGAGAAAAATAGGCCCAGAGTAATGGTAGGAGAAAGCCCATTTTGGAAAGAAAGGAGAAGGGGATGATTTATTCCTAGCTAGAAGAAATGATGTGCCACTTTTCATAAGATATGAGGGGGAAAAACAGATTTTGAGGGGGGGATTTTCTTGAACCATTTGTTTACATCATTATTTTTGTGCCACTCCTGTTTGGCTCTGATCCCCAGTAAATGAAAATTCAAAAGTAATTTTCACTGGAAAATTAATTCCAGTGAGAACAATGCTTCTATATTCAGTGCTGAATCTGACCCAGGGAAAAAACAGGGACAACATGGAAGAAGACAGAACCCTGCTCTTGTGGAGATTTTTCCCCATCACCACTGTCCAGTTAATGGGGATTTTTGACTAATAGCTAAATCTGCTCCATTTCCAAGGATCCCATCCTGCATCTCAAACACATTCATACTTTCTGCCTTAGATCCAAGTTTTCTTTCAAATTGGACTTGTTATCCTTTCTGCAACCTATTTCTGCTTTTTTCCTTATAATAGTAGTAGTAATAATAATAATAATAATAATAATAATAATAATAATAAAAAATGGGTAAATACTTTCTCCTTTCACATTCAGATTTCACATCAACCCACAAGAGAGATTAAGAACAAGATCCAGCAGAGCAAAACCAAATATTTGGTCTTGTAGCACGCTTCCATGAGGTCATGGATCAGAAAAAAACAGGGCCAGAAAGCCCAAAAATGGGGCACACCCTAACCCAGGCCTAACTGTGAGCACTCTGCTAAGGCCCTTTTTGGCAGATGGGCTGTGCAGAGGGATTTCCTTGGCCAACGAGCTCCTTATGAACGCCTCCTTAAACTTGTGCTTTTCAGTAGTCGGAGTCAGGATTGGGAAAGTTGTTTATTATTCAACCATCTCTTCCAAAGCAAGGGAAACTCTGTTTATAAGAAGCTTCAAAAGCCTCTGTCACAGCTATCAAGGCTCTACACTCTGTGCCTTTGCCAAGTCAAATTAGGTTATTTTACTTGATATTAAGTTTGACAAGCAAAGAGCCTGTGAAAACCAGAATCCCAACTGGGTGTGCCTCCCACAAGTCGCTCCATTTTTGAGGGCAAAAATTCCTACAGTAGCCCTATTCTTCACTCTCATATTTCTGTCTGTATTTATCTTGTCTGGAAATTCCCCTCACTGTGTCCTAGACATCTTTTAGTATTCAGATTCTCCAAGAATGTGACTAACTTTGTTTTGGCAAACCAGTCTCACCACACAGGGATGTCTCTGTAGGTTTTGGTTTCTATTTGCCTCCACAGATGATAAATTTATTATCATGTTAATCTGCAGGTCCACTGAGTGTATCAGACTTGTGGGCTCCTCCATCTCCTATAAAAATACCCTTCTGTTACATCATTTCCTGGTGAGGATTGTGCCAAGTTAATTTGTATATGAACAGCCATAGATAATGAGGCAAAATATTAAGAACACATTGCATTTTTAGAAAGTGGGACCAACTCTTTGAGGACAGAGGGAGCATGGAAGATTTCACTCCTTACTGCCTGTCCAGGAAAAGCTTCCACTAATCTGCTTCGGCCATGTGGAAAACAGAATCAGGCCTTTGAGACCCACAATGGTCCAAAATCCATGGAACTATTTGATCAAATCGTACTTGCACTTTACTGAATAAGGCTGTAAATGTTGGCTTAAATGTTTCCAAAAGTCACTGCCAAGGATTTCCTCCCATCACTTCGGGACCCCAGCCCCAGGACAGCTCCATCACTGTCTGGTTTAGCACTCTTATTTCAGTGTGGCCACCAAAACTGGAGCAGAATTTAAATATATTCTTCAACAGATTGAAATATGAATCTGCATTATCATGGAAGCATGAAATAATCGAATCTTAGAACAGTCTGGGTTGGATCACCTTAGAGCTCACCTGGATCCAGTCCCCCTGCCCTGAATCGTTCCATGAAGAGAGGCTATTTCTCCCTTCTCTGACAATTCTTTGTGCCCCAGGAAGAGTTGCTGGTAACAGGAAAAGGAGCTCCAAAGGGGCTGGTGGAGCTGTGTGTGAGGTGTTCTGATCTTTCCATGCCCTTTTCTGCCTGCAGCCCAGCAGGGCTGTTCCCACAAGGCTGGGATGAAGCAGCCTGAGGGATCCTTGACTTTTCCAGTCCATCAGAGGGTCAGGGATGTCTCTCTGCACTCTGACTCAGTGCTGATGGAGGACAGCCCAAAAAAGGGTGATCCCACCCCTGCATTCTGGCAAATGGCACCAGGCTGGCACTGAGTGTCTGTACCACATCACAAACCCCAAATAAGAGCTCTCTCCTTGCCACAGAGGGGGAAATGAATGAGAAACACTGCAGGAGAAAACCTGTGCAAAGTAGGAGCCCGCAGTTTTATAAGGGAGCAGTGGGTCGGGGGGTGTAAATTTAACTGTCACACTCATGTACAATTGAAATGCACATGAAAAGCCTGGGAATGCCTCTTTATTGAGTCCTCAGTAAAGGCAGTGTGCACCCCAGGAGAGGCTCTTGTCTTACATCCTGGGGATAATGTCACTGGTTTGGGATTCATAAACGGGGTCTGCACAGGAAGAGGGGATTATGCTGGCAATGCGAGAATCCACCACGAGGAATATTTACAAGCTATAAATCCAGCTGTTAATTTCAGGTTATCAAAACCAATCACTGTCTCTCTCAGCTCTCAAACAACATCTCATCATCATCATCACCATCACCATCATCATCACACCAGTAATCAGCTACTGCAGAATGAACTCAGAGTGAAGCTGAATTTCCTGAAGTGCATTGTGTTCCTTTCCTTCACTAAACATTGAATCCCAGCCTCAATTAACAAGATATTTCTTGCTTAGGCAGGAGAGGGGGCAGGAGGGGGAGAGGTCTTCGAGAAATACATGCACAGCTTTCAGGAAGCAGAAATGTGTTTGTAATTTGCAACAGGAGGGAAAATAAAAGGCTGAAAAGAAAGATTGATTCCAGTTTTCAGACTATTAAATCAATGTCAACTTATCAAATCCTTGTATTTCCTGGAAGGAGAACAAAGGTAACATAAATGAATATGTTTCCAGATTTGTGATCTGTTTACAGTTATATTGTGCACTTATTAGCAGTATGTCTATTCAACCACAATTAGAAAGACTACCCTTTTTCCTCTGAGTTTCATGTGTAAATTTGTACTCAGAGGAGTGATAAACAAAAATCAATCTCTACAGGAGCTGTTCAGACAAGCACCCTTCAGACTTTACTACCGACAGCTGTGCTGAAATACTTCCCCAACCACAGGACAGCAGTTGCCAGCTGTTCTAACCCTACACACAGAGCTCGTGCTCTGCCTTGAAGCCTTGTCCCACTGCTCCATCTCCCAGGCATCAGCTCTGAGCCTTTTGTGTTGCTTTTATACAGAAATGCTTTATTAGAGTGCAATTTTATAATCTTCAGGTGGAGCCAGTGCTCATCCACCCAACACAGCCAGAGCCCTACAATGGACAAAACCCCATCCCATTGTCAGGGTAGTCCCACATCCCAAATCTGCAGAGCAATAAAAAAGCCTTTTACAGCACAAAACATCTGCAGTTTGGGTTTCAACATGTTCTGAGCTGTGGCAGAGGTAGAGAGTCTGATCTTTTTTGGCTTTCTTCTCCATCAGTCTTGTTTTCTAATTTTGTACTAATCAGCTTTTATTGTCTCAAGTGACAGGATCTTTATGCATCCTTGGGGATAATGATCTGTGGTGCTCTGGAGCTGTCATTTTGATGAGAGATTGACTGGGTTGAATAAACAGGTCAATCCTAACATAAAGATTATCATGGAAAATCAGCTGTCAGAGGCCCTGCTTAATTTATTCTGACCTCATATCACAGAAAGCAACACGAATCCTTCTGGAAATACCAGGATAGTCCTGGCTCAGTGCCAGCACTGACAAAGATATTTTGATCAATGGCAGGGTAGGTTCCTTTTACAATGAAATTAGGCGTGGTGTGTCTTCACCAGAGCCCAACAAATCATTGCATGCTGCTTATTCTTCTCAATCCTTCCTCTGAGGAACAGTATCCAGCAGATTGGGTTCAGAGTGCAGCAGGGCTGGGGACAGAGATTCCACCAGATTTCACACCAAAGTCTTCATGGCTCTTTTTCCCACGTCTCTCTGGTCCTCGTGTTGTGCTTCCCCTGTGCTCTTTGACAATAAGGTCTCATAAAACACAAGAGTGAAATGAAATGACCACATCTCTCAAACTCTGCATTTTGAAACTATCTTTCACTTTCTAGAAACTCTTAATCTGTCAGAAAATGGATGCATTTCCCTTGGGTGGTTTTTTGGGTTTTTTTTTTGTTTTGGTTTGGTTTTTTTTTTGTTTGTTTGGGGGGTTTTTTTGATGGGTTTTTTTTTGGGTTTGTTTTTTTGGGTTTTTTTTTTTTTTTGGCAGAACTAATATGAATTTCCTAAGTTTCTTAGTTATTTGCTGAAAGAAGACATTAGTGACAGAGGTACAAATTTCCTGAAACACTCTGACCAACCTGATGTCTCCACTCCTCACAGGCAGGCAGTACATGAGTGCAACACCATTAAAAGACAAACCTTTTCCAGGAGAACTCTACTTGGGCAGTTTAAAGGTATTTTTCCCAGCCCTGTGTTGTGATGGGTGTCTCTTAGGTGGCAAGAACATCAGATTTAATAAGGAAAAGCTGGAAATAAAATCAGAGAGTGGGCAGATGTAAAATTCTGTGTCTGGGTGCAGGCATCAGCCTCCAAATGTCTGGGGGGGATGAACATTTCTGTGGAATAACCTTTTTGTGAGAGATTTCTCTGTGACTGCCTCTACTCCTGGGCTTCTCCTGCTTTCCTCTGGAGCAGCCTGGGTTGCCACGATAACGAGGGGTTGGATTTTCCATGTGCTGGTGTTATTTCTGTGGAATCATGGAGCACGTGCCATGTGGGACACCAGCCATGCCTTAGTGTTGGAGAAGACACACAAAAGGAAGGGGAATTGGGAGGACAAGTTCCTCAGCCTGCTGATGAAGGGATTTCTGGTGAGGTGATTGTTCAGGATGCACAAGTATTGCCCTGATTGTGGAGTGGTGCCCGCCCAGGTGCTCCCTCCACACCGTGCCCAGCCAGGGAGAGGGGAAGAGGCACTTCCAGCATGGGATTGTGCCTCTGGCTCCTCCATCCTCTGCTTATCCACACGTGCTCTGAGGAGCTACCAGATGCACAGGTGATGTCTCTGGTTTTTATCCTCTACAGCTGGAACTGCTGGGGTTTTACTGGTACACAACCTTTCCATGACTTGGAGGCTGAAGCAAACTTTGAGTGTCTGGAAATTAAACCAAACCAGGCACCAAGGTTATAGATCCTGGTCCTTTTTGGCATGTGCCTGGTCCATCCCACCAAAAAGGAGATGTCCCAGCTCCAGCAGTCCCTTCTCCCTGCTGTCTCCAGCAGGGACTGCATCCCTGCTGGCTGCACAGAAGAAAGCAAAGCCCAGCACTGTGCAAAGCCAGGCAGCCCGTGGGGGTGGAGGGGGAAGGGAAATGAAAGCATATTTCAAATAAACAAATATACATCCCAGGAAAAGCTCTTCCCTAGAATGTGTAGAGAACTGCCTGCAATCAGTTAATCAGCATAATTGTTTCTAATTAGGTTCCAGAGGCACCTCACAAACAGAGGATGGGGTCTGGGGAGTGCAGAGAGGAAAAACCTTGCAGTGGTGTATTAATGGCAATCATAACTCTCTGCACAGCCAGGGAGGCTTCTCCTCTAATTAGAACCATTCTTGCTGAAATGGGAGGCGACATGATTTGTGAAAAAGACACCCTCAGCATGTAATTTTCTATGTAACAAATCTAGAAAGATGGATGCTCTTTGATCTCGATTCTCCTGTTATTGCTGTTCACACTGGGAAGGGCTCTTTAATGAAACAATCTCGAGGTAATTTACCGCCTTTGAAGTCCTGAAATGTGCTGCCAACAAAATTTCTGGTTTAGTGGAAGCTGCTGCAGCAGTCACTCAGGGTTGCTTAATGGAGCACCAAAACTGGAACATCAAGACATCAAAGGTGAAGGTGCCATGTGATTAATAAACGGAGCTATTCATTTGTTTCTGCCTCAGAGGCAATCTGACAATTTATTGTCACTGGCTAATTTGCACTTTGTGAGTACTTGCTCTTGCTAGTCATGCTGCCTATAGAACAAGATAAGTGATGTTTACATGGAGAGGGGAGGAGAACAGACCCTTTTTAAACCTGGGGAAGAGGAGGGAAAGGAAAGGTGTTTTCCAAAATTATGGTGGAAGCAACCCAGACTGTGGAATTTTATAGAGGGGAAGCTGGGCTGAGGGGGGACTCACTCCTGCCTGCTTCCCTGCCCTCCCCCTGCTGCCTTTGACCATCTCCTTGTTTACACGCAGTTGCCAGGAAGCAAATGCCAATTAAAAGTGGATTACAAGGCAATGAAACAGCATTGTTATGAGGGAAGAGTTACACCAATCCATTTCTTTTTAATTTGATGGCTAATCCGGGGGTTCAGTGATACTGGGGTGGGGAAGGAGGGTCTTGAAAATCTCTGCTGATGTCCATGGTGGTAACAAAGTCTGGTTTTTTGAGGAGAGGTCTTTCTTCTTGGAAGTGTCCAGGTAGGACCTCCACCCCAGCAGGACTTCCTTGCCTTGAGAAAGACTGAAGAGAAATTCAACAGCCCCAAAAAAAAGAGAGGAAAAGGTGTTTTCCCAGAGAAAGTAAAAGCTTCATTCAGATAATGAAGTCTGATCACCTTTGTGACCAAGTGAAAACAAAATATCCGTGTAAGAATTCCGGGAATGCAATGGGGATCTGGAGTCTGATAATGCTGCCTGCAACAAGGAGGAGTTTGGGGGAATCCAAAACATGAAGAGCAGGGAGAAATAGAGTCGGTGCCTCGCAGATTAGATCTGCAGATGAATTTTCCTTCCCTGTTCCTGAAAAATCCCCCTTCCATGGCTCTGCCCCATCAGGGGAGGGCAGCTGGATGCTGATCTCCTTCCCTCTGGGGCAGAGGAGCAAGGGGCATCCTCTGGAGGATGCTCAGCCTCCTTCTTTGGCCTCAGATATTGAAGCCTCCCAAACCCTTGGGCTACAGAGGAGGTCAGACACAAGGAATTTGGTCTGATGGGTGTAAATTGGTAAATAAATTCTATTAATACACCTTCATAAAATTTATATCCAACTCCATGTTTCCAGCCTTCTCCCAAGAACTGGGAATGGGCAGCTCCAAATCCAGCTTCGATGTTTTCAAAATTAAGGCAGAAATCTCAGGTCAGAAGAGGCCAGGTTCTGACTAGAGGGTGAGTCTGATCATGCTGGGTTTTTCCATTTGGGTTTTTTGTGGTGGGTTCTTTTTTAATGTTTCTTGAGGATTTGATTGTCTCCTGTGCCACAAGCACAGATTTCTTTAGCCTTTCATGGCAGCTTGTCCAGGGAGAGACCACGAGGTGTTTGTAGGGTGTATGGGCTGCACAGTGCTGTGCCCAAGGGATATTTCCTGAGGCTGGCACCCCACAGCCCTTGAACACAAACCAGAACCCTCCAAAACTTCCACCTTGGGCTGCCCCAGCACCCAGGGATGTCCTGCCACGCCCAGCATGGAGCAGCCAGTCAAACTGGTTCCACTGGCAGGGCGAGGTGGTCTCAAATTCCCAGCAGAAATTAAAGTGCCAAACCAGTTCAGGGGAAGATCTCCTGTGCCAGGCCGGGATGTCACAACCACCACGCTCTGTGTGGGCACAGCAAATATTTATAGGCAACCTTTTCATGAACTGGCTGTAAACTGGGTTCACAGGGAAATGTAGGCAGGGCCTTTGGGGCTATTTTTGGGCCTTACAATGAGGCTGGAGATAGGAGCCTCTTTGACAGCTCCTTGCCTTCCAGTGCTGGAGAGAAGGGAGAAGTTCAGAGCTATGTAAAAACTCAGGAGCAGTAATTAAAAAATCAACTGGAGAACTGCTATCAGACCTCTGAAAGGAATTGTTTCATGAGCTGTTGAAGCTGGAGGCTGTAATTTGGCTCTTTGTGAACCCTTGACCATTGAGATCTAAATTTTGCTGTGTAAAGAATCAAAATGAGCCACAAACCGCTGCACAGCAGAAACGAGTGGTTGTATTTTTGTTATTTTTTTAATAAAACAGGAAAAAAGTCTCATCTCTTTGCTCTATGGGGGTTAACATGCAGCATCCTGGCTCCTGTCACTAAGAAGCACGATAAGACTTCAAAGAGTACAGTGCAGAGCAGATACAGGCAGGCAACAAGAACTGGGGCTAATAAGAAGCTTGTAAAAAAAAAAACCAACAAAAAAAAACCCCACAAAACAACCCCCCAAACAGAAAAGAAACCTTAATGAGATCTTACATGATACAATCATTGTCCATCTTAAATAACCTCTTTTTATTAGCAGGTTTAAAGGACCCCAGACAGCAGCAAAATATTATCTGAGGTCCATAGCCATGGGCATGGAGCAAGGAAAGTGAATTTGAAGACCTCGCTACATCTGGAGTTTATCAGCTCTTTTCCTGGCTAGTATTACAGTAAACAATTATCTGTAGATCAGGAGACAGCAGGGACTTTAAAGACCCAAATTACAGAGAAAGGGAGAGAGAGAAGGAGAATACAAGAGATAAAAAGGAGCCTATGCATCTTATCGTGCTAATGAAATCAACCTGACAATCACGGCAGGCTGCAGGGGTATTACAGTGTCTGGCATGAAATGAGCACTTCCAGCACAGGCTCCTGTGTCAAGCGGCAAATAGACACGAAAGAGAAGAAAAATGGACCGCTAGGGCAAGGCGAGTGATTTATGGGCAGCAGTCAGACGGCTGGGCAGCTTTAAACCCTCCCCGAGTGTGCCGTCAGGAGAACAACATATTCAAATCTTTCCATTGGCATTTCAAGGGGCTGGGAGTGCTCTGCAGCTCGCCGAGCCCCAAAATGGCATAAATGAGGAAATAAGGAGTGCCCTGGTGCTGGGTACTGCTGTGAGATCATCACCGGTTGGTGCAAGGGCTGCAATAATCCTGGTGTTCCATGGGCAAATTTGGCTCATTCCCACCGTTTCCAGCCTTTCTCTGCTAAAGTGCTCCTGGCTGCCTGCAAACAGCAGCTCTTCCAGCAAAGATTTGGTTCCAAAAGGTTGTTTTCCAAATTTCTGGGAGGTAAAATCACCGTGGTCCTTGGTGGAACAGCTGCAGTTAGAAATGTGAAGGTGTGCTCTATTTTTATAAGGGATTGATCCATTACTGCTTTGAAAAGTTCTTTTTCCCCTTCCTTTATCCACGGACTTCCTGTGTCTTTCAAATGGAAACAACCAAGCCAAATAATTCTACAACTGGAAAAAGATAGAGGGAAAATGGCCTTTGGAGCTGGGAGTGAAATACTGGAATATTTTGCTTGGCAGTCCTTCTGGGGCACTGAAGTTGTATCTGTCCAGTTCTACATTGCACAAAGAGGTTCTGAGACTCAAAAGATATTGACAGGAGATCCTCAAGTTCATGGTCAACCCTTCTCCAGCAGAACAGGGCTCCCCATGGCTCATCCTGCTCTGAGACAGAGCTCCAACCACTAAAAAAAATGCACCTGGAGAAAGTCTTCCCACCACAACAGGAGAAAGTCTTCCCACCACAACCCATCCTGACAGAAACTGTTCTCTGTGACCCACCACAGGATTAAGGCAGTCAGTGTGGCCCTGGACACAGCTTCTGTGTTACAGCCAAAAAATAGAAAGAAAACTTCATGTATTTGTGATGAAAATTTCTACTTCTTTCCATTTGACTGCAAAATCAGTGTCTTGTCTGTGTGAGCAGAGTTGTGAGAAATCTCACGTGAAAAACTGAAAATATGAAATATCAGGAGTGAAGCTCTGAGGTTTGCTTGAGATGGAGTCAAAAATCAACAAAATAGGAAGGGTCTGGTGAACTGGGGCAGGGGTCAGGCAGGCCACAGCTTTTGCTACAGGCACCGAGGCACTGCAAGAACTTTCTGAGTAATAAATTCTGTAATCCTTTAATGGTCAGCTCCAGATTTGTACCTGTGAGACAGAATGCAGTTTATACAAAAATCAAGTCAAAGCAGGGAAAGCAGAGGCAGTAATGACTTTTTTGTGTGGAGAGGCCAGGAAGGAATCCTTCCCAGGTCCTGCTTCCCCCAGATGGGGGCTGGAGAGCCCTGCAGGAAGCAGAGCAATCCAGTACCAATTATGAGGCAAATACTCCTTTTGAATCCCAGTTATTTTGTCCTCCCATCTCTGTTTCCGGAGGAGGTGGGTCCTGGTGCCCTTGGGAAGACGACACAGGCTGATTTCTCCCCACAGTGAATCTCCACATCACACTGAGGGCAGGGCAGTACCCAGAGGTGTCCCTTGGGGCTGGGACAATTTTCTGAAGATGCTCCAGCCTGTTTGGCCCATCCTGCTGAGGATCCCAGGCCAGCTGGGCTGCTTTGAGCAGCTCTGCCTGTGCTCTCCCATTGATCTCCAGCCTGGAGATGTAATTCTGGATTTGTTTGTGTCATGGGAAGATGTCATCTTCACCTCTCTAAAAGGTTTCCAAAGGGTAGCTTTTGTTTGAAGGGAAAGAGGAAGAAAAAAAGCAAGTGGCAACACTAAATTAGGGTTACTCAAGATGTTTCTATTTGCCCTTCAGATTGGCAGCATGATGTGTTTCAGTTCCCATTCCTTCCAATAATTTTTTTTTTTTTAAAGTATGACTATTGTTAGAACCAGCTATTTAAAAACAAATAAGAATGCATTAAGGCTTCTGAAAGAACCCAAATTATCTAAAGGGTTAGATTATGTCATTTAGACCTCTGTCTAACCTGTGTAGGTCAAAATAATTTAAAAACACACTGGAGGAAGAATTTCTCTTTTGCTGAGGGTCACGAATCTGGATGAAGAGTGATGAAATATGTAATTACTCTCTTTCCTATGTGGGAAAAAAAAAAAAAAAAAAAAAAAAAGAAGCAAAGGGGACATGGCAGTGACACAGAAAATGAGAAAGTAGGTGGAATGGGGAATCCTGGAATACATTTGCTTTGGAGCAGGTTTGTTTTGCCAGGCCTGGTCCCAGCTGCTTGGTCAAACATGCTGGACCAGCTCCTGTATCTGTGAAGCAAGAAGAGTCTAAACTCATCCATTCCATTGGGACTGTGTCTATTTATAGCCAGGCAGGGCTTTATCCAAGACAGGTGTGCCATGAAGTTAATTTTCCAGACTTGCTTTTTAAGTACTGAATTTGCTACAAGTCATAAATGCTGATAAATGGTGGTAAACAAGGCTTGTTTTGCCCTCCATGGCAGCTACAAATCATTTTGTACATTAAACAGCACTTGGTGGAGTTATTTTCTCAGCCAGTCAGGTCTCTGGAAACAAAACTCCTGTTGCAAATATTCTCTCTTTTGCCTCTCCCTGTAATAAGGTTTCCATCTCTCTCTATTTTTCCTGTCAGTGCAGATTATTGATTTCCCAGGCAGATACATTATCTGGTGAATGTCACATCTTCCTTCTGACACGATGCCTCTCCAAGGAGATGCATCACCCTGGGGTGGGCAGGGGTGTGGTGAAGGGACTGTGCTTCCTCAGTGATCAGACTTAAATAAAACAGTCTAAAAATACCTTTATGGTGCCCTCTCCAGAGTGCACAGGTTAGATGAGGGATGAGGGAATTTCTTTCTTTGTCAGTTCTTCCGCTGAGGAAGAAAAGGGGAAGATGGGCAGAACCAGGCTGACAAATCCTGCAACAAAGGCACAGCTTCTGTTATTGCTCCTTTCCAGGAGTAAAATTCAGCCAGCTGGGCACAAAGCCCACTGAAATTTTGAAGTTTTTCTAAATTGATCAGATCTAAGTTTGGAGTTTGGATTGCTTTTCCCAAGTAGACTTCTCCTGGGAGCAATTCAGGTCTGATCAGCTGTGTTTGTGTTTTATAAGCATGGCAGAGATGAAGGCATTTTTGAATGAGATAAAAACCAAAGTTTGTCCATTAAAGTTCTTTAAACTTCCACGACAGTTTCCTCAGGAGCCTCCTAACAGGAGCCCTGGAGGAGGAAGAGGAGGAGAGTTTGACATTTTCATCAGAATTAAATTGCATTCTGCCTGTCCTGCTCCCCCTGGGTGTGATTCACTTCCATTGCTGAAACGTGCTCCAAGGTTGCACCCCAAAAGTGATTTTATTCCAGAAAAAGTAAAGTGATCCCTCTGTACTTCCTGCACACATAAATGAGCTCTGGCTACAACTATTTCAAATCAACGGCAGATTCTGCAGAGGCAGAAAATAGTCCTTGATCTGCATGCAGAGTGCCATGGAAAGGGTGCAAAATACATGCTCAGATACTTGTGGCAAACAGAGGAATCCTCTAAAGCAGAATGAGGCATCATTTCAGCACTCTGAAGAGATGGATGGATGGATGGATGGATGGATGGATGGATGGATGGATGATGGATGGATGGTTGGATGGATGGATGGATGGATGGATGATGGATGGATGGATGATGGATGGATGGATGGATGGATGGATGAGGGATGGATGGATGGATGGATGGATGAGGGATGGATGGATGGATGGATGGATGATGGATGGATGGATGGATGGATGGATGAGGGATGGATGGATGGATGGATGGATGAGGGATGGATGGATGGATGGATGGATGATGGATGGATGATGGATGGATGGATGGATGGATGGATGGATGGATGGATGGAAGGATGGATGGATGGATGGATGAGGGATGGAAGGATGGATGGCTGGATGGATGGATGGATGGATGGATGATGGATGGATGGATGGATGGATGGATGGATGATGGATGGATGGATGGATGGATGGATGGATGGATGGATGGATGATGGATGGAGACAGAATCACTCCACAAAACCAGTGGGAAGGAAGGTGCAGGAGCAGAACTCTCCATTGTTTGGAAAATGTGGACTTTACACCATGCAAAAACAGGAGAAAGATGAAAAAGAAGAGGGGAATTCACATCAGTAGAGGGCAGGGATGCTTTCAAGCTTCATTACGTCGTTTGCAGAGCTGAGATTCTGTTTGGTCAGGACAGCAGGGCTGGGGGTGGCTCCTCAAAGTAAAAGGTTCTTTCTTGTGAAGAAAATTAGCCCTTGGCTGTAGCTCTGACTCACACGAAGCCAAGCACAACAACCTGGAGCAGCTGCCCCTCTCTGCCCAGGAAGAGGAATGGGAACCCACAGACTGAGCTGGGATGAGGCCGGGATGAATCCAGGGGGACAATTTCATCCTTGCCTTCTGGGGTGTAGGGCTGAGGAAGGGCAGCTCAGGAAAAATTCCCTCTCTTTTCCAATCAGATACCGTATCAAAGCTTCAACACACAGCCAAAGGGATCCTTGTTTAGGGCTAATGATGGTCAAATCTCAACATGTTTTCAGTGTCAACTCGACTTAAAAGCATCCTGCCAGCAGTCAGAGACTTCAAACATAGGAAAAATTGCCATATTCCTTGAGGTCTCCCATCCTTCCCTTTACTGGATCTTCTTTCTCCAAACACCAAATCTGAGAGCCCTGACCTCAAAAAACACCTCACTAGGCAAGGTTCTTCTCCTGCCAACTGGAGTCAAAACTCAACCCTCCCCAACCCTAGAGGAAACTTTCACCTTGTATATTCCAGTTTCATTTGTTTTCAAGGTTATTTTCACTGCTGCTGGAGCTTAGGGGAGTTCTGTTATTTACTTATCTTTGATCCATTGTTCCCAAGTCAGACATTCTATTTCTTTCTGTTTTCAGCCTAAATTGTTTTACGTCTCTTATTTTCTTAGTCAAGTATTTTGGTTTTGTTTTTCCTTTTTGGCCATTGGGTTAGGGGGGAAACTTCAAATATAAAATGTATAATTATTTGGTTTAGAAACATTAGGGAAAATGAGGAATGAAAGAGGGTTTGTATATTCAAAAGTTTTCTTTCTCTCTGTTATAAATTGGTTTTTTTACCTTGAGGCCAGTTGCTTAAATCACAAGGACTCCCAGTGCCAAAACAAAACAAAAAAAGAGCCTGGTGCAAGGCAAAGCACAGTTAAATGGTCAGAAAAAGAATAATCATTTTCCTGGTTTTTAGTTGCCAGCAGGGGAAAACCTCTTCTTTACATCTCATTTGAACTGCAGGAGCTCCTCAGCTCATGCTAAATGAACAGTTCAGCTTAATTGCTGCTGAGGAGCACTTGAAAGAAGGAAGTTTGGTCAAGTCATTTGTTCCTTTTGCATCTTTATCTTCAGTCTGACATGGGTTTAACCTCTGCTCCTAATCCCTGTGCCAGTCAGGTTCAGCTTTAATCTCAGCAAGGGAAAGTCGCAGTTTGGGGTTATTTTAAGAGGAATAAAATCTCTAAAGGTGAACACTGGGCTATGGCAGGATGGTGGCAAAAGATGAGGGGAAGAGGTTTTTCCTGGAGAACCTCTGGAGGGACAACAGGAGCCAGGGAGGGAACCTTGGTTTGCTTTTTGAGGAATCCCACCAGGCTTGCAAAGATTTGTAGAGCTGCTTCTTATTTGTTCATTCCTCTACCTGAAGGCAGAGAATGCTGTCCTGACACTTCAGGGGCTCTGAAGGTAGAAGAGAATCCTTGACTTGAATTCTCTTACCTAAATTTCGACTCTTAAATCAGGAGCCCAGCTGCTCCTGGCTTTCCTTTATAGCTAAGAGGGAGACAAAGATGCCTCCAGAGGGAATTTAAACATTGACATTGTGCCATTCATCTCTTTAATCCTCTTTTTCTGTGCCTGGCTGAGTCCAGACTGCCCAGCTGCACCCATTCCCTTGACATCTTCTTGTGCATCACATTCGTCTGGCCCCAGAAGTGAAATACCACCAGGATCCATAAAGCAAATGCACCTTTAGCCCAAGGGAACTCGTTGCCTCAAGGTCTTCCCGAGGCCAGAAGCTTTGGAGGATTCTAAAAGGTATCAGATATTTGTATCAGGAACAAGAATAGCCAGGTATAATAATCAAGGTTAAAAAAATAAATAAAACTTTTCAGAGAGCTATAAACCTAACATTCTTCAGGGTTTATGTGAACTTCCAACTAATAAGGGTTTGGAGTGAGTTTTGTACAGTGGAAATTCTCTGGGATTTGTGTTTTAGCTCACATAGGCACTTCTGAAATCCCACCCCCTGGGTCTGCTGGGCTTCTGATTGATCCAGGATGACATTTGCTGGGAGCATGTGTTTCTAATCATCAAACAATGCACAAATTTGTTTTAAAAAGTGGTGAAAAAAGGGTCCTGGATAATTTAGGAGGGAAAAAGACAACAAGCAAATAAGAAAAGAAAACTTTTCCCAACAAATAGCCACAAATAATTTGCTCAGCAGGATTCCCTTCCTTAGTTCTGGTGCTCTGCATTGCCTTCTTGCCTGCATAAAGAAAAACCTTGGCCCTTTCTGTCTTTCTGCTTAGTTTGGGTTTTTTCAGATGGCATCAAAACCATCATGGATACCTTGGAGTCTGGAGTGATGGTGATGGGGATGGCTGGAAGAACTTCCACTCTACAGAACACAGCATTCAAAGCTAATTATTTTACAAGGTACTTTGGCCATATTTCTCCAAATCTCCAATTAGGAGCATGGTCTAATTTGGGATGCATCTCATTACGAGTGCTTTTAATGACTGCTGTGCTCTGAGGAAGTACAAAGCTCAGTCTTTAATAGCTGTCGTTGGGAGGAACCTTGGAGCACAGATACTCATCAGGACACCGTGCCCATCCTCCAGCTGCTGATGGAAATGAAGGGAGTCCCTCCAAAGAGATGTTTTCCATGCAGATGGATGGAGGGAAGCAGTGCCCTACAGCAGGAGAGGCAGGGACTGAGCCCAGCCAGGATTAAAGGACGAAGAGGCTGTAAAAAGAAGGTGATGCCAAAGACCTGAGCAGCACCTGTACTTAGAGCACACAAAGTGTCTCCTCACCTCGTGTAAATAGATGAGGTCATTGCCAGTTAGAAAGGGAGAAGCCTCAGAAATCTGAGCAGTTCCTTTGTTCACAGTTTTCCCCACTGTGCTTGCAGATATCACAGCACCTCGAATAAAGGTCACCCCCCTCCACACCCTGCACCAGGGGGTGACAATTAGAGCACCCCCAGCAGGTTCTAATCATTGCAAAATAATTGTTGTACATTTTTACAGAAGCCTTTTGTGGGGGGTTTTTTTTGGCAGTTTTTTTTTTTTTTTTCCCCAGTCCTTGATGTTTGCAGCTGAGTCACGGAGCTGGAAGGGGCTGAGGGAGCTCCCGTCACTGAGGGCTCACACTGAGCACCCAGAGCTGCTTTTGTGTCACTGAAACCACCACACTGAAACCACTGTTCTGTCACTGGGGCTGCATGGCCATCCCTGGGACTGGAAACGAGCAAATTGCAGCAGCAAGTGGGAGAGAAAACGAACACAGAGGCCCTTTGTGTTCTGCAGGCGGCCTTTTTAAATTTACAAAATGTCTTAGAGCTTTCTCTAAAAGCAGCCAGTTAGTCTTTGCTGGCCTTTTATTGGCTTGGCTTTGATCATTTCAATCAAATTTCATAGCTGCCAACACTGAAGAACAGTTGCCATCCATGCCATGCTTCTTTCAAGTCCCAGAAACGATCCCAAAGAAATCATTCACTGCAGGGCTGTGTCTTCAGAGAAGACAAGTGGCCAAATATTAACACAATTGCATCAGTTTGGACCTCATGTACTTTCCCCAGCTACTGAGGAAAGAAGAACTTATGTAATTGTGTGGCCTTCTCTGCTCTCTTCTCCCTGTCCCACCCCACAGAACAGCAGCACCCAGATTTCATTCCTTCACCCGCTGATGTGGCTCTTGCAGATGGAGTTGGTGCCTAAATGGTAGGAAAATCATCTGAGATGTCCTGACTGCCTGTGCACTGAGAGGATTTCAGTCTGCAGAGGTCTCATTGTGACAGATTTGCAGATGATCCTTTGATTTTAGAGGGAGAGAGATGTGTTGCTGATGCCATTGATGTAATGGAATTTATTTTAGCACGTGATTCAGTGCTGCTGTGCAGCAGGACAGGACCTTTCTGCCTTTCTAACAGAACATTTAATCCCACCTTTGCCCGTGCTGCTGGTGAAAACTGAGGCCTAAAACCCTCTGTGGCTTTGTAGGCAGGTGGGACAAGCATTCATGACTAGACTCTCTTAATTCCAGGCATCCAAATTGCTGCACATCAGGAAGCTGTGGGGAAGAAAGAGCTTTTTAGAAATCGCAGGGATGATTCCAAGCTCCCCAGAATGAGTTCCAAGATGTAAAGAGCTCTGGATCCCCACTGGAACACCAGCACTGACACCCCTGGAAGTGTTGCTTCACCACAGCATCACCTCTCCCACAGTCACATCAAACTGTGGAAAAGGAGAATTTCTGCTCAGCTCAGATTGTGGAAAGGGAGAATTTCTGCTCGGGGAAGCAGAACTTGTACAACAAATTGGATCAGAGGCACAGGTTTTCTCAGAGAACAGGCCTAATGGAACAGCAGAGCAATGAATCTCTGATTCCTCTCCAGGCCTGGCCACCCACCCACTCAGCTGGATGAATCCCTTCCCTCCTGGCAGCCACAGGGGGAATAAAGTGAGAAAATATGGTGAGAGGGTGCTTCGGTGAAGAAGATTTGAGGGATTTTCTCCTCAAATCCCCTGCACCATTCCCTTCCCTTCACCAGGCTGCATATGGGCAATGCAGGCCATTACTGATAAAGGCCAGCCAGAAATCTGAATATCATTAGAAGGCCTGGGTTGTTTATTAAAGGTTTTAACCACAGACTTGGCCTTGCTCATGGCTTCCCTCATCCTATGGTAAAAAATATCCTATGGAGGCAAAGCATTAAAAGCTCATATGTCCTGTGTTTTGTCCTGGTTTGATTTATGGTACACTTTGGTTCCACTTTCTGTGTGCAACCTGTTAAATCACCCTAAGGAGGTGTAAGGATAATACCTGATGGCGAAGCATTTGTTTAAAAAACTGCTGAGGGCAGCCCTGCTGGGATTAGAGATTGGCAGGTGGGGAGATGATAGTTTGATCTTTGTTATCTCCTTCTAATTAAATAAAACCAAAGGCACTGCGGGCAGCAAGCAGGCACCTTTTAAATGTTACACTGCAATAAACACAGATAGTTCAATAAAATCTCTCTGATGCTTTCCATTTGCAGTAGGGCTTGGGCTAATATCCCACAAACCACTCTTGGCAGCTCTGAGGCATGTTGAGCACACAACTTTTTCAGTTTTAACCATGATTTTTCTTGAATGCGTTGCCCTTTCCCAGTTTTCCTGCCTCAGTGCACCAAAGATGGGTCATACTGGGGTACAGGCAATGTTCAGTAATCTGAGCAAGGGAGAGGAGAGAGGCAGCAACCCTGATCATACAAAATAGATGTAAATTAGGCTAAAGAACTGCTTTGTTTAATATATTGGCCTTTGATGAATGAAGTCGAGGCACGGAGTGAGTCATAAAAGTAATGAAAAAGGAGTGAGCGTGTTTGGGTTTGAAGTGTGGCAAACTCCAGGCCACACTCTGATAATCCAGCAGTGGAAGGTGAAGGGGAGAGCCAGAACCAGACTCCTGAAACCTGAACACCTCCAGATGTTGACCTGTTCCACTGACCCATGGCTTTACAAGGGCTTCAGCAGAAACCCCAGACCCTGAGGTTCACCCCTGTGTGAGGAACCCAAACCTCCTCCTAGACTTTATAGTTCTCCTCCTTTAGCAGAGAAAAGCTATAAATAATCCCATTTACATTGCCGGGACTTTGATTTCATTTTCCTCCTTTCTCCTGCAGCTCTTAAAGAGAGGCACTGGATAATTTTATGATCACTGAGCACTTGTCTTGCTGTTCAGGCCTGGGCAGTTGGAAAGGCAGAGCTTTCATGGTGTAATGTGGGATTTCCCTGGGGAAAGAGGAAGCTGTGTCTCCCCTTTGATGGAATATTGTGGGTTTTGTTTGCACTTCTTATGGGAGGATTGGGACCTGATTCTTATTTCTCTTAGATTTGATTTCTCTGGTGCTGCCCGTGACACTTTTATCACGAAATGGGATCTATCTTTCATAACAGACCTGCTGATTGGATCTGACAGTTGCACCACAAAGGAGGCTGAATTTCTCCCAGGGATGAGGAAGAAGAACAGGAATTTCTAAAATTAGAAAAAAAAAAAAAAAAAAAAAAAAAAAAAAACTGCAAAAGGGAGTTTGAAACCACCATTTCTATGTATCCAGGGAGCTCAGGGATTACTTTTAAGCCAAATAATGAATTTTGATTGGTGCTGAGTGTCTCAGTGTGTTGGGTGGACACTTTGTGCCACATCACCTTTTTACATGAACACAAATTGTGTGAGAAATGACCACTGGCTGTTGGGTCCCTCAGTGCCACCAGGCTGGGACAGCACACAGAGCCAAGGGACAGCACCTGAGAGCCAAGACCAGCCAGGGGGAGAATCCTTGGCAGATCCCTTGGATGCTCCTGCTGTTACACCAAGGTCCTTGGTGCCATCCAGGGGATCCCCCAGACTTTCCTGGTGCCACCAGGAGCTGTCCTTGCTCCCAGCAGGAGGGGGCTGTGATCCCATTTCCACAAAAGGATCTTCTGGGTGGACTGCTGGCCTGAACCAGCGCAGCAAATCCCACGTTAACTTAAAAAACATTAAAATGATAACTTCATCTCGAGTTACTTTCCTATTCATCTATAGAATTTCTCAATTATGTATGACTAATTTTGCACAAAGTCATTATTTGGAGCAATTTGTCTAAGTATGAGAGGCAACACCTTCAACCTTCCTGGATGGTGGGTGGGGAAAATGTCATAATCAGTTCTGTTTTGGCATGAGTTATTAAGCGGTCACAGGAGTTCAAAGGAGAGAAATAATGAACAGGTAAGTCATTACATGCAAAAATTCTTCTTCTATATTATCAAAATACAAATTAATTACAGATAAGATCAGATGAATTTTCTTTAATGTTAGTTTTTTCCCAGAGATGGTAATGAAAGCATAGAGTATGTGGGAGGAGAGGAGTGGAGATGCATGGAAGGGATGTTTTATTAATGTTGGCTTGATTTCACTGGGAAGACGTTGCCTGTGAAAGCAGTAAAGGAATCAGGAAAGGCTCTGGGACATGCAAATAAAATCATTTTTATTGCACTTAGTGTGCTAACTCATGCATGATCTCATTCAGCCTCTCAAAGCAATCATAAAACTATCTCCATGCAACAATTACTCCATCAGCCCATGCAATCAGCAGGTAGGGCAGCTGGCAGCCCTTGCCACAGGAGCCTCCTGAATTCATTCCTTGTGCTCCTGATACCCTGACAAGGCTTCCAGCCTTCATTTTGGAGGGGACAACCATCCCTAAACTGACTATGGGACTCCCCAGAGCCCAAAAAGAGAAGGTCTCCCCTCTCCTCCCCCCTTTCCATGCAACACTAATATTCACATGACAACAAACATTTTCAAAATAATAGTCCTATATACTTAAGGCTAATCAGAGCGGGCGCCATCCAACTTGCAAAGGTAGCAATTTTCCTTCATTAAAGGCAAATCAGGAGAGAGAACTTCAGGATTCCTTAGGGCTAATTACAAGGTGTTAATAATAACAATATAATGGCAGCAATTTTCTAGCTTTGCCCAAACCTATAATCTGCCCTGAGTGCCTTATAGGATTGTCTCTGAGTTTATATAAAGCCAAGTGTTAGTCCAGAAATGCTTGAAGTAATTGAATTTTTACATCATGTCTCTTTCCAGCCTGTTTGCAGCCATGCTGTAATTGCTGCTGGAGAAGCCTTTTCGTTGGGGGAGAGAACAAGTAGCAGCACGACAGCTCAGAACAAACCCTCTCCCATCTTCCCAGGGCACATTTTGTACACCAGAGCAGAGATCCCAGCTCAGAGATCCCCAGCTCCAGCCCAGAGGGGTCCCAGCCCCAACTGCTCCAGCAGAAGGGAGCAACTGATTATAGAAGAGCTGGAGACAAACAACAAACAGACAAACGTACAAATTATTTTCCCATCCACCTCCTAATTGCTTGCTAAAAACCCTCTAGGACTGCTGGATCAAATGGGACACGTTGCTGGAACAGGGATGAGTCACTTGTCAAAAATTTCCAGCCTCAACAGCAAATCAGCAGCGCTGGCACAGCCAGGCGTCCTCGAAATCCAGCCTGGAATTGTCAGGCAGCTTCTCCAGGGTGGATCCAGCAAGGACAGAGCTCACCCATGTGGGGAGGGGTTTCAGGATCTGCTCATAATCCTGAAAGGCTCACCCACACCGAGGTGAGAAGGAGACACAGCTCAACACAAGCAGAAATCTGGGTTGAAAATTATTGCCTTGCTAAATTTCGGATGGTCCCACCACAGGTCTGGCTGCAGTTCTCAGCCTCGTGGTGATCACTTACCTTGACAATGTAATTTGGAGAAAATTGGCTGTAGTCATAAACTGGAAACATCAGAGACTCTGATGTTCTAAAGGGGAAAAAATAATAGTAATATATTGGTCTTTTTTTTTTTTTTTTTTTTTTACCAGAAAAAAAATGTTTACCTACAGCCTGTCAAATTTTAGCCTGCAGCAAAATGATTTATGGACAAATTTGAAGCTTCTTCACAGTTGACAAGTTAATTCTCACTGGGGAAAAAAAAAAGAAAAAAAAAAAAGAATTATGACAACACTGAAGAATGCTAACATGGTACCTACTCTAATTGAATAAAAGACACCTTACAGAGCTGCAGTGCAAGCCCTTATTCATTTCAAAGCTACTTATAGGTTGAGAAGCTTAAAAAATTTTGGTATTACAAATAGTGGAGTCAAATTTCTGCGAGTTGAGAAGCTTATCCATTTCAGACCTTCCAAAGTTAACTGTGAAATCTCAGACAAACAGTTTTGTCTAGAAAATTTCTAGGACTTCTCAGATGGCAAAAACTGTTGGGTTTTCAGGTGAAAACTGAAAGAAATGAGAAAAGGAGCAAATTGAGCAGCCAGAGTCACTCCACATATTGGGGGATTTGCCCTATAAAGTGGGGAGGGAGCGAGACCAGGAAAAATAAGGGGGGTGAGTAGGAAATAATTTAATTTTTCCTCTTCCCAGTCTCCCCTCTATTTGGAAAGGTGGAAAACGGTCGTAAGGAATGAAGTGCAGGGCTGGAGTCAAGTCAGATGAGTTCAAGTGGTGGCTCTTTGTGTATCTTAGAAGATAACCCTGAGAGAAACGAGCAGCTCCTCTTTCCTGTGCTGTGTCTGCCTCCCCTTTTCAAAAGCCCCACCAGCACTTATTCAAAAGTACTGCAGACTTTGATGTCTGGAGATGAAAAGCGGTTTTGAGGTAAGAAATCACAGTTTAGTCCTAATCTGGAAGGATCAGTGGCTACTAATGATAAGTAATTTAATTTCATGCGAGCAATTTTTGTCTCTTTATGGATTTGTTTTACGAGGCACTTATAAGGTCAAATGGTGCTAAGTGAATAAATGGAGAGTATTTCTCGTGGATAAAGTGAGTAAAAATTACCTTTTCCCCTCCTTACCACCACAACCTTCCCCAGTTTACAATTATTTTGTGCATTTTCCCCACTTTAGTCAGATGCAAGCCCAGCACTAAGAAAATTGCACACTTCACACTCGTTCACTAAAGTAAATTTATTCTGATTTACCTCCTACACTTGTCAAAAGCTGTGCCAAGGTGGATACACAAACCATTTCCTTGGATTGGTTGATGTTAATCACATTCATGTATTTGCTTTATTGGTTTTGGGGGGGTTCCAAGTGGAAATGATTGAAGTGGGGTCCAAAACCAGCCTTGTTTCAGTGCCAGTTGTGGTGCTAATGTGAGTCCCATTGGGCTTCTCCTGTCCCTGTCAATGGGCCTGAACTTCCACATCAGGAGCTTTAAGTGGCAGCTCATCATCAATTTATTTCTGAAAAATGTTATGCTTAATAATTCAGTTATTGAAATGTGAAAGGAAAGCAAAACATGGACTTGAGTCTGCAAAACAACGTGGTGCTCATCAGTCAGGGGAGCTTGGGGGATCCATGCAGGATGAAAAGCAAGTTATCTACAGAAAGAGATAGGAAATAAATGGGAAATATATGGGAAGAAATATATAGGAGATGCTGTGCAGTGAAGCAGCAAATTCAGCCAGTCCCAGGGGAAGAAAAGGTGGCATGAAAGGCAGAAAGTCCATCCCACAAACATCAGCTTTATCAACATCTGCAGAGGGAAATGTTACCCCTTCAAGGCCTGAACTCCCAGCTCCACCCAAGTGCTAAAGCTAAATGGACAGAGGATATGCAAAAGAAAAAAAGCAGAAGTTACTGTGACAAAAACATCTTTATTCTGCTGCTCCAGCCATTCCCAGCCATTTGAAAAGCCATGTTTGGCTTCCTTGGACTCTTCTGAGCTTTCCCAGCACCGGATTTGTTTCTGGAGCAGCAGGATCCAGCAGGCCGGGCTCACACAGACCATGCTTTGGGATGGAGCAAAACTCCTAAAAACCCCTTGGCTTAGAGATGCAAGTCAGGTCTTGCAGCAAACACAGCTTTAATCAGAGAGAAGCACTGGAGGTGAATTCAGAGGCAGAGTTAAGGGCACAGATCTCTTGCTGGAGCTCTGCTGAGGGTGGGAAAAACAAACAAGGCCATCCAGCCATCCAGGCGTCCCTTTGCACACACCAGACACATTCAGTGATGCTCCTACCAAGATTTTCTGTAATTTTTTTTTTTTTTTTTTTTTTTTTTGCTGTTCGATCTCCAAGTGCTTTGCAGAGAATTTTCTCCCGTGCAAGGATGTTACCCAGCCTGGATTTCCCCCACACCACAGCAGGATCCAGAACTGCTGCTCTGGGCCCAGACCAGCACTGAGCTCCTTGTTCTTCTTTTCCCTATAAAACCCTTTTTTAAAAAATATCCTTATATTGAATACAAAGGTTGAGAGATAGCACCGTGTGCCACGAAATTGCTCATATCCCGGGAAACAAATAAAAACAAATCACACATGGATTTTTACAGAAAAGGGTTTCAGCCACCTCCATATCCATGGCTCTGTCTCTGTGCTCTGGTTCATGGGACCTTACAGTGGAAATTATTTCAGAGAAAAGCTTTTGGAACTGTGCAAGATAACAGAACATCCACATGTGCAAAATGATGACAGTTTTAAAAAGGTGAATTCAGTGGCCTGTCCTTCCCCTGCCAGCCCCTTCCTTTGTGTCTCCCTGCTTTCTGCTCACCCATTTCCTATTCTTTTCTCACAGAGGTGACCGAGATTAAAGGTTTACTGGGGATGATTATTCAGGAAAGTCCCACTTTCTAAATCTGCTTCTAATTAAAAAGGGGTGGGAGGGGAGGAAGGGAAAAAGCCCCTCCTTACTGTACACACAGGCAGCCTAATCCATCCTGCTGACTTTCCTAGGCATGAGCTCCTAGCACAGAATTAATAAACGATTTTCCAAGATTTATGTTTCGTAACCCTCATCACCCCAGAGATTTTTTCGGATGTGAGCCATGGATGTCACTTCAAGGAAAGATGGGCATCTGACTTTAGCCTGGACATCAGTTTATTTATGAGGGAGGGGGGCAGGAGTTCAAGCCTTGTGTTCATAACAGGGCTAAGCAAACAGCTCCAGCCCAGCCTAAGCCATTCCAAACACACGGAGGAGCTGGAAACCCAACTCCCCTCCATGGCTGGGGTTCACATTTAGGTTGGGATTTCACTCCATTCCCAAATGTCACTTTATCCCTGCTTTTCAGAAGCTTATTTTCAAGGATTTATGAAATGTGAGATGACAAACCTGGTGCAATAATGTTGTGTTGGATTTTGCCCTTAGCTCACCCTAGGAAATGCTCTGCACAAATGGTGTGGAGGTGCCTTCCCAGAACAGGCTTATTTCCCCCAGGAAAATGAAAATTTGAGCTGTGTGTCATTAAGATGAAAAATTCAAAGAGGGTGGGAGGGGATCGAGAAGGGCATTAATCAGAATTGGTTAAAAAAGAAAATAAAATGCAAGATTTCCCTTGTCTGGGAAAAAAAAAAAAAAAAAAAAAAAGATGCAAAAATGAAAAAAGATACGAACTCAGAGGAAGACAGAGAAGCCCTACCAGGATTTGCCTATAAGCTGCAACCAAACTTGTGCTGCCTCCACACAATTTGCCTTTGCCAGAGACAAAAAAGTCCCCATTGCTTCCTTTTTGTCTCTATTCTCATTATTACTGCTTTTTACTAATAATACAGAGCACCTGAGCTGTGTGTCCATATTCTCCCAGCCCCAGGAAGAGGATACTCATGGATTTTCTGTGTGAACTTCAGATCAGGAGTAAATCAAAGGCTTCTCTCATCTCTACGTAATTTATTTTTAACTGGTGTGATTTGCTGAAGCTTTTAGAGAAGAGATATCACATGAGAATGAAGCAGTTTCTCCCTCAAAATTCCCAGCTGGCCTCCCCCAGCATTGCCCAATCCTCTGTCTGTTTTAATTTCTTCTTCCTGTGTTACCAAAGCAGAGACCTCCCTAAAATTGTTCCAGGCCAGGTTGGACAGGGCTTGGAGCAATCTGGGATAGTGGAAGGTTCATGGTTCCATGGCAGGGGTGGAACTGGATGAGCTTTAAAATCCCTGCCAACCCAAACCATTCCATGATTCCTCACAGGCAGCAGCAGTTCGAGACACAGCAGAGCTTTCAAGAATGCCAATATCTCAAACCTGGGCCAATAAAATTTCTTTTAAATCCATCACAGTCACATATCCAATGTCTCTGTTCAAATTGTTTTTCCATCACTTGCCTGCTTCTTTGAGCCTCAGGTGTTCAGCAGCCACTGGGATGCCCCTGCCCTGTGCCACCTGAAATTCCTGCAGGGAAAGAGGGAATCCCTGCAGCCAGGAGGAAAAACATTTATTCCTGGGATTCCTTATGGAGCTGCATGCTCAGAACATTGGATGGGCAACAATTAAAACTGAAAATCTACTGTTAATTATCACTGGAGTCAACACATGGGAGCATAGGGTGCAAACATTAGTCCTGAGGGCTTTGTGCCCATGTGACAGGAAATAAGAAGAAGAAAAAGAAGGCAAGGGTGAAAAGAAGAAAAAAGAAGGAAAACAAAAGGAGAAGGGAAAAAAAGATCAAATTATTCATCAGTAAGAATAACAGCAGCATCTTGGTTTCACACATAGTTTATCCATCTGATTCTTTGCTTGGTACTTTGCAGCCATTCTCTCCTAACACAGTTACAGGAAAATCAAAAATAAAAATATTTGGCCAAATTCTCTTTGCTCCTACTCAAATGTAGTAAGGTAGTAGTAATATTGTACAAACTCTGAGGTGAGAGGGGGAAGAGCTCAGTGCAGAGGCAGCAGAGCTGGTGGTTGCACCCCACAACGTTGGACACGTTCATATAAAAACAACCATGGGGATGTTTTCATGCCACATGTGTTTGCATAAATATCTGCCTGTATTTATAACCCACCTCTCCCAAAGACACAAAGCTATCTCTGCTGATTTATGCCGTGGATCTGGAATCTCTGCAAGGTCAAAGCAACGGAGCTGAGGTCTGTGGAGCTGCTCCAGATTTACGTGAGTCTAATAAAGATCAAAATCTGGCCCTGGGTATTACCCTTCCTATTCACCAGAGTATTTTTATGTTTCTGTTATCTCCTGCCTTCCTACATTCCTGAAGAGTTTTCCTCCTAACATACTTGGACTACAAGATTTGCTCTAATCACCTAATCTTGGCCCTTTTCTAAGAGGAGGGAGAGCTGATAGCTGGGTTCCATTACAAAAATGACAGCATTTTATGACTGGTACTATCTAAAAACCCCAATCTCATTCTCCACCACTGCTGAGTATCTCATTATACTCATGAAATCCTGCAGAAGTTCCACTTCACTCAAATATTTCACTGAGAAACTAAAAAGGCAAATTATTCAGAGTTAGGGAGGAAACCAGTTCTGTCTGGAACTGCACTTCCAGCAGTAGCATCCTTCTCTGTGTGTGAGAGATGAACTTGCCATTACCCTTCAAAACATGAATAAAACCCAAAAATCCTAATGGTCAGTTCTTTATGCATTAATAAACATATCCTAGTTGCGGGGTTTGGTTTGGTTTGGTTTGGTTTGGTTTGGTTTGGTTTGGTTTGGTTTGGTTTGGTTTGGTTTTTTGGGCTTTGGGGTGTTTTTTCTTTGTTTTTATTGCAGGTGATGCAAGGATCAGCTCGTTGATTCTCCAAGTCCCCTGTTAACAAACGTGATTTGGGAACTTTCTGCAATAATTTTTCCACAAAATCCGAAAGATATCAAGCAAAACACATGGTCCCTAAATGAGAAGAGGAACCAAAATCAAGACTTTAGATGTTCCCATTGGAAAATATGACTCTCGTGATATCCAAGCCATAGATGTGACACCTCCCAAGGCCCTCAGGGGATTGGTTCCAGTGACAAGTTGAGATTCCAAGGGTTCCCAGAGCCTGGGCACTCATCCACTCACTCACCCATTGCGCCATTTAATTCCATCTGCAGAAACATTTATTTGTGTTTTAAATGTTACTGGAAGCCTTTAACACACCTGATTTTTATAGTACTTGGAAAGGTTTTAAAGGGAAAAAAAGACAAATTAGCTTCCATACCTTATTTAAGAATATTCTGTTCTGTCTCAGCATGGGATGATTTTTTTTCACTCCACTTTTGCATTCTGCCAATCTGTCCATATCTAAGTGAAATAATTGTGAAAAAGGTCATGCCAGACATAGCCCCTTTCAGCACCAATTTTAAGCCATAGTTTAACCTGAGATATTTTCTGCAATGAGAGTGTTTATGCTTCCAGACTGTGAGCGCCAGCTGGCTCTAGGTGGAAAAACTACCCAAGAAGAAGGAACATAAAAGTTGCAAAATCGTTTTTGAAGAGCCTTCCTCCCACCTGAATCCTGATGAAAGACGTTTTGTGAGTACTGAATGAGCTTTTTAAACACCTGACCTCAGAGATTCGGCACAAATAAAGGAGGGGAAGGGGAAGCAGATTGATTTGGGTTGATGCACGGCCAAAGGGGAACAAAGCTCCTTCCAGGCTGATGTTCCCAGAGACACAATGGAATAAACATGTTATCTCCCTTTTAGCTGTAATCTCTGATTAGAACGTTTAATCAATTAGCATTGCTGTTGTCAAAACTTGCTCCCGACAAAGGATGAGAAAAGCTGCCCCAGGGGGATCCCGATCCCAAAACTCGCAGGAGGTGGGAGACTCGTCCCTGCAAGAAACCTCCTGTTCTACCCGGTGCTGTGTCGTGAGCTGAGAACACTGATCGTGCCTCTTCCAGCCCAGGAGCACTCAGAGAACGCCAAATAACCCCGAGAAGGAGAAAAGCTGAAAGCCAAGAATTGCGAGTGTCAGATTTCACTAAAGAAGGTGTCTTTTTCTCGCCCCCCCCAGTCAAAAAGCAGAGCACTTGTGATCTTTGGAGAGGGGGCTGCTGCTGTTTAAAAATAAAACCCAAAACACAACGTGTTTGGAGGCCAGCTGTGGAAAACTTGCTGCGTGTTTTCCTTGCTCCATGAGTCACCTGGGGTTTAGTCGCTCCGAGCTGGTCGTTATTGGAATTCCAACAAAAATGACAAGAATTCTTTTCCTTTTTTCTCCCTGGTGAGGTTTATTATCTCTCTCATTAGCACAGCCTTTGTGTTATGGAGTTCTCCGAGGTCTTGGACAAGAACAGGATCTCATTGTGCTAAGTACTGTACAAACATATCATGGCTAAAATAAACAGGCAGGAGAGCAGGAGACAAAGAGGAGAAGGAAGAAAATGAAATCGCTCCCATTTCATACACAGCAACCCCAGCCCCAGGGAGGTCACAGGACTTTCTTAAAGCAAAGGACAATGTCCAGGGCTTAAAAATTCACCCATGTTTCCTGTGGGAGAGTTCAGAGCATTAAGCACAAAAAGGAAATTTCCTTCCCACCTACCTATCTGCTTCAGAGCGCACAGTGCTGAAATCCCAGATCGTTTCCTCAAAGGCAGCAGGGTTTGTCCTTGTCCCTGTCCCTCCAAACCCCTCCTCAGAGGTTTCTCCTTGCAGTGCTGAGCCCTGTGCATGGTTCACCCATCCTCTGCCCCAGCAGAGAAATCTGTACATTGATTTCTCTGTGCCACAGGCATAACTTGGCCGTGGGGTAATCTTGGGACCAGGCCAGATGGGTGCATTAACCGTGGATATTTCTTCACAAAATCCAATGTAGGTCATGGTAAACAAATGTATTTGGATGGGGATTATTTCTTCGGGGGCAGAGAGGCTTTTGGTGGTTTTTTTTCCACATGATTTTATATGAGGCTGCTCCACAGAAAACAAATCATCAATTTGGGACGAGGAGAAAGTATCTTCTTGCCTTAAAGCTGCCAAGGAGCAGGCGGAACCCTGCAGCCCCCAGAGGAAAGCAAAGACAAACCCGGGGATTGTTCTCATGTCAGAGCTGCAGAGCAGCAAGATTTAATGTGTTGGGGTTTTTAATGAGTTGCAGAAAGAAGTGGACAGTGAGGTGATGAAATTTCCTGAAGTGCTGACAGCCCAAGACGTTCTGACTTAGTTATGGGAAATGCTGGGATATGCATGTTAATTGGGATGACTGTTTGGAGCTGGATTCAAGCGTGCAGCGTTCTTGGAAAGAACTGTATTGGTTTCATGTGCACCTTTTTGATGTGGTGTTCATTCCTGAGCCACGACTCCGGCTCCCCAGCACTGGAAAAGACAAACAGCCACGGGGAGTGTGGCAAGAGCAAAGCTGGAGAGGCCCAGGCTGGATTAGGAGGGGTCTGAAGGGATCTCTGACACTTGGAGGAGGTCCTAGGAAAAAACAAGGGGAAGAAGGAGCCACCAGGAGCTGGGGCAATGAGCTCTGAATCCCTCAGCAAAAGGAGTTGACAGCTGTCCCATTCTTTGCATAAAGCACCCAAATTTCACACTCAAAATCAGAGCTAAAAGCTCTGGACAGAGCCCCACGTTATTTCCTACCATCACATTGCTCAGCTCAGCAACTCTTAGGTACCAAAAAGAAAAATTAATTAAAACTGGCCATATATCTGTCAGTAGGATGGGATGAAATACTGACAAAACCCTCTCAGCAACTGCAGAGCCACGGCACGACCGGGACAGCCAGAGCTGCAGCCTGGACAGGAGCAGCAGGGCCAGCCTGGGATGTTCTGAAATGAAAGATCAGCTGCACAGTAGCACTCCCCAAACAGCCTGGAAAAGTGACAGCCACGCAAAATTAAGCAGAACATGATGGATGAATGCAGGCTGGGGAGTACAGTGGAGTCATTCAGCTGCTCAGAGCTCGCCACAACAACAGTTTGGGAAATGGCTGGCTGGGTTCTGGGACAAGGAATTGAAAAGGCTGAAACCATAACCAAAAGGCTGTGAAAAACGGTGGAATTCACACTGGGAATGCAGACTAGGAAAATATTTGGTGTGGTTAGTGCTTATTTACTATTTTGTTTGCCAGGGGGTTTTATTCATTCACAGTCCTGTGATTCCAACTTGTAAAGATCCAAATAGGCAAAGCAGCTCCTTGAATTGAAGATGTTGTTTTACCATTTCCAAATCAAATATTAAGATCTCTCAGAATAAGATGATTGTGCCAGAGAAAGTGTTGTCAGAATTAGGAGCCCAGAGCAGCTTTCTGAACTGAATCATGCCCTAATTTTGCAGATTTCTGAGAGAGGAGCAATGATCTTCTCCCGAAAATCCAGCATGGCCCCATTTAATATGTATAAATCCAAAAGTATAAATGTATAATATGTATAAATCCATGCAGCAAAATTTGAAGGACCAAGAAATAAACTGAATTAGAGCATTTATGCTGTCAGAGCTAACAATGGATTATTAAAAGAGCTGTATTCAAACCCCAGTGCCTTGTGTTACTCATGCCTCTAATAGTCCAGAGACTGTTGTGTTAGAAAAGGGTGTAATAAGGACACATCGTCCTAGACATTGTGTTTCCTAACATTTTGTTAACTGGACACATTTTTGTGGGTTAATAATCTCGCTTGTTTTCTGATGCTTACACTCAATTGCAAAAGCAGCTGAGAGGAAAAAAAAACTGCAAAGAAAGACTGGAAGAAAAGCCAAGAAACCCTTCTGTGGAAGTGTAGGTGTTTGGACATGAGAGCCTTTTGGCAACTTCAGATGTTGGGATTTTGTTTTTCTAGGTGTTTAAAGAAAAGCAATTACCTCTGTGATGACACTTAATATGCCAAGATTCAGCCTTGAGCAATTTTTTATGGCTGTGTTCTAAACTGCAGAGAATACAGAGCACACTGGATCCACTGAAAGATGTTTCAGTGCAGCAATTCTGACAGGAAAACTGTGGTTACGCTGGCATCTGAAAATTCCTGAAAAAAGACAAATAAGAGAGAAAAACCAAGTGGTTTCAGGGGGTGGAAATGCTGCATCACTCGCTGCAGAGGGATAATAAATGGGCTGAGATTCTTGGCCTGTTTGAAGCTTATCTTTGAATTTTGAGGCAGATTTTCCCCCCTTTGCATTTGTTTCTTTGAACATGAACGTGAGAGAATGGAAGGAGATAGAGCAGGAGATGTGAGAGAGGCAGAAAGTTTGAGGTTTTGGGGTTTTTGCAGACCCTGGGCAGTAGCTCTGAGCATGGCAGGGCTTTTTTCCTGCTCCTGTGCTCGGGTTGGGATCTGCACCCCATTCCCACAGCTGCAGTGGGGACACCTGGGACCTCCTGGAGAGGGTTGGACCCCAAATTCATCCTGGGAAAATACAAATTGCTTGTGCTTCCTTGATTCCAGAGGGCTCTGGGATGGGTTCCTTTATCCAGCAGCTGCCGGGACAGGACTTTGGCAAAGCAGGAATGACCCAGCCACAAACGTCAGGTCTCAGGGATGTTTTGAGTGGGGATTTTGTGTGGCTGTCAAATTTACCCTGGTGTAAATCAGGCAAAACTCAGCATTAAACAGAAAACCATCCAGAGCTGTTTGCTTTAGAACATATATATGACATCAGGAGAGTTTTTTAAATTAAGGAATTAATTAACAGAAATAAAGCTTCAAGATGGTCTAGGAAAAACAAATAAATCCCTGAAGTATGGGAGATACTGGGGAGTTTTCCTGACATCCCTTTCTTTGTAAACCACAGAAGGGGAATCATTGTGCAAAATCAAGGTTGGAATGGAAATTCCTGCTCCAGCCAGCCTCAATTCCCCTGTGTGCTCCCTGCACATCTTGATCAATATTTCCCTGCTGTTCCAGCAACTATAAACTGTCATTCCCTGAGCCCACAAGTTACAACATCCAATCATGTTTTCAGATATACTTCTGTTGTTTATTTTAAGGCTATGTCTAAACGTAGCCTTCTAATTGCTTCATGGAAAAACAAGTTTACTTTATGGTTTGAGGGTGTAAGGCTGGGGATCATATTACTCTGTATTTGTCTTACAGTGACTATTTAAATGGTTGTGATAAGCTACCAAACCTGCAGAGCTGCAATTAAGATGTTTCCAGAAGTTGTGCCCTGTCAGTCAGCACAAGGTGCAACAGATTTTTGTGAAAACGCTGCGCTGAGATATTGGGAAATTTCAAAAAAATGAAATATTTGTTTAAAACAATCCCCTCTTTTCCCAGCATCAAAATATCATGGGTTGGGTTTGGTTGTTTTGTGGGTATTTTCAATATATTTTTTCTTTTTTAATTTTTTTAAAATTTTTCAATATATTTTAGTCTCTGTTTTGAATAAAAATATGTTTGGAAATGTGGTTGAAAGTTTGATGCTTTAAAAATAAAAAGTTTTAAAGAAGTGCAGTGCTTGTTGAATTGTGCGTTTGAATCCATGTCTATGACTATAATAAATATAAATATAAAGTGAGAAAAAAAATTATAAAAAATAAATATTAAATGATGAAAAATCCTCATTTTTAAGCAGAATAGAGTCAGTGAAGTGAACGGATATAGGGGTACTGACTGATTCTGTTTTAAAAAATTGCAAAATTCAAAAGGAAAAATTGTTTTCAGCTTTTCCAGAATTTGGACTGGAAAGCAGCAGCTCTCGCTCCCGATGCCAGCCTGCTCCGCTGCAGATGAAGATGTTTATTCCACCTCGCCAGGAAGATCCTCTTGGCGTTGCCTACAAAGCCATTATGCAGGTGATTAACTCGTTTATTTTCAAATGCGTGCCTTGTCAAACGCGGCAGAACAAACGCGAGGGGATGAAAGCGGAGTTCCCAATTACTGGATTTCGGGGCCGGCCCTTTCTCTCCCCTTTGGGGGAATTTTGCTGCAATTGCAGCGAGGAATTTGCCACATCTGCTGCAGCTCCTGCGAGCCCCGCGGAGCATTCTGCAGGCGAGGCTGAATGAACCCAGCTCCAAGTGAGATGGAGATTCGGCTGGATATTGCATTTCCTCGGACTTAGAATGCAAATTGCAGCCGGCTTGGACAGATCCAGCTCGGGATGTGGGAGCTGCGATTCCAAAGTCATTCCATCGAATGGGAGTCAGGGATCCGCAGCTCAGTTTCTCTTTCAACCGCTGGTTGTGGCACTAAGGGGAGACAAAAATCTTTTTATTCTCTTGTCATTGTGTTAACCGGCTTTTAATTTAAGGCTGTGTCGTGTCAGGAGTGATTGGAGATCTCAGTTGCTGTAAATACCTGAGTGCAGAGAGATGTACACACACTCTTAAAAATGTGCCTGGAATCAGATCTCAGGGCTTCCTCTGCTGCTGTTTGATGAAGATATAATTGGGGGAATAGAAAGAGAGATTGTTTGGAGGTAACCAAAGAAACCCTGGCACTACCCGTCTTTTAAATCATCAGCTACCTTGAACATGGGTAATAAAACACACTAGAACACATATTTTCAAAGTGCAGCAAATTGTTTTAAAGACGTCGCTTTAAAGACCCAACAAACAAAACTCTGGATACCCAGAGTGAATTTTAAGGCTGAAAAAGTTGTTATCAGCTTCCAGTGTTCCTCTTTAAACACAGGTATGTTTTTCCCATTTAATCGCCGGTTGGATTGGGTTTAGATCTCACTTTTAACAGTCCAGAAACTTCAGTGGGAAACAACGACCTAAAAACTAAAAACATTTTCTCTTGTGCCATTATGAACACCTGCACTTAATAAAACAGAATTTCAATCATCACTCTTTTTTTCTTTTTCTTTTCCTTTTTTTTTTTTCTTGTATCAAGACATTCATTTCACTTGAACTGTGGAAGGGAAAAACTCACTCTCGTTTGCGTTTATACTTTTTTTATTCCTGGCACCACAAAATCTGGGAGGTGGTGGTTGGGATTTTAATTATATCATTCTTTTAATTGAAAAACTTAATATCCCTCTGTTTATACTTTCGTACATTTTGATTTTTTAAAAGTGCTGTTTGTTTGTTTCATAAAATTCAAATTTGGCCTGAACAAGCCCCTAGAAGAGACAGTTAATAAAATTGCTCGGTATTTATGCTTCTCCCTAAAGACTGCACAGAGCAGGCAGGAGAATACACAGATAAAGGAGTGTCTGAGTCTCTCAAATCCAGCAATGGATGATCCCATGTTTCTCCTGTTGGAAAGCTTTGCCTAAAAAAACATAAATAAATAAAAGAGGAGACAAGAGTTGATTTGCCTTTCTGACGGAGACACAGAATCTGTGGTGGCTGGAAAATGCTGCTGTTCCCTCACGTCTGTGGGGTCTGTGCCTCCCCTCTGCCCCAAGAGAGGACAACCTGCACCACTCACAGAGCCAGGGAAGTGATGAAGGGAAACGGTTGGAGGGGGAAGATGTGGAATTGGCTCTTGGAAAGAACTTTTTGCTCCCCATGCTGTCAGACCAGTCCTTGAGTGAAAGTCACAGCTCAGCCCGAGCTCCAAACGCAGGATGCAGGATGGAGGAGACGAGCAGGGAGCTGCTTCCCCTGGGAGCAGGCACTGGGGTGGGATGGAAGCTCCCAGCCTCTCCCCTCTCACCTGGGCAGGGCTGCAGGCGGAGTTTAAAGCTGGAGTGGGGGCACCCGAGGTGAGTGGGGAGCCGGCCTGGCCCTGGGTGCCGGAGCAGCTGGAGGTGCTGCTCCTCGCCCCATGGCACCCCTCTGCTGCCCTGCCCGGCTTTGGGGCAGGTGCCAGGCTGAGGGAGCAGTTCTGCACCAGGACCAGGCTGTGCGACAGCCACAGAGCGTCCCCAGCACCGCCAGCGCCGAGGGAAGGGCAGCACAGGATGCTTTAGACAAACATCATCCACCAGGGCTCCCCGACCTCATCCCAAAGTGCTTTTGCTCCCAAAAGCAAGACTGAGAAGGAGCCCTTTGGCTCCATCAGGACCCTCTGGCCCCTGCAGCCCGAGCTGCACCTGCAGGGATGTCCTGCACTGCATCCAAGCCCGGTGGGAATGCGGAGGTGACTCGAGGACAGCGATACCCCGTGATTTGCTCGCTGCTGTTTGCATTCTGCAGAAGCTGCTTTTCTTGGCATTCAGCGACCTGAAAGGGAGAGCACTTTGCATTTTGCTGCGAAGCGAGCTGCAGAACACAAATCCACACACGGAGAAATGGGGTTTTGCATGCTGGCTTTTCTGCCCGGAAAGAAAAGCAAATGGATAATCGCTAATAATAATGTTACACTTGCAAGAAACAGTTGCTAGGGAGAAAAGCTGCTTGTATTTCCCAGAAGGCTTCAGCAACTTTCATATTTATTGAGTATAATCTTTGAATTCTACCACACCAATAACTCCTCTAATCGTGCCATTAGTAACTCCCTCCTGTCACTTTCTCCTTTATTATTAACAGGAAGATGTTCATGACAAAAATTTTCCCTCTTTTCCCATAATCATAGATATACTTGATCTTCACCTATTTGAAACATTACCAAAATTCAAAAACTGACTGAATAAACGAAGAATTTCTACTTGTGAATTATGGATTTACACATAGAAAAAACTGAATTATTTAAAGCCCAAATGGAAGTGCAGAAGGAACAAAGAGTGCTTTATCTCTCTGCCGCTGTCTGCACTGTGTTTTGTGGGTTTAGGTGGTACTGGTCATGCTCCAGTAGGTCTAGTGGGAATTTTGGATCGTGCAAAGCCTTTGTTACCATATTAGAGCTTGGGCTGATTAGGCCGGGTGTAATTGGAGTTAGGTCACTCCGAGGTTGGCTTTGTTGGCCCTGCCCCAGCAGTGATGGAGAAGCAGAGCCGGTGTTGGCACTGCAGACCAGAGCTGACCGAACTTCCCTGATTGCTTAAGCTGCAGATTTATCCCTCCACAGAAAACTGTTAACGTAATTTTAAGATGATTTTCTTGGCTCTCATTGTGCTGTAAGGAGCAGCAGCCACCTCCCGAGCCCTGTCCTGCTCCCCCTGTGCAGAGCAGGGCTCTGGAATCCAAACTACTGCAGATCCAAGCCTTGCCCGGGCTCTTATCTGCTGTGGGCCAAATGAAAATTCATTACTCGGAGCCTCCTGCACGCCGGAGCTCTGGTTGCTGTCTCAGCCCCTGTGTTGTGGCTGAGAACCATCTGGAGTAAATCAAATGAAATAAAACCTCTATTAACTGAACCTTAAATATCCAGAGCTCGCCATTATCACGGTCAAACACCCTGACATTGCAAAAACTTCTGTGCTCGGTACAAATCTCTGTCTCCCTCTTTTCCTCACCGTTGTCACTGCCCTCGGGAAGGGACACCGAGCTGGTTCCATCCTGAAATATTCCGCAGCACACTTTGATGCAGCTTAGTTGGAGAAGTTGACCAAAACTCAGCCACTGGCAGGATCAGGGTCCAGCTACAAAGCAAACCCTTAAATCCCAAAAGCATCACTGAGCATCGTGGTCTTGCTAGCAGCACTTTCAAAAAATCGAAAACAAGCAGTGAAAAAACAATTTGATTTGTCTATAGAATAGCCGAGATTTTTGCAGATGAGGAGCAGTAGGGAGCTACTGTCTAAGGAATATTTAAATGGAATGAATTTGGGTGGCGCAGTCAGAGGAAAATGCGGATTTTTAATAAAAGTTGATTTTTTACATGGCACAAAATCCCTTATAACAGACAACAGAAAAATCTATGCAAGCAGCCACCTCAGAGTTGCAGACTTCTATTTTTTTTTATATCTCAGAGACTACAAATGAAGTTGCTTAAAATGTATTTTGTTAGTGCATAGGCAAAGGTGATTCTTATATTAGAGTGAGGGTTATTTTCCGGGGGGAAGTTATAGAAACAAGGCAGTGTTGGATATTTCTAACGACTTTATATGTGTAGAAAGATGGAAAGTTATGTTAACAGGGATGGAGGAGCTGGAGATTCTTCTCCTCTCTGATTTCTGAGAGTCTGTGCTAAATAAATCTAAATGCTAAATGTAAAAGAAGTCACATGGATTTAATTTCATCATTTTTTAAATGAGCATCTTTCCACCATCTGTTAGGTTCTAAAGTATGATTTATTCTGCTTGTTTCAGCTCTCTGTGCAAATACATTTATACACACAAATAAAAATTGGTGCCCTGCTTAAAGCGACTTGGAACCCATGCAATCGACACAGGAATTAGGAGCATCCAAATAAATCCCCTACCCCTGTGGACCATGGCGGGGACGCCGGTAGCATTCACTCCTGGGCTAATATCAGCTCGAAACGCAATCAGAGGAATTGCGAACGCCCTGAAAGAACCCTGAATGTAATTAAATAAAAAGTGGGGGGGAAAAAAATCCCTGTAACCTTGGAGGGCTGGCTGGAATTCGGGGTGGAATGTGCTCCCCACTCACGCTCCACGCCGTGGGTGAGAGCGCAGGGATGGATGGAGGGATGGAAAAATCACGTTTGGGCTGAGGATTTTCGCTCTCTCCAGATTCCTGCGGGGATCCCCGCGGCTTTGGCAGCAGCCAGCCCTGAGCTCACGGCCGGCACGGCCGGCCAGGGATGCGGGAGGCAGCTCTGCGTGTCCCTGCCTGGAGCTCCGAGGCACCGCATCCCAGCCAGAGCATCTCCCAGCGGGCAGAGCTCAACCGAGCCCCAAACGGCTGCAGAGTCACTCCCCGCCTTCGTTCTACCGCGCAAAAATAATCAAAGTCCTCAATCGCATCTCAACAATTTTTTTTCAGAAAAAAAATTACGAAAAAATAAATTTTCTTTGAAGAAATGGAGTTCGAGAAGTAAAGAAATCAGCCGGCTGATCTCAGGGGGTCTGGCACCCTCACAATCAATTTGTACCAAGTCTGAGCCTGTAACTCAAAAGCTGTTTATTGATCGGTTTATTACAGTCCGGGATAATAAAAAAGAGATGGGAAATTACAGGAGACAAACGGCAGTCGCGAAGCTGCGATCGTTCAGGAGGCTCGGGTTAGATTTGGAAAATAAAAAGCTAAATAGGAAAAAATAACTGACAGAAGAGAATTGCATTTGTGAAATTAAAATTGTGGAATTGCATCCAGCGTTGGACACATCTCCACACCGCGAATGCGCTGCATAAATAACTGGATATTTATAGGAGCTGTCTTTGGGCACGGGACAATTCCGTGTTTGCGTGTGTCCCTCATTCCCTCTGCATTTCCAAGACTGATGGAAGGCAGCGGGCAAAACACTGAAAACGAATAGATCTGAAGATTGATAAATAAAAACAAAACGCGCCGTGAAAATAAATCTCTCCACTTGTTTGTGCAGGAAGGTGGCGACACTCTGGGAATAATCGGGTGCTCCAATCTAAGCCAAAGCAGGAGCTTTGAGTCTCTCACTCTGTACACATTATTTCCCCAGCCGAGGTGAATCATGTTGGTTTATTCATCGCCCAGACAGGCAGGAAGGTGTGTGCGATTATTAGGAATCCCTGCAACAAGTTCGATGGAAACCGTTTGCAAACAGAAAGACAGAGTCCGGGGGAGAGGGAGAAAAAAAAAAAAATTAAGAACATGGATCGCATTTTTTTTCCCTTTCTCTGCCTCGTAAAAATTAATTAATTAATTAATTAATTAATGTCACCCCTGACGTTCTCCCTCTCTGTGGAGTCTCGGGCGTTCGTCCCTCTACCCTCGGGATGTGGGGGACGGGGCAGGACGGTGGCACCGGGACCAAACCCTAAAGTGTTTTGCCCACATCTTTTCCAGTGGTGGATTTGGGGGGTCCTGAGGCGGCTCCGAGCGGCTCCAGCAGGTGCCCGGGGGTTCTCTCGGCTGGGCCCGATCCTGCGCTTTGGGGGGAGCAGCTTTGAGGGGGGCAGGGTCCAGCCCTGGCCTCCAGGACACAGCGGGACTCTCCGGGGTCCGGGCTCGCAAGGCAGCCCCAAAATCCTGCACTTCTTATCAGCCAGGGGCCGTGCATCACCTCCGAAATCCCCGTCTCCTCCAAGGGTCCTCTTGACAGCGAGTTCTCCGCCCGCAAACTTAACTTCTCTACCAGCGCTTTCCTCCCTCGAACCTTCCCCTTGTGTTTATTTAAAAAGCCATTACCTTGCGGGGGGAAAAAAAATTGTTTTCAATCCTTAAGGGCAAAACTGTTAATTGCTTTGAGCAGGAAGACATCTGATCTCTCCCAGCTATCCCCTGCCTCTTGCCAAGCAGAATAAATATCTGCTGGTAAATCAAATATCTGCGCAGAGAGAGAGGGAGAGCACAACCCTGGGCGGGTGCGACAGGAGACGCCGGCGTTGTGCAACCAGCACGGCTCGCTGTCCCAAGGAGCGGATGGCACCGGTGCGGTCGCTGGGGACCATTGTCGGGTGACACAGGGGACAATTACAACGCGTGACTGCACTCAGTGCAGCTCGGCTCCATCGCTTCCACCTTCCCCGCGCACCGGGAGCCGGCGCAGAGCCCCCGCCCCTGCCCGGAGGATGCTCGGGGAAGGGTCCCCTCGCACACCGCTCGGGGCTGGCTCCGCAGCCAAGAGCTGTCAGCCAAAACGGCTTCGGGAATCCCGAGGTGGATCTAGATCGAGGCGTCGGTAACTAACCTGATCCCTCGGAAGCTCTGATGTTCAGCTCGCTTTAATTCCTTTCTAGCGTCTGGAGATAAACGCGTATTACTGTTAATGCAACGCCTTTCTCTTGGCTCCGGGTCTCATCTGGGGCAAGGCGATGAAACCCTAATATCCCAGCCCCTGACACATCAAACATTCCCTCGGTGTACACCTCGTTTCGGGGCAAAACTTACACTTGATGTGCACTCTGATTCCATTTCCCTGCCTTTCTTTTTCCGGTCAAATCGGGAGCCTTATCTTCCTTCCCTGAAGGATGTCCACACGCCAGCCTCGCAGGTCGTTAAAAAAACCCTTCCTGTCTCTAGAAAACGGATTATTAACCAAATCGATCACAAAAGGAAGGGAAATGCTCGTGAGGTTTTTCCTCCCGGGGAATAAACTCTCCACTGCCCACGGGCGTTTTCTCCTCCCGAGGTGTCTGTGAGGGACAGGGGCCGGTGCTTTTCGGGGACTGGGGACACAGGACATCGCTGGTGTAATCAACGATGAGTTCCCTCCTGATTTACACCGATAAGGGCAGGGAGGAGGGTGTTGGACAGCCTCTTCCCCAAATCCACCATCCCCGGCTATCCCAGCCTAGCGATGCTGTGGAATTTCGTGGCGGGGATGCTGCTCCCAGCTTGATGGATACAGGAGCGAGGATGCTGCGGCAGTGCCCGCCCGACACCTCCCTCCGCCTCCAGGCTGGGAAAAGCGAGGCGGAGGTGGGCTCAGGGACAGCCTGGAGCCCGGGGGAGGCAGAGGGGGAGGCGGAGGGGGAGGTGGAGCTGGCCGGGACGGGCCGTCGCTGCTGTGCTGCTGCTGCTGCTGCTGCTGGAGCCGGTCAAACTGCACAGCCACTTCCCCCAGGAGCTTCCCTTTCATCTCCCCGCTCCTGGCGCCTGCAAAACAGCCTCAGTGTGTCTGCAGCGTCTCTCTTCCCCCTGCGCTCCCTCCCTCCCCGCCCGCTCCAGCTGAGAGCCCCAGGACCGGGGCGCCCAGAGCTCACGGGGCTGATGCTGCGGGAGGCCGGGGGAGAGGCAGAGGGTCACGGGGGGCTGGGGGCTTTCTGGGCATCCCTGGGACCTGGCCCGGTCCCGGCCAAGCCCCGGGGACCGCCCGCCCCGGGCCTGGGGTCCCAGCGGGGACACAAAGGGGAGCCCGGCGCAGGGGAAAGCCCCCGGACTCACATCGTTTCCTCGGGCTGGGAGAATTCCCTGCTAGTCTGAGGCTGGGCGGCCGCTCTGGGATCCTGGATAGGGGGCAAAGCTTTCATTCCTAGACATTTCTTTCTCCAAAGCCCGTCTCGGCGAGGTTTCCGTGCGGACATTCGGTACCGTGTGGGGCTTCAGCCTCTGATGTTTGACTGACAGCAGGAGGATGAAGAAGGGGAGGGGTGAGAGAGAAGAGAAATCTCTAAATTCAGCCTGTAGACAGAAAATGCTCCAATTTCGCGATGGACTGAGGCTGAAGAGGGAAAACACCATGAGCAAACCCTGTGGTGCTTTTTCCCCATGCGCCCCTGTGGCTCCCAAAATTCATCCAGAGCAGGCTGGATGAGCCAACCTCTGCTCTGTGCTTCACAGCACGACAGCAGCTTGTCCCTTGGTCCCCTTTTTCCCTCCGGCCTCCCGAGGGATGGCAGCGCAGCGGAGCCTCTCCAAGCCCACGGGGACGGAGCTTGCACACCCGGGCCACAACCGGGCACCTGGGGAGAGAACCTGCACCCAAGGGACGTGCTCGGTGTCACCGTGACCCCGAGCCGCCGTTCCCCAGGCGCCCTTCCAGCGGGCATTGCCTTTGGGGGCGCGGTGTAATTATCTGCGGCATTTTCAGCAGCCCCACAATGGCTTTCCACGGGCGCTGCATTGTCCCTGGCACACCGGCATTGTTCCTGCGTGTCCATCAATTCTCATTTACTTGTCACGGTGCAGGAAGCATGGAGAAGGGAAAGGAAGGGAAAGGGGGGGAGAAGAGGGACAAACTCAACCCCACGGCAGCAGCTGAGCTTTGCAAAGGCCGGGGCTGCCTGGCTGCTGTCTCTGTGAGTGTCTCCCAGCAAAGAGATGGATTTTGTGGGGAAGGAGAAGTGACAAACTGGGGGTAGCAGGAGCAGCTGGAGAGGCATCAGTTGGTGGCATTATTTTCATCCTCGGAGAAAAGCCCGATGGGGGCTTTGCAGGCTGAAATGTTGCAGCCAGGCCGGCTGGACTGAGGCAGAGGAAAGCATCGCTTCTCTCGGCGGATCTTTAATCCTCAACCCATCGAGGTGTGCAGTAACACTGCCAGCAATCAGCAATGAGTGTGCAAACCCTGCTATTAGTGCCGCTGATGAGTGGGGTTTTGTAACACGGCTTCTCGTACACGTCCTCCCACTCTCCTTCCCACACGGCAGTCCCGTGCCCCGGTCCCAATTTGCTCTCCCTGGCACCAGGCGCGATCTTATCGGGGCTGGGGCCGCTGGGTGTTTGGTGCTGAGCAGCAGGGAGGGAGGAGCAGGGCCGAAAGGGGTCGGGAGCGCCCCTGGGCCCTGAAAAAGAGAGGTTTGTCTGATAGGTACATCAAGTATGGGTGGGAGAGAGAATGGGGATAAGTCGTTCTGCATCCTTTGAATCCCCTTGGCTTTGGGATGAAGCAGGGCCCCCAGCACAGGGCGCTCCCTACACCCCATCCTCGAGCTGGGAACTCGCAATTTGCGGGGCTGGGGACTTCCAAGACTGGTCCGTGAGCTGGCAGGGAAATCAGGTGTTCAAATCGAGCAAAAGGTGAGCTGGTTAACCCCTGCGTGTTTTATGGAAGGGATATATCCGAACGTTCGTGGTCTGAGCCCTGCAGCTGTGCAGGACCGAGCTCGCAGCTTCGAGCTGCTCCTGAATTCGGGAACCTGGGGAGAGGAGTTGTGCCCGTCGTCTTCTCAGTGATTTTTAGTGGCTCTAAAAATGGCCCTCACTTATAAATTGTAACACCAAAACAGCTCCCAAACCCTGCGCACCCTGGACGTTAAAAACAAAAGGGAAAAAAAAAAAACCAAAAAAAAAAACAAAAAAAAAAAAACCCTAAACACCTGAGAAAGTTGCGGGCACAGCATGAAATAACGCCCGGTGCAATATTAAAATAATTATGAAAAGAACAGTATGTATTCGCTTTTATCCGCGCTGTAATTATAAAACCTTTTTAAAGGACACTCTTTATTCATACCACTGGTAGGAAGTAAAAAAGTGAGAGAATCGCTTTCATAGTACTGGTTTGATATGACTTTTAATTAAGGGCTGCGTGCCCCTAATTTATTAAAGCTCATCTTTTCATCACGTGTATAATTGAGGCTGAAAAAAAAAATAATAATAATTACGGATCTAACCTCTGCAGAGTGGTTTTGCCCGACTTGGGCCCTGCTGCCGTGGAAACGCAAACAAGACAAAACAATTTGGATGAAAAAACAGCGGCCCACGTTTCTCCGGGGGTCTGCATCCCGCATCCCGAATCCCGCATCCCGAATCCCGAATCCCGCATCCCGAATCCCGCATCCCGAATCCCGCATCCCGAATCCCGAATCCCGCATCCCGAATCCCGCATCCCGAATCCCGAATCCCGCATCCTGAATCCCGAATCCCGCATCCCACATCCCGAATCCCGAATCCCGCATCCCGAATCCCGAATCCCGCAACCCGAATCCCGCATCCCACATCCCGAATCCCGAATCCCGCATCCCGAATCCCGCATCCCGCATCCCGAATCCCGAATCCCGCATCCCGAATCCCGCATCCCGAATCCCGCATCCCGAATCCCGAATCCCGCATCCCGAATCCCGCATCCCCAGACCCCGCTCCTCCGGGGAAGGGACTCGTTTTTTGGGGAGATGGAGGGAAGGGGCGGATAGGTCCCGCTCCGGGGGACCGGGATGAGCCGGGATGAGCCCGGGGGTGCCGTGATGAGCCCGGGGTGCCCCGGGATGAGCCGAGTCGGCGGCGAGGGGGGTGGGGGGGGGGGCAGAGCCGCGTTCCTCTGAAGTTCCCTCTTCGCCTCATCATCAGCCTTAATTACCGCGGCGGGTTTTTTTTATTTTTTCCCCCCCCTGGCTTTGCTGTGATTACAGCCCTGCACGGCTCCTCGCCCGTGTCATTAACCCCGTGTCATTAATTGGGACCGGGGCGGGATGGGGGGGGGGGGGGGCGGCCCGGGAACTCCCCGCGAGCGGCGCCGGCTGGGCCCGCCCCCCCTCCGCGCGCTCGGCCAATGGGAGGCGGGCGTGCGCCGCGTCACGCGGCACGGCGGGCGCTGATTGGGCGGCGGGGCGGCTCCCCCGCTCGCCCAAGGAGGACAGCGGCGGGGAGCCCCAGAGGGGGAAAAGGGGGGCGGCCGGGCCCGCTCGCCGCACTCGCCGGGCAGCGCCAGCGCCAGCTCCGCCGCACCGCCATGGCTTCCCCGCACAAGGCCAAGGACGTCTTCTCCTCCGACGAGGAGGGCGCGGCGGCCGGCGCCGAGGAGCACCACAAAGTCAAGGTGTCGAGCCTGCCGTTCAGCGTGGAAGCGCTCATGTCCGACAAGAAGCCGCCCCCCAAGGAGCCGCCGCTGCCCGCGGCCGGCGGCAGCGCCGACGGGGCGGCCGTGGGCACCTCCAGGAACCTGCTGCTGGCGGGCCACGGCTCCCGGGACGCGCACAGCCCGCCCGGGGCGCTTACAAAAACCTTCGACACCGCCTCGGTCAAGTCGGAGAACTCGGAGGACGGCTCGTCCTGGATCCCTTCGGAGGCCGGCAGATATTCCCCGCCGCCAAGTGAGTGCTCCGGGGGCGGGCGGGATGCGCTGGAGCACGGAGATTCATGCACGTAGATCCTCTGTTTTATATCCTATATTCCCGTCCGAGGGCTCGAGGCCCGGTTGGATGGGGCCCTGAGCAAGCTGGTCCAGGGGAAGGTGTCGCTGCCGATGGAAGGAGATGATTTTAAGGTCCTTTCCAACCTAAAACATTCTGCGATTCCGCTATGCTTTTATAGGTATTAATATGTGTGTCATATACCCATATGTTATAGATGTAACCTATATGTTACATATTTTTATTATATATTGATATTATTATGTATTTATAGAGTTAAATGTTTCTATACGTGACTACACGGATGTATGTGAATATAGACCGCTTTCAAAGCCTTAGAAAGATCAGAAACCACCAGGGAGCAGCTCCTGTCCCGTCTCACGGGCCCCTGGCAGCCGCTTCGTCCATTTATGTTATCCCGTTGCGACAACAGCTGCGATTTCTCCCTGTGCTTTTCTCCCATCCGCGGTGCGCTGCAATCTCTGAAACTCGGGAATCGTCCCTTCCAGCCTTGAGCTGTCTCCTGGCGCGGCGTTTGTCCCTCCATCCCTGCTTCCGGAGCCTGTCAAAGTTCCCCGAAGTGCTCCCGGCCCCTTTGGCCCCCGATCCCTCCCGGCGCCGTCCCCCGCCTTAGGGACGCTCGGTGCGGAGGTGACAGGTCACTCCTGAAACGCCCTGGCAGCCCGAGCCGCCTGTCGCTTTGGGGGCGATCCCTTATTAAAAAAAAAAAATAAAATAAAATAAAACGGGGAAAAAATTGCTTTTTAGGAATTAAAAACCCCCAGACATTCCTCAGGAGAAGGGAAAGGAGCATCCCGGCCGTGCCAGCCCTCCTGCCTCGCGGTGGCCGCACACCTGTGTCAGGGTTTGTCCGCTCTGCTCCGCGCATCCCAAACTTGCCTGGTGGAATACCCTTATTTATTTAAGTTCGAGACTTTACAGGCGTGAACTCCTCGGAATTTACTCCTCAATCTAATATTGCGAGAGGAAAGTTTAGTGTTCTTACAGCTTTCCTTTTTCTTCTTTTTTTTTTTTTTTTTAACAATAATTTCGATTTGGCTTTCATCCACTTCCTTTCTTTTATGATAACGCCGAATTAATTTGATTTCTATCGTGCTGGGAGAGTGCAGGAGGAAGGCATTCCCTGTGCAGCTCCAGTTTTTAATTTTCCTGTACCCTCAAATGTGCTGGAAAAAAACAAGGAAAAAAGCGTTTGCCCCTACTTGGACCCCTTCTCTAAATCTGCCCAAAACCCCAGACTTAAACACGGCCTAATAATCTCCCTCTACATTTTTCCCCTTCGGAATTCCTCCTCTTTCTCTTTGAAAATTGTTTGTTCTCGGGATCGGCAGAAGAGTTTTGTAAAGGACTTCGGTAGCGGGAACTTGCCGTGACTTCGGAGGGATTTGGGGAGAAAACTGAGCATCAGAGAGGGGAAGGTCCTTCGGCCTCGACCATTTTCCTCATTTCCCACCTCGGCAGGAGGCAATGACCGATTGATTCTCCCGTAGGAAAACCGCCTGTCCACGGGAGTTTTGACATTAAAAACAGCCCCTCGATTTATTATTATTAATATTAATATTACAGGTGGGATGAGCTGGGGGAAAAGCAGTAAAAGTTCGAATTTTGAGGAAAACGGAGAGGGAACCTTCTCCAAAAGATGTTTTTTTTGTCCGACATTGGCCAGGAAAAGGAGGATAAAGATAAAAAACAGCGAAACAAATCAGTGAGGGGAAACAAATCAGTCTGGGGACTGGCACGGGATAAACGCAATTCCGGGGGCTGCGGTCCCCGCTGTTCCTCAGAGCCTGGCAGCCCCTCGGGGGGCGGCGAGGGAAGGAGCCTGGGAACGCCGAGGTGTATCCTGGAGGGGACATTTCCCGGGATTCCGTGGGATATTTCCCGGGATTCCGTGGGATATTTCCCGGGATTTCACGGAAAAGCGCGTTTCTGTTCCGTGCGCGGCCGGACCCGGGGCGGGTCGGGCTCGCCCCAGGGCCGGGGAAGGCGCTGGGACAGGGGGCCACGGCCACCCCCAAAGCCGGTCCCAGTCCTGGGAGGGCTTCGCTTTGGGAAGAGAAAGGAGTTGGGTTTAAAACTGGCGCAGGACAACGCGGGGAGCGGCAGGGAGTCAGGGTCGGTTTGCTGTAGTTTTAATGTAGTGCAGTTTTAGAAGTGAATCAGCTGTCACGGTGAGCACCTGAATTATTAAAATGCCCTGGTGGGATCACGGGCCAGTATTTGAAAAGCTGTTTCCTAGAAGAGCTTTAATTTTTTTATTTATTTATTTATTTTTTTTTCAGTATTTCAGTATTTTGTATTCTAGAGGAAGAGCAATAAGACAAGTTTAACTCTTTCAGCTGCGTTTTCTCCCTCCCCTTTCTGAACTTTAGAACAATTCCCTGGTGGGATTTTTTTAATTGCATGTTACATGCTTAAACAGCTTCTTAGTCTGGCTTATTAAAAAAAAAAATAAAAAATAAAAGAGAAAAGCGAAACAAGTACAGAAAACCCAAAGTGCAAATACTGACAAGCACTTGAAGCAGACACCACAGTGTGAACCAAATTCAGCAGCCTGGCTGTCACTTGCTGTGTCCAGCCAGGGTGACTTGTCCAGTGCCTCGGGAGTGAGCAAATCACAGCCAAATTACCGAGCTTTTGAAGTCAGCCGCCTGCTTTTTAGTTATTCTTTAGATTGCAAAATTATTAGTGAGGTGCTAAATTAATCTAAAGGCAAGTCAGCTCTCTGCCATCCCGGGAATATTGCCTAACCTGGCTGGGGTTTAAGGCAGGCACAAAAGATGGTGGATTTTCTGTCTTTTATTAGCTACAAATTGTCTGGGTTTTGGTTTATTTTTTAATTGGAAAATGTTATAAAAGTTGAATGTTGAATTAAAATAGCGCTGCTTTCTTTTTTGAGCTTGATGGGTTTTTGTACTGGTTGATAATCAGAAAACACCTACTGGAAATAAAAATTAACAATCAGAGGAAAAACCTGATTTGGAAGAAAAAAATAGCAAGAAAAAATGTCCACTTAGTGAGACCACAAAAACTGTCAGACCTTCTTCAGCTGTCACTTGTTGTGTTTAGTGGGGAAATCCTGGAGCGGGGCTGGGCTCTCCTCTTGCCCCACTGTCCTTCTGGGAATCTCCTGCTTTTGTGGCGTTTGTGCTTTCCTGGAGCTGTGCAGCAGCCCAGGCAGTTGGTTTGTGTGCTCTAGACCCCTGTGAAGTGACTCCCAAAGCGACCTGTGAATTCTCTGCCCCTTTGGAAATCCCTGAGGCAAAATTTCCCTTCCATCAGCTAAAGCGCTGTGAATTTAAGTTTGTGCAGGAAAAGATTTCCAGAGGATGCCGTGTTTGGGGGGGATCCTTGGGACCCCCAGCAGGCTCAGCAGAGCTCCGGGGTGTCCCTGCTGCTGTGCTAACCCCTCTCCCTTCCTTGCAGGACACCTGAGCCCCACTGCCTGCACCCTGAGGAAGCACAAGACGAACAGGAAGCCCCGAACCCCGTTCACCACTTCCCAGCTGCTGGCTCTGGAGCGCAAGTTCCGCCAGAAGCAGTACCTGTCCATCGCCGAGAGAGCCGAGTTCTCCAGCTCCCTCAACCTCACAGAGACCCAGGTCAAAATCTGGTTCCAGAATCGGAGGGCCAAGGCCAAGAGACTGCAGGAGGCCGAGCTGGAGAAGCTCAAAATGGCAGCGAAGCCCATGTTGCCGTCGGGGTTCAGCCTCCCTTTCCCCATCAACTCCCCCATCCAGGCTGCCTCCCTGTATGGCACATCCTACCCTTTTCACAGACCTGTGCTCCCCATCCCGCCCGTTGGACTCTACGCCACTCCCGTTGGATACAGCATGTACCACTTATCCTAAGAAGATCCGACAGACAAAGCCTCAGACAGACAGACAGACAGACTTCCTGGTGGATCCTGTCCAGCCCTGAGAAGGCAGAACCCCAACCAGTGCTGGCCATTCCTTCTGCACGCTTCTATCTGGCATCCTGAGTTGTCTGGGAGTTTGCTACGGGTTGGGCGTCTCCTCCTGAGAGTGCTCTGAGCACTCAGAGTCTGCTCCTCAAAGCAAAAAAAAAAAAAAAAAAAGAAAAAAAAACAAAAAAAAACCAACAAAGGCATAAAAACCAACAAAAATATTTGTGAGTAAATGTAGGGGTTTTATCCAATGCAAGTAAAACTAGGCTAAAAAAGAGTGGGTGAAAAAGCAAATTTATTATACGGAGGCAGAAATTCCCTGACACCTTCCTGGTGGGGCTCAACAAGAATTTAAAATAAGAGGGGTGAGTGCCCTCGAGCCATGCTCTCAGTTACCACCACTTCACGTGGGGGCAGGGGGAGGGAAATAAAAAGGTCTAATCGAAGTTTTGTTGTTTGGTTGTTTTTTTAAAGACAGCAGAGCCCGTAGCTAGAGACGTGTAAATAGAAACTAGAGCCGGTAGAGTCTCAGCGAAGTTCAGAGCCAGCGAATTCCTGCATTTCTGGGGGGAGGGCAAAGTTTTGTATCCCGAACCTCGGTGAGATGAGCAGCAGGGCCCCTAAATGTGGAGCCCAGCTTTCCCCAGCGTGGCTCCTGTAATGCCTTTCTGTGTATAAATAGCTTCAGCCTTTGTAAAGCACTGGCAGGGGAGGTGAAGAGCAAGGGAGGGTTCTTAGGCAGGCTGGTTTTTATCTCTTCCTATTGGCATGCTTAGAAATTTTTGGCTGCAGCCAGGTAATCTTGGCTCTGCAGTGCTCTTGGAAAAGCAGGAGAGAGGGGAGAAAGGCGTGGGTTGTTCCCATAAAGGATTTTTGAATCCTTCTGGGGGATGTTGTGGGGTTTTTATTGTTTGTATTTGCCACAGCCTGTGTTGAAGAGAAGAGTCCCCTGAGTTTTCTTCCGTTCTAAGGATGCCAATAGAAGTGACTCGTGCTTTAAGCCCTTCTAAAGAGAGATCCGGGTGTCACAATCAGCCCCACGAGCAGGACAGTGAGGTGATAGAGACTGTGTGACCTGCCTGTCCCCGTGGGAGCTCTGGCAGCAGCTTCCCCAGGCTTCTCCTTGTAACTCTTGTATTATTTGTATTACTCTTGCTAAACTTTATGAGGAAGTTACTCCCAAGGCTGTGGAGCACTGAAGTCAGAGCTTCTCCTGGATTTATTTTCTTAGCATGCTGTTGTGGAGGAAAGAAATGAAACAAACAAAAAAAATCAGAAAAAAATTGAAAGAAAAAAAAAAAGCCACAAGGTTTTGCTGGTTTTGGTTTGTTTTGACCCAGGCATTGATGCTGCCTGGGACCCACTATAGATGAACTTCCTCTCTCCCTTCCCCTCACCCCCGATCTCCCATTATAGGAGAATCCCTTTGAAAGGGATGCCTTGTACAATTTTATATATTTTATTGAAGATTTATTATTTCTTATCTCTTATTTCGAATTAAATTAAAAAAGAAAAAACATGTTTAATCGCGTGTGGGTCTGTTAGTGTTTGGAGTCCTTTGAAAGGTGCCTTCACTCCGTGTGTGTCTTGCACCGCTGGGTCAAGTTCAAAGGAATGTTTGGGTTGCCTTTATGATTATTTCCCCTTTCTCAATCTGATTTAAAGCCAAATTTGCAGCGCATGAAGGTGAATTGCAAGTCAACATTTCGGAGTCAAAAGCCAAAGCTTTTATGAGGTTTCCTTGTTTTTAACAACCGCTTTTAGGCGCCTCTGTTCTTTACAACACCGTGCTCCGCTGGTGTTTCCATCCCTTTGAGCTCGTGTGCCTTTCCCTTTCCTTGGGGATTCTCTCGACTCCACCTCAGCTCTGTGCTTTAGAGGGAGACGGGTCTCGATTCCCAAAGGATCTGGGGGGAATTTGGGACAGGCAAAACCTGGCGGGGCCCTGCAGTGCTCCAGCTGCATTTCAGGGCACCAGGCTGCTGCGCTGTCCCGCAGTTTTGGGGCCAGACTGGGAGAGCAGGTGCTGGACCACCCTCCTGTGGCGAGGGGGACTCGGATAAGAGGAGCCGAGGGGACCTTGGCACACCCGAGTGGCACCGCATGGAAATGTCGCAGGAGAGCTGTTGGGGTTAGGAGGGGCCCAGGGACAAACCAGATGTGTTTGCTCCCTGACCAGGTGTCTTTTTCCCTGACCAGGTGTCTTTTCCCCCTGACCAGGTGTCTTTTCCCCCTGACCAGGTGTCTTTTCCCCCTGACCAGGTGTCTTTTTCCCTGACCAGGTGTCTTTTCCCCCTGACCAGATGTCTTTTCCCCTTGACCAGGTGTCTTTTTCCCCCTGACCAGGTGTCTTTTTCCCCCTGACCAGGTGTCTTTCCCCCTGACCAGGTGTCTTTTCCCCCTGACCAGGTGTCTTTTCCTCCTGACCAGGTCTCTTTTCCCCCTGACCAGGTGTCTTTTCCCCCTGACCAGGTGTCTTTTCCCCCTGACCAGATGTCTTTTCCCCCTGACCAGGTGTCTTTTCCCCTGACCAGGTGTCTTTTCCCCCTGACCAGGTGTCTTTCCCCCGACCAGGTGTCTTTTCCCCCTGACCAGGTGTCTTTTTCCCCTGACCAGGTGTCTTTTCCCCCTGACCAGGTGTCTTTTTCCCCCTGACCAGGTGTCTTTTCCCCTGACCAGGTGTCTTTTCCCCCTGACCAGGTGTCTTTTCCCCTGACCAGGTGCGTTTGCCCCTCTGGCGCTTCCCCCCGGTGCGCTCTCCCCGCTCCGGGCGTGCGGCTCCCGCAGGCACGGCGCTCCGGGCAGCGCCGCTGGAACATGGGGAATTTTCCCGTCCCGCAGGCTCCCAGCCCCATCCCGGCTGCCTCAGCATCCCTCCGGATCGGGATGGAAGGGTCGGGGAATGAGGCACTCAGCCAGGCGGGCTGTGGGGAGGGGGTGCGGGCTTGCGGAGCGCAGGGAGTCGGGGAGCTCGCCCTGCTCACCCCTCCCCCGACTCCCAGAACAACCCCTGGGGACCCTCTCGCTTTGTACATGCAGGGAACAAAGCTGGGGGAGAGCCCAGTCTCCACGCAGACTCTTCATATTAGAATTTACCGCCGCATAAAAACATGAGAAAACCGCTTCTTTCCCTGATTCCATTTTCCCGAAGCACCATCCCCCCAAAATCCAGGGCAAGGCGAAGTCCCCTCGGCCCTGCCCTTTCCCGGCCGCTTGTCCCGAGTGCTTCCTTTAGCCGGGCTGGGCTATAAATAAACCAGCGGTGTTTTTGAACCTTGGGTATAAATCAGCTGTGTCAGGGATTACAGCTAAATCTTTTTGCTGGAAATTCTTTGAGCGCGGGAGCTTTGCGTGTGCTGTGATAGATCCCTAAATGGATACAGATTTATTGCGGCACACAAGAGTGTTGAAGGAAAAGCTTCCAAATTTCGGTTACAACCTCAGCTATGGGAAAGGCAGGAGGGATCCGTGACACCTTCTCGGAGCCTGCGGATGGCATGACAATTCACCCTGCGCCCATTATTAACTTGTTCCAATTAAAGCCTTCAGAAAGGCCGAGTTAATTGAGTATTATATTTTATTAGGAGGGAGGTGTCAAGCTTTACTCATGAGACTTCATCATCGTCCTAATGGGAGCTGCCCCGCAGGCAGATCTGTAACAGAATAAATTACAGCGAGGCAGGGAAATCAGAATGCTATCATTAAAAGCGATGCACATACTGAAATTCCTCCCCCACTTTCGCAAGAGGCTGGGGAGGTGTGGCTTTAATTAGTTATTTTAATGCAAAGTTAAATTGTTCCCAAACTATTTTCTGACACAAAGCAGATGCGATGATTAGAAGTTGAGTGAGACTGAAAGGAGTTGGCACATGTTCCAGGTACATCTATATATTTTAAATTCCCAATAGAAAGTGAAAAATAATTAGAGCAATAAATAATAAACATTAAAACCAACGCGATAAATTATCCCGATCCTTAAAATCCGGACTTGCTGAGCGGCGGCTCAGGCCAGCCGGGCACAGCGCGGCTCTCCCGGGACCTTCGGTCAGCGGGGATGGATTTGTTGACATAAACATTTGGGATTGGGCTTTTCTGCCTCGCTCCGGCCAAACGCTCATTACCGAAAGCCACGGGCGCTCCGAGCCCGCATTTCATGTTGTCACGTTGCCTTGTCAAAGCCCGGAATTCCTGCGTTTTATGGCGAACGAGGAAAACTGGGCTGGCTGCAGCGGCGTGCCCGGGACAGCGGGGAATCCTCTCCCCTGCGGGCACCCAGCGAGCCCCGAGCCACGGGGATGGGGCCGGGAATGGGGATGGGGATGGGGATGAGGATGGGGATGGGGATGGGGATGGGGATGGGGATGAGGATGAGGATGGGGATGAGGATGAGGATGGGGATGAGGATGGGGATGGGGATGAGGATGAGGATGAGGATGAGGATGAGGATGAGGATGAGGATGAGGATGAGGATGAGGATGAGGATGAGGATGAGGATGAGGAAGGGGCCGGGACGCTCCCGGCACCTGCCCCGCGGAGCCCACCCGGGGAGCTCAGGTCCCCTCCAGTCCGGGCAGAGCTGGGCAGCGAGCAGAGCCCCGCAGCAGCAGCAGCAGCATCCCGGCTCCCAGCCCTGTCCCGAACCCTCGGGGGTTCACACGCACCCCCAAATCCAGCATGGAGCTGGATCTTGCACATCTCCACACTGTCCGTGCCTCTCACACGAGTGCCGCAGGCACCGCAATGTCCCGTTCGCGCACACCTGGGGCTCTGCAGGATTTTGGGGTGAGTGCTGGACATGAACTGCGGGAGGAGGAGAGCCCACGGAGGGGATGGATGAGGAACAACGACCAGAAAGGGCCACAATCTGGGGCTCCAAGGCACGCACTCGTGCCCTGGCTGTGCACAAGGAGCCAGAGGGTCCGCGGAACAACCGCCGGGGATCCACTCCCACCCCTCTCGGGGCTGCTCTGGGAGACAAATGAGCATTTTGCTTTCTCTAAAGTACATTTCCCCTCTCTGTTTTAGTTTAGTGTCCCCAAAGACTAATGTATGTCTTTATTTTTTTAAAAATTAAAATCATTAAAAGCACAAGAAAAAAAAAAAAAATCTCTCCGAACAAATGACACCCAGCATTCCGGCAGCGTGACCGTGTTCCTCCCGTTCCTACGCTCGCTGTCAGCCACGGAGACTCCAAAATGCCTTTTCCGGGGGTCACTTTTGGAAGTTAACCTACTTTCGGCAGCGCCCACATTCTTGGCGTAGGAAGCCTCTCTCGCAAAATAAAAACAAAGAGGTTATTCCAATCTTTTTTTTTTTTCTTTTCCCTTTTTCCATTCCAGAGCAGAGGGGCATATTTTTCCAGTGAAAAGCATGAGGGATCTCAGGGAAACTGCACAGCTCATCCCAGCGCTGCGAAACCCAGGAGGAGCCGCTCCACGGTTCACGCTCCTTTTCGCTGCCGCAGGGAAAGGCAGAGGGGAAATTTGGGGTCTTTTGTTGCTGTTGTTGTTGAGCTTTTTCATTTTGGTTTGTGTTTGTTTCCCCGAGCACCTCGCTGTGTGTTTCCCACCGTAATCCACGAGGCTTTTGGCGGGTGCTACCAGCAGCTCCCAACTGGTTGCACGCAAGGAATAAAAATCTTTCCATCCATTATATTTCAGTCTTTTAACACCCGAGCAATTCTGTCCCTGCTGTTTTAGTGGAAAGACCGGTCTATAAAGCTGCAACTGCAGTATATTTTAAAACGCTACCATTTTTAAAGGGGGTTGGAATAATTCTGCTTTGCTTGGGAAGAAAAAGTCTCGAGCAATGTATGCGCGATTAAGGTTTTATAACACTGTTCAAGGAAATTAAAAACATTCTGTGATGTTCTTGCTGCAAAGGCAGGTCTCTTTTTTTTTGACAAAATATTTTGTATATGTATTTCTTAGATTGCTGTGTTTTGAATAAGCAAGAATCTCGTAAAGAGAAAAAAAAAACCACGTTCCTTAAAAGTATGCGCTACCCATTTTATTAAACTGATTATGCCAGCGTTCAACTCAAAAGTTTGTTTTAAGTAGGAATATTTTCCCAGACGTGTAATGGATTGCTTGAAAACAGAATTCTTTGCTTTTTAATGACCTGTAATGGCCAATTCATTTCGACTGCGCTTATCAAGGTGCTGTGTTAAATAACAAACCGGTTCTTGAAAACAAAAAAGTCATAATGAAAAATAAGCAGTCAGAATAATCTCCCATCTCCGAGCCAAAAAAATGCAATAAAATTAATTTAAGACTGTCAAAACATCAAAGCTGAGAAAAGGAGCTGCTAAAATAATGTCTCTTGATAAGGAAATAATAAAAACACACCAAAAAATGTCTACTCAATAAACTCCAGTGGATTTGGGGGTCTGTGCTATATTTTATTTGGTGATGAAAGCACTTTGATGTCACTGTATTCCAAACAATTATTATTATAATTTTAAACAACCTGGTGTTTTCCATTACTAACGGCTTACGCTTTGAAGTTACACCTCATAATTTCTTAAATTAAATAAATCATTTTAAGTTTGCACTGGGAGCCTTTTAATAGCAGAGAAAGGAATATCATTATCTTATTGAGAGGCAATTGCAGTGGCTCCAGTTTGGCTGTAGCTGGGGGCAAAGTGGTGCACTATAACAGACATACTTTATTAGCCTCCCATAACTCTTGAAAGAACATTTTTATATTTTCTTTGATTCCCCCCCTCCCCCTCTTGTTTTAAAGCTGTCCCAACCTTTAATTACTGCCTAATATGAAAAGCATTATTTTTTAATGCTGTGTAATTTACCAGAGGCAATAGGCCAAGTTAACAATTGTTTATTAGGGTTGCCGTTTCACACAGGGCAAAGAATGCTGTTCCAAACCCAACTTTTCATGGGTGGTTGCACTAATTAATACAGTGTCTGAGGCTCCTAGGGGGTTTTTAATATTAAAGCCTATGGGGCGGAACGGTTTTTAGAAGTCCAGCTCCTGCTGACGTTCCTCCTCCCCTCCCCGGTGATTTCTGGGGCTTTCAAGGCTGTTTTGATCCGAGGCAAAAGTCGGCAGCGGGAGGGGAGCGCCCTGGGAGCCGCCCCGGCCCCGCGGTGCCCGGCGGGGGTGGCACCCCCTGCTCCGAGCCCGGCCCGGGCCGCTTCCCCCGAGCTTCCCCCGAGCTTCCCCCGAGTTTCCCCCGAGCTTCCCCCTGCCCTGGCTTTGATTTCTTTCCCCCTTCGCTGCCATTCAGGCTGAGGCGGGCGCTGTCTGCGCGGTGGCTCCGGGAGCGCCGCGGGACCCCCGGGGCTGGCACGGCCGCATCCTCGGGGCTGGCACCATGGGACCCCCGGGGCTGGCACGGCCGGATCCCCGGGGCTGGCACGGTGGGACCCCCGGGGCTGGCACGGTGGGACCCCCGGGGCTGGCACGGTGGGACCCCCGGGGCTGGCACGGCCGGATCCTCGGGGCTGGCACGGTGGGACCCCCGGGGCTGGCACGGCCGGATCCTCGGGGCTGGCACCGCGGGACCCCCGGGGCTGGCACGGTGGGACCCCCGGGGCTGGCACCATGGGACCCCCGGGGCTGGCACGGCCGAATCCTCGGGGCTGGCACCATGGGACCCCCGGGGCTGGCACGGTGGGACCCTCGGGGCTGGCACGGCCGGATCCTCGGGGCTGGCACCATGGGACCCCCGGGGCTGGCACGGTGGGACCCCCGGGGCTGGCACGGCCGGATCCTCGGGGCTGGCACCATGGGACCCCCGGGGCTGGCACGGTGGGACCCCCGGGGCTGGCACGGCCGGATCCTCGGGGCTGGCACCATGGGACCCCCGGGGCTGGCACGGTGGGACCCCCGGGGCTGGCACGGCCGGATCCTCGGGGCTGGCACCATGGGACCCCCGGGATTGGCACGGCTGGAATCCCCGGGGCTGGCACGGCCGGACCCCCGGGATTGGCACGGTTGGGATCCCCGGGATTGGCACGGCTGGGATCCCCGGGGCTGGCACCATGGGACCCCCGGGGCTGGCACGGTGGGACCCCCGGGGCTGGCACGGTGGGACCCCCGGGGCTGGCACGGCCGGATCCTCGGGGCTGGCACGGTGGGACCCCCGGGGCTACCACGGTGGATTTGGAGCGACCCCGCAGCCCCTCGCCTGCTCCGGACTCGGGCACGAAAACGCCCCGGGGACAGGGGGATGTGTGGCAGGACGATGTGTGACAGGACGATGTGTGGCAGGACGATGTGTGACAGGGGGATGTGTGACCCGGCGGAGCCGCTCCCGAAAACTCCGCACGGTTGATCCGTGAGGTCTTCCCGGAGCATCAGCGCTGGCCGGGACCTCAGAGCATCCCTGGCCCCCAAATCTCCCCGTGGGCACTCGGCTGCCCCCGGAGCCCGAGGATGCTGCCGTGGCTGTCCCCGCGCTGGTCCCGTCCCCTTCCCAGGGGAGCCACGGACATCCATCAGCTTGATCGATGGGGGTTACTCGCTCCTGTTCTCCCCGCCAGTTTATTTTCTTAAACTACCGGGCAAAAAGCGTAATGACGGAGCAGACAAACACCCTAACAAACAGACGACAGCTTTATGGATGGAGCCGCGCTCCGAGGGCTGAGCGGCGTTAAAATCCGAGCTCCGCCGCCTTCAGCCATTCTCGCTCCAGCTCGGGTCACTTCAGCCTCTTAAAACACAAAAATCAAATCAAAACTAAACAACAACAACAAAAAAAATCCAGCCTCGGCTGAATTTGAGAGGAGGAGACAGGGATTTATTTTATGGGCTGAGCAGGACTGTTCTCCCCGCTCCCTTCGCCGTTAGCTCAGCTCCTTTGCAAATCTAATCTGCTCGGCTCCTTTGCTATTTTTCATGTTGGACCCATGCGTTTCTCCTCTAAGCCTTTCTCCTTTTTGATGTAGCGAGTCAATTGAAGAATGTTGGTCTCGGTTATCAATCACCCAGCTGGGGCTTAAAGGGCTCGGGCTAATCAGATTTAATTGCTCATGTAGCGCCACTCCTGCCCTGGGCCACGACCGACTTGCTCAATTAAACCCCAAATACCTGCAATCAATAAATAAGGAATGACAACACGTTTAAGGGATTTATCCAGCAAAGGAATTGAGCTGGAAAGAGATTACAACAGAAAAAGGCCCTTTTATAATTAAACGTACACCTCTCACGGAGGGAAAAGATATGTTTAAGGAAAGGGAAAAAAAAAAGGAAGAAGAAAGGAAGAAAAGATAAAAAAGAGATCTTGTTCCCTTTGCAAAGGAGTGATGTGGGCTCTGCCTTTGTCGAGGTCATTCCGATCACTTATTCTCTTATTTTTGGCCCAGGAAGATCCGGGATCTGCAGCGCCTGCCCCGCGTCCCCTCCCGGACCGACGGGTCCCCTCTTTTCTTTTCCCGTCCTTTCCCAGCAGCCTGCGGCCACTGCCTCGGTTTTCCTCTCAAATCCGTGTTTGCTGTTTAAATCCCCAGACTAATGGAGTGAGGCATCATCGTTTCTGAACGGGGAAATATCAGTCCCGATTTCCTAAAAAAAAAAAAAAAAAAAAAAGAAAAAAGAAAAAAGAAAAAAAAAAAAGGGAGGGAGAAGATTTCCTTTTGCAACTTCTTGTTCGGAACACGGTAGTAATTGGCCGAGATCAAATAACGCTGAACGAGCATAAATAATCGTTTTTGGCATATTTGCAACTTTTTTTTTTTAAGTTTTTTTTTTTTTTTAAGTACTTCTCTGAAAGCGGGAGATGAAAAAACAGTTCGCAATTAATACCAAAATATGTTACTTTAGATCATCCAGGAACTCTCTTGTCCATGATTTCCGCAGCGGCAGCTGCTGTCTTTGATTGGGATTAGGTTGTGAAGTCGCCCCTGCAGCAGACCTGCTGTCAGTGCTCATGGAAAGAGCACCAAGGGAAAAGGGAGCGGAGGGAGGAGGAGCTGGTGGCCAGCCTGGAGGGATCTGGGCACGGTGCCCTTGCTCTGCACTCCTGCTGCACCCGGGGGCATGTGCCAAAGATTTGGGTTTTTGGGGCCCTTCGTGTCTCAGAGCTCTCTGCACTCCTGGGGGAAACCAGCCCCACCAAGCTGCAGGAGCCAGCAGGGACCAGGGCGAGCTGGTGTTTCATTCCCCCCAGCCCAGGAGCCCAGAGGTGGAGCTGGAACCAATGCACCACCCAACACAGCAGCTCTGGGCAGGACCTGAGCTGGGTCAGCAGCTCAGGGGGAATTGTCCACCCTCTCCCTCTGCGTGTCCCATGCACTGGAAGCTCAGCTCTGAGCTTTGCTGCAGTTGGACCTGTCTGCTGGTGGCTCAGCACTGCTCATCCCCTGCACTGGGGGCTGCTGGCAGGACACTGGGTCCCACTGGGATCCACTGGGATCCACTGGGATCCAGCCTGTCCCTAATGCAGCAACAGTGCCACTCCAGAGCCACGTTTGGTGGCTGCTCTGTAAGACAATCTTTGTGGGAAGTGAAGGTAAAAATCTTCATAGAAGTCAAGGTGTTGATTAAAAAAACTCCTCAACTGTCAAGGGAGTATTTCTGTAAGGACTTGTATTTGTTTGTTCCTTAGCTTGGTTTCCTAAGGAAGCCAGGATTATATGATCAAACTGTTACAGCCTTTTGAACTCCTGGGCCAACTCCAATCAAAATTGACAAGGGGGCAGAGGTCTCAGAAATAATCAGGTTGCTGTGATTTTCCTGAAAATAGACTGCTGGATAGCAGGGAGACAGATCCTGTTAAATCCCTGCTAAGGCTGTAACCAGAGCTCAGCTCTTAAGAAACACCAGAGAAGCTAAGTGGGAGTGAGCAGGACATCCCAAATATCCCAGCAGCTTTCACCTTGGCTCACAGGGACCAGCAGCTCCGAGACACAAGGACCAAAAGTAATGTGGTTTGTGCTTGAGGGAATTCTTATGGGTTACATTTATTCATCTCTGCCACTTTCTGGACCAGTCTGCCCTCAGACTTGGAGAGCAGCAGAACATCAGAGGGGGGATTTAGGCACTGGCAGAGTTTTTTGGGGCAGTTTCCGTGCAGTGGGATGGCATCGCCCACAGCAGCCACAGCAAAAACACATCTCAGGGTCTTTGGAGGAAACCTGAGGCTTGGTCCTGGCCCAGAAGCTTGGGGGATGAGTGGTCCATGAGTTTGTACAACAGAGCTTTGCCCTCATTGCTGTCTGTGTTCTCTTTTTCTGAGTGGAAAGCCACGTTGTATTTTTAACAGTTTGATCCAAATCCCCTCAAGTAGCGAGGAGAATAATGAAAACCCTCCCAGGTTCTTTGATGAGTTTCAAAGCAGGCTCTAGACATTTTTTTTTTTAAGTAGCCAAATAGCTTGAGGAACAAATTAAACAATTTTATTCAAACTCTGAACCTCAAGCTGATAGCTTTGCCTGGGACTCTCAGTCCAGCCTGAAAATCAGATCTATTAATTCACATTTGTCACAACAAATATCCAGCTGGATGCTGCATGGCATCCTCGCTTCTGAGGTTGGGATGTGCTGCCACAATTCCACATTCAGGCAGAGGATGCCAGTGGGAAGGGGGGTGCTAGTGGGCAAACAGACCCATCCCTGGGAGATATTTGACTTCGTAATCCAGAGAGAATCATCCTCCACTGCTCCAAGAGCAATGAGGCCTTCCCTGGCAAGCCCAGTGTGGAATGAGACATTTCCTCCCTGCTGATGCCAAGTCCAACTGGGCCAGTTTGGAATCAGCCACGTTGCCAGCTCAGGGCTGTGTCAGAATCTGAGCTGTCATTTATTGAAATAAATGGGTTTGTTGTCATTGAAAAAGCTCCCAGCACAACAGATTTTGTGAGCTGGACAAAACTTTAGGTCTTACAGTGCCCTGGGGAGAGAGAGGTTTTTCATTCCACGTCATTGCACTGTTAACTCTGAAGCCTAGGGAAGGATTTCACCAGCCACAGGTGTTCAAGAGCTGAAGAATCTCATGGAATGGCACCTCTCTTTAGCATCAGACACAGCCAAATTGGCCATAAGCAGAAGGAAAATTTAGGAAAAATAGAACAAGGGAAAACAAATCTGACTGGATTCCCTCCAGCTGCCTACATATACTCCAGAAATCCCTTCTGGCTGATCCTTTTTTTTCCCAGACTGGACCATTTTCCTTAGTTTAAGACTTTCTACTCATAGAGGTGAGTGGGGAAAGGGAAGGAGAAGGGGTGAAAACAGGGAATGCCATGGAAATCTGTCCTAGGCAAGACTGGAATCATTTGAGAGCACTGCAAATGCAGAAAATGTATGGGATGAGAGAGATGGAAATGCCACATGGAGTTAGCCAAGGGCTGGCCCCACGAGGACGTGCAGAAATTGGAGTGGGAGCAAGTTTGTGAAGGAGTGACCATGGCCAAAGGTCAAATTGCACAATGTGAAGGGGAGTCCCCCATGAATCTGAACATGAAAATTCCCCTCAATTCCTGAACTAGCCAATTTAGACCTAATTTCTGTCCTCCAGAGCACACAGATGAGAAATCCTGAACATATTACAGCAGTTTTGGTACATTCTAACGTGGACTTCACACAAGTCAGCGTGTGATGAGGGAAGGCCCAGTCCTCCCTCTCATTTCGATCCCAAAGTGTGTGAGAGCACAATACCTGCAGAGTGCTGGGTTGGGTTTATGTGCCGTGGCCTCTGCCTGAGAGATTTTGCACATTTTAGAAGAGAAGAAACTCTCCATAGAGCTGTTTCCCAGCGAGATTTGGTCTGTCCAGAGCAGCCAGAACATAAAGAACAGCTACTGGGAAGCACCACGTGCTGCTGTTGTCATAGAGGAAAAAACATCTGCTTAGAAATCCCAATCCACTCTCTTAAGGGATGTAATTGACTTGTGGGAGCTGGAAGCATGTTTTCTGCTCTGTAGGAGGACAGATCCCTGGAATCAAGTCAGGAGGAATGAGACTTGTATTCCTCCAAGCTCTGGGGATCTCACTTCTCAGCAGCCTGTCTGAGGGACCAGGTGGTTTCTTCCCATCTTAGGAATAACAGCAAGGTGGATCCAAATTCCCATGAGCTGCTCAAGCCCAGGAAATAAAATCCATTACCAGGGAGAGGCAGAAACACTGGATGCATTTTCAGTGTGGTCTTGGTCTCACCCTGCCCTCCCTTGTGCCCTGGGAGCGCCGTGATGGAGCTGCTGGGAGACGTTAGAGCCTCCAGCCGTCTGCCCCACCCCACTCCCAAAATTTGGCAGGAGGCAAGGAGTGGCTGTGCCTCAGCTGCTGCAGCTCACGGGCTGGCTCCTTGCTGCAGGCTGGGGAGAACACCAAAAGTCAGTTTAGCATCGCCTCCAGGAGGGAAAGCACCAAAGGGAGACTTGAGTTGTTCCTTTGGTGTTTTGAAGAGAACAGATCTGTGTGTGTGTGTGTATGTTTGCTTTGCTCTTTGTGAACTGAAACACATTAACCTTGAGAAATGCAAAGGGGTTTTCACCCATCCAGGCCTTCAGCTGCTGCTGCTGAGCTTTTCTTCCTGCTGGCACAAGAGCATGGAGTCACTGGGGGCTGCTAAAATGGCACAGGATAGCAAACATTCCCGATGTGGAATTCTCTGGACCGATGTGACTGTGCTTTATGGAAAAAAAGAGAAGAAATTCCAGAAATGACCAGTGGATCACTGATTTCTCTGCTATTTCTCAGAGAGCATCCTGCCACCCCAAACAGAGCTGTTTTGGACTGGATTTTAAGGTATTATCAGCCAAGTGACAGAGATAGATGCAGCAGAAAGGAAAGAATATCTTCTTTTTTTCCAGAAGGCAGCTCAAGCACAAAAAGATTAAAGAGTTCAGCCCAGTCCCATGGAAATCTCTGGCAGAGTCCCACCAGCTCAGTCCTTGCGGGGCTGAACCTTTTGATGGCCAAGCAGACACGCAGGACTCTCAGTGTGCAAGTTCCTGCATTCTACTGCGTGTGAAGAAAACCTCATCTCTTCTGCCCTCATTTACTTTCTGCAGACATTTAACAGCTGAAAAGCTGTTGTGAGCCCTCACATTAATTGGAGCTCATTGCTCTTGCTGTAATGTGCACCAGCATAACACCAAAACCTAATAATCCAAACAAAATCAGTCTATGGCATAAAATACAATCCCTCTCTGGTGTCTGAGGAGAGCTATCAATTCAGGGGCTCAATCTGGTTCTGCCTGAAGTCAACAGCAAAGCTATTAATAATGGCAGGATCAAGTCAGTTCACTAATTTGCCAAATTCCCCATCATTAGTGTGAATTAATGAGATCCTACTGGAGCTGCCTGTTGGCTGTGGGTGAAACAGAACACGCCTGGCAGCACATCAGCGGCAGGGGGGAGGCTGGGGAGGAGCAGGAGTGCTTTGGGGGGAGGGAGATGAGCAAATGGAAGAGTCCTAATGCAGTCCAGATGGAAAAAATTGACCCTGACTTCACCAGGCAGGCAATGGCCATAGCCAAGCTGTTTCCTAGTGAGGAGGAAAACGAGAGAGGCTCAAGTAGCAGATGAGAAGTCAGCTCAGATAAAATAAGACAGCCATTCCCTTTGCCCCCCAAATGATCTTTTGCCCAAAACATGAAGAAAAATGTGTGTTTTCCTGCCCCTTCTCAAAGCTGTCCCGTGGTTTTCCTCCTCTTGCTTGCTTTAGAGCTCCTAGAGGCAGCAGTGCCAGTGCATGGAGTGGAAGGTTGTGCTCACTCTCACAGCCAGTCCCATCCAGAACTAAAATTATAACAAAAATCTCATGAAGAAAACAGCTCCGTGAGATTTACAGTGCCAAGAGGGTCATATAAAGTTTGGAAAAGCGTCCAAAGAGATGTCAAATGGAACTTAATTGAATTTGGCTGTCATCACTAAATAGGACACATCACTTTGAGCTTAATGGATCCTGCCAAGTCCAACAACAGATATTGTTGCTGTGTTCCTTGAGCTGGTGATGGGGGTTGAAGTGTCCATGAGTCACTGGGATTGCAGTTATTGCCTGAAAAGAATGTGCAGGGGGGAAAGGATGTTCTTGTCTGCCCCTGTGTCTGCTTTTGGTGCCATTGCACAGACAATGCCAGGCTAATGCTGCGCTCTGATCTTTTAATGGCAGCAGCCCTGTCGAAGCAATTGGGGAAGTCAGAATATTTGCTTTTTAAAAATCTGTTTGATTTGTGGTGGCCGAAGAGGCAAATGCAGGCACGTCCATTTGTGGCAGCTGGGAAGCCTGAAATTAATGGCTCAAATGAAAGGCACAACAGCAAACCTGGCTTGTTTCATTTGGTGGTGTGATGAGAGTGGTGCCAGCAGCTCTGATAACACCCCTGCCCTGTTCAGAAGGGACTTGGGGAGCAGTTCTGAGCTGGGTGCTCATTAGTGACCTGTAAAACCCCAGGGGATATTTTTGCAGCCTCTTTGGCCAGGAATTCTCTGTGCTTCAGGCTTTGGAGCAGAAATCCCCTCCTGAGCCAGGCCTTACCTCAAACCAGCTTCCAGCAGGGTGGGAGCTGTGGGATCCCTGGGCAGTGGAGATGAACTCTGCAGCCCCCAAAGGCAGCTCAGCCCCCTCAGCAACTCCCACTGGTGACATCAGAGAGCCAAAGGGGAAACAATTTGGAATATTTCATTATGGCAAAATCATGATAAAAAATGGACTGTCATAATCCATTCCTAACTAAATACTGACTGCCTGGACTGTGCTCAGCGAGAGAAAACCTGCTTAAATGTGATCCAGACACACCAAATCTTGAAATACTCAGTGAATTCCCCTGAAAGTAGCAGGGACTGATCAGCCATGCCAAGGATAAGCAAACACACTCTTTTCCAGTTGTCCCACATTATAGAGCATTAATTACCTTATAGTCAAACAGTGGAGCAGGATGAGATACCTAACTGGGAATCTCACCCATTACTTTAAGCATCTAATTTGTACATCTGTGCCTGTAGCCATCAGATGACCCTTGTTTGAATTGTTAGTCAAAATACAACACGTTAGTTTTATCAGGATTTTAAAAGGTGTCATTAAATGTCCTCTACTTAAAAGAAAAGAAAAAAAAAAAAAAAAGAAAGGAAAAAAGTCTCTGCAGGCGATGAGCTGCACTCCCAGAGATAAGAAATGCTTCCCATACACAAGCCCTTTACTTTGTAGTTCACTTCTAATGGGCAGTTTGGTGAAAGGTACTTTCCAACAGCATTTAAAGCGATCCATTCCAAAGATAAGTAAAGCGCAGCTGTTCATTAAACCCAGCACTCCATGTGGTGCTGGAACGTATATTTAACCAGGAAATGCTACTGTAGGCTCTCAGTGTTTGGGGTTTTTGTCCTTGTGATTCATCATCATTTACAGAAGTGGCTGAAAATGACAGGCCAACCACGAGAGCAGAGCAGGAGGTGCTTGGGGAAGTGAACACCCCGAGATCACGGAGAGTGTTTTCCACACAGCTCCTCTTGCTTGTTCTTCCTTTTGATCCTTGTTTACAACACAAGCTCCCTTTCAGAGGGAACAAAGCTCCTGCAGTGATGTTATTGTACAGCTCGTGTGCTGTAGCAGAATTACAGACTTTCTAGGAAGGGTTAAAGTCAGGGCCAAACACCCAAGTGTGAGCACACACAGACCCACAGAAAGCCAGAACTCACCGCTGCTTCTTCACACTCTGCAAGTGCCAGAGGGAATTCACACATGCAGAATTCTGCAGTCATTTTTTTTGGGTTTAGTCCCATTTTCATATTCATGGAAACTCTCCTCGTCTTGCCCTGAATGGGATGCTCAGATTCCTGATAGGACTTTTGGGGCAAATCAGTCAGGTTCTCTATGCCAAGAAGGAGATGCTTCCTCTTGCCTTACAAAATCCAGCAAGTATCAGTGTCCTCAGAGGTGATGTAACCTGTCTGGGGAGATGCTATGAGGGAAAGGAAACGCTTTTCAAGTTATTCCAACTTGAAATCTTGTCCTTCGTGACAGCAAAGACCAATTTGTCCCACAGGAAGAGCCAGGTTCTGTGCTTTGCGCACACTGCTCAGGCCTTTAGGGTGTGGGAATCACAGCCCCATGGCAGAAACTTGATTTTATGGCAAAATCCCCTCGGTGAGAGGTGCAGTAATGCTGTGGATACCCCAGCACGGGACTGGGATTGTGCCTATGCAGGTGGAGAAAAATGAGTGTGCGGGCTCTAAGCAGAGTCCAGGAAGGATCTCAGCCCCAAAACAGAAACTCCACATTTTCTTCACTATTTCTTCCCCCTCCCAACACTAACAGCAGTTATCCGTGTTTCTGTGGGTAGTCCAGTCCATTCACTTCTCCTTCCCAAGGCACAGGGGGGTGTCACGTTTTGGGAGGTGCAAATATTGATTTGCCTGTGATAACTGTGTGTTTATTCCATGCCAGAACCCATAAGCTTGAGCTTTTGCTTAGAGCTTCAATCAAATCTGGACATTTTATAGGTAATTTATCATTTTGGAAGCCCCCAATCTTCCGTGGTGTTAGGAGTTAAACCTGACTAATTTCAAACCATGTACTATTCATTTGAAGGATACCTCTGAGAAAGAAGTGGGGTTTGTCTTGCCTCATAAGCTTCCTTCTAAAACTTTCAATATTTTTGTTTCTTGACCTTGAAATATGCTAAGAATCAAAGCAAAACAACACTTTTCTGAGGATGCTGCAGCATTTCCTATTTCATGTGCAAGAGAGAATATGCAGAGACAGAATGAATATAGGAAGTCAGCAAGAGAAAACCAAAACAAAAAAAAAAAAATTAGCCAAATTCTTATGGAACATTTAATAAGCATTGGGTGCCAATTCTGGGTAGAGATGGCTCCAGCCCAAAACGCTGCAGACTGCTCTGAATGAGGTTTTCATCAGCCAGACTTTGGCGTGGGCTCACAGCTGCCCTGTGTTTTGTGCAGCTTCCAAAACAAGAACCCAGGCTCTGAACAGCCCAGGGCTGCTGGGGGAGGCTGCAAGGTCAGGGGAGATCTCAGCCAGGCTCTGTCTCAGGTGTCTCACACAAGATGAAGGTCCACACTGAGTCCCTGCCTCAGCCTCCCTGATTCATCTATTTTTTTAATAGCAATGAATCAGTGAAAAGAAAACTTGCTGAGAAGAAAGCCCTTCATTTCTGCTGTTCAGTTATTATTGCTGTCTGCAGAACAACCTAGAGAGCCTCCAGAGCCACCAGTTCTGTGTGACTTTTCCTACCAGGAATTAATCATTCCCTGTGCAGACATTGTCTGCATTCATCTCACTTTTTCTGCTTGGGTTTTTAACCTTTAAGGAGGTGCAGAGCTGGAGAAAAGATGCTACATCACATTTGGATTGTGTTTAATCTGGCCACAATCCCCCACAAGTCCAGCTCTGCCTCAGACAGCAGCAGTGGAGAGCAGGGCAGAGCCCACAGGTGACATTTGTGGGAATCATTTACTCTGCAGAAAATAGGATTAGCAATGCAGGACCCAGAATTAGGGAGGCACGTAGGAAGCCACAGGGTTTGTGGCAGGGAAAACCCCTCCGGTTCATCTGCAGCTCTGAAAATGATGAAGCAGTTCAGGAGAACAATTGGGTGATGCAAAAGCAGATCTTGGGAGGTCAGGGTGTCTGCGGCAATGGAGAGACAGACAGCAAAGTCTTGTTCCTCAGTGATACTTTCCTGCCACAGTTTGGCCAACAATTTGGGCAGGACACTGAGGTGAGAGAGGAGATTTCACAGGAACTGAGGCTACGAGAAGCTTCTTTACCTGAACATTTAGTCATGGGAAACTCAACTGCAGTTGGGGGTTTGTTGTGAGTTTTAAGTAAGCCTGAGCTGGTTGACAGGTTCACTGTGATCTGCAGAGTCTGACTGATGATTTTGGTGAGCTTTGATCTCAACAACTCTGAAGGTTCACCACGAGGACAGCACACGTGAGGAAGGAAGAAGAGAAATAAAAGACAACTCCCAGTTACTCCTTGCTCATTGAGGAGAATGAAACCGATTTGCCCAATTTTGCTTTCCAAGTACCAACTAATTACTGCATTTTCTGTAGGCTCAGTGGCTTTTGTCACTTTGTTCTTCACCACAGTCCATCAAAAGTCCCAGCAGTTACTACTGGATGGAAAAAAATCACGTGAGGAGCAATGAAGAAGGAACAAATGGACTGGAAATCAAAAGACTTCCTTTGGTTCCAGTAAACCATGATTACCAGGAGCCCTCATGCCAGTTAAAACATCAGGTAGAGTATCAGCCACACCTCAGCTGGAGGGATATCATGTTATTAACAAGATTTTTGCCAACACCTGTAGTTCATGCTTATTCCCTTTAAAGCTGTTCCATACTCTGCTCCATTCAGGATGAACTCTGAGGGCTTTGGCTCCATGAAATGCCAGCAGCAGGTGATAAATAGGCTGAACACTTGGTCCCAGGAATGATCCCTTCCATCCCTTCACGTTCTGGGCCAAGCCTGCTCCTGCCTGTTTGCATCTGTAATTGATTGTGGGAGCTGTTAATCATAGGTGCCTGTGATAAAGTTTAGACATCTCTTTGATTCAAGGATGCTATTAAAGAATTAGGCAGCAGCAGGGGCAGAGTTTGTCTCTGCAATTAATTGCTCCCGGGGTTTTGCAATCCGGCAATCGAGTTGTGGTGCAAAAATCAAAGACTGGCTTAAAAAAACCCAAACAAAAACAACAAGAAGAAGCCCCAGCTCGGGGTGCTGTGTTCTGTTCCTAGTCCACATGCTGGTGGGGGCTGGGGGCATTCCTGTTCCATGGCTGCAATTTGGAAACAAACACTCAGCACTCATTTCAGCTCCTGAGCTGCTACTGGAGCTTGTAGGAGATCCGATGGAGAAGGGATAAGGTAAGCAGGAGGATAATAAGATTTCCCTCCAAGTTCCACTCCAACAAGGACTGGGGAGTGACTGCACTCACTGCTAGCTTTGGCCCTGTTGTGATTAGGATCCAAATTGCCTGATCCTATTAAAATTCACCATAAATTTGGACTCTTGTTCTAATCACAAATCGTCCCTTCAGGCCTGGTATTTCCTCATTTCATAAAAGCTGGTATTAAGGATGTTTGGGCTGAATTTGTTTTGGAGTCAAAAACTGGGTAAAGAAAATGTCAGAAGAAAATATTTTTGAGTTTTCAGAGGTGGCTTTTTTTCTGGAATTAAACTCCAGGAACTGGACTGGGACCTGCTTTGGTTGCAAATGAGAGGTATAACAAAACTCTTCTCCAGGTGCACTGGGTTGTTTAAAGCTCTTCTGATGTTTGTCATGTGAAAGCATGAAATGCAGCAAGACAAGACAACTCTAATTCAGACAATTACTTTTCACTTAGACCAAGCTCCTCCCAGTTACTTAAAGTGAATTTCCAGACTGGAAGGTCTCTGAGGCAGGAGATTGAAGCAATAGTGGGAACTAATTTAATCTGAGTTTTCTCATGTCTTCTGCTGGTTTCTATACAAGGTGGCTGCCATGAACCAACTATTACCTTCCACCCCAGAAACAGATGCGTTCCAGCCCAATATAAAATAATTTGCCTTTTTTTGCCGAGTTCATTGAAATCAAATCCTAACATGTAATGTTGTTGTTGTTCTTGTTATGGGAAATGATCCTGCCCTTTGAATGCCTTCTCTTCCCTCTGGGGACGTTGCCATCCAGGTGACTGTACCTGCTCCCAGCACTAGCTTGAGAGCAGTGGGGAAATGGAACACTGAGGTTTTGAAATTCCATTCCAGTGTCTCGCTGCCAAGGGAGCCTGCCGAGCTCAATTCAAGGGCTAATCCATGACCATCACTCCACTTCAATAATTGCAGAACATTAATGAGTCTGTTTCCTTATTACAGAGCTCAAAATAAGAGCATTGGCATTCCGATTTAGCAGGGAACTTTTAAAGTCTTAGCCCAAGGATTGTAAGAGGAATGGATTTTTTTTTAATTAACTTTGCATTCAAAACTTGTGTTAAACCATCTGTTCTCATGCAAGGGGTGAGGGAGGGGGACCATAGCCACAGATTTTCATCAGCGAGCTGTTAAATTAGTCCCTTTACTTCACAGAGCTTGTTTTATTCAATCTGCCTTTATTAAGAACACAGGTCTGATTCCGCAAAGAACAAATTCTTCTGGTTCTTTAAGGAAAATGGTTTTAAGCAGGGTTTTATTAGGTTGCATTACTGGATAAGCGATACAACATGTTACCAGCGTGAATCATCTGATTTAGAGTGACAAGAAAGGAACTTAAAATATACCCAGAGCCAAAACATTGCCTGGCAAGGGCTGACAGGGCCAGATTGGATCTACTTCTGCAAAGTTTTGCTGTTGCAATTGGTAGTAACTGTCTAGATATTGTAGATATTTTGGCTAACTCTCTTTGCCATCCCTAAATTAAGAAGAGAAATTAGGGCCAGACTAAACCCACCCAGACTGAGTAGTCCCAGGGCAGTCAGCAGGGCTGCTGGTGGAGTGGAGCATGATCTGGGAGAAGGTCCAGCAGGATTTCATCCCACGAGACATCCATGGGTCACCTTTCCTTCACCCTACAGCACACTGGTCTTCTTTCCCTTCTGAGCCCAGCCAGAACAGCCCCTGTGAATCCTCTGGCTGCTTTGTCTGATTTACAAACCTCTGCCTTTGGAATTCCACAGCCTTCAGCCACACCAGGGGAGACAGAGCCTACCTGAGAGGCACCCCTAAAATTCCTCAGCCTGTTTCCACTGCCTGCATTCAGAGCCTTGTTGCTGCAAACCTCCAATCTTCTGTTGAGAGACCTGACAGGTAACGGGGAAGAGGCACAGAGAATACTGATAGAAACAGAAATGGGGTTTCTTAATGAGAAACACCAGCAGAAACCTGAGTCAAATATTCAACGACCATGAGGTCAAAGAGCATCTTCTACTTGCACTGAAGACAGAGGGAAAGTGGCACGTGAAGATCTGCAGGTTCAAAGATATCTCAGGTAACCAAAAAGGGAAACTGAATATTCTCACTAAAAATGTCATAACAAAATAGAATCATTTCACCTGCCAAACTTGATAGCTTTCAGCGTAAGGATGTGTCTTAATCATGTTGAGAGATCTCTGTCAGGATTGGGGTCTAGCCTAGAATTAGCTTCTTTCCTGTATTGAGGTCCTGAGACTGAAATGAGCTTTTAAACCTGAAGTAAATTTCTAAAAGGACTCCTGAAATTTGTAACTAGAATTGCTAAACCAAAATTTCCAACTACACCAAAATTCCTATGTTTTTAAGATGTACAGTCCCCTCTGTTGAATTTTCAAACTGTGTTCCAGGCTGTATTGAGAACCCAATACCTCTGTGGTTTCAGTCTCCAAACTGAACTATGGCAGTAGAAGGAAGGTGACTCCCTACAAATCAATTTATAACCTCACTGCTGTCCTCCTCAGCAGGTTTTCTCCAGTTAGTTCCCCCTATTTATACCAACTGAGTCTTTCTGCCAAGAGCCTACAGACTGCTGGAGCTGTAAAGATAACTCCAGAAATGTTTTGTTCCTCCTTCCACAGCAGGGAGAAGAATAAAAGGAGAACCAAGTTTTGCAGCAGGACTGTTCCTTTGGGATGCAATGATGGATGTTCATACCACTAACAAGTGTCACTTGTTTAATCCCCTCAGAACCTATTCCCACTTTGAGGCTTGGATTTTATTTGTGGAACAAAACCATGGTCAAGCTGTGGGCTGAGGACTTGTCACTGAAATGATGTTGGGACCTGCCTGGGCAAAAATAAAATGTCTCAGTATCATCTTTTAGTTGGAGAACTCACCTCAAATATTGGTTCAAATTAAATCAAAACAAGCACTTTTTATATGCTTTATTTTGCATTCCTTTTGAGAAAATAGCCCTTGGAGTGAGATTTTTACATGGAGTTACATGCAGAATATGACATACATATATTCATATTTCAGACTCCATAAGAGAAAGAAAAAAGGATAAAAAAGGCCAGAGTGCTGCAAGCACAGGGCTTGGATTGCAAGTCTGAGCTCCGTACCTCAGTTTTCTAACACAGTGGACAGCTGCTGCCTCAGTTCCATGAGTAACCATTGGGTTTTCCTTTTTGGTGGCTGTTAGTCATTTGGGATGCTCGGCTCTGCTGCATCCTTTCCCCCAGAGGGAGCAGAGGAATCCCATTACTGCCCCTGGAGCCTGAGACAGGAGTGGCTTGGGAATGAGAGGCTGTTATTAAAGGAGTGATGACTCCTAACTCTGAGAAGCCCTGGACATTTGACCGCACTTGGGAATGAATCTGCTCCTCTTTTCTCCAGAGCGTGTTGTCCCTCTCAGCACAGGGAAAAGCCCTGAGAGCAGCAGGGCTGAGCAGCTCCAGTCTGCCACAGCAGGTTGGACTGGAACCTCTATTTCAGTAGCCATGGGATTCCAGGGAATCTGATGAGCTGGGAATCCTGTGTAAGACCACAAATCCATCCCAAACGCTGCTCCTTTAGCCTCTCCCTCTGCTCCATCCACATCCACTGCCATCTCCTTGTTACAATACAGAATAAGGAAGTCTGAGAAACCCCTGGGTTTTTTTAAACCTCTGTTCAGGAATTTGAACCTTGCTACGAATAAACCATTAAAATGACATTAATAAACACCGGAAAGCAGTAATGATGTGTTACTGCCAGAGGAGGGCCAGTCCAACGAGTCAAAGGCTGACACAGTTTTCCAGGCTCAGGGTTGCACAATGAGCTTGTTTACCTGGAACATTTCTTCTTTCCCTTTCCCTCCTCAGACATGGGGGGACCAAGGGACAACAGTGAACTGGACTCAGAAATTCCAAATATAGGCTACAATCTCCATTCCTGACAGTTTTATCTGTAAGATCACAACTGTAAATATCCTTTATTTGTAAAACCTCCGATATTTGACAAATGAGATTTGTCTCTCGCCTAGAGTTCCAATCCTCTTGGTTTATCCTCTTTGTGCATATATATTCAGTTTATTTCTCCATTCTAGGACTCATTCCTGTACTTTCCCATGAACCATGAAAGCTGAAAACAAGTTTTTCTCCCCTTGACTTTGTAAATCTGTCCAGAGCTCTTCTGCTCCTCTTCCCACTGAGTCATTTTAGCCCTTTAAATTTTACCTTGGAAGCTTTCCTTTCTCTTTACTTCATGATGATGACTTCTGCTCTTTAGTTGTGTAACACAACCCAATGTTGAAAGTCAGGAATTACCCTAAAAACACAGCTGGAATTAGGAATAAAGTTTAGGATGCCTGAAGAGAGCAACAGCAGGGTTATGTCTGATTGATCTGATAATCCTTATTAATGGCAATTCCTACAGTGCTCTGGAATCAGCTGCTCAGAGAAATTCTCCCTGAATTTGCCCTGTGTTTGGGAAGCAGATCCCACAGAGTGCTGAAATCATATAGGTGGATCGGAACTAAGCCAGTGTTCAAGCTCTTTTTGACAAATTGAAAATCTCAACACTTTGTTTTCCAAAGCTTTCCCACCATCCTGATGTGGAAGGGACTAAATGAACACTGCAGGAGTAAAAAAATGCACTTCAAAAAGAGCTTACCCTGGCCATCACCTCACACACCTAAACCAAGACAAGTCCCAGGGCTCAGATCCATCCATTCTTTCATATCTTGCCAATTCCAATGAAATGAGGATCATTTAGAAAAGTGTAATTATGTTTTAACAGATCAAAGATGAGTGTATTAAGTTGAACTAATTGCAGTGAGGAATTTTGACCTATTTTCTTTGAAGTCTTACAAAAAATGAATTAGGCAAGCCAGTCCCTTCTGCACAGGTCAAGTTCAAGATTCTTCATAACTTTTTTGCTGCCAATTTATGATTTTGCCATGGACACCAAATAAATTCATTTTCATTTCAGGATCAAACACATATTCATACAAGGGGATATGAGTCCAAACAATAAATATCTTCTGATGATTGCCTGAATCCAACTATTCCTTTCTGCTACTGTTGCTTCATGCTTTTTCTCCCACTGAAATCCATCTTGAGGTGGATGTAGATTCACACAGATTCATTTATTCATTTACTTATTTACTGGTTAGGATCACAGAAGGCTTCTCTCCAATGAAATAGTGTTTAAGAATATTTTATAGCTTATAAGATGCAGTTTGGACCTAGAAGACAAATTTTATCTTTCCCTCCACAGACTCAAATGCAAACATGCTTAAAAGCAAAGGTGATTCTGTGCTTGCGCCCCCTCAGCTCTGTGCCAAAAAACGGGCAGGAAGCTCAGAGGGGAAGAAGAAGAGGAACAATGAGGCTGTGGCATGGTTTGTTTCTGTCTTGTGGATTTGAAAGATTGGATTTATCAGTGTGAACCCTGTTCACAACTTTCTGACATGGCAGTTGCTGAGTATGGGTGTAAAACTATGCTGTGCAGTTTCTTCCCCATCCTTTGTGGCAGCTGGTTTTGGAGATTTCTCTTCTTCCCTCACCAAAACTTCCTCCTAAATCTTAAAAGCAAAAATCAGGCTTAAGCTCAGAAAGTGCCTCTTTTCCTCTTGAGGCAGCATGGAAGTGGGAAAGGAGAATGGATGCAGTGATTTATCTGGGTGGTAATTGGCCATATCTCCACAGCAGCTCCATTGCTTGGCATTGTAGCGACAGAGAGAGGCAAGAGGCATGGCCTGGATCTTCTCTCACATTTATACCAGGAAAGGATTTGTCTTTAGCCATGAGCACAAACCATTAAAGTTACACAACTCCAAATTCTGTCCAGTTACACAGAGGGACCATCTCTCTCTCTCTCTCTCTCTCTCTCTCTCTCTCTGTTTCTACCTCACCAAAAAGACTCCAAACTTTTCTACTCCCATTTCCTTCCTTGCCTTCCTTGTCTCCATTCCCTTAGGGTCCTACCTTCTACTGACTGACCTCTACCAAGAGCAACAACAATAATTATCCTATAATTAGACACTCTGTTCCTAAAGCTGTCGGTGTGGGAAGGAAGCGAGAAGTGCTCAAGGTAAGAGTTTAAGGGCTCCTTCTTCGTTGTATCACCAGAGGTATTTGTGCCAAGTCCTTGGCACTTCATTAAGTGGCTGTTGGGGTTCTCTTCTAATTGCATCTCATAAGTAGCTGATTGCAGCTCATGACTCAGTGGTTGTGTCTCCAGACCACAGAGATAGACAGTGAAGGGCACTCAGGGATTCAGATTTCAAGTTCCTGCTGCCAATTAGGGCCAAATTAAACCCTCCAAGCCCATCATGCCACCCACGCAGCATTAGGGGTGCACCTCAGTCTTCTGGGTGTCACCCCGGAGCCTGGAATGCACAGCTTTGTTTCAGGTAGATATGTGCAGCTTGTGTGAAATCCAAATAGCCAGCAAATCCTCCTTGGTGCTAGAGATCGCCCTGAAACCACAGTCCTCAGTGTCCCACCAAAACAGGTGGGACTTTGAAATGTTCTTGTTGAAATGTCCTGGCTCTGCCAAGGTTTGGAAGCTCAGCCCAGCATTAAAGACACAGGGTTTGTTTTGTTCCCTCTCTGTGACTTGAGCACTCCACTTACATTCCTTAGCAAGACATTGCAAATAAATGCAAAAGAAATACATGACTCCTTACAGCTGAGATGAGGGGTATGTCCACATTTTACTTTTTCTCCTTGCCTTTAGTGTCCTCTGGGATCATCCGTTGCAGAATAACAAATCCCTCAACTCTGGCTCTGACTTGAAATGTGTACCAGGGTTTCCCTTCTCACTCACTCCACGGCTGTTTCTTCTTTCTCCATTTGCCTAGTAAGAAAAAAAAAAAAAAATTTCCTTTTTTTCCTGCAGTTCAATTTTCCCTGGGCACAGAACATCGAGTGGTGCCTGCAGAAATACACAGGATGGAATATCTGACTTTCCCTCTTTGTTGTCCACATTTCACTGTCTTGCTGCTTGGATTGGTTATCCAAACTTCAGTGCAAATATTACTAATAAAATCACACTTTCCCATAATAGTCTGCCTCGGTACCGAATTTCTCCTGACTCTTACTCAGGCTTGGTTATTGATAAGCATCAGGCAAAAGAAGGGTCTCTAGGTTAAATCTATATTGCTTTGAATTTCCCTTCCATGCTTAACATCAGACGCCACCAACACATCTTGAACTGATTTAAGGCCCTGGGGTGTTGCTCGGTGCCATTCAAAACACAGCAAGCCACTTTCCATGTGCTGGGGCCACTAGGGCTCGTTAGAATGGCATTTTTAATAAAACTTAAGTGTAACTACAACATTTTGCGGCTCCACTCTCCAGATAAACCACTACAGACGTCATTCCCCACCTCACCTCCCCATTTACACACCCACCAGACTTTTGACCAGCCGGCCAAATTCATTCTGGGTGTAAATCTATGGCAATCAATAACATTCCTTCTGCTTGACACTTATTGTGGGCAAAAGTTTCCATGGGCTTGTTTGCATATGTGTCTTTTTTCACTTCCTATAACAAATTAAGTCTTGAAACAAAGCCCTGAATGTTATTATTCAGGTGAGGCAATGCAGGAGCATTAAAAACACTTTGGGTTTAGATGCAGCTGGTCTATGTTAGAGTTGTTTTCTGGTCCAGAAAAGGCTGGGCTGTTATAAATGCTTGAAGATTTTCCCTTTTGTTGCCTAGAATAAAAAAAAAAATTATCCAGTGCAATTTCTTCTAGGCAAGAATATCTTCAGGGTTCACAAAAGAGCTCTCTTGCGCTGGCTAGGATGTGACAGGCAAAAAAAGCATAAAGCCAAAGGATGAACTCATTATCTGTGGCACTGGCCAAAATCAGATTCTGAAAGGACCATCTACAGCTCACAGAGATAATCCTAACCAGCTCAGTCAGGGCAGAGTTTCTTGGGAAGCTTCTCCATGGGAATTGGGGGGAACTGGAGGGGAATGACCCCACCACGAGCTGCAGTTGCTGGAGCAGGAGCCTTTCCAGCAGAGAGTTTTGCACTGGTTGTTGCAGAGGGCAAAGCTCTGCATCTCCTCAGCAGCTTTGCTCCTCTGATGACTCCTCTTAATAAATTCCATTGTGCTTCTGCTTTTACTTTCCTGACACATTCTGGGTGTCACACCTGGGACAGAAGAATCAATACTTGGATTCCCTGGAAGTGAATCCCTGTGTAGCCTGTGGCATTTGATTAAAGAGCCTGAATCACACTTTCTTCCCTCTGGAGACTCCCATTTCAAGCTCTACAGCCCCCTGAGGACAGAATTCTGCTGTTCCCAAGTGGTTTTGCACTGATCAGCAAAGACCTCTGCGAGATATTTTTCATCCAAGTGCCACCTTGTGCTTCCTGAAGGAAGGAAGGATCATCCCTTTACCTTCAGCAGCTCCTGGCAGATCCTGTGGAGTTGTTTTTTGGCAAGGACTGCGTGTGAGTGCACAGACAGCTCCAGATGCACAGCTCCTAGCAGGGCTTTAAACATTACAGGGATCGAGGAATGAGGCTGATTGTGTGCTGGATGTGCTGTTCCCACCTCTTTCCCATCACAAGCCTGTCCCAGCTGAAGGGAAGGGAGGTGTGAAGTGTGTGGCAGTGCACACCCCAGGGCAGCAGCCAGCACCACCATTCCCAGCTCCCAGCCTCTCCACGCGATGCTGTTTAATACCAGACCAATGAGGTGAATAAAACCTACAAAAGTTTATAGTGTGTAAATTACTGTTGCACCCTGCCCTCTGCCTCTGCGCTGAACTGAGAGGGATAAATGGAAACAGCCCCCTTCCCTGCCATGGCAGGAGGACTTCCAGGAGCTGGAGAAATTCCTGGGCATTTATATAGGGGTGGAAAGCAGCAGGAAACGTCCCAGGCAGCTCTGGCTCTTGACACCTCATCCTCTGAACATCCCACTTGTGGAAAGAGGCTGTGCTGGAGAGCCTTGGCTTGAGGCCACAACTCTCCAGCACCCAGAGCCACAGGGCTGAGCAAAACCGTGGCCTTTGAGGGCCAGCAAGGAGGCAAAGCAGCAAATAGGGGCAATAAGCATCTAATTTGAGATTTGAGCAGAGTACAGAGGGAGGAAAACAAAGCTCTTTGGAGTGGGGCTCTGCTGGAGGCTGGGCACCACCAGGGCTGTTGTTTTGCCTCTTCTTGGCCTTAAAAATGTCCCTGTTGTGTAACCTGAATAGCTGCTGGCCATCCCATATCTCACATATTTGAGAAGACTGGAAAATTCTGTTCCAGAGGATCTGAAAGTGCTGAGGGAGCGTGCCATTGCAGACAGGCATCTACAACTCAGCTCAGCACATGAGCTGCCCTGGCAGCTGCCGTGTTATCTTTGGAGCCACTGCTCACTCTGTCAAACTGAAAACACGACAAAACATTTGAGCAAACGCTGAAACTTTTATGATCTCTTGGGGGGAAAAAAGAAGTTTCAGATAGTGTAATCTGATGAGTGTGGTACAGATGGAGAGATAGACAATGCCTGTTAGAAGATGCATCTGCATGTTATAAAATGAGGAGAGAGAGATCTGGCTCCCTGTTTTACCCTCAGATCTCCGAGCACGGATTCCTTTAACCATTCCTTTAACCATTCCTTTAACCATTCCTTTAACCATTCCAAACCCTGCTGCTGGAAATAGGGCCTGAGCAAGGGGCAGAGGCACTTCTGAAGCAGCTGCTCATTCCCCACCTGTGTGGGAGAAGCACAAGGTCCACACTGGGTGCTCAATCTGATTTAGCAAATTATTGCTTTTGCACACGTGATTTCATTTGCTGTGCCTCAGTTTCCCTGTTTGTAAGACAGCAAAATCAGTTGCATCATCGAGTGCTTTGGTATTGAAAAAATGTTCTATCTAGGGAAAGGTTTCACTGTTCTCATATTTCTGGGTGCGTAAGAGGTCATTGGAAGTTTAAGGAAGCTTAGTGAGGTGTTAGTTAAAAATAGTTAATGGTGCAAAAAAAAAAAAAAAAAAAAAAGTTATCTTGGAAACATCCAGGGGCTATGTTTTAAAAACAAACGAATGCGCAGCCATAGCAAGCAGCAACTTTTGCCAATACTTGCTGAAGCGAGGTGCTTCAAGTGCTGCAGTTGGGGCTGCTCCTGCTGAATGCAGGGGAGTTGTAAGTGCTCAGAATGTTCCAGGATCAGACCTAGATCCATTTATTTCAGTGCAAAGGGAAGGGGAGCAGGAGCAGCTCCAGCAATGGGGACTGCGTGCAAACGCACGTCTCGCACACAATCCGAGGCTTGTTCTGATAAAAACGGGCACAGAACCATCAAGTTAAAGGTCATCGCTGAGTCTTTCATTTCCCTCCTCTGCTGTGCCCGGGATTTGTCTCCAGACTTTCTGCGAATCGCTCTGGTCGTGTGCCGCAGCGCCGGCTGCGTTTCGCTGAGGAGCAGAGAGCTCCTCGTGTACTTTGCACAGCCAATTAGCAAAGTAATTGAGAACTCCTCGGGATGAAAGGTGTAATACGCACACACGATTATTCACCATTTTCATTACATGCCGTATCCGGGAAGCTGCTGGAATGGAATGCAGCGAGGCACTCCGTGATGAGGTAACTGGGAATGACCTGCTTTTCCTCATTTACATCTGACTCAGAGCCATTTGAATACTCTGCTTTATGTGTGATATTGCCTTATTACTTTTACAGCACCCCGCAGAAGACGAGGAGAGCCAGCAGGTCTCTGCCCTCCAGAGGCTGTTTTATCAGAGAGAAAATGAGTGGAAGGTAATGCACAATAGGGAGGAGATGGGTGGAGAGCTTGAGATGGTTGGACTGCAGCATAATCATTATTATTAAAGTCCCCATGGATATCATGGGAGAAATTAGTCTTAGGTAAGGATTTGAATGGAATGAGACCAGCTGCTCAGCAGGCCAGAACTGGGAGGCTGTTTAAGCAGAGAAGGGTGGTGTAGAGAAAAGATTGGATATACTTACTAATATATATATATACACACACACATATTTTTATATGGCTATATCCAGATTTTATATATAAGGTTATATAGAAGATGATGATAATACCCAGCCCAGGCTGTAAAGACAGGGCTAAAATAGATGTCACACCTTCATTTTGGAAACAGCCCATCAAACCTGATCTTCTTGAGGTTGCTTGTAAACTTTTAGGATCAGGTTTTCAGAGCAACTGGGTAAAACCAGGCTGGATCTGAACGGCACCGCTTTGAAAACCTGCCTTTCAAAAACTCTCGTGTTTCAGGAGGTTGCCTGGATTGTGGAAAATGGGGAATTGTTTTGCTGCCTGTATTAGATGTTTTGTTTTGGTATCCTCATCCTACTTAAAAAGTGCCAGTTAAAAACACTGAGCTCCCGAGCTGCTGAATCCTTCCCTCGGCAGAGCATGACATCCAACACTAAAGCTCTCTCTTGTGGTCCTGCTATGCAAACACAAGTCTTTCGTTAGAGGCAAACTCGGCTCAGAAGCTACTTCAGCAAAACACCAAGCTCGTCAGGAGCTGAGAAATCATGTCTTAATTTTCTGTTAATTAAGCTGTCCGTTTCTATTCCTAATTTTAAATGGAGGATGTTTATTATGGAAATTATTGGCAGCTCTTACTCTTCTCACACCAAATGCATTACCGAAAAAAATCCTTTCTTTTAAATAAGAGGTTGAACTTTTCGCTGCTATCGCCAAAATATTAAAAAGGCTGATTCAGGTGCTTACAAACACAACCTTCCCATGGTGCTGGAATATCCAGCTTCCACTTCCAAGAGTCATTTTGCCCTGGCTACCTTTGATTTCCCAGGCTGAAACCTCTCCTTTGCATTTACGTGCGGAGCCACGAGGGCCGGGAGAGCCTGGGAAGGGCAGGGACACGGAAAACAGCTGGGCACCCTTTGGATTTGCAAAAGCAGAACCTGTTCCCCGCAGATGAAAGCTGATTCGTGGGACATTTTTCTGACAGCCAGCACTGTCTGTGCTGATTAAGGAATTGTGTGATCAGATAGAGAAAGTGGCAGGGAGCTGCTGTGTCATCTCCTGGTGGGGCTGCTGCTGCTGGGCATCGGCCTCATCTGAGCCACTTTGTTCTGGCACCAAGCTGGGCTCACGTTTGCCTTTCCTTGTCCTTGGCCAGAGGGGAACCCTGAGCAAAACTCCAGGAGGAAATCTGGATTAGTTTACAGATGCTCCCTAAATGCCTGGGGGTGGATAGAAATTCTCGTTCCCTGGCTGGTCAGGAGTGTGGAGGTGAAAGGATGGAGATGGCTGGCCTCATAGCAGGCCATGTGTCACCTGAGGAACATTTTTGGGCAGGGCTGAGGTGCTGCTGGATTTGCTTTAACTCCTGAAAAATGAAGGGGTGAAAAAAAAACCTTCCAAAGTGACAGAGCCACAAGGAAAATGTGAATGTTTCCTTGCAGTAAAACAACAAACAGGACCTTGAATCTGCAGGATGAGCTACAAAATCTGAGGAAACCTCTGAGCCTGACCAAAGGGGTAGGAAAAGGTCTGAAAATGGCACATGAGGCAAGTTTTGGAAGGGTTCACCCTTTGAAGATGGATGGGAGGAAGCAGGGGTTGCATTTCTTGGCTGTCATCTGGAATCAAAACCACCCACCAGTGTCCCTATTGCTCTCCCAGGAGCTGCTGGAAGTCACCCCATGGGCTTCAGTGACTGCTTTAAAATCCCCACAGGGGCTCTGATCCCAGACCAAGCAACCTCAGCAATGATGGTTTTGTCCCTTCCTGTTCAACAGAGAAAAAATTCCACCTTTATGATGCATTCAAACACAAGACTCTCTCCTTCTGAGAGAGTCTTATAACTGACTACATAAAATCACATTTATGTTAGGACCCCAGCAGTTCTCAAACAGAAAATTTCATGGGAAGTTTTGAAATCCTAAAATTCCTTGTTTTCTGGAGAGCTCAGGAAAAAAAATGTTTTTAATGTATATTTTTCAAGAGCTTTCTGAGAACTGGAGTGCCGTGGACTTACTGCTTTGTCTTCCTTTGTACTTTTTTGTTATTGTACATCACAAAATGAATGGTGTTTAGATAATTTCCCTTTTTCTACTTAGTGTTTACTGCATATTCCAAACATGGCCAATTTTGGAAAGGTAGAGAGTGACCAAGTAAATAAAATGTCAATAAATACTACGATTATTTTCTCTCCTAATAACAGCAATGCTAAAAAAAACCTGTGCAGGTTAGTTTTTGGCAAAGACTCAAATCTTCTAAGGCTAGTTCATTTGTTTTCAAAAAAATCATGTAAAACAGAAATAAAAGCCTTTGAAGTGGAAAATTCCAAACAGGTCTCATTGTCTAACCTATGGAGAGTCACCTAGAGAGGAACAGAGTTGATTTTTTAATGCAAACCCAGGCAGGACCAGGCTGCACTTTGCCTTACTGCAAAGCTGGTCATTAAAACTCATTTGATTTTGAACGAGGCTCTTTTTTTTTTTTCCCCTCATTGTTTTGAAAGAAACAATCCATTTTCCTGGACAATTAGAAAATGACAATTCTAAAGGACTGGAAGAACGGGTCTGCTGAATGAATCCAGGCATACCTATGACTGCTTTGGTAGAAAGGAACAAGTCTAAAAAACAACATTTTTGCAGGGCTTCATCCTCTGAATCATCGGTTGCTTCTAATGGCAACTTACACCAAACTGGGCTTATTAAGGGTGAGGAATCCCTGAGCCTCTGCCAGGGCTGGATTCTTTTTCTTGTGTGGATGCAAAATGCAGTGGAGGTGTTTGGGAACGGCTTAACATGCAGGAGCTTGATAGTGGGGTTACAAAAACAGAGCTAACAGGCACGCCAAAGGAAAACTGGGAACGCTGCTGACTCCTTTGGAAAATCAAGGCAGAACCAAGGCTTTCTTGGTTAAGTTTCTTTAGAAGTTAATTTGCCAAAACATCCAGTTAAGAAAAGAAATGTGGAAAAATGTGAGCGTCCCCCATTATTGTGACAGGGTTTTTTCTTCCCTGAGCTGGGGGTTGAAATTCTCAAACCTCGCCAAGAAAGCATCACACCCAGACGCCAGTGGACCGCCAAGTCACCAGGGCTGTAACACTCTGAGGGCTCCAGAGCAAGTTCTCTGATTTAAAGTGGAGATTTTCAGGAGGAAAGGGAAAAGTAGGCTTTGAATTTCTCAAATGCCAAACGTGTCTGTGAGCAGGTTGGGTCTGTGCTGCTGTCACCACGTGGCTGCTGCTCTGGGGAGCCAGGCTGGAACTGGCAAGCACAGAGCAGGCACAGAACCCTCATGGCTGCTGAACTCTGCTGAAAATACTCAAAACCTGCCCAGGGCATGGAGAAATGGGCAAATTTTTCTCCTGTTATGGGTTAAATCTGTTCAGGTCCCAGCCTGTAGCTGGGGAAGTCAACTGGAGCTGCCTTCCAGTCTTCTTCCAGCAGTCACGCATATACCTGACAAATATATGATGTGCCCACAAAAAACCCTAACCAAAAGAAAGGAAAATCAAATCAGAACTAAACCATGCTATTATAATCAATCCAGTCATTGTCTATTTGTAAATATGCCGTCTTGCCCTTGCTTAAAGCATTTTTTCTTTCTCGTGGCAGAAAATCTCAAACCACAGAGATGTGATTTTGACAACTCTTGTTCCCACTCTTTTATAAAAGCCTGAAATTGTTGTCCCTAGACCTACTCTACAATTTCCCTGGAAATTATTCTGAATGGCAGGGTTAACAAAAGAGCTTACAAAGAGATTATTATAGTTATTATTAATGTATATATTCAGCCAGACGTTTGGAGAGGAGATCTGGTTTTTCTTCTTCGTCCTGCAACACCCCATGAACAACTCACGTGTGCTGGTGGATTGTCGTGCTTGCACAGAAAAACTCATAGTTCATCTTGAAAAACTAATCCTTGTGTTTTGCTAGAAATGAAGGAAACTGCAAGCAAACAGCTGCAAAGTTGAGGAGAGGTGATTTAAATTTACCAATAACAGCATCTTCATAACTGTTGACTTTTGAAAGTATGAGAGGAATGAAAGGGAATGTTCCCTTGGTTTCATTCCCTGGTGCCATTCCTCATCATAATGTAATTTAAGTGCTGCCTTTTATATTGTTGCTTTGCAGGTTGCCTGTTTTTAAAGGTACACTGTCACATAAAATCAAACAATGCTTTACCTCTGCAGTGAATAACACTTCCAACTACTAAAAGTGATTGTTAAAATGTCGTGTAAGTCCGTTCCATAAATCACCGCTGCAATCCTGACCTTGCTGAAATCAATAGAGGTTTGCCACCAGCTCCCATGGGGCCAGAATTCAGCCTCTGGGCTTGATGGATATCCAGAGTGAACAATATCTCCAATTACTCTCTTAGGTTGGGCAAGTGCATTCCTTGTTCCCATTCCTTTCCTGCTTTCACAGTCCCTCACATCTTCAAGGGGGCACTGGGGCTGCTCAGTCTGAGGGGCTGCCAGGGGTCGGGCTGATGGATGGTGCTGAGGAGCCTCTTCCTGCAAACACTTCAGCACATCCAGAGCTTTATCATCCCTCTGGAGCCACAGCCCAGCTTTGTCATAAATGACAGAGCTGTGGCTGAGGTTATTGCCCATTTTACATCCCCCTGTCCGGTGCAGGAACAAAGCACAAAATGTTTTCTCTTTTCATTTACTCAGTGAGTGAGTAATAAGCTCAGTACTTATTTCTGTTGCTTTAGACAATGAAGGGAAAATGTTTCGCTCTTTGTTTTTGCCCAAATCACTCTAATTGCCTCCTGGAAAGTCCACTTCATAAAAGGAAAACACATTTGAAAGTGGAGCTGGAAAGTTCATCACTCAGAGACTGAAAAAGCAGCTTTTGTTCTTCTAATCAAGCTTTCCAGGTCGATGTGTTCACCACTGTGTGTTTACATATGCTTCATCTAATTTAGATTTAAATAGTTATCACATGTCTTTTTAAGACCATTCCTTAAAAATTAGAGAAAAACCTGTTAAAAAATTTCAGATTTGACCTCCCTATAGCTTTGGCCAGTTTTGGCCCAAACTCAGTGGTTTTTACTTCATTGTACATCAGATTTAAGAGCGGGAGTGAGACAAGGAGAAAGCTGCACGTCACATCAGGGCATTAACCCTGGGTCTTCCTTTAGGACTGTCATCCTGGCAGCCAGGGGAGAGGTTTTTCCCTCGGTGGTGCTGGTTAAAAAGGGAATGTGAGCAGCACCAGACCCATGTGGCAGGCGAGGTGCCGCGGACAGCGCTGCCAGGACTCCTGCAGGTACTCGGGGCAGAAGCGAGCACTTCAAAATGCTTCTCAGCACAAGTCCCAGGGCTTATTTCATTGCCTTCCCAAAGCCTGGAATCAAACACAGAGTGTATCGGATGTCTCCAGCAGCAACTCTACTCATGCACTCTTGTAAATCTCCCTCGTAATCCCCCTGCTGCTGACACTTTATTAGCCAGGCATTCCGGGCTGTGCTTTACTGGGGCACCTCTAAGTGATTGCAGATGGGAGCTCTGCTGGGTTCAGATGTGCTACCAGAGAGCTCTCTTCATATTTTCCATGCTCTGCCTCGTTTGTCAGATTGGTTTTAACCCTGTTGTGTTCAGGATGTTTCTTACCTCAGCCAAGGTGCCGGAGCTGGATGGGACACCTGGGTATTTTCATGGATGTGAGGCTACTCCTCTCTGCTGATCCAGGGAAATTTAAAAGCTCCCTGCACTGAATCTCCAACAAGAAATGCTAGACAGGGTGAGGAGACGTGTCAATGCTCCAGAGGGAAGCTGGGAATTGCACAGAGCTGCCCAAAGCAGCAGAGATCCAGGGTGATGAATCCTCACCACAGAGCTCTGTGTGCTGGGCCACAGCTCTGCTCCCAGCAGGTCCCGTTTGTGCACAGGGAAAGCCACTGGATGAGAGGAAATTTCTGGATTAAAAGTCCCTGTGAATGCCATGTTAACAAAAAAACATGGCATCCACGCCTAGATCTGGGTCTCTGCTCTGAGCTGCCCCCACATTTTCAGGTCTGGAGGATGAACTGAACCCCGCTTGCCGTGGTGCCTGCACTGAGAAGAGCACACACAGCACTGCTTCATTCCCCATCCAGGATCAACCCTGGATCACTGCACACCCATGGGAAAGAGCACTGAAAAATCACTATTTTATCTCCCTGTGCTTTCCAGTGAGCAGAACTTTGATAGATACATTCCTGTTCAACACAGGCTGGAGTTCTGGGCTGCCCAGAACCTTATGTTGCAAATCCTGTCTAAAGAGCACAAGGTCCACAGTGCTGGGCTGGAAAACTGTAATTCCCACATGCTGAGCAAAGAGGAGTGGGCAGCACCCACAGCGTTAATTCTGGTTTTCTGCTCAAGTGAAAAACAAATCAAAGCTCTGCACTGCTTGTTTTTCTGAAATCATAAATGTGACATGGAATGTGTTTATCCCTGTGATGACCTTGCTCAGCTGAGGTAATGGGAGTTACAGATGGGCTCTGCAGTGCTTCAGAATTAACAGCTTTTTGGGAGGAATGGCTTTTAGGATTTCAGGTTGGAGAAGCAATGCTGGTTAAAGGAAGTGGTGTTAGAAATTCCCCAGAGATGAGCAACTTTCACAGCACTACCCAGCGAATCTGTTGTTCCAGCATATTCAGAATCTCAAAGAAGGAATTTTAAAAATCAAGGCATGGTACTTGTGTCTTTTAAACTATTAATTTATTTAATTGCTTTGCCTGAGAAATGTTTGCCACAACCATTGAAACAATGTAAGGCAGGTTCGTAATTGCTTAGTGAAATGTATACAAGTGTTTTTATAACAGCTATTTTCCAGAAGCTCTGATTTCTCTGGTTAAATGGAGTGTAATAAAGAGAGCAAGTCTGTGACAGACAAGTTGTAGCACCTGTGTTTCCAGATGGGACACGGGAGGAAAGGTTTGCTCATCCTGACTGTTAACTGAGCTCTACGAACCCACATTGCCCAGAATAAGCAGGTGCCTATCAAACCAGAGCTCTGGGAATTCCTCTTGTGATTCATGCTTTTTCCATCCATCCAAACAAGCTCTGCTAAGCTGCTTGACTCCATAAACTGGACTGCACAAGTAATATGATGAAAAGCATCATAATTTATATCCCAAAGAACATATGTCTTCCATATTGATACGTTAGCAAGTCCCAGATTTTGGCTCAATGGTTTGGCCAAGTCAGGCACTTGTGTTGCTGTGGTTAAAGTGAATTTGTTCTCTACATATGGGCAGCAGTTCTCAGCAAGACTCACTGCATTATCATGGAGGATTAAATTCACATAAATTAAACATGCAGCCAACAGTGGCTCTTTTATTAGGATAACATTGTTTGTGCGTGATTACAGCCAGATTTTCAAAGGAAATCAGCTCCTAGCTAGATTCCAGAAAGAGCAGGCTGATTTTTAAAGCAACTGAACATTTTGGATGCTGAGCTCCTGAACATTTGGCCATGAGGATCATTCTATTCCATCCATAGCTCATGGTAATATATTGGCTGTGAGATCTTCAGACATTCCTTACGATCCCATATTTTGCTTTCCATGAAGACATATTTCTTCAGGTTGAGAGGGAAAAAACATTTTTCAGTGTTTCAGGAAATCAGGGAGCTGCTTGTATCTTCTCCTCTGTTCTTATGAGATAAGTGCTTCTGATCTCTGTAACCAAAGGCATTTTCTGGTGTTATGAGCTGAGTATTTTATAGCTCACAGCATCAGCTTGTCCTACCAACTTTCTGGACCAAATGTTTATTATAGAGCTATAAAAAACAGAAGAGGACTGAACTTTTGCAGTGAGTTGCTTTAAACCATGTAGGTTTATGCTGCTGGTTAGCAGAACTCATCATCTGCATGTCAGTGGTTCTTAAGAACTCTTGATCACTCATGATTTTTCTTCAGCTGAAAAGATAACAACTTCATGTATTTGGTGTGAAATATTCAGCTTTATTTTCTCCAAGCCTGTGGTTTCTTTAATATTCCCTTTTGGGAGCAGCAAATTCCTGGTAAGATGGAAATTTGCCTCTATAGGGAGCTTCTCATTGAGGTCACACCTTGAGTGCTGTGTCCAGTTCTGGGCGTTTCACTTCAGGAGAGACATTGAGGGGTTGGAGCATGTCCAGGAAAGGGAACAGAGCTGAGGAAGGGGCTGGAGCATCAGGAGCAGCTGAGGGAGCTGGGAAAGGGGCTCAGCCTGGAGAAAAGGAGGCTCAGGGGGGACCTTGTGGCTCTGCACAGCTCCTGCCAGGAGGGGACAGCCGGGGGGGCATCCAGGAGGAGAGGGAACGGCCTCAGGCTGGGCCAGGGCAGGCTCAGGGTGGACATCAGCAGGAATTTCCCCATGGAAGGGTGCTCAGGCACCGGAAACTGCCCAGGCAGGTTTGGATCCCCACCCCTGGAGTGTCCAAGGAAGAGCTGGAGGTGGCACTCGGTGTTCTGGGCTGGGGACAAGGTGGGGATGATCTCAGAGCTCTCTTGCAACTTCAGTGATTCTGTGATCTCTTAGAAATTTGTCAGTGCATTATGGGACCCTACAAGTGGCAGATGTGAATAATGGCAGTGCAAAGGTAAAAAGTAACATCATGCATTTTGCTCAGGTACTTTTGGGGGCATGTGGGTGGGGATTTCACATGACTGAGTACTGGTCCTGCAAGATATTACAAACTGCATAATGGATCTTAATAAATCTGCTTCCTTAAGATTTTCCATAATTATTGTTGGATCTACTTTTGCTCTCATGTCAGCAGAAAATGAGGCAAGAAGATTGAAGTCCTGCTGTACCTGGGAAACAGATGTAAAATTGCTTTGCTTATTTATGCAGGTTTGAATCTATTTCATACCTGAGGAACACATCCAAAACCCATCCTCTGCCACACCAACAGATCAGAAAATGCCATGTTCCTATGGAAGAATCTCAAAATGAGAATTATTTTCCAATTTTTGAGGCCTTTCTTCACATTTCCTGCTTTTCTTCCCCCCTGTGGCCCCTGTTGAGAAGCATTGGGTAATGCCTAACCTAAATGTTGCTTTAGTCACACACCAGCAGTCACCCAGAAACCATCGAGCGTTATTAAACTGCCGTCGTTTCTCGTTGGGGTCCATCAATTATCAAGACTGATGGGGGAAAAGTTCAGCCAAGGTTAGAGCCTGTGTGTGTCTCTGGCCCACGGGGAGCTCTGTATCATTGCTCTGAGCCAGCAGAGAAGGCACTGTGGCTTTCGTTGCTCCCAGAGCCATAAATCCAGGGAATATGCAAGTTCCAGTGATTCTCAACTCTCCTGTAGGAATAAGGAAGGAAGGAGGAGAATCACCAGCTAATGTAGGCAAAAAACTTCTCAGAGCAGTTCTCTAACCTGCAGTACATCATTAAGTCTCTAAGTTGGTCCATTTCATCATTATTTGTTTGCTCTTTATTTACAATTCCCTTTTGAGGTGTTCTCTTCTTTTCTGCGCATTTTTCTTCCCATCACTGTCCTGGCTCTTCCCATCTTCTGTCATTTGGCTCTGCTCCACCAGCCAATCCCTGAGCCCCAGAGCTGTGAGAATGATGAGGATCAGGAAGGACTGAAGGTGAACAAAGTGAGAGGGGCGCTCCAGCCCTTGTGCCAATGCCTTTCCCAGCCTTGCAGTTCTGCCTCTCATCCCTGGCTCTGCTGGAATTATGGATCTGGGAGCACATCAAACCTACTTCCATACAGCTCTGGAAGAAGAAAGGGGCTTCTTTGATGACCTCAGGTATCCACCCTCCAGGTATTAATTTAATTTTTTGGTGTGACTTTTACAATTAGTGCAGAATTTGGCTGTAAATTGGAAGGTTTTTCCGGGTCTGCACAAAGGGATTCCAGCTTCCACCAGGTTTACCCTCACCTGGAGATGGAGTCTGGTTCTGCCAGCCTGGGTTTGGCTACACTCTGGTTTCCACCACATGACTCCAAGTAATAAATGGGATGGGATTGCGCAGAGTCAGAGGGTGAAGAAAACAAATACCCATTTTAAAGTCTTAGGGGACTGTCTATTATTATAATGAGAAAGTGGAAACCTAATTAAAACAAAGGTTATGAAAAGCAATTTCACAATTTCCTTTCATTTGCCAATAAAAATATTTAGATTATATATGACAGCCTAGCATTTGCTCAAAAGCCAGAATGCAAAATGTCTCAATGCGAAGATGTATGGGTAGAAAATAATCTCATCCAGCCTCTAAATTCAGATGTGAATCATGAATTCCTGCAAATTTCCCTTAACAGCTGTATGTTAAAGCCTTTCCCAGCTGTTATAAGTCTGTTCATTTTTCAAATTTATTAAAGGATACACCCCCTCTAATAATTCTCAGATCATGGTGAGACACAAAAGGTTTATGTATTTCAACAGAAAGCTATTTTGCATTTACAGTTCTGCATGAGAGAAGGGCTTGTTATTTCCCCTGAGGCTGATCAATACTAGCAGGAATAAAAATGGTGATAACTTCGAAGTGTTCTTTGAAAAATTTCCAGGATTTCAAACCCTGAACAAAACGTAAATGCAAACTTAAAATAAGTTAAATGAAGTAAAATGTGATTTGAAAACTTTTAACAATCACCCTTGCCAAACCCAATAAGCCCTTTTTAATGTGGCTGCAGTGACTCGAACAGGATCAGAACAAGCAAAGCAAGGAATCCACAAGAATGAATTCATTTAATGCAGAGAGAAGGTCCTTTTGTGACCTTGTTCCACACAATCATCCACCAGTTCTTCAACTGGCTCCAGAGTGGAATGAACACTTTTGGGGATGGCACCTGGAGCTCTCTGAGTCCTGAGTTTTTTGATATAAAGGATTTCCCTTCTAAGGACAGACATATCCAAGCAGGAATACACATTTTTGGTCCTAATTTGGTGAACAAAACCATATGGGCTTGAGTTTGTGAAAAATAGTAAATTTGCTGATTTTTGTTTCTTGCCTTTGAAGTTATTTAACACTTATTTCTTAACTATTTAAAATTACTTTTTTGAAGAAGCATTTGCCAAACTTTGCAGAAATCGGTGCAGCATCTCTATATTTGTGTTTTGCACTTTTTTTCCTGGGAAGATCAGAGTAACAATGATTCCCACTCATTATAAGCACCATCTGCATTGAAGAAGGGAAACATAAACTCCAGAACACTGTCAGACATTTGATCCCATCACCCTCTCTTCTCTTAACCCGAGCTTTGAGGATGTATGAAATTATCTATCTCCTTAAAGCAATAGCTCCTCCATATCTCTGGGCTACAAGTAACCATTTTGTTTATGCAATTGCTGCTGATTTTATCTCTATCAGTGCCTGGCACTTCCTCAAATTAGCACACAGATTGTGTGTTGTGTCCCTGAAGAGGAGCAATATAATTGCTGATCACTTGAAAAAGGTTTGGTTTAAGCAAATTGCTTTGCTTAGAGGGAATCACTGGGTAGAATCCATTTTCCAGGACAATATCCAAGTTCTCTTACCCACAAAGCTGTCCCTCCTTCAAGGTTTTCCCTCATCCATTAGTGAGCTTCCCCAACTGCAGCAAACGAAGCAGAGATCTTAGAGGCCACTCTCTGCTTTGATCTTCAGCCCTGCTGAATCCCCAGAGCTGTTCTGTGCTGGGTATCAATAAGGCAGCCGCGCTGTGATCTGCACACACAGAGCAGCTCAAAATGCTCACAGAAGCTCTAAAACTCTTTTTTCCTTACTCTGAGTGTTTGACTTTGCTCCCCTGAGTGTGGGGAGCAGAGCTGATTTTTCTTTTTTGGCGAATTTCCTGGGTAAACTGAAAATGCAGGAAAATCAGAGTTGTGTTCTTGTGGGCGGGAGGTGCATCCTTTGGGATCTGCCACCTGAGCCAGCAGCATCCCTGAGAGCTGTAGGATGCCAGCATCCTTTGCATGGACCAGGACTGACAGAAGATGAGGCATTTCTTGGCTTGCTATAGGATTTTTTGGGAGCAGGGACCAGAAGTCCCAAAGTGAAGGAGAACAAGTGTATTTCCAGTGAGAACAAACTCTTTACTCTGTCCCTCACCCCTGTCCCTCCAACAGCGCAAATCCCAGGATTATGTAGTTGCATTCACCTAAATGATGGGTGTTAATTGTCAATGAGTCACTTAATTAGCCCCATATGACTGCAGATAAAATGTCCCAGTGTATTACAGTGGCAGCAGCAACAGAGCCATGATGCTCTGAGGACACAGCAAGGCAGGGTTGGTAGGTAAAGCCAATGGCTTTTTTTTTTTTTTTTTTTTTTAATTAAGACAGCTGATGCAATTGGAATAATCTCCCAGTTGCACATAAATGAGGTTTTGGCTTATCCAGGAACTGTTCCAATTGATTTAAAGTTGTTCAGAAATAATCTGTTTAATCAAGGCCAGAATGCTTAGCACCATATAAAATAGATCCCTATCTCTGAAAATCTGATTACTGGTTTATTCTGGTTAGAACTTAATCCATGACACACAGTTTGTATTTTATCTGGAGGAGCAGCCCAGTAGCCACTCTAAGCCTTTTATTGGCCTTGCTTACCACTCATGTATTTTAGGTATTTTCAGCCTGTGGTCTCCAGACCAAGTGGTCTGGACTTCCTGGTGTCCACACAAGTTCTGACACTGGGCTGTTGTCCCTCAGTCCATCTGTGGCCTGACACAGGTGTTCACCAAAGAGGAACCTGGACGCTCCCATTCCTGGAGGCGTCCAAGGAAGGCCTGGATGTGGCATTCAGCGCTCTGGGCTGGGTGCCAAGGTTGGACTCCATGGTCTGGGAGTTTTATTCCAAACTCAGTGGTTCTGTGAATCATCATCTTTCAGCCCTGGGTTCAGACTCTTTTCTTTAGGCAGAAAAAGCTGTCTAGAAAACCAGTTTCCAATGGAGCTGTGTCCATTAAGGGAGTTTTAAGGGTGCCCATTCTCAGGATCTAGCTTAAACCCACTTTGAGTTGAGCTGGTTGGTTACTAAACTGATACAGAAATCAACTGGATGCCAAACTGCTCCTTGAAATGACTGGAAATCTGAGTGGATGTGTTAAAAAATCAAGAATTGAAGAAGTATCCTAAATAGTTCCTTCTGAAAACAAAATATTCTGTTCTGTTGCCACGCTGACAGACTGAAACAAGCTCCAGTAATTTCTGTATCAGTGGCATGGTGTCATGTAACTGCTGCAAACTTCTTTAAACAAATTTCTGAATGCAAACAGGTTCAGGGAGCAAGGGGGAAGGTAAAATGAGAGAATAATTTGGGATTACTGAAACAAGCCCTGCAACTGTCAAACCCTGAGGAAAGAGAGAGCTAACACACTTCATCTAAACCCTCCCATAAAAACTGTAGGTAATTAGAGGCTTAGATTTATTGAAAACAATGGAGAAAAATCATAATTACCTTTACATATTTTTCATTTGCTGTTAGAAAGTGATCCCAGTAATTTGGTGTTCAGTGAGCAGGGCACGTTTTGCATTGTTGTTCCTCCACTGCACCCTTTTGAGCAGAAGTGCTCCGGGGGAACCCTGCTGAACAGGTCTGTTCTTTTCCTTTTTACATCTTGCAGCAATTAGCAAGCATTTCACGGGCCATTTCGGTCCCATAATATGACTTGGCAGAATGGTGCCCGGATCAAAAAAAAGGGTTGCAAAATACATCTTTGTTCTAGATAGGAAAGGTTTCCCTCAAATGGGAGATGTCCTGGAATAAAATCCGCCTCAATTAAGGGCATTTCTTTCTCAATTATTTTTACCCAAACCCAAAGGAGAAACTGGTGCTGGGAAAAGCCTCTGTTAGAAACCTCTGTAAAAGTCATTGCACAGCAGAGAGGAAGCTCAGAAATCTCTGAGAAAGTCATTGCAGAGCAGAGGGAAGGCTCACAAGAAACCTAATGATCCCTCTTGTACATGAGTGGATGATGAAGGTGGAACAAACCAGCGAGAGCCCATGAGGGCAGACATCCAAGGCCTGGGGCAGAGCTGGGGCAGCCCAGCCGTATGAGAAGTGGTCATATTTCAAAATAGGCAAGTCCAGCATAATCCTGTTTATGAAATGCAGGTGGAGCATAATTCAGAGCCTGTGGTTGGAGCTTTAAAACTCATTATGTTTTGGTTCTGCACTCTGTGGAGACCGGCGGCTTCCTCGTACGTCACTGTCACGATGCTCCAAGCAAATGGAGGCTGGAGTTTGCAGCTCTGGGGTTCTGATGGCTGAGCACGGGACAATTCTCCCCTCTGGAATCTGGCAGCGTCCTGCAGCCTGGATAACCTGAGCGATTTGGTTTTCCAGCCTCAGTGCACGTCTCCTACGCCAGGCGTTTTCTGACTTTCTCCTGAGTGAGAGCAACGTGGTTTGGGAGATAAGATCTGCCTTGGAAAGAGCAGCCAACTCTGGGATGTGACAGCGAAACTTAAGAAGTGCTGACAGATGAAAAATATTTTGTTCTTCCTTTTCCAAATCCTGGAGCAGTTCAGATCTGTCCCTGTACCTGTCCTTTCTTCCTGGGGAGCCCTGGTAGCTTCATCCTAAGCAGAGGCTCTGTGCCGTGTCCCCTGGTCGTGCTGGAGGCTGAGCTTACAAATTTCCTCCCTGATATATAAAGATGCCACCACAGAAAAGTTTCTGGAGAGGTTGCCTGGAAATAACTGCACAAGCAGACTTTCAGGGGCTTAGAAGGAGTCACAACTCAGGCTGTGGGAATCACGGAATGGATTGGAAGGGGTTGGAAAGGACCATAAAGCTCATCTCATCCCACCCCTGGCCATGGGCAGGCACAACTTCCACTGTTCCAGCTTTCTCCAAGCCCCATCCAACCTGGCCTTGAGCATTTCCAGGGGCAGCCACAGCTTCTCTGGGCACCCTGTGCCAGGGCCTCCCCACCCTCACAGGGAACAATTTCTTTCCAATATCCCATCTAACTCTGCTCTCTGGCAGTGTGAGGCCACCCCCACCCTTGCCCTGTCACTCCAGGCTCTTGTAAAGAATCTCTCTCCATCTTTCTTGTCAGCTCCCTTCACGTACTGGAAGGGCACAATTAGGTCACCCCAAATCTACTGCCCTACCACTAAAAAATGGCTTTTCCCCCATCCCTGCAAAGACTGTTTCTCTGGGATCAATCAAAACCTAAAACAAGCAAAAAAAAAAAAAATCACAGTCTTCAATTAGAAAATAATTTATAAACATTCTTGTATGGGAGATGGCACGGACAGGATAGAAAGGGAGGAAAGAATACCCCAAGTGGCAGATGAAGCCTTAAATTCACAGGAGGGGTAGAATCTTACAAACATTAGTGTTAGCCTGGAGGCTTGGGATATCCATTTGGAGAGGAATGCTGCTGGTGATGGATACGTCGGACTCTCATTGACTTCTAAACCCAATGATGCTGTTCTTCAAACAAGCATGACGTGCTCAGAGAGTGCCACAGTGCACAGATTTAGGTCAGATGGGGAGGAAGAGGAGCTCTGGCTGCAAGTTTGGGGTTTGCTCTCACTAAATGAGCTGGCTGGGATGTTTGTCTTTGCTTCAGCACCTGACTGTGCTGTTACAGAGCAATAAGTGCAGCTCTTGCATAGTTCAGGAGATCTGAACATGAGATCAAGTTTAATACATTGCACAACTCAGTTAAAAGGCTCCTACTGGGCTGTTTAATATTGGTCTGGAATAGCTACAGTGCAGGGCAGCAAAGCAATGCTTTTTCATTTGTTTTTCTGGATTTGAGCCTTTTGCTGCTTGTGTTTTTGTAGCTATTCTCGAGAAAAACCAATCTGGGGCAGTACAACAAAATTCAGACGTGAACTACAGCAGATGGGGAATGTTCCTTGTGGAATGGTGTCACCCTGACCCCAGGGGTGTTTGTAGGGAAGGAGTAAAGCTCCCATCTGCTTTTCTACTCCAGGAAAAGCAAAGTCTGTGTACCACTAGAGGGTGCATCAGCTTAAAAAAAAAAAAAACAAAAAAAAACAAACAGGATTTTTTTCAGAAGCTGCTCTGTTTTGCTGCTCTGAAATTAATTTGAGCAGCCTCAACTATCTGATGTTTAGTCCTCAGCATCATTCAGCTCACCTGAACTTGCCCGTGGTGGGTGGCTTCGTCAACAGCAGATAATTTATTTTGGCTCTTCCAATTCCACTTGCTTGTTGTCTGTTGCAGAGCCCCGGGCAAAGCAAGATTATTTAAATGTATTGGATACAAGGATTTGCTGTTGTGGCACCAGAGCCTCGGTGTCTCAGCTCCCTTTGCTGGTGGGATGAACAGCCAAGAGTTGAGGGCAGAAGGTGGAGGTTGCTGAACTCGATCCAAAATGAAGCAGATTGGGAATTTCAGCTGGGTTAGGGCACTGCCTGTTCTGCTTGTCTCAGCCTAGAAAAGTCCTGGAGCAAAGCATCCTTTTCTGTCTGCACCTCCCTGCCAGACAGATCTTCATCTTTTGCTCGCAGGAATTGTATTTCTTGGAGGGTGGCATGTTTCTATTTATCCAAGGAAAGGTTGTTAGAGATTAGAGGACTGAAAGAAAATGGGAATGTTTACATCCAGGAAGAATGCTTATAAAGCCATTTTGAGTTATATCTGAAATGCAAATTCTTCCAGCCCAATAAGTCTAATCTAGTTCCCTGCTATTTTAAGCAGCCACATTAAATAATCCATAAATTCATAAAACAATCAAATTCATATTTGATTTATAAAACAAAAATTTTTGGTTTATTATTGTTAAAATTGTTATTGTTAAAAATTATTGTTTTATTTGTTCATACAACAATAAATTAATAAAACTATTCATAATTCATAAAACAATCAAAGCCCCGCCTGGTTATCTGCACTGTGCTCCATCCAAAACACCCAAAGACAAGCTGCAAATTTAACAGGCAGAATTATTTAACAGAACAATTCTGGTTTGATGCCACCGGTCTTCTTGTGCTCCTGGCTCACAGAACACATTCACCAAAGGCCCTGTTTGGCTCCCTGAACAATCACAGGGGTGTTTGTGTGGGAGGTGCCGTTCTTTTCCCCTCCAACCTGTTGTGGGAAGGATTGTGCTCTTCCCTGGGTGCTATAAAAGCCACGGGGCAGCCAGGACAGAAATTCCCTGACATTCTGACAGCTGCCCTCCCTGAGACCAGCGAGATTTGGAGCACATGCAGGTGGGAGGACACAGCTGCAGGGAAGTCCTGGCTGATGCTGCAAGTGCTGGGGAGCAGAGGGAGGCGTCCCTGGGACTGCCTAACCCTTGATTCACAGATTTTGTGTCCTCTGTTCAGCCTCAGATGTGATAACACAATCCCTGGGATCGCTGTCTCCTGCCCTGGGCCCAGCAGTGACCTGGGCCAGAGCCCAGCAGCTGACCCTCACTAATTTGCCTGATTTGGACCCTCCTGTCCCTTGCAGGTGTAGGTGGGAGCTGCCACGTCCAGGTGACCTGACCCTGTCCTGGCAGTGGAAACCCATCCTCCTGGCTGGCAGTGAAAAAATGGATCCCTCAAAACACAGATTCTTGACCGATTGGGACCACAAAGAGAAGCGTGAGGGAGGATGGGGCCCTACAGAGCTGCTCTACACACAAATATCCCATCAGTGGTGTTTTTCTGGATTGGTGTTTTCCCATCTGGAAGATTTTACTGCATTCCTCTGCCCTAAGCAGCGCTCCAGGGTCTGTCCCAGCTGGTGCTTGGCTTTCTGTGGGTGCACAAGGGTAATTTGTGCTGCAGCTCTGTGTGAGTGCTAAAAATGACACAGAAGGGCTCTCACCCTGTGCTCAGGAGCAGGCAGGACCCCCCAGCTCCTCCTCTGAAATCTTCCTCTGTTAGAGCCGAAATCCAGCAGTAGATGGCACCAGCAGGATGAAAAAAAAAAAGACTTTAAACTCCTGTAATGCCTCAAAATTCCCCAAATGTTTCACAAAACACAGACAGCTCAATAAAAAACCAAGGCACTGGTTCCTGGCAGAGGTGAATCACCTGGAGTGGCCCAGGGTGTCCTTCCCAGGGCTGGGGACAGGCTCAGGAAAGCAGGACACGGATAAGACACACACTATTCCAATTTCCGTGCACATAGGAGCAGTTTCTAAGGCAAACAGAGGAAGCTGTGGGAATTCCCTACAATTTGGACATTGCAGGTTTCAGTGGTGCTGTCCTGGGAGGATTTCTGTTGCTGTCTGTTCCTTGACAATGCATCCAAGTTGAATTTCTGTCTCAAATGTTGACCAGAGCTCATATTTCCTATTTCACACCTACGGCCACAGGGAATATTTGATACAGGTAGAGCTCACAAGATTCTAGTTTTTAAGTTTTTTGTACTACAGAACTGTGGTTTCAGATTTTTTCAAGCATATGCTAGAGAATGGATAAATAATTGTATAAAATATTGAAGAAACTCATACACAGGCGAGCCAAGCCAGGACACTTCACACTGTTCTGGAGTCTTTTTCCTTTCCTTTTGTTTTGGACACACACAGGAAAAAAATCGATCACTTGGATCCACATCCTGCAGTGTTTGAAGTGAAGCAGATGAGGACAAAGTAATCAGTTCTTGTTCCAGTGCTTTCCGAACTAAATAAGACTCTCAGAAATGGTGACAGAAAGAGGCACAGGGTGAGGATGCTGCAGGTAAAAAATCAGCCTCCAGTTTTAGGCACCCCTTTGGGAGGAGCTGCTGAGTGCAGGTTTCTAGCACAGCAAATTGCATTTCTGATCTGCTCCCCAGTTACTCGTGGCTTCCATTTCCAGAGTGGAACACAATGCAGATTTTAGCAGGCGGTGCAGATGGTATTAAAAGATGCTTTTTTAGCTGTAGCTGCCACCAAATGGTCTCTATTTCAACATTTTAATTTTCTTCAGTTCCTATCTGCCACTTACATTCCCTGGTAACTTGCTAAAAGAACTTTTTCTGTACAGCTCTTTCATCTGGTGCTTCCAAACTTGCTCTGGTGTGGGGTGTGATTTCACTTGGCATCGTGGTCTGACCATCATGTCTGATGGATAAATTCTATATTCACCAGGGTGGACATCATATTTTTAATTGAAATAGTCATTAAATCACTCAGTGAGCAGCTCTGCAGTGGCTGTGCTCCAGAGATAGTAGGAGGAATATTAATGTGCACAAGAAAAGGGTCTGTTTCTCCAAAGATTGTACAGGAGGGGAAGACCTTGTTTTCTAGATCTCTTTAACAAAGGTGTTTTCAGCGAGGATTGCAAATGAGCCGCTCTTCCACGGAGGCAATTTGCATATCATTAGCCTTCCGGGTTTGTTAATTGTTTTCACCTAGAGGAGGTGGAAGGGTTCAGTCTTTGTTTGGAAAATGACAATGCTTTCAGCAAGTGGCACATTTTATTTGTGATAGGTGATACAAATTTTTTTAACATTTTCTGTGAACTGGTATCAATTTTGATGGAGATGATGATGCCCTTTCAAAAGAAAATTGAGACCTTTCCAGTAGCTCGCTCAACATTTAATTTCCTTGTATTTCTTTGGATGTGGCTTTTTCAAATAAAATATTTTCCTTTTGTGTCTTTCTTCTCTTCCCTCCCACCAATTCCCGGGATAACATTTAGCACCACACCCTGCAATAATGTTTTCATGATCACCTTTGCAAGGCTGTAACTTTTAACTTTGCAAGAATTCAAGAAAAAGACTGAAAATTTGAAAGGCTTTTAAAAATCTTTGTCAGTGTTTGAAACTCTGATGTCCTGTTTGCATTTTCATCTTTATTGTGTAGGATTGAGGGAACTTTTGCAGCACAGAGCAAGGCGGAGAGGAAGAAGGGATGCACAGGCTCAGGATGTGGTGGAGATGACCCCAGCAGGTGCAGTTTAACCCTAACCCATCATTTTGTTCACCTGGCTCTGGCTGTGATGGGTCTGGGATGTTTTCCAAGTTTCTTTATGAATTTTGGTCCAGAGGCTCATTTTTGTGGGGCCAGTTTGGGTTTCTCTAAACACACCTGATGTGTCTCAATACCTGATACACCTGGACCAGCACAAGTTTGGGGTCTGTGCTTGAAACCACGAGCTGGCAAAGATAGGTAGGGGAATTCAAAGATGCTCACAGTGGAGTTCAGGGGGTGAGAAAAAACCTTTTAAATTCCTATTGATGCATGGACACTTCTGATTTTGCTCCTTTTAGTTTGGGATTTCTCCCCACGCTGACCTAAGGCTTATGTGTGACTTCAAAATAGACACAGCGCAACCTTTGTTGGTTTTTTGCTCCCTGTTTTTTGTCAGCAACGCAACTGATGGTGGATGAATCTTTACCAGATATTGATTAAAATGTTAATTAGTGAGACTTCTACCTGAATGAAGTTGGCACTCATGCCAATTATTTCTGCAGCTGCTCACACCTTTTTGGTGTTACTTGGAAATAGTCATGAGTCGTCTGACACTTCTACTTCTGTTGTCCTAAAGATAAAAAATAATACAAGAAACTGCCCTTTTGGATCTATTGTGTTTATCAAAAGAAGACACTTAAATTCTCCTCTCCTCTCTCTCACTGTCAAATCTTCCTCCCATCATCAACCACCCCGGGGGGAAGATTTTATTTATTTTATTTTTTTTATTGCCTCAAGTGTTGAGTACCTCAAAAGGAAATATTTTATTGGTCTCCAAAGATTGTAAAGCCTGTGACTTTTTCTTATAAAGCTGCCAACAATAACATCTGGGAGCTTTTGCCACTGACACCATTTAAGTCTTTACTTCTTTTATTGATCCACTACCAAGTTATTTATTTCCGTAGTCACGTGTATGAATTTGTCACAGTTCCCAATTACATTTTCTGGAGATTATTGCACTGGGCTGCACATTACCTGCGTGGATGAGCTTAATTTTCAGAGCCTGCTGGTCTGTTGGTGACTGAATATTTGCCATAGATCATATGATTAAATATGGAAAACATCTGCTTGAAGGAGTCTAACAAAAATCTGAACATCTGGAAAATATTGGTAAAGAAGCTAATTCAGTTTGTCAACTTACAAATTGTTCTAGCAGGAAGTATTTAGGGGTAGAAGATAATTGAGATTTCATTCCTCTGGCTGCTTGTCCTTGCCTTTGTATATTTTGGTACAACTGGAAGGGCTATTTTATTTCCAAATACTCCTTTGGACACAAACTGGGAAGGAGTTACCAGTGGGAGAAAAGGAAAAATAAATTTTGGTTCCTGTTTTCTCCTATTTCAACTATTTTAAAAGGCACCAAAATATATTCAGCTTCCCCACACCTCTCTGATCCTCTCAGCTGAAGGCTTTCCTGCTGCTCCTCAGCTCTTCCACAGTTTGCACTCGGCCAAGGCAGTGACGGTTTTTCTGGGGAAGGTTTTGTAACAACTCCCCCTAACACTGAACCTGGGGGGGGTATTGAAAATATCTGCATTTGGCTTTTATAAAACACCAGGAACTTGAGCTTTCTCTTCAAAATATTGCCTTGCTCAAAAAATCCAAGGCTGGGCAAAACACTTCTTTCACATAAAAAAAACCTTTTTTTGTGTCAGAGAGAGATTTTCACAAGCCATAATGCACTGAGACCTCAGTCATGAGAGATTTCAGTAATTTTTGCTCTGAGGGCAGGAGACAGCTCTGATTCAGTTTCCCAAATGTTAAATCAAAGACAACAAGTATCTTTTAAAAAGTCAAACCAAACCCTTAAGGATCCTTATGGGAGAAGAGGCACAGAACAGTTACATGAACTTATGTTCCTTTATGGACTCAGATACAACCATGACCATCACAGCATTAAAAACTGAATGCATATTCATTCCTAAAACCCTGCCTATTATTTTCTCCCCATTTCCTATCAGCTTTCTTCATTTTGCAAGGTGGTGATTTGCTCTACTTAAGTCTGACCACATCTTGCCTAGCTCAGGGCCTCGGTGCGAATGAAGCTTTTGTCACCATGAGTAACACCCCTTAGATGTAAAGAAATTAAACATTAAGAGCTTTGCAGTGTTACTCACACAAAAGAGAAGATATTAATGAATAAGCTCCTTTGAAAACACCCTTTTGCAGTTAAACCTTTAATGACAAAGGGTTTATTTGGAGTTTCTGGTTGAATTTTCCACAGTCTATCTGTGAGCCTCCTGGCTCTTCAGCAACAGGGAAAAATTCACATTGAATAAAAACAACTCCTGCATGACTGCCTGTCCTACCCACTGAAAAAAAAAAAAAACAGAAGAGACATGAATAAATTAAGGTACAAATGAATGTAAATATCAATGTATAGTTCAAATTCACAGTAGAATGGAAGAAATGCCTGGATTTGTCTCCAGCAGCAAACACCCTGGTGGCCAGATTTGACAGCAGCTAATTGAGCAGTAATTGTTATTAATGTCTCTTGTCTTTGCTGTCCACAGCAATTCTGGTTGTGCAGAGCTTGGGGAAGCAGTGATAATTATTAGGTTCCTTGAAAGGATTGGAAATGTTCTTTTTCCCATATATTGAGAAATGTGAGTGTGTTTGGAATGGGTTAAACGGGTTAATTGTGACCATCAGCACTGTCTCTGTCTTTGGTTTTCCCAGTGATGCTCTGGATTGGTGCTGGTTGTGCCTCTTTTTTGAAGCCCTGAGCCCAAGGAAAAAGGGATTAAAACCATAATGAAGTTAAGTTAGAGGGCTGCAGGCCTGGCCACAAGGAGCAGGGGGCCACGGGGAGCTTCTGGGGACACCCCAAAATTCACAGCCTGTGCCGTGTGCTCGGGTGTCTCTTCTTTCTATCTAGAGCTTTAGGAGACCTGGAAGGACACTGGGGCAGAGCAGGGTGCTGAGGTTTCCCAGGATAAATGTGCTGCTTCCAGAGAAGCTCCAGAGGTGCTGGAGCTGCATCTCCTGGGTGCATGTGAAGGACTTTGTTGCACACAAATTTTTGAATGGTGTTTCCCATAGTAAAAACATCTCTGTCATCTTTTGCCCGTCCTTTATCCTGTACCTCTGTGACAGCTTATTCTTGAAGACTCTTCTGGGCAGCTTGTTTTCCATGAAATCAGGAAAAAAAACCACCCCCAGAATACCTTCCTGCCTTCCAAATTCTTGCTGAAATTGGTTTAACTTTAGCCAAGAGCTGCAAAGGTTTCAAGAAAAACACACATGCACATGGGAGTTTCTACATGCACAGCGTGACTTTGTTAGCTCCACTTCCACATGGAACAGTTTGAAAAGGGTAACAGTCCGAATAATTCCCAAATTCTGAGGGATTAGAGTTAGGACAGTGTGTGGTTTCCAGTCATGACAGAGCTGCTTGCTGAGAGGAGATTTCAACCTGCCACTCCTCAAAGGCTGAAGGCATTTAAGGGAGATTTAGTTTATTGTTAATCTTAGGTGTGCACAGGCATAATTTCCTTTTTTTCTGTGCCAGCTGGGACTTTGCAATCCTTTGGTGCCAACTAACCCAGCCTCTCCTACCTTCAACCCTATATGGGCCAAGTTCCTGATGAGGAAATTTGAAATTATGTGTAAAAACAGAGCAGGAATCTGAGGAGAAGGGCCAGATTTGGAAGTGGATCCTAACTGGCCTTGTTTTTCTGTGCTGGCAGCATTTAAAAAATTCAATCCAGCCTGGTAAGGGCCATAATTGGAGCTGTAAGTCAAGGCAAAGTGACCAACCACATCTGCAGGTGACAGTGGGATTGAAAGAACAGGCAGTGTTTGCAAATCTGCTCCCTGGATCATTTTTACTTCTCTGGAAACACACACACACACACACAAAAAAAAAAAAAAAAAAAAAAAAAAACAAAACAAAAAAAAAAAAACACCAACCCCAAAAAAGGAGGATTAATCCCCAAGTGTAAAAATGAAACCTGAAGTGAACCTCGTTGCTCACTCTAAGTCTGGGTCCTCATTAAGGCTCCTAAAAAATTTGGAGAGAAAATAATCCACAGCAAAGCCTTTACTTTTATCTTTCAATCCTCCATTTCTAAATAAACATGAAACATATCCTTCGTAAACCCAACTGAAGATTAGAGGCCAATTAAATAAATTAAAGTTACATTTCTGAAAGCTTTTTCTCTACTTAATGTGAGATTCAAGTTTTTATATATTTTCCAGGTATATCATCATGGCTTCTCTGGCTCACATGTGATATAATATATACAGATTTTCTTTCTGTTACTTGAAATGACTTTTCATTTCTTTTGTTTTACTTCCTTTGTTCCCTGTGGATATTATCCACGTGATAGAAATGGGAGAAATGGTTTTGGCTTCCTTTTGCCCTGTGACTCCTAATTATCCAATATTTGTACTTTCCCATCCGTTTCAGGATTGGTTGGGGCATTTTTCCCTCTCTGTGTTTTGGATGAGGAAGAACATTTCTATAAAAATCTGTTCTTTGCCTGGAGCAAAATGGCTCAGATACACTGCTGGCTGTAGATCTGACAAGGAGAGGTTTTGAACCATCAGCAACTTTCCTAAAGCTGATATTTCCCTCTGCAGGAGGGAAACAATTCACACAGGGATTCAGGTGCTCAGGCAATTCCCAGGAATGACAGCATTTCTAAAAGTTGTTGTTATTTGAAGAGACAATTAAATCATTGCTGCTTTACTGTGCAAAAGCCTGTGATGTAGCTTGGAAATTCCAGCATCCAAACCCCTTTTCTCTGCCCTTGGTGCCTGCCCACATCAGCTGGTGCCAACAGAGTGACTCTACAAATTTAGGGGATCCCAACCAAATCTTAAAACTGTGTTTCCCCAGTAAGCTCAGAATTATTGACATGACTAAATGCAGGTCTGGAGGGATCCAGGGCTGCACTGGCACAACTTCCAGGAGAGGATTCTCAGTGTTTTCCCTGTTACTGATCCCCACACAAATAAAATGCAGTAAAGACAATCTCCCTTTTCCAGCTTCCAGGTGGTTGTGCTCCTTGGAAAACTGCTTGGAAGTGGATTCACCTCAGTCCTTCCCAGCTGTGAGAAGCTGGAACCTGAACCCTCTGATATTTGCTGAAACCGCTGCAAAACCTTTCCTCCATCCCAGCTCCTCCCCAGTTTCAGCTCAAGACTCACTCCCCATCAGAAGGGCATTATTTGTCCTCATTGGTGCTCTGAGCTGTTCAAAGACGGTTCTGGGATTCTGAAATGCCAGTTTGGAGCCTTTGGGTACAAACACTTTCTGAAGAAGTGTTTCCCTTTCCAGACATCACAGATTTTTACAATAATCCTCCCGTCAGGTGTTTCCTCTGCCAAGCAGCTCCCTGGGAAGTTGGATGCTCTGGGAAGCAGCTCCCTGAGCACTGAGCCCTCCTGACTCAGAGCAGGAGCCACAAGGGTAATGGGGCTCATGGAAGGCTCATTCCAAAGGGTTGTTTGGTTTTTTATAATATCCCAGCTTGGAAAGTTCATAGATTTTGGAATTCAGGTAGTTCTCATTCCCAGTGTACTCTCCTTCCCTCTACAGCCACCAACCTCCAATTCCTGCCAAGTGGAGTATCTGGACTATGGATTTATTATTTTCCTTGCTAATTTTCCATGCAGATGGCACAAGAATATGACAGCCAGTTGTTCTGGAGTTTAATGTGAAAGGTTTTTTTCCTCTTGAGAAGAGCTGGGTGTCAACCAGCAGCAGTGTGGGTCTGTTTTCCACCAGAACTCCACAGAAGGAACCAACTTGGACCAAAATTTCTGTCTGCTCAGCCTGTTCTGAAATCCCTATAAAATTAAAATGCAGACAGGAGCTAGAAATAAACATTTATGTATCATTTATGTACCTTCCCAGTCCCACTGGACTTCAGTCTACCATAAACAATTACTGCACAATAAAAAAGCAAAGCCCTGTATTATCAGCTGATCCTCCCAGGGAGGCTGTATCTGCCTGGTTGATTTGAATTTCAATGCTATTGTTTTGCGTGTGTTGAACTACAAAGAGAAGAAAAGCTTTTTGTTATTCCTCTTCATCAACTGATCTAATGCAAGAGGAAAATTACTGGTAATTATTTTTGCAGCAATTATGCTGGCCCAAACACCAGAAGTGCAAGCACATTCCTTGTTATTTATTACAGAAAGATCTCAAACCACAGGCTGTTTAGAATGCACAGCATTTCAATTCATGACCTTTGATGAAACTTATTTTAATATAGCTTTGTTTTCCTTATTAAATGACAAGAAAGATTAATTACAAGAGATCAGGCAATGCTTTAATGTTGCTGAGTGTATTGCAGTAGTTAACTTTCTTTCTCTGGATAACACCACAACTGCTCTAGAGGGGTTTTCTCAGCTAATTCCAAATCTGGAAAGCCTGAAGTTTTATTAGATTTTATGCCTGGACCTGAAAACAATTATTTTTTCCTAATAGTTGAATTTATCTCAATCTGCAAGGAGCCAGTTGTCTTTTTATAAATCTGCACCTGACGCACATTGTTGTGCACGAAATTTAATAAAGTTTTGTGATGAGAGAAGAGATATCTCTGCTGTTCTAAGGATGCCACTGTGGGACTTGTTCTGTTGTTTGGATCACGAGTTTCTGGGTTCTGTTCCCTGTCCATGCTGGGTATGAGCTGCACCTCCTGCCTTTCTGAAAATGCAGCTCCTGCCCTGCTCCTTCCAGCTGGGTGAGCCTGGAAAACTCATTCCCCACCAGAGCTGGTTGGAGTGCTTGAAAAGTGTCATGTAGGGATTTGTATTATGTTGTTCGAGAAATTATTTTGCCCTGCTTTGGTAGGGGCCATCATTGCAGCTGTAAGTCAAGGCAAAGTGACCAACCACATCTGCAGGTGACAGTGGGATTGACAAGAACAGGCAGTGTTTGCAAATCTGCTCACTGGATCATTTTTACTTCTCTGAAAACACAAAAAAGAAAAAAGGAAAGGAGGATGAATCCCTGAGTGTAAAAGTGAAACCCCAAGAGTAAAAGCGAAACCTTTCTGTCTTTCCCTCAGTGTTACCCCAAACAGATTTTCCTCAGAAATGGAAAATGGTAAAAAAACTTCAGCTTTTTTTGACCTGTGCAGGGCTGAGTTGGACTTAAATGATCCTTGTGGGTCCCTTCCAGCTCAGGAAATTTTGTGATCCCTCAGTCTCTGCTCCTGCCAAAGCAGCATTTTATCTTGAATAAAGTCATCCAGCCTGAATTCAATTGGGTTTTAAATATATCAGAGCAGGCTGGAAGAAAAGTTCATCCAGGTTTATGATGCAGCTTCTGGAGATGAATTCACTTTTCACTAATAAATGTTCATTTCTGACAGCTACACCTCCCCACAAGGGATTAGCTTCTGCATTAATGTTTGGATATTGATATTTGTAGAATAAACATTTCCCTCCTGTTTTTAACTTTTATTTGTAACCCACAATTTCTGCAATATCTGAAACAGAACAGACTCTTTCCAGATGGTCTTTTTGAATATTAAACTTCCAAATGGAGTTAGGGGTCTGGTCCTGTCTTCCACATGGATTTTAAATTTTGGTGAAACTTCAGGAAATGCCTTACAATTCCTGCATGTCTATAACATCATTAATGGTACCTGAAGTGTGTATTTTAATAATTCTTCTTCTCACTGGTGATGTTTAGGATGTGCAATTCTACCCCACTCCAAGGTCACATCCCCCAGACAGATTGATTTCTGAATGTTCTGCTTGGTGATGGGTTTGAGAAACAAAACAAAACCAAAAACCAAAATAAAAACTTTCAACATTAATTTTCTAGTTATTGATTTACTCTAAACCAGTGTTTATTCTGGACTTGTGCATTTTAGATCAGCAAACAAATGCCAGTCTCAGTGTCCCCTGGTATTTTACATTTTCCCAAGCACAGCTCCCATTTGTTGGCATCCCCGAGTTCTTCTCCTGAGCTGGTCCCAGTAACTTTTCCAGATTTGTTTGTAGTTTTTTTGATGTGCCCCAGGAGAGAATAGGATGAGGCAATCCCGCTGAGCCCCGTGTCTGAAGCAGAGGCTTTGAATAAAGGTGAAAGGCTCATTTCACTGACTTCATCACCAAGCCTATACAAATTACATTTCTACATTACTCACAGGATGACTTGCAATTATGTTGATTAATCATATGTTACTGAGAAAATGGAAACTCATTTATAACAGGCATTATTAGTCTATTGTGTCATTTTTGGTTTCTTAAAGCTCTGTTCCAGGGACAATTCCTCTCTCAATGAGCTGGTTAATTCCATTTCGCTTCCACCTTGTTTATAATTAATTTTTAAAAAGTTGTTTACATGAAACACAATTAATTCAACACAGTTCTTTAAAGAAAGGGAATATGTAAACTCATTTAGAAGTGTAATATTTCAATACTGATACTCAAAATAGAGATGTTTCCCAGAGTAATATAAATATGTGAATGTTATTTGACCTGTGGTTTGTTAGCAGCAAGTGACATGCACATTTAATTTTGAAAAGTATATTGACCCTTGAACCATCTTCTAAATAAAAATGGAGCTAATAATGAAGAGAATTTTATGGGATACTATTTATTTAGCTAGCAAAGAGGTTTGTTTATGTAGAAAATGGCACCATTGGCCTCTGAATCTTGGGAAACAGGGAAGTCTTGGACACTGACCCTCAGAAAATATTTATGGCATCACTTTGGCTTCAGATTTTGTGGGGCCAGGGTGTTTTTTGTGGTCAGAAAACCAGAAATCTGCAGCATTATTTCACTGGCAGGATTCCATAGTCATGTCCTGCTTTGAATTGAGCACAACTGGCTCTGCAGCAGCCTGAAAAAAACCAATATTGTTCATTCAGAGCAATAAGAATGGACTGAGTTAATACACAGTACATGTGCAAAGAGGGACTTGCTGAAAGGTTTGATGAGATTTTCTTTGAGATTTGCTCATGGTTCTTTCTCATCCTCTTTTCATGGTTCTTGCTCCCTCCTGCCTCCCCTCTGCAGGCTCTGCTGTGCCCGGTGCCCTGTCACCATGGGGCACAGGTGTGACAAATCCCACTCTTCCCAGAGAGCCTGGCTCCCCCAGACCCCACCTGGCTTTTGGTGGGAGCAAGGAGGGAGCCCCTGGAGAAGGAATTCCTGGCTGGTATTTCCCAGCTGTCTTTCAGTCCCCACTGGAATGCCAGGGCTGCTGATGGGACCTCTGTGTTTGGCAGAAGCTGAATCTGGGCTCCACTTCAGCAGGCACAAACATCCACAAAACACAGAGGCTAGCGAGGGGGTTTGTTCCAAAACCGATCTGTCCAAGGCAGTCACAGACAGCGATTCTGTGTTACTTTTAATTAGTATATTCCTACAGGACTTTAATAAACTATTTACCAATGGATTGCTGTCACAGGGCTTTATCAGTTCTTCAAGCTTCTGCTGCAGAGAAGGTCAAATGTGAAAAGCTCATTCTAAGACTGAAATAAAACATGCCAAGAGTAAAGCTTTATGGCATGATTGACATTTTCCTATTCAGCCTTGCTGAGAGATTGCTGTTCCATCCCTTTATTAATGTGCAAGTTCTCTTTTGCAACCAAGTGATGCAGCCTTTTGTAATTTGGATAATAAAGAGAGTTGTTGTTGTTGTTGATGTTGTTTAATAAAAAGGATGGTAATTTATTGACACTTGGCTCACACAATGCACTGTAATGAAACCCAACAAACTAATTTCAGTCCTCCCCGAGCACTCCATGCTAATTAAAAGCAACGATCAATATGGGCGAGGCGTTGTCAACAGCGGCATTAAAAGGCTGAGCTGTGGCCAAAGGGCTGATGATGGTTTGCAAGGATGAGGCAGATGGGTGGGAGGTGGAAAAGAAACCAAGAATTGCACAGGAGGCAGAAGCTGCAGCTTTTGCTAGTGGGGTTTTTACACTTTCATTTGAGTATTTTATGGATTTTCTTCTTTAGTTTCAATGTTTCATTCGACAATCCCTTAATGAAATTTGTTTCTGCACTTGCTGATTATTGAGGCTCTGATTTAAAAAGAAACTTCCTAAGTTAAGGCATTAAAACTTTGCTAGTGGGTCACATGAAAAAGAGTTTTCCTGCATGCAATCCTGCCTGTGACTTTTGTTTCCTCTGAAGCTGGAGATAAAATCCTATTGCTGCTGCTGGGAACTGATTTTCTTCTTTCAGATGTCTCACAATAAACTTGTAGAAGGCTCCTTGCAGAATTCAGGCTGGCCTGAAGATCACTTCCCTGCTCACCATCCCAGAATCCTGCTCAGGAATTTGAGCAGCCACCTCACTTTTCTCCTGCTTTCTAAAATCAAAATTACTCAGTTTATCTTCAGTTCCACAGATCACAGTAAAAATTATGATCACAATAAAGATCTTTCACAACAGCAGAGATTGTGAACACTTTGGGCATTTCTTATGTGAGTTTTTTATGTGAGTCTTATTTCCCAGTTTTAGATAGAAAATTATTTATGTGAATGTTCCTTGCAGCCCTCAGAGGCAGGCAGATCACTTATTGAAATAGAGCAGCTGCAGTGCAACACAAACAAGTTACTATAATTCAGGTATTGCCAAAATCCCCCTTGCTGAATGATTTCTCAACTCTCATCCATTTAGGATGAGAGTTACCCTTTGGGAGCTGGCTGGATTTTACAGTTTATTCCCTGAAATTCGGTTTGCAAGCTCATCGAGGCTGTTTCAGATGAGGGTGAAATAAATTCTGACAAGAGGAGCTTCCTCAGGAGTGTGTTTTGACAGTCACCAGTCTGTGGAGAGACAAAATCTGGGGGATTTCAGCTTCAGTAACTCACCTGATTGGAATTTTGTTAACTGAGGGGCAGTGTTGGAGTGTCCTTTGTGGAGTTGCTGAGTTCTATGGGGATTAAATTGTGCAGGCTCTCATTTTGTGTCCCTGTGGGTTTAGGTGTGTGCACAAACCTGAGGAAGGAGGAAAAGCAGGATAGAAAGCCCAGATGTGTGAGCGTCTCTTTGGAAAGACACCCCTGTGGCTTTTATGAATTACATCAGAAAAAACAGATCCTGCCTGACCAGTTTTGGAGAGGAGGTGAAATTCCCATCCATCCTCCCTCAAACCAAGGCTCCAAACCACGCCAGGCTGGGGGAAGCCTTCGGGGAAGCCTGTGCAGACAAAGAGCACGAGAAGGGCAGAGCAGGGAGCAGACGGTGGTCTCAGGGGATGACCAGAAGGCTGAGGGCACCCTGATCCCAAACTGGGGCTTGTGCAGCTGCACCACAACATCTAGGTGCTCCCATCCTTTTCCATGGATGGGAAATGAGTCCCTGCTCAGCAAAGGCAGAGAATCCCTGAATGAATTCCCCAGGGATTGGAGAGCTGGCTTGCACAACCCACAGCTGGAAATAAAAGGCTGTTGGGACAATTTTATTTCTGCTTATAAATCCCAAGCTGGAGCCTCAGAAGGAGTAAACACAGATGTGTCTCTTGGGGTCAGTGCCATCAGACCAAGGCAGGGATGCTGTTGAGAACCCAGCTTGTTTTTAGCATTTTTCTGCCCTTCACCAAGACAAAACTGCACTTCTCCACGTAGAGATGTGCCTTCCTCTTCCATCTGGGAAATTTTACAGCATCCTGCACAGTGGAAAAATAAAAAAGGGTGTTGAATATGCCCCTGAGGCAGTGGGATGCTCAGAGTTTCAATAATCACAGGGCTGAGCCTGGACAGAAAGAGTGGCATTAACAGCCCCATGATTTCCAGTCCAAGTAATTCCTCCTGCTCCATTTGCAGATTCCCTGGTTAATGGAATAAATGCAATTCCACTTCAGGACAGAAAGAAGGAAATAGGTAAATTGTTTCTGGAGAAGCTGACCTCTGGCACACACATTTATTTCCCTCACAGCAAAATGTTTGCTTGGAACATAAACGTTATGGTTCAGTGACATCCAAACAAATTCTTGTTTCCTCTTGTTGTGTATCAGTTAGAAGAGAAGTTACACTTGATGGGGTTTTATTAGACTGGAGAAGGCATGATTTCAAATATTTGCTTTAAATGCCTGGAACTGTGTGATCAGAATGACATTTCTCCAAAATTCCAGAAGAAATCACTACCAAAGGTGGGACCTCTGCAGAATTTTTTTTTTTTCTCGTGAGGGTTCTCATGAATCTGGATGCGTTTTGACAATAAAATCCAACCTTCACAAGCACAACTTTCTTCCTTAATATCTGTTCATTTATCCATGAAAATGCCAGTGATAAAAAGCCAGCTTCTAAAATGAAATTTATTTCTCTAATGGTTACTGCCTGAATTATAAATACTCTGTGTGTGCTGGGAAAAGGAAATGAGGCTGAACAGCACAATTTTGAAGCCTCCAGTCCTGCTGCTCATTACAGTCACTTTGTAGCTGCATTTAAAACATATTTTTCTGCATCTGAGAATGTTTCAAAGATGGTTTTGGTTGCCATTGAACTACACAGAGAGTAAATTCTCTACTTTTGTTAAGGGACTCTATGCATTCTAATAAAGGGCAGATTCTAGAACCAGTAAATATTTATGTGCAAAGTGTTGTTCCAACTTTTTATAGAGAGATTAAAAAATTGCTCTGGAATATGAATTTATCAGCGATTTTTCTTTTTTTTTTCCTTACATTTTCTAGCTCTGAAGGACTCAAATTATCATAAAATACCTCAACAATTTCACACTAGTTAACAGAGCAATTTCTTCCTGACCTTTTGGATGCTGATTTTGGCTTTACCCTCTGTAGAGCAGCACTTCCAAGCATGGAGGTTTTCTCTTCCCAAATCCCAAAAAACTTCCCAAAGCTGCCAGCTTTCCTGGGATGTCATGGCAGGGTCACCTGAGTGAGCTCTGAGTCTCTGAGGGGATAAAAGGAATACAGAACAATCTTGGAGAGGTGCAATCATGGAGAGGGAGGAAGAGTTCTTATTTTTAATGCCCAAATCCTGCAAATCCATGAATTATTCACACCACAGAAAACTCCAGCTAATGATTAATGTTGTTTCACACCAGGGCTCAAGTTCACTCCTCTCTGCCACTGCCTTGGTTGTGCTGCTGTTAAATCTTGAGGCAAATTGGAAAATCAGTTTTTGCTCCTCAGATAAACTCACCTCGTCCTGAGGATTTCAACAAACACAAATCCTGTTTGGTTGGTGAGTGCTCCAGGGGGGTTTATCTCACTCTAACAAATCACCCCCTTCCTGCCATCAGTTCTGGATAAAGGATCATCAAATTCTGATAAAAACGAAGCTGCTCTTGCCTGTCAGCCTTTTGGCAGCCTCTGGATGAAGCCATGAACAGTGAGATGAGGACAATCCAGGAGCTGTTTCTCATTTGTGTGTTTGACTGATCAAAGATTGTTTCATGGTATAAAATTGTGGGAATGTCATCTAAAGGCAAAATAATATTATTTTACTTTTTTTTTTTTAATCACAAACTTTTACACCAGCAATAATTTGCTTAAATTCTCAAAATTCTTCTAAGGAGAAACCCCTGTTTCCCTCAAAAATGGCTTAAAACCACCGCAGTCTGCAATATTAGTGTTGTTTAATATTGATGATTATTATATTCATACTTAATTGTACACAAAACAATAAAATCTTTGTAAATTCTTTCACAAAAAACCCCACAGATTATCTTGTTTACAGATGGAAGGGTAGGAGAGTATCTCAAGCAGATCACAGCTGAGTGTGATCCCCATCTCTTGTCCCTTTTTAATATCAGTATCACTCCATTGGTTTCTGTGGAGTTATTCCAGAGTTAATCCAAAGCAAATAATTCTACAACTGGGCCCACTGTTTTTACACTGATTTTAAATGAATGGGCAGTTCTTCTCAAAGTAGCAAGGTCTAAATATTCAACCTCTCCTTCATAATTTTTGATCCCAGTGACTTGATTGGTATTAAATTGGAGCTCAAAGTGTTGTTTGAAAATGGTGTCAAATGCATCCCCCCTGACTTGATTTAAGAGCACTGTGCTAAACCTCAAAATCGTCACTCAAGACAAGATTTGGCTCCCAGTGCTGATGTTGCATCACCTGTTTCTAATCTTTGATTAAAATGGTTCAGTTTGATTATTTCCAGTGACAAATACCATGCCCAGTAGGAATACCCAGTAAGGGATTCCTACAGATTTTCATGTATTCTAATACTAACTTTAAACATTATCTTTACTGGCCTTATCTTTAACAAAAATGGAAGTTTTAAGCTCCATAAGGAGAAAATCAGGGTCTAATGGATTAAACACTTGGCAAAAAAAGGCAGCGTTAAAAATAGCAAAGCAGGTTTTTTTAATCAGGGTGTCAGCAACGAGCCTGGAGCCTACAGGGCTAAATCCTGTCTGTACTGAGGGTGGCTAAATCCTGTCTGTATCCCAGGCTGCTCTGAGCACTCCTTGCCTTTTATCCTCTGCTGGGTTTGGTAGCTGTGGATGAAATCAACAGTAGCCCCACAGATTTCCCAGCTGGTTGCATTACAAGATTGCCAAATTGCATAAATACTCTTGCTTTCACTTGTCAGAAATATAATCCTAAAAGACCCTGAGATCTGAGAGAACTCAGAGATGGGTGGTTTTTCTGGTTTGCCTGATCAGAATTGTCCTTTTTTTTTTCTGTGATTATTCACCAATGGTCAGTCTCTCTTTACATTTTTTTTTATTTAAATACTTCAGCACCAGCATCTAAAAATGCATCTCAACACACACAGAGTCTAAAGAAGAGCAGAAGTGTTTTTCACATGGTATTTCCCATAAAGGCAGTGGCACATGGGATAAATGAGTTTGTTTAGGAGGAAATTCTCCCCAGTTTAACCACCGGGGAATTTGTGTGTCACAGACATGGACAGCATGGGGAGGGGAGAGATGCAACAGGAAAAATTGAGGTTATGCACAGAGAAACAGCTGCTGGTGTTAACATATTACACTGAAATATTTAAGAAGAACCAGCAAGAACTCAGTATTTAAAGAGGAGCTGCTGTGCCTGAAAGGTTACCTGTTTGATCTAATAAAAGGTGTTTCTCCCTAAAATCACACCTCTCTTTTATCCTTACATTTTTATACCTTCATCAACACAACTGCAACTTGCATATGAATGGGATCATAAAAATATATGGGCTTGATCCACGTCTTAAAAATCAATTCTGTTCTTAAGCAGTGTCCTTTAGCCCTTCATTAAAGCTTTTGTCACCACCACAAGTTTGAATCACCTGTTGGGACTTCTGTAATCTGTGTGCAGTTGGTAATGCAGTGATTAGTTCCACATTCAGAATATAATCTCCTTAATTTCCCAGATATTTAGTCAGTACTTAGGGGATTTTTGACATTTCAGCAAAATTTTCCTGTCTTTCTTGTCAGATACTGCTGCATAACAAAATTAAAGTGAAGTCCTTCTTATACCACCGTGTGAAATGCCCTCTTTTAGCTCTTCATTCAAGCAGATCTTTTCCAAGTGATTTATTCTCCACGGGAACAAACAAGAGTGGATCAGAATCAATTTGCTGGGCTGCCCTGGTTCCACAGAGGATTAAAGCTGGAATTTTAGATCTGGTTGGTTCATTTTCTCTGCTGAACAGATCATGCCTCATTGCAGATCACCAGCTCTCTTGCACTGCTCCCTGTGCTGTGTGCAGTGCCAGGAGCTCAGCCTCTCAGTGTCTGCTGGGAACTGGGATGGGAAGGGATCCAGGTGCTTCCCATGGAGTCTGTGCTCTGGTTTTGGTTGGAAGAGTTAATTTTCTTCTCAGAGGCTCGTACAGGGATTGGATTTGAGCTGGAAGGAGTGTGGGAAGCACAGGGAATATTTGGTTATTGCTGAGCAGGGCTCGCACAGAGCCAGAGCCTTTCCTGCTCCTTACCCACCCTAAGCGAGGCTGGGGGTGCACAAAGGCTTGGGAGGGAGCACAGCTGGGACAGCTGACCCCAAGGGACCCCAGGGATATCCCAGACTGGCATCATGCTCAGTGGATAAAGCTGGGGAAGGAGGAGTGAAGGCATTTGTCTTCCCAAGCTCACACGATGGAACCTGGCTTTCCTGAGGATAACTGAGCACTGCCTGCCCACGGGAAGGGGGGAATGGATCCCTTGTTTTGTTTGCATTATCTATTAAACTGTCTCTGTCTGCACCCATGGGTTTTCTCACTTCCACCATTCCCATTCCCTCCCCTGTCTCACCAGGGACACTGAGCCAGGGCCTGTGTGGAGCTGGGCACCCACCTGCAACAGTTTGATTTATTCTGCCTGGCTGTGGCTGCCAGCCCAAGGATCTCCTCCATTAGTATATTTTTCCATGAAAATTTTAAATGGGATTCATCATGTAGAAGCACAAGTAAAACATCATTTCTGATATAAAGAGATTTTCCATTGGTTTTCCTTCATTTGGTACCACACAACTTCTTCACCTTGCAGTCAGCAATAACCTGGTGAGAGCTGGGAATTTACACCAAACCAGACTAGTCTACATCCAGCTATTCCTTGCCCCTGTGTTTTGCATTCCCAAAAGTATCAAATTTCACTTTCAGTTCAGGTTTCCTGTTATTTGTCCCTCTAGCAACTGAACTCTATCCCTCGGGAATGGTGTCCCCAAGACGATGCTGCTGCCGCCTGGGGCTCTACTGCCATCTAGCCAGCTTCCACCCCAATTCCCAGCTTCATCCCAATTCCCAACTCCACCCCAATTCCCAGTTCTACCCAATTCCCAGCTTCCACCCAATTCCCAGCTTCCACCCCAATTCCCAGCTCCACCCCAATTCACAGCTCCATCCCAACTCCCAGCTCCATCCCAACTCCCAGCTTCATCCCAGCTCCCAGCTTCCACCCAATTCCCAGATCCATCCCAGTTCCCAGCTCCACCCCAGTTCCCAACTTCCACCCAATTCCCAGCTCCATCCCAATTCCCAGCTTCCACCCAATTCCCAGCTTCCACCCCAGTTCCCAACTTCCACCCCAATTCCCAGCTCCACCCCACTTCCCAACTTCCACCCAATTCCCAGCTTCCACCCCAGTTCCCAACTTCCACCCCAATTCCCAGCTCTACCCCACTTCCCAACTTCCACCCAATTCCCAGCTCCACCCCAGTTCCCAACTTCCACCCCAATTCCCAGTTCAACCCCAATTCCCAGCTCCACCCCAATTCCCAGCTCCACCCCAGTTCCCAGTTCCATCCCAGTTCCCAGTTCCACCCCAGTTCCCAACTTCCACCCCAGTTCCCAGCTCCACCCCAATGCCCAGTTCCATCCCAGTTCCCAGCTCCATCCCTTCTCGGGCACACAGTGGATGTCCCGGGGGCCGGGGTGGCACCGCTGAGTTCGAGAGAACAGGATTGTTCCTTTGTCCCTGCCCCAAAGGGGGTGGCAGTGCTTGTTGGGCTGCTCAGCTCTCAGGAGGGAGAGCGAGTTGTGCTCAGCACTTGTTCCTTTTCCAAATGTGGCTTTCAAGCTCCAACACCTCGGAGCTGGCAGCAATTTGGGTTCTTTTCACCTGAGCACCGACAGTTCATCAGCAGTTAGAGGAAAACCATTCAGTCTGTTGGCTGAGAAGATGTTCAAAAATCACAGCAACACTTTAAAATCCCAAACATACGAACCCCAAACAACAGCAAAAACCCTTTTCAGGAGACTGCAGGTGCAGAGTTCTTTTGTAGAGCTGCTGCTCCCTTCTCACAGAGCAGATCCTCAAGGAGAAGGTCCCAAAGTGTTCTGTCAGAAGGACAGCAATAGAGAGCTGAACAGAAAAATACACTCATTGAAAGCAAACCAGGAAATGTCTGAGGAAAGAATATCCATGGAATTATATAATAGAAAGCAATCATACATCTGTGGATGCTTTTAAATCAAGCACTCGTTTTAAAGGTTTATTTTAAAGCCCTCTCAGCTCTCCAGGAGCGTGTTCATTCACTATTCTACATCTTTAGCAGAACAGCCAGTGGAGAAAGGAGTGGAAGATGTTGTGTCTGGAAAAGTCCCCCAGTTTAGCTGCAGCAATCTCTGCCAAACATGTGGGATTAAAGAAAGCTTCAAATCCAGCAGCAACTCTTTTATATCCTTCTCCCTCCCTTCCCTTTAGGTGCAGTGTTGGGGTTTGCCTCCAGCCCTGGGTTTGGATGCCATGGGATTGATTCCTCAGTGGGAGCTCAAAAAAATCTCTTCAAAGCCTCCCTGCTGGGCTCTGGGTGATGCTGGACTCTGACACCACCAGAGGAGGGGAGGGGACCCTGGCTCTGATCCTGAGAGCACCAAGGGTCTCCAGATCCTCTGCTGACTCCCAGATCTGCATTCAGGGATTCTTGTTTAGCAAAGCCACCTGGAAGTTTAATCTGGCTTTAAGAAGTGATGCTGCCCTGCTCTGTGCTGCTCTTCAGGCTGTCCTCGTGTGTTATCTCTGTTCTTCCTGTATTTTCTCTTCCATTTCTCAGCATGTTCTCACCAAATACCTCAAACTCCCACAGTGTGGCAAAAGGGAAATAAACAACAAAAACTGGGCCACGGCGATTCTCTTTATTTAATTTTCCCCCATAAAACTGTCACCTTTTAATGGAGCAGAACATTTCTGTACATCCGAGGTGGATTTGGGGGAAGAAAACACCTGGATTTCCACTAGAGGGTGACGTTGTAAAGCTCAAATGGGATGCAAGAATTCCCAGGGCAGGGAGAGAGGCTGGGACAGGGTGGGGGTGGGGGGAAATGCTGCTGCTCTGGGGGTTCAGGACCTTCCTCATTCTCCTCCCAGCACCCTCAGAGGGAAACAGAGGAGCACTGCAGAATTACAGGTTGTTCTCATCTTCCAACTTGGTGAATCAGAAGATAAATGGGAAAACTAATTCTGTGTATTGTTTCCTTTAAAATCTAGTTTATTAGAGGAAAAGCAATTTATTCCACCAGAATTTGTCAGCTGTTGTCCTGATCTTATAAATAATTTGGGGTTTGGACAGCTTTTCTGACTGCTTTAATTTGGAGGATTTAGGTCTTTTCATCCTTTAGAATTAATTTGCACAGCAGCAATGCTTAAACACTAGGAGAAAGAGATAGGAATAAATATTTAAATATTACTTAGATGAAGCTGAAACAACAACAAAACCACCCCATTTTTATCAGAATCATTACAAGGAGATTGCACGAAAATTTTTCTTTCATATAAATGAAAGCAAGATTTAGAAAGTTTAAGCTTGAGCTGACAGATGAGTTTCTGTACACAGGCCTTGCAAAAAGAAACTTCATGACAATTTCATTGAGGTCTCACACTTTGTTTCACGCTTAGGATGAAAACACAAAACATTATCATTTCACAGAAATTCTTCATTTTGTTAAAATACAATTCATTCTTCTACACATTGCCACGAGATCTGATAGCACAAACCCTTTTCCCACTCGATTTTCTGCCACTGCATTATGCATTTCTGAATTTCCACTGTGTACAGGATCTGCTGTTGTAGTTACTCTTGAAAAGAGACACGGCAAAAAATTATTTGTAGCAAATACACATCCAAGGGGCTACACTCTATAAACACCAGAAATCACATCCTTCAGCTGAGCCTGCAGCCATTTCCCACAGTGGCTTCTTGTCAGCAGAGAAAAATTCTAAAAGTTACTCAGACATTGTGCTAAGAAAGAGAGAAAAATTCTTAAAGTTAGATATTGAGACACCGTGCTAAGAAAAGTCCTTTTGTCTTGCTTGCCAATTTAAGAAAAATAATTTTCTCTTAAAATTTTGATCTTCACAAATCATAGACTCACATTTTTCTCTGTTAAAATATCTTAACAGCTGCACAGGAAAATCGGGTCCAGTCCTTCTGTGGGGAGACCCTTCCTCCTCTAATGTCACAGCAACGAAATCAGGCAGAACAGGACAGATACTCTAAGAATCAGAGAGGCGTCTCATTCTCACCTTGCAAATTCTCTGCTCTTTCTCCCTTGCTTTGGGTGTAGAAGGCAGTGTGAGGGTGGAGGGAGGAGTAATTACAAGTTTGGTTACAGCTCCTTATTTCCCTCACAGCAGCTCCAGGCACAGCATGGAGATGCCTGGGGGACAGATTTGAGCTGAAATTGTTCTTTTTCCGTAATGTTCCTTCTTACACTCCCTGGTTTCTAACAATGGGGTTGTGTTGAATGTGAAGTAGACCCAGCTCTGCTACAAGTGTGTTTGTGTGGGGTGTGTCCACACAGGAAATACCACAGGATCCCAGAATATTTTGAGTTGGAAGTGACCTCAAAGATCATCTTGTTCCACCCCCTGCCATGGCAGGGACAACTTCCACCGTCCCAGGCCGCTCCCAGCCCTGTCCAGCCTGGCCTTGGGCACTTCCAGGGATCCAGGGGCAGCCACAGCCTCTCTGGGGAACAATTCCTTCCTAATATCCAATCTAACCCTCCTCTGTTTCAGTTTGAAGCCATTCCCTCTGTTCCCACCACTACAAGCTCTCATAAACGCTCTCCACCCTTGTCACTGTGGCCATTGCTAATCCCCCCACTCAGCCTCTGATCAGGGTCTTGGTGCATCTAAATATAAAGAAGCTCTTGCTCCTGCCAGCCTCTCCATCCATCCTCCACGTCCTGAAAACTCAGCTTCCAGTGCTCCAAGGCATTTCCCAGCCCTGCAGGTGGCTCAGGATCTCAGGAAGACCACTGGAGAATTTACCTACCAAACCCCCTCCCCCTAAATCCTCTTTGGCTTCCCAGTGCTGTCCAACACCCTGGTTGTGTCAGCCTTTCTCTCAGACATCTCCTCACCTCATCATTGCCTGCTGTTCATTTCTATTTAAAATCTGTTCTGCTCTGAAATGGATTCCAGATCATTTTTGACACAAGAGATAAATGTTATCCAGCCCCTCCAGAGTCCCCTTCGAACCTTCACCTCCACGAGTGAGTGACCAAACCTTGGTGCTGCCAAAGCTTCTAAAGATGTTTTTCTTTCTCCCTTACAAATCTCCTCACCCCCAACCCTGCCATCTCCCTGACAATCAAAACCAGAGGATAATTAAATCCTCCACCCTCAGCTCTCAGGAGTCTGAGGCCTCATCAGCACCTGGGACTGATTGGAAGAGAAAAAGAGGAAAAATGGAACAGCAGAGCTGGGGTGGCACTGGAATTACTCCCATGTTCTGCTGCTTTGCCCATTTCACTTTTCATCAGTGGCTATTCTGTCAACACCAGAGGATGGCTTTTATTTGCTTTCTCAAACATATATGGCAACACCATAGCAACTTCTCCTCAATGCAGCAAATCCATTTCTTCAGTAATTATTACCCTAATTAACTCTCAAATGTTAGCAATGCTCAATCTGCTGATTAAATTTCAATTGAGTTTTGTTACTCACCAGAATTAGACCGGTGAAGGCAGTCTCTAAATTAAGATCTATTTAATTGTTCTTCCCTGAATGCTCCTGCAGAGAAATGTATATATTTGTATTTCCAGTCATTTATGAGCACACACCAGTGCTCTGCCACACAATTCCTTACGTCAGGAGCTCACAGGATGAAGCATGAAGACAGCACTGACAGTGAAATGATTCTAAAAACTCTGTGATTTGCATAAATCTCTCTTCCTTTTTCCCCCCTATTTTTTTCAGGCAGCTCTTCACCAGATTCTAGCAACATAATTCATTTCTCTGCTTTCCATGTAGTCTCCTATGTTTGACTTCTCTGTGTTTATAAGCCACAATATGTGGTGTTTATAGCTCCTATATTCTTGGCAGGAGGGACAGACTTTATTTTTCCTTTTTGTTCCAAGATTTTGCAAGCTGAGAGCACTGCAGTAGGTCTGCTGGTTAATATGGGATGGGGATTCATTCACCTGAGCTTTTCTGCTATTTGACACACCGAAGATCAGGACAAGGTCAAATATTTGGACAAAGAACCACCTGGGAATTTTAGTTACAATGGATCTAGATCTCATGGATAAGCCAAAAATTTAAAATAATATTTCTTTATTGTTATTGTTGTTATTGTTGTTATTGTCATTATTGTTATTATTGCTATTTTTTTCTTCAAGAATATTTAAATTCCCCATTAAGGCAATATAATTTCCATCTGCTCTTAAAAGACATATTTTCCTCTTAGACTTCCCATCCTACATACAAACTTCCACCCTTTCTTTTGCACTGGTAAAGGGACATAAATTTAGGACTTTAACAAGAGCAGGACACTGGTCATTCTCTTTGAGAAGGAGAATCATTTCCCCTGCTTTAACTCTGTGAAGAGTTCACCAAGAGCATCCATGGTTCCAGGCTGGGACCTCAGAGCTGAGGGCAGAGAGAGGATGGGACACAGAAAAACCTCTTAAACAGGTCCAGCTGTGACATCCTCAGCCCAACCATCACCAGCATTGACAAAACTTAAAAAAAAAAAAAAAAAAAAAAAGCAGTTTATAGATGGAAGAGGTCACTGCCCATGATTATTATCCTATGGCATCACTAGAACATAAGGAACCTGTATTTTTTTCCCCACTAAAAACCTGCAGGCTTCCTTTAATATCTAGGGTTCTTTGGAAAGGAGAAAAGAACTGAGATGCTAAACCTTGTTTGCAGAAATATTTTGTAAATCCAGAAGTATTTGCTCAGGGTTTCTGGGGGGCAAACTGAAGGTGCCTTGGAAGGTTTGTGTGAGTCCAAGCAAACCAGAAGTCCCAGACTGATGAGGAATGACAGATCCTGAACAGCAGGGAATGAATTCAGTGCAGGAGTCAGCTGCTGAACTTCTACCTCTGTGCAAAAGGCCAGCAGAGGTCTCATCCTTTATTTAAATCTGGAGTTGTGACTCCTGAAAATGCTCACACTTGCACACTTCCTTAGCACAGGGCTGGGAATTTGACATGGGAGGAATTGGCAATCCCAGTGAATTATAATAATAAATGCCTGCATATTGTTTACTTGAAAATTGTAGAAAGATAAATTACTTTCTAAGAACAAATGCCATCTCCCAGAACAAGCTGAAGCTGTTTTCTTCTGGGGGAAAAAAAAAAAACCCAAATGATTACCTGAGAGTGCTGTGGAGGGTGCTGCTCAGACCAAAACCCTGAAAGATGGAAACACCACCCTGTCCCCAGCTGGACCATGGTTAAAGGACCCTGAGGGACACATCCCCTGCCCCTGCCAAAGGACAGGGACGTGGAAAACTGTCTCCAGCTGTTTCCAGCTAATTATATTCCTCCCTCCCCTCAACAGCTTCTCTGGACAAACCGATGCCTTTTTGGGACTACCTAAAAACAGAGGCCAGACAAAATTAAGATATAAAAGCTGTTATATTTATTGAAGGACCTTCAGGTACATTTTGGGCAGATGAAGCCCCCCCAGGGGCTTCACCCAAAAATGGATGATGAGTCATGAGTTTTCACACTTTTATAAGTTTGGTCCATTTGCATATTGGGGGTTAATCCTCCAATTACAGCTTCAGGTAATGAAGTCATTGACCCCAGGTTTGCTCCCCCAAGTCACTTTTGTTTCCATCTCTCTGGCCTGAGGCAGTGAGGTGTCCTTGATTGCCAGGCCTGGAGAGGAATTGTTGTGCCTGCCCAAACTGGGGAAGCAGCAGCTCACATTGTACATGGAGTTTAGAGTTATACACTAAAGAATTGCAGGATTACACACATATGAAAAATATAAAAGCTAAAATCCTGAGGCATCAAAACAGCACTGAGTCCATCAGAGCTGACAGTGAGTTCTGCCTTTATGAAAACTGAGCCAGGATTATGTACAGCCCCTGGAATAGTCGTGCCTGTTCTATCCACCTCTTTCCCTCAGGTGACAAACTGTGGATTTGAAATTACTGGTCTTACTGCTGTTTGCTCCCTCCTCTCTTTCAGTAACTCCAGGCAGGTGATTTAGGGCAATTATGCTTTATTACATCCATTTTTCTTCAATACTTACCTGTCATTTTGGGCCTTTATCTATTCAATCACTCTCACAGGTCCAAGAAGCCCCAGTGTAGAGATGTCTTCTCTGGAATCCTGTCACAGCCTGAGAGCATCATCTATCTCTGGGACCATTAAGTGAAATCCTCAGCTTGCACAGCAGCTCAAATTCCAATCGACATTCCAACAGTGCAGTGTGACAGCAGCACACCAAGGCCATGCAGTCTTCTTTGGACTGCTCTGGAAATACAAACAGGGCTTGAAACTGAATCCTGGGGGAAAATGGGGCTCCTCCAGGCCAGCACATTCAGGACAACATGAAGCACAGGAGGCAGGTTGTTGTAGATGCCAGCAAAGCCAATGGGAAGAATGCTGACTCCAGAAGGCTGAATGATTTATTATAACTATGTTATAATACATTAATACACTATATAAAAGAGGATACTAAAAACTACATGCTACTTTCTCTATCATATCTAACCACTAATAACTCATGACCCTGTTCTCCAGAGTCCAGACACAGGTGGGTCCGATTGACCACCAGGTCCAAACAATCCACTATGATCCAACCAAGCCATCACTCTAGGTAAACAATTCTCCAAACACATTCCACAAGACAAAAACAAGGAGCAGAAATAGAAATTGTTTTCTCTTTCATTTCTCTCTGTGCACCTTTATGAAAAATCCTGAGAGAGAGAGAGAGAAATGTGCTTGCCACAGCAGGTGAAGGTGGGTTGGGTTCCATGACAGCACCTGGGTGTTCAAGCCTTTGGCAGGTTTTGTGTCTGTGTGACCTCTGTCCCAGACAGTTTGGCAGGTAGTGCCTTTCCTGATTATTTTTAAACTCAAGTGGGGTCAAAAGTGCCTAAAATTAGGGATCTGCTGGATTCTGAGAGTAAGTAAGGTTTGTGCCATCAGCCTGGCCATGGGCTCCCTTCCCACACCCTGGTGCAAAGGGATCATCCAATTCCCTCTGCTCTTACCTGGGTCACATCAGGGAAGGGTTCATTTGCTTATTTATTGTCCTTTCTGTGATAAATGTGGTGTTAATGGAGCAATGATATGGCTGGGTTAGAGGAAAGGAGCGTAAGGGTTGTGTCAGGCTCCTTACAAGGACTTACAATTCCACCAATTCCAAGTGCTGGAATTGCAACTGGCCAGGAGACAAAGGAGGCTGATATCCCTCCCACTTTGCAAATCTGGACTGCTGACCTTCTCTCTGATTTCTGCTCATGTCTCCTCAGGAAAAGTTGTTCTTTTAAAAAGTTAATAATAATATCTTTCTCCAAAAAAAAACGGTATCAGACATTTAAAATGTGTTTTTCACTTGACTTAAATGTTACACCAGAAACATTCTTATGTGTCATGATTGTTAAATGAAAAGAAAAATGTCAAGGCTAAGTCACTGCCATCATTTATCTGGCTCTGGGCTGCTTTTGAGCTGAGAGGTGCCAGGAGTGGGATGTAATGTCCCTGTTGTACAGCCACAGCACAAAGTTATTGTGTCCCTGGGATATACCTGGCAGCAAACAGCTTTCATAGGAAGGATAATGAGTTTGTCACCTGTGTGTCACCTCAGAGAGATCAATGGCCGATGACAAAAGCACCCTGAAGTTAAATCTAGGTGGTATTAATGTGAGAAATGGGAAATTATTGGCTTCCTAGCTAGCACTTCCACCCTGACTGAAGGAATCTGTCCTCCTGCATTGTGCTTTGGTGAAGTTGCTGAGGACACTGCATTAAAACATCTCTCAGAAACTCATTAATCTCTCAGAAACTCTCTCCCCCTCTCTCTCTGAAAAGGGGGCTTTGCCTCTGTGTGGCCTGCAGACCTCACCGCAATTATTCCATTATTTGTAGCCACTTAATTTATTAATAGCAACTCACTGTACACTGAGAATGAACTGAGAGCTCCTGAGAAAGGAAAAAACTCTTGGACTGCTTGCCAAAAAAAACCCTTCCCCTTGTTTTGCCTGAAATTCTGAGTCCTGACATTTGCTTCCCTTTGGAAGCTCAGCTGAGACTGAAGCTCCAGACGTTGCATTTTTAACGTGTTCTGTTTGTTGGGACCTTGTTTTACCCCAAGACCTCCTTTCTATCCAAGATACTGATTCAACATGATAAGTGCACTCCACGAGAACGAGGGATCAGTCAGCAAAGCTGGCAGAATCCAGGAGCTCCAGGGAAGAGCTCATGAGGACTCCTATTTTTTTTTTCCAAGAGGGATGTGAATATAAGCTTTCCATCATGGCTTTCTTGGGATTAAACACCAGAAAAATTCCTATATCCTCATGGAGAGTCAAAAGGAAGAGCACATCAGCTCTTTCTAGAAGGTGTCCAGCTCCTGGAGCAGTGATGGTTTAAAGTGTATGGAGCTGTGGTTTGAAAGGTTCAGTGATTTGTAGCTCTGTTTTGTTGAGTTCTGGAGTAAATGAGCATCATAAAACAGCAGTGAAACAGATAAGGGATTTTTAGTGGCTAAATAAAAGGGTTTTCCTTAACTGCTGAATGACTGGGCTTCTGGGGAGGAGGAAAAAGAGAGAGAGGAAAAAGACAGCCAGAAATGCAACAATAGTTAAAAAACTACATGCTAACACCCCAGGTGTGAAGGTCTTACATCTCAGCCTCTCAGATCTTGGTTGAATGGGGAGCTGATCAAATAAAAGATACTTGAAGGATCCTGAATTGTAATAAAAGCACAGATGTAAATACCAGATAAAAACCCATCCCAGCGTAAAGACACGTGTGTGTTTGTGATTCCTCTGCTCCAAAGGTGGGGCTTAATTCCACCCCATGGAGGGAGGCACTACCCACATTTAGCACTGCAGCCAGAGTGGGTTTGTTTCCCACTGCCATGTTAAAGGATGAGTGTATTCCCTTCCAATTTCCCAGGTTTTTCTGCTTTGACTTCAGCACAGCTCTCACAGCTCCTCTGGCAGAAAGCTCTCAGACAAGAGCACTCCTTCCTGACTGAGCAAAAACATCCCTGCAGAATGAGACCCACAACACGACTGAGGAGCCCCAGACAGCGCTGAAAGCAAATCTTTCACCTTACAGAGGCCCTGGAACGGTTTTTCACCCTGCTCTGAGTTCCTGCAGGCAGGACAGGGCTGCTGTGCCAAGGAGGAGAATCTCACTTGAGTCCCTGCTCCTGCCTGCTCGGCGCTACCGCAGCCACCTTCACCCAGCCCCAGCTCCTCCCCTGTGCTGCTCCAGGAGCAGCTCAGCTCCTTCACTGGAAGGTTTTAATTTATGGGATAAACAAAACTTCACCCAAGCAGATAAATCAGGACTGGTGTCTGCAGAGACTCTGCAATTAACTCCAGGCCCTTTAGAAGATGTGGCCAGAGCTGGCTCTGACTGAAGAGAACAGAGTGTGCTTTGCTGTGTGTCTCAAGCTGAATGCCACAAGAGTAAAAACTCGTTCTTGGAACATTTGGAGCTGGGAGATGTGTTTCAGCAAAGATGCTGATGCTGGATGAGGCAGATCAGGCTCCAGAAGGTTGAGCTGTCTCTCTAAAGAGAGAGGCCAGCTCTCTACTCAACCCACTGACACTTTCTCTGAGTCATTTTCTCTTCCTGGCTAATGACTTCACTAATTGGATTTTTTTTTTTTTTTTTCAGTGGCTTTCCCTATTCAGGCTCAGGCTTTGAAAAGTTCACAGAATGCTCCACATTTCTCCTACATTATAAATCTAATCTCTTTTTTATCTTGACTCATGGACTTTTTTAGAAATATGTCCTGTTGGCTCAGAATTGTCACTCTGCCTGTTTCAAGACCAGTTTTGCTCAGGGCTGCAATATCTGCACAGGTCCACGTGTGTGTTCTAAACCTCTGACTCCTACAAACAAGAGAGTCCCATTTTTCAGGTGTGATTGTTATGAAATTGGCAATGCAACTTTAATGACTTGAAGAGAAGATAAAAATATTGAAACCATGGCAACCTCCAAAATTTCAAGCTGATGCCCAACTTTACTCTTTTGAGAAATGCAGCCTGTTCACGATGCACAAATGAACCTCAAGCAGATGTAGTCCATGAGTGGAGGGATTGGCTCAAAACAACCTGGTAAATCCAGCTACTCTGCCCATTTTCCAAGCTAAAAGTGAATTGAAGGACAGCCTGTTCTCCTCTAGTCACACCTTTTCTAGATCCAGCATCTCCACAACTTCCTTTCCTTTCCAGCAGTCTTCCAGCCAGTTTTTACACTCTTTTCTTTTTTATGGCTGTACCTGAATATAAAGATTCTGTTACAAATTTAGTGGCCCTTCTTTTGTTAGGTTCTGCATGGCAAACCAGATATATGAGTCTGGTTCAACATGATGATGATGGTTTTGGGGAGAGAACACAGTTTGCACATTCTTGGGTTCATAGGCTCAGCAGCATGAGGTAGATGAGAAACATTTCTGTGTGGTTCAGGTTTCATCTGCCAACCCTGGTCTCCTCAAAAGGTGAATTTCCAGGCATGAGATGCCCCACAATTCATAAGTGTGAGAGATAAATATGTAAAATATATGCACTAAAGGAAAAAAGGGTCTGTTCCAGAAACACCAGCCTATAAATAAGTTTTAACTGAAGATAAGTTGGTTTCTCTTGCTCCAGTGCTTCCTTTCTCTCTTTTTGGCACCAGGTGTGATCTCTGAAAGCAGCAGAACACAGAGTGCATTAATGTCATTTCACTGATAATGTTCAAGGAATAATTGCCACTGAATCAAATGCTAAAATGAATCCCACATTAAATGCTCACCTCCAAGGATGCCTGTTGATGGCTTCTGTCAAATAACCAGCAAGAGCCTGTCACTGGAAAGCCTACAGAGAAAGTGAGAGATGGCTCTCCTTCCCACTCTCTGCTGGTTTTATTGGGCCTTAAAATCAGTGTGTTTATAATGGTGAATGCATCTTTTTGTTGAGTCTTTATCAAACCAGGTCAGTATGGGGCAAATCACGTGTTGAAGGTTATGTGTGCAAGGCTGGTTCTTTAAAAAAGGGCTTTTCCACAAGCAAATTAAGCAAGAATTTCTGAAAACACAACAAAAATCACAAGCTAAAATGTAACTCTTTCCATGCTGCTTTCTGTTTCCACTTCTATCTTTCACACATTTTGGGATGTGAGGAAGAGCAAGGCCAAGACAGCAGGACAAGAGGGAATTGTGGATGCCCCAAGGCAGGAATGCTGAAGAAAAAGCAGCAAGTTGTGTTTCTGTGCCCAGATCTGTTCACTGGAGCATGTCCATGGTGGGGCAGAGGAGCTGATCCAGGTTCAGCCTTGCACTGCTGAGGATGCCGTGCTGTGCCACACCACATAAACAGAGCTCAAAAATACAGAGATTTGGTGCTTCAGAAGAACAAATAAAACAATTTCCAGCTTGATCCAGAAGTCTTCCACTCAAATATTCACATCAGAATTCCTTTTGTTCAACCCGTGGTGCAGCACTTGCAGGACCTGCTGTCATTTGGTGAAGATTTCTGGGAATTTCCATGGAACCAAGAGGTGTAGACAGGAAAAGTGACACCGAGTGGGTCAGGCAGGGCTCTTCCACACTCTGTCCCTGCAAGGGATCCCCTGGGCTGTGGAACTCAGTGGTTTCAGCCCAGCCAGGGCATTTCAGCCAGACAGGGCCACAAACCACCAACACCACATCCCCAGCACACGCTGGTCCAAAATCACCTCTTAATATCTTTTAATAAACCTAAAACCTTTAACACAGTGTGTCAGAGGAAGAGAAATAAAGGCCAAGGGCCCCTCAGCTTCAAAGCAGGAGCAGCTTTGCATTTTCACAAATACAAACCATGTCTGTCTGCTTAAATAAACAAAGCTGTGAGATAAACACTTCTGCAGCTAATATTATTTTTCCCTTGAAGCCCTTTCTTTTCTGTTTTCCCTCTGTCAAAAAACTTGTTCACCACTGATTTCCCACAGGATTTCAGTTTTCAAGAGAAGGGGGATATAGGGGTTTCTAAGGAAAAAAAATTTCTGAAGTGAAAATAAAGTAATTAGAAGCCACAGGCTGTAGGACCAACAATTTTGCTCTAAAAATCTTCTCATTAAAAAAAAAGCACAACTCATGATTCACACAATAACTGTTCTCAAGTGCAATTTTGGCGTTGAATGAAAAATTCAAGAATGACAATTTTGGCCCAGATATTCTCATGTGAGGAAGAGCTGCTGGCCTGGTTCCATATCACCAGCAAGTGGGAATTCCTAGATCCAAACTAGGGGATGGATGGATGGATGGAGGGATGGATGGATGGATGGATGGGTGGATGGATGGATGGATGGATGGACGGACGGACGGGTGGATGGATGGATGGATGATGGATGGATGGATGGATGATGGATGGATGGGTGGATGGATGGATGGGTGGATGGATGGGTGGATGGGTGGATGGATGGATGGATGGATGGATGGACGGACCGAGACACACAGTGCCTGGTAAAGAAAAATCAGGAAACTCAGCGTGGGACTCAGATAAAACCCTTTTTTTGGTGGGGTTTTCTGGGTTTTTTGTTTAGTTTTTTTTTTTTTTTTTGGGGGTTTTTGTTTGGTTTTAGTGTGGTTTTTTGTTTGTTTGTTTTTGGGTTTTTTTTGCTGCTTTTCTGTAACTTGGTCATCAAGGGACTGTTCTCTTGAAAATTGTTACCCCTCGAAAGTCCTGTGAGTTTTGCTCAGATTCTAGTGTGAGTTTTATTCACATTCTGGTGTGAGTTTTATTCACTTTCTGTGTAGTTGGGAGCAGCATTTTAAAACAGCTTGAGCTATGACTAAATTTCTTTTTGATTTAAAAGAATGTGACCCACAGACTGCAAAGAGAAGAAGGCAAAATGGGAAATGGAGGTCTCAAGACAGTTCTTTGAAAAATTTCTGGCTCAAGTCCTCCTTTACTTCTTTCTTCTGACTCCAGACAGATTTAATGGAGGTCACTGGCAGAGATGTGACTGATGGACACTCGTTAAACTTGGCTGCTTATTAGAGATTTCTCAGACAATATATAATCCATAACATCGTCATAAAGCATTCATTCTCCAAGCTGGAGCAGCTGAAGTTTCTGCCCATGAATACAAATGGAAAGTGCTGTCTGCTGGGAATTGAGCAGTACCTTGCAGCCAGGCAGTTCCCTTTAAATTCTGCTTGAGGAGAAGTTATTTAGTAAATAGAACTTTACAATTTGCATAAAGCTGATTCAGTTACAATGGAAAGTCAGTTTTGGCTGAAAACCTCTGGCAAAATATTTTCTTAGAGTTATTGCTATCTTCCCAGCCAGAATGATTTGATTTACAGAGTGATAAATTCTCTAAATTCTCTGTAGTTTTTTGCAATTTTTCCAAACAAAACTGAAATCAGCATCTGATCTTTTGTATTTAATTTTAAAAAGAAACTCAGAGAAAAAAAAAATCCACTGGAAGAAATGTTGGTGCATTTTATTTTGCATTGCTAATGAGGTGAGATGGCTTTTTTAGAATGTCCAGGTTCAATGAACCCAAACACCTCCCATAGACCAGGGGCTGACAAGGAATGGACTTTGCATTTTGCTATCAAAATTAGCTTTATCAGTGTAGGGCAACTTGGTGAAGAGCTAATAGGAGAAGGCAGGAAAATTCAGATAATGCAGTAAAGCAACAGAAGTTTGAAAGCTATAATGGGAATGTGAGCTGAGCTGTGGAGATGGTTCTGCACCACAGATTGCTGTCATGTTCTAATGAGATCATCCACGAGGAATCAAATTAATACACCGGCACAAACAGCAAATAAGTCAATCAACACCAGTCAGAGAAGTTATGAAAACACTGTGTACTCAAACATATGCTGCTTCAAAATTAAATCATGTCTTGTGCTGCTTAACAAACATTTGACAAAAGAAAAATGCCCAACAGCAGAAGATGGATAAGACAGGAGCTTGGAAAATCAATACTTGTCTAAAATAATGGCTCTCTTTGAAGGTGAAATATCCATACAAGTAGAAGTGGTATGAGATAGGGGGAGAAAATAATGTCATGGGGTCCAAAAGTGGACCTGGCTTGCCTGGCTGTGATGGCATTCTGCTGCTGTGCCTCTGAGCCCCACTGGAAACTAAATCACACAGAATCAGTTGGGTTGGATAATAAAATGGAATGGGAAAATAGAAGTGTTTGAAAAATGAGTGTGACACAAACATAAATATTCTTATTTAGAGGATCTGCTCCAGGTAAATAAATGACTGTGAGTGAAACTGCAAGATAAAGGCAGATTTCTTATGGAATGGATTTTTTTTTAGTAAGAAATTCTTTATTTAGGAAAAAATCCTTCCCTGTGGGGGTGGTGAGGCCCTGGCACAGGATGCCCAGAGGAGCTGTGGCTGCCCCTGGATCCCTGGAAGTGCCCAGGGCCAGGTTGGATGGGCTTGGAGCACCCTGGGAGAGTGGAAGGTGTGGAGAGTGCAATGAGATGATCTTTAATGTCTCTTCCAACTCAAAATATTCAATAATTCTGTGCATTATAATCGTTGAGAGCAGCAGAAATAAATGCTAAGAATAACTTTCAGCTATTCAAATAAGGGGTGCAACAATAAGGAATTAAGAACCGAATCAAAACCCATAAACTGCAAAAAAAAGGAGCTGCGAGCTGTGCTTTCCAGATAACAGCTATTCCTATATACCCGTTTTCAAAGGTTAATTTGAAATGTTTGATCTCTCTAGCAATGCGGCAGCACGATTATCTGTGCAGTGTTGTGGTTTGACTCTTGAAAGTAGGAAATACTTGGTAAGCACCAAAGTAAATTAGCCACTTCTCACTTAACCACTGCTCAGCCCACAGTGTGCAGAATATTTAGACTCGGTGTAATCACTTGAGGGAAACATTGCTGATGTTGTTCCCTCCGAGAAATGCAATTGAGGAGCTTAATGCTAAAAATTGTGAAATGAGCCTTGTGCCTGCATTTGGTTCCAAATCACGAGTTGAGGGAGAATTTAACAGGGAGACAAATGCAGGGGAGCAGCCTGGAGTGTGTAACACAAACAGAGCCTCGATTCAAAGGCCATTAGTGTGAAGGAAGTCTCTTCTGGGACGGTAATGGCTTTTAAATGAGGTTTGTATTGATTTTGCACTGAATGGGAGGAAAGTGTTCCTCCCAGAGTCTAAGGAGAAACAGACTGAACCTTTTCCTTGCAAAAGGCCACTTCAAGGAAAACAAATCGCTTTTCCCATTTAATAGAGGATTCTGTGATAAGAGTTTTAGGGCAAATTCAGATTAATTCCTTGGAAACTTTGGAACTGCTAAAGAGTCGAGCAGGTGTTCACCAGAGAACCCAGTTCCATGAGCAATTCTGTGGGAATATTTTCTGCAAACCTGATAAAACCTGATTCTCATTTAGTTTCGTAGCTGAGGTTTATTTTAACCCATATCCTTTCACAACCCCCTCTCCTATGTGAATAGAAATAATAGTGTTTGGTTTGTAGGTGGTATTTATAAGGCATTTGAGCTTCATTTAAACAGCAGCTGTAATCCAAAGGGTTCATTAGTTTAGTGCAGATCCCCTTTTTCTCCATTTATTCACATGGATACAGCACCAGAAAAAAAGACTGCTGGAGTTTTGCAAGTAGCTTATTATATCAAGGCCCATAAACATAAATTGTGGGTCTGAATGTGGATGTGGAAATCCATAAACCTTAAACCTTCTGTTTGTGTTAACAGAGCTTTTCTGCTGTTTTGCCATTTACAACAATGTAACCACTGAGCCAAAAGGTTAATATCTTTGAAACTGTGGATAATTCTCAACTTTTTTTTTTTTTTTTTTTTGTGCTGTAGAAAAATGATTAATGGGCAATTAATGAACAACAGCAACAACCTTTGCCAAGTATTTATTGGAAGTTGCTTGCATTTTTAAGTCAAAAGAGTGACTCCACACTTACATAGTGGCCCAAGAGCACCATCCTTTAGTGGTTAGAAATCACTCTCTTCTAGGTGAATATTCATAATATATCATTCTTGTGAATGCACACTCTAACCCTGCTGGAGGAAATGCTAGCAGGTATAAGGCCACATTTCTTCCTTCATGGTTTTGGTGTAGTGCTTTGGGGAAGATTTATTCCTTCTCTGGGGAGCAGGGGATGCCTTCAGGAGCTGTAAATACCTGACAAACAATGTGGGGAAGCTGCTCTCCTGCTAAAGCATCTGGGAGAAGAGTTCTGTGATTAAGATGCAGATCTGATGTGCAGTGAAATCTGTTCTTTGTCACATTTGCAGCTTGTAAGGTTCAGGCTGCTGTCACTGAAAGCTTAATAACACTTGACACACGGTGGCATATTTATGTCTTGGTTAGAAGGGTCCTGAGAAGCCTATAAAATCCCATTTAAACAACACAAAAAATGTGTTTTCTAAGATTAGTTATTAGAAGAATTTGTTCTGTACATAAATATACACAGTTATGTAATGTTTGAAGCCTTCCTCCAGATGTTTTGTGTTTTCTTCCCCTTTTAATTCATGACACCTGCTGTGACAACAGCTTTCTTTTTACAACAGCAAGAAATGTAGGCAAGGAATACATATCTGTGTTACTTTCAGGGGACAGGGTGACAGAATTTGCCAAAGTGCCTGCCATGTGGGTAATTAATTGCATCAGTTACCTACAATCACAGTGATTTGTTTGGTGTCTCTGACATCCTAATGAGCGCATCCACTGTCAGCTCTGAGAGCTCCCTCTGAGAAATCCATGCCCAGTGCCAGTGCCAGGCATGCCAGGGATGGGCAGAACACACTGGCATTATGCAGGGCTTGGCTGCTCTGCTGCCACAGCCCAGGGCACAGCTGTGGGGCTGGGTGGTCACCCCGAGGCTTCCCACGGGGCCGAGCCGCCTGACAGAGCTCAGGAGAGCTCTGGGTTTGGCATTTGGAAAAAGTTCTTCCTGAAAGGTCACTGCTGGGGGAAGGAGAGCTCCCTTTCCTTCTGGGGGTGCCTGTGTGAGCCACACACCACAGACACCTCCTGACAGCCCTGTGGAGCTGCCTGGGAGCTCCCACCTGGGAATGGGGCACAGCACCTGCCCTGGGAGCACAGGCAGGCTCCAGCCCTGCCTCCTCTGGGCTCCCAGGAGGGTCCTCACCCCTCTTTGACTGTGCAAGCAGAGAGGAAATGAAACATCCCATCCCAAAGGGATGTCAGTCACAGAGCCCTGCACATTTTTCCAGTGGTTTGGGGCTGTCATAAACACTGGAAATTGCCGTCACAACGGGTTCCTCCATTTTGCACTTCTGTTCTTGCACAAAGCCCCTTTGTGTGACACCCAGAGCCTCAACGTGCTCTGCCTGCTGGGTTTGGATTGAACTGTTGTTAATTATTGGAGCTCCCATTTTTTCCTGTGTCTCTGTAGGTGACAGAGCAGCCAAAGGGATCCAAGACAACCTCCAACAGATGCAGGTCTTAAAACCATCCCAAAAATAGCACACAACAATTCTAAGCTGAACTAAGAGCAGCCCAAACTTCCCCCCCAGAACACCCCCTGCAACCATTGCTGCAAACGATTCTCCCCCATTCCCATCCCCACGTGAGAAATGCAGGATTGGTGGGATATAAACTCACTGCTTCACCCCTGGTGTGAAGCAACAAAACCAGCCTGGCAGGGACCAAAGATGAGAGAATTGTAAATAATATGAGGGGCAGCTGGGACCCAGCCTCGGTGGTGCCAAGTCCTGCTTCACTCGACCTCGGTCAAAGCTGTGGCTCAGCTGTTCAGTGGTTCCAGCTGGTTCTCCTCTCTTTCCTGGGAGAAATTTCCCTATTTAGTTCCATTTTTCCTGGCATTTCATGACAAAGCTCTCCACTTCAGAACCACAGCCCGCCCAGCACAGCTGGACTACAACAACAGTGCAAAAGGAATAATGAGAGTTTTTTCAAACCAGCAAATTTGCAGGAATTTCATTAGGATTTATGTTCTCGTGTCTCACAGGTCCTTTTGAAAATTACTTCAATTTAAGGTGAAATTAATCTTTCCTAAATATCCATCATGAGGGGCAATACATCTCAGCTATGATACAATGAAATGTCCTTTGAGAAGCATTAACCTAAAGTAAATTCTGATTTACTCAAGATCAGAGCATGGGCACGAAGGTTTGGAGATGGAGAAAAAATGTGGGAAGGTCATTATTCAGATCCTTCAGTTGTGTGAATCTGAATATTAATTATAAAATTTCATTTTTGATTAACAAAGAAGAGCTAACTGTTTTAACATATGGTGCCAGATGTTATTGAAGGAAAAAAAAAAAAGAGAAAACTGAACTAAAGCTTCTGTTATTTCTCCAAATATGTTACTCTTTTCTCCTAAACTCTTAATTAATTAAGAAAACAATTTTTAAAAATAATTACTTTTAAAAAACATCTTTTGAAGAGACTCCCAGTCCAAGATAAAGCTGTCAATCTTCTCTGGAGGAGGAGGAAAATGCTCAGATCTGGATTTCTGAACTGCATGGTTCCACAGCTGGAAATGACAACGTGCAGAACAGAAGTGACTTCTTATCACTTTGATTCTTGGAGTGAGTCCAAAAGAGATCTTTGCTCAATGCTAAAACTCCTTTCTCATTCCTTTTTTTTTTTTTCCCAGCAAATTTGGCAGCAGCAACTTTTGATTTGAACCAAGAAAACTTTTCCTAAAGAGAATTTTGTTTTACATCTCTTAGTGAATAATAAAGTGTTCACGTTAAAGGCATAGACTAATTCTGCAACGAGTTTTGTTCTGTTTTTATGAACTTCCTGTGGGTTCACTGCCTGTTTTTTGCTCTGGCCATTAGTTTATATTTGGTCCAGCTGCCCTGGAGCAATTCCCACCTAAAAAGAAGCAGCAGGGAAAGAGAGAGAAATGATGTAGAAAAAGTTGGAGCCAGACTGAGAAACTAAGGAGTAACAAGAGCATTCAGCTGTTTCTGGGGAGTTCAGCAGGGACATGACACAGATTTTTAGCTCTGAGGTAACCAAGCTGAGCAATATTCAAAGGTCTTTTTGACCCAGGGAAATTCTTTCTCGTGTAAAGAAAATTCCTCTGCTCTGGTGGAAGATTTTCGGATGGAGGTTGAGATTGCTGTCACACAGAATTGTCTGGTGGCGGTGATGGCTGTGTCTGCTGCCCAGCTGGGCACGTGGCCCAGCTCCTCCTGAGACAAAAAGAGGATTCTAAAGGAACTGAATGTGTTATCCTGCCAACAGCATCCCATCATTTCACATTGGGATGTGCCTCCTCTGGAAATTCCTCAAGTTTCAAGCCTGTTGCTATAACGACTGTGCAACCCTGCAAGAGAAGCTGAAAACTTCTAACCAGGAATTCTGGAAGTCCACCCCACTTTACGTAACCCTTCCTCTTCATTCTGGGATTTCTTGGAAAGGAAGGATATGTAACATATTCAGAGGTTAAAACGGCATCCTGCTCCCTTCCACGTATTTTGGGTAAATTCAAGTCTTAACCTCAGCAAAGATCAAACCAGTGGGTGCCATTTTCCAGGAGAGAGATGCTGGGAATCCAGAAAAACGTGCTGCTTGCACACACAGACTCACCCTGCTTTATTCCCAAAGTGTCGTGACTAGAAGCCAGTGTTCAATGATTGTAATTTCACACAGCACTTGCACAAGAGAATTTGACAATTCCATCTCACAACTTTTCCCCTGTATTGTTTGGATAATTACATTGTCAAAAATTACTTATCATACATTTAGCACTTAATACCCATTTATTATGAGTTCATGTAACTGCTATTTAAAGAATAATACATGCTCACTCCTTTCTACGCCATTTGATGCCACTTTGATGTTGTAATTGCTGGTTTCCTAGGATATTATGCCACAAAACCTGAAGAAATAATTGGTTGTTTCATTCCAGACAATACGTTCTGGAGTTGCACAGAGTTTTTAACTGGCAGATTTGTAACAGTGCAAGGGAGACGTGAAGGGAGTGAATGCCAGCCATGGAATGGGATTGCACCAGGCAGCTCCAGGAGCTGCTGCTCCCTTTGTTCAAAGGAAAATGTTCCCTTCTGCAAATGCTGGGAGTTTTATGCCTTTGGGGGATGCTCTCTGCAAGACTTTGGCAGCACGGGGTGGAACGAGTCCCAAATGAGATGTGAAATTGAGGTGACTAAAAAACCCCAGCTCTTTCACTGCTCAGCTATAATTATTTCTTGTTTGCAGAGCACACGCTGAAATCTGCAGGAATAACTGCTGGGTTTGTGGGGGATTGTTTTTGTAAGTGCGTGAAAGCAAAATGAAGGAGTATCTTGCAAGTATATTTAAAAAGCACTATTTTAGCTGAACTTTTGTCGCTTGTTAACTCTGTTATGAAGTGGTGGTAAAATACTAATACATGTTCTTTTTCATCTACATTTATTTATAATCTACATTTATTTTGCAGCAAATCCTGTTGTTTGACTAGAAAATGTTGCTACTTTTATCCGGTTTTAAATTGTTTATAAACTTTTAAGAATTGTTTATAAACAGTTGAAGTTACTGTCACTTTCCCTGGTGGTATCACACAATTGTTGCACACAGTTTTTACAGGCTGTAAATAACTGGGATGAAATTTGTCACAACTTCCAGATTGGTAAAGTGGGTAAGTGAGCAGATAAAAGATTATTGTTGTGGCCACTTTTATTTTGGAAGAAAAAGCCCATGGCAGGAACTGTCACCCTTTGAGTAGCTTTATGTGCTTGGTTTCTTTAGGAAAGCATCAAAATGAGGAGGTGGAGCAGACATCACTCCGTGTTTTAAGTTATTCATGAATTCTCAGGGTGGCCTGACCAGAGAGTGACTCATCATCCAATCCATTCTCTGATGACAGCCAGACAAACCAAAACAAGACATGAAGGTTATAATTCAAGTTTTAGAACAGACTATTGAGCTTTATGGTAGTTTAATTAAACACAGCAGGGCTCCTACCGTCATCTTAATTAAAAGAAACTTTCTCACTGTATTCAACAAAAAGTAAATGACACAAGCAAATAAAGCAGAGGCTCTGTAATGTGAGTTGCAGTGTTCTCAGGACCTGCCAACAAAGTTTGTTGCTTTTATAGCCTACAAATTATGTACCTCAGGAGGATCTGGGAGAGAACAAGCTTAAAAAAATGAAATAAAATCCAGCCTTCATCAGCAAAGCCCAGCCCAACCTTTTGCTTCCTTTCAGGGCCTCTGGTTCCAGAGCAAGGAAAGTTTGGCTACACCTGAGGAAGGTGTTTAAGGGCAGAATTAAGGTTCGGAGCCCTGCATGATGTGTACAACAATCACCAAGAGCTGTTCACAGATAATACCGAGCCTTTAGCTCAGCTTTTTGGTGCTAGAAAGGCTCTAAGTGTGGCTACCCATCCCAAAATTGTGCCAGGCAGGTGGTCCAGCTGCAGAATTTGGGTTGGACGCTTCAGACCCATTTCCAAATGTCTGTTTGTGGGTTATTTCAACATCACAACAAACCTTACAATAAAGCAAACCAAATCTAAAGCCGTGTCTGTGCTCCAAGGGTGTAAAATGCCCCTGCATGCTGTGCATGTGATCTGAAATGTAAAAGCTCATGCTGGACCCAGCACCCCGTGGTGATGCTCTGCTGTTTATAACCCAGCCAAAACAAAGCTGAATTCCTGCAGCCTGCATTCAGCAGTTTGCTCTATGAAATGCTGATGGCAAAGATGCCTTTATCAGCTGTGTGATGCTTCAGATTGCAGGTGTGAGCTGGATCATCAGCAGAGACAATTTCTACAAGCAGCAGTTCCTTTTTTCTAAAAGATGTGGCAGATTGCTGATGGTTTTCAAGTTCACTTGTGTTTGCCTTCTTTGACACACATACACAAAGAAGATGCTTCTAGAAAACAAAAGAGAATTAAAGGTGTTAGAGAGAGATAAACAGGGGTGGTGCTTACTGAAAAATCCCCAGCTGAGCCTGCAGGATTCTCCAGGTTCAGTCTGATAAAATATATGAAACATTTCCTTTTAAAGAACTCCTGCCTTAAATGCAAGAAGGGACCCTGTAGATTAAAAAATAAATTCCCGGATAGTTCTTTAATCCAAGTGTATTAATTAGAAACATGAGGCAGAATGGGAGACTGAGCCTGCTGAACCAGAAGGCCAAGAACAATCTGAAATGTTGCTCTACAGAGGCAGTGTTTATTTTTTGTTTAACACAGAATAATCATCGACTTTTGCCAATTTTTTGATTGTTGGGATGAGGGGTCTCATTTCAGAATTTGATTTTCCAGCTGCTTTTGCTCCTTTTGGTGTGAAATTAAACATGAATCAGAGACATCTGGAGTTTTCTGTCCCTACATTTGGGGACAGAAATTCATTTGTTTCTGTCACTTTTGGGGTCTCAGAGCACGCAGCCCCATCCAGTTCCTTGTACAAATGCCTGTGGATCTCCAGGTGTTGCTCTCAGGAGGTGCCAGGCTGTGCCCAATCCCTTCTGCAGCTGCAAACTCAGGAAATTGGGAATCTTCATCCAGCCTTGGACATGCAGCTCCTCACCTGCAGCTTTTCCATGGCTCATCCAAACCAGGCCATGCTGCTCTCCCACGCTGCCCAAACCCTGAGTCAGACACAAGAACTGGGAGAAATTCCAGCCCTGCCAGTGCCACTGAGAGGAATTTTGAGGTCCAAGCATTTCCAAAAAGCTCTGTCTTTGGGGAAAGGTTCTAGAACCACACCCAGAACTGAGATCTGGTGTAGAACAGGGTTGTGTGAGTCGGGAATCTGCACCAGGCTGCCACCCAGCAGCGTTCTGTGTGGAATTGTCCTTGGCTCTGCTCCCCAAAGGCAGAGCCTGAACAGAACAGCTCAACAGGCACAGAGAGTGGTGAATCCTCCTGAAAGCACATTTTGTAAAGGATCTTGCTTGGGGAATTCAGCACTTTCCCAGTGTTATCATGTCCCTCTGCTTCTCTGGAGTGCCCATGATTAATGACATGTAACCATTACCTCTAGCAGTAAGATTTTTCTGAATAACAGGGGAAAGGGTGGTGTTTAAAACATCTTCAGTTTGGCCATTCAGGTGTCATTCCCAGCCCATTTTTTTCTTTAATTTCAAGGCAGTAATACTGAATATTCTCACGGGATTTTATTCCCATCACTGGAATGATGTTGATGAATGTGTCAGATACAGAGGACTCCAGTGCTGTGATCACTCCACTCGTGATGTTGTTACAAATTTTATGGCACCTGTTCCTTTCATATTGACATTGTGCTTCTTGATCTCCTGGGGTTTTTTCCTCAAAGATAAATACCAAAAATGCTGGAGAGGATTGGGAACTTTCGGTTTTGTAGTTTATATTTTATACTTTGTATTTTGTATCTTGTATTTTGTACTTTGTATTTTGTGTTTTTAATTTTGTGTTTTGCTTTCAAAGTTCTCCCTAGGGAATCAGCATCTTTAAAACAAAATATCTGGTAGATGTCCTGTCTGGGTTTCAGCAGATCTCCTCTCTTCCATACTAAATCCAGATTTTCCTCTGCCATTCTACACAGGTGGTAATACTTAAAGCATTATTTTGCAGCTGAAAGTTTCTCTCCACATTACATGAATTTTCACTCCACGACCACCCACTGGGCAGCTGCTGTGGCATTGTTGCTGAAACCTCCTCATGAACAAACGTTCAGGAACGGGTGAAGACTGAACACTGAGGATCCTTATTTCAATGGGAAAAGGGGAATATAGTTTTGATAAAACATTATTGTGAAAGGTAGCAACTGATGATCAAAGAACACATGCAGAGACATTGGGAATCGGGCCTGTAAAAGTGGATTATTTAAGCAGTAGAAATCAGTGGATTATCAAAAATTACAGTTTTAGACCTGGTGGGAACTTCAAAATATATTCAGCAGGTGTGCAGTCACTGGTGTGGGTTTGAAAGGAAAGGCAGAAAGGACAAAATAGGGTCCCCTTTTCTTCATCGTATCTGGGGCAACAAAGCACATCGGTTCTTTAATAAATCTTTATTGGAATTGTTCCATCCAGGCTGGAGCTGCTCCTGGAGTTCAATTCCCGTGAGCACATTGCTCTGAGCCCGAGTGGTGACTTCCAGCAGTTTGTACCAGCTCTGATCTGATTCTTTTCATAAAAATTGAAGATACTATTTTTAAATTTCATCTGTAAAGCCTGGGAGAGGTGCAGGGGGTTCAGGGGGCTGTTTGGCTTTGTGGCAAGGCCTTCATGTGGTTTAGGAAGAGGGGCCTCATGCCACCACCAAGGCCAAATGTAATTTATTGGGTTTCCACCTGAGCAGGTTGCACTGTCTCTTCCAGGCTGGGAAAGGCCCTTCTCTCCCTCAACACCCTCATCCCACAGGAAAATGGAAGATGGAAATATATTTCAGCAGATACAGATGTTTGATGTTTGACACCTGACAAATGTGAGCGTGGTTTCCTCCCTCTTACCCCCTTATCGTCCCCAGTCATTGCATTTGCATTGTAGCATGTAATTAGATAACTCATTAAAGTGATATTCATTTCGAATTGCAGGTTGTGTACTGGGTTTCGCTTTTAAAAAAATAAAATAAAAGCTTGTTCCTTTCAGCCTTCTCTTCCTCAGGCAAAAAGAGCTAATTAATAAACTCCAACCTCTTACCATTGTGGCTCTGTGCTGTTAATGATGAGAAATCAGAAAAGACCCCAGCACTCCCAGGGGAGAGCTGGTGGGCAAAAGGAAAGTTCTAGAAATGAAAGGGCTGTTGGGCAGCCACTGTTTAAAGAGGGAAAACTGGGAGGCTCTGGGTGCTGCAGCTGAAAGGACCAGCAGGGCTCTGCTGCCTCTGAGCACAATAAACCAGGAGGGAAATACCAGCCTGGAACACGTTAGGAACTGAGGGAAAGGTCTTTATTTGCTCTTTCAGCTGGTGATTTAAGCCTTGACTTTGAAAGCAGAGTCCCAAACAAGCCTACAGCAGAGGCTGCCCTTGTTTTTCTTACTTATTTTCTTTCTTATTCCTATTTATTTTCTTTATTATTCTTTCCCGGTTTAATGGTAAGGAGTTTATTTTGGCCAGGGGAATGGATCTGCCTGCACAAACCTCCCTTCTAAAAATGCAAAGGTGAAGCTGGTGTTGAGCAAAACAGGAGGAGAGGGAGGTCTGGATTCCATGGGGGCTGGGGGCTGCTCTGTCCCTCCCTCCCACCCAGCACGGGTGGGAACAAGGAGGGAATGTCCCCAGTCAGCTTTCCCTGGGTTCCCAGGGCTGCTGAGGGCCTCTCAAAGGGCTCTGCTGATTCTCACCTGCCTTCCTACATGGAAAAAAACCCCACAGTGCTGGGGGATAACAGACTGCTCATCCAGTGCTGGACACCCTGGGTTTGGTCAGCCTGGTCCAGGTAAAACTGAGGGGTTTGGGAGAGTCACGTGGTTGTATACCCACTTTATTTAGTAATGATCACTTTAATTTGATGGTCTTAGAGCTCTTTTCCAACCTCAAGGGTTCTGTGATTCTCTGAATGCCCCTTTTTGTTGCCACTGCTGTGCAAAGGTGCTTGAGTGCTACTTGAAACCAAAACTGTGGAGGCTTGAACTCCTGGACTTTGAGCCTTTAAGGTGAACAGGGAGGATCTTCAAACTCCTATGAAGGAAAAACTTGGTGTCATCTGGTTTTGTGAGCATAGAAAGTAAATTAGTGTTTAAAGACTGTAAAATCAGCCTCAAGTCGTGCACAAAACTCCCATCCAACCTTAACCCCCACTCCAGCAATTTCTGGGGAAGCACAGTCTGGAGACATTGTTATTTTTATGTTAACGATTATTAGGGCTGTGTACAAGGTTCATTGACCTCCTGGTGCAGAGGTAGCACAGCTGAGCATCCAAACTGGCATTTTCACACCACAAACTGAATTTATCAGGTTGAAAAAGAACTCAGCTTCTCTTCTCTCAGGACCTCCCAAAGTTCTAATGCTGAGTTTTACTTGATAGTGAAATAAATTTAAATGAGAAGTGGTGGGACTGGCTTAAAAGCAGAAACTATAGCCTTGTGTCAGTATAAATTCACTTCTCCAGGTGTGGTAAAGCTCTCTCCTTGATGCCTTTCTCTCTCAAACATCCCCTGATGGCTCAGCATCACTTTTTGCTCGTGGTGACTCATTTGGGAGGTATTTTTGTTCCCTGGCATTTGCATTTTCTGTCACCCGTTCCTTTATGTGTTCTGAACACGTCCAACCCTATTCCCTCTGCAATGAGGAGAGACACGGTTTACAAAATATCTGTACAGTAGCTGCCATTAAAAGACATTTTGCAAGCCAGGGATTCAGCCCTGCTTAAACCCAAAATAAAGCAGCCACCCAAAAGAACTCAGCCCCACCAAGCAGTTGATTGGAGAGAGAATTTGGTGAAGTCCAGACTCAGCCTTGCACTGCGGTTTCTATGAATGTTTATGAATCATTAAAGACCCCCAAGATCATTGGATACAACCTTTGAACATTTACATCACTGGAAAATTTCCATTGTGGATTCCATTTTTTAATCCAGGATCCAAAGAAGTGCTTTAAATCAGATTTCAATTCCAACAACATAAACATGGGTTCAATCAATTAATAAAAACAGAGCAATTTTGATGTAGGCATTGTTTTCTCTGAAAACAGAATTTGGCAGTGAAAAGAATTTTATTTGTCTCTTATATGAACCATCTGAAGCTTCTGGATTTTCAGGGTTTCCTTCAAGATGATTTATCACAAGGTTTGCTTCCTTTCTCCCCCCGCCCCCCTGTCTTTATCCTCCTTTCTCCTCTGTCCTTGGAGATTTTATTTACCGTCCTTGATGGATCCTGGAAGTATGGAGGAAAGAGTACAGAAATGCAAATAACTGGAGAAGTGTCAAGGTTGGCAAAATATATTCAAGAAAAGCCAGATATTTTGTTGGTCTCTGGGAATATTATTTGCATTTTGTTCTCTGCAAGAAAAGCAATTTTTTGGTGTGTGGTACTCCTATATAGACTCAGCACAGGAGAATCAGCTTCTCAATTTCTTAGCTATTTTTCCAACTAATTTAATCTCTGTTCATCAGTTAATCCACTGAGGTTTCTTTCTAAACAATATTGATGTCTGGAAAAGTATTGGTTTCATTACTTGCTGTAATGGAATTACACACTGCTTTTTGTGCATTTAAAGTCAAGCTGTAAATTACAGAAATAACACTTGACATCTGCAGAGGTGACTCAATTCTGCTAAAGCTTTTGGATCTTTAAAATGCATTTCTGTAGCCATTGGCCCTTACACTTACAGTAATTTGGGGAAAAAATACCACCATAAATCTCCAGTACAGGCTTGTACTTCTGCAAAATGATTCTCATTATTTTCAAGGAGTAATTCTATACTCTGGCTATTGGGTTCAAATTCATTCAATTCTCTGAAAATGGTTTTTCTGTCTGCACTGCAGATCCCACAGAGTCCATCAGCTCCAGGACCCAGTGGAGATTGCCCAGTCCTTTATTCTTCCAAACCTTCCTCAGAGAAGCCCCTTTTGATATTTACAGCTTCACCCATAAATATTTCTATGACCCATAAATATTTCCTCATGAGCCTTCAAGGTTTCAGGGAGCTTTGGATGGGGCCAAGCACTGGTGAGGAATTCTTTCCTTGCTGCCTCTGATGTGGGAAGAAAAACCCTCTCCTTGGCCTATGAGGAGGTGAAAATCCTCCCTTTGCCAGAAGGGATCCCTTAAAATACAGCAAAATATTAATGTAAGAAACATCTACAAGAGCATGTAGTGACAGGACAAGGGGGAATGAGTTCAAATTGAAAGAGAGCAGAATTAAATTAGATATTAGGAAAAAAGATCTTTACTGGGAGGGTGGTGAGGCACTGGAATGGGTTTTCCAAAGCAGCTGTGGCTGCCCCTGGACCCCTGGAAGTGTCCAAGGCCAGGCTGGACAGGGCTGGGAGCAGCCTGGGACAGTGGGAGGTGTCCCTGCCGTGGCAGGGGTCGAATGAGATGATCTTTGAGGTTCCTTCCAACCCAAACCATTTTGTGATTTTATAACTTATAATCCATCACACAGAGCTGTTAATTTCCCTTAATGACTCAATATGGCATTAGATCATATTTATGATTATATATATATATATGTATATATGTATATATGTGTATATATTTATAAAATAAACATTTAGTTATATTATATTATATTATATTATATTAATTTTATATAATTAGCATAAACTTATTCTATTCAGCAGTCACGCATCCATTACACCTTCTTAATGTACACCAGGAATTCATTCATCAATATTTCATGTACAATTGATTGTAGAACTCATAGCAGAAACAGCAAATTCAGATTATGATCTTCAACATGTTTAATCCACACAGCCAGAGAACAATTTTTTTTCCAGCTGTGTGCTTTGCTCCTTTCTTTGTTGATTGGAGGGGATTTTTTGAGGAGACCACTTTTAACACATAAGCAGAGATGTTTCTTTCCCTCCCTTCTAAGACATTTAGCAGGGTTTGGCTGTGATTAAAATACTCCATTGGAAATGGGTTGTTAGGAACAAAAGAGACACTTTAAATGCATATTTAATGCATGCAATTAAACAAACGAAAAAAGAGCAATATCACAATGCATTTCCTCATTGACCTGGGTGATAAAAGACTTTAAAATGTGCATGAGGGTAAAAATGGTGGAAATTCAGTATTTTTCTCTCAGAGGCAGCACTCAGCAGTGGCCCATGAACTTCTGTACATCAGTTCCTCACTGACAGCACTGAGCAAATCATGCAGCAGGATTTTATTTACTCCAAACTACATAAAATGAAACAACTCATTTCCATTATAAAAGAGGATCCAGGATATTAGGAAAGCCAGAATGTTTCAAATCACAGCGTTGAAGGAAAACAAAGCTCTTCATTTTCAGCCAAAAGGACACAGATTGTTGGATGCAGCTAATTACAATTTATTAATTTTCTTAATGTTTTTGCACTGTTGTTTTCCACTAATGTAGGATATAATGATCTGCCTTAGAAATAGAAAGATAAGAATTTGTATTCCTTATGCATTTCTACAAATCCCAACCTTGACAGCAAAGGCATTGTATTTCTTATTAAATAACACCACTTTGTTTTTTTAGAAAATAACAATTATTCAGTTATCTTCAGAACTGAATCCATTAATCCATTTCCTTTTATCTCTTCTCTTTAAGACCATGCTGGTTGATTTCTAAATATTTTTGGGAGGTTAATCTGTCGCAAAAAGTTTAGGTGACAGGCTTGGGTGAAAAATCCTCCCTGCTGCATGGGAAACGATAAAAATAAAAAGAAATAAGAACAGAAGACCTAAGAAGCTCTCTGCTGTTGGGAGCAGCAGAGCCTTGACAAGTAGAGCAAACAGGATTTCTTATTTCAGCAAAGGGTTGTGAGAGTATCGTGGAGCCAATGAGGGAGCCCCTTTTACACCCTAAAGGGGCAAAAGATAAGTAGATTATGCACCTCTGCCTTTGAAAGAAGAGGAAAAAAAGTCCCTTTAGAGCCATCCCATAGCTGTAGGCTTTACTGATTCAATACATTTATTTTTCTCAGCTTTTGTGATTGGACACAGAGCTCGGAGAGGAATCCAAGCAACGACATCTGCAAAAACTGGGAGTGCCCTTTGAAACAGGAATAAGTGAGAGTTTTCTCCCAGCATTTTGGGATATCATAAAGAACTCCAAATTTTCAGCCATGCACAGAGCACTGGGGGTGAATCCTCATTTTTATGGGAGTTACTGTGCTGTGCCACCAATTTTTTATTTGAAACATATCAGGTAATTTTGTGTTCTCCTGTAACAGGTAAAAGTCTGACTGTGACTTTCTATTGATTTGCACTTCCCCAGCTGAACAAAGCCACGGGGAGCTCGGGGAGGAATGCAAGGAAAAGCTGACAGTGGATAAATGAGTAAGTTTTGCAATATTCCCCCTGCTTCCCTCCTCGGGGCACTGAAGAGTTTCACAGGGAGTCTTGCCCAGCTTCTTCCACCCAGAAATTGATCCCTAATGGAGAGGTCACAGTGGCAAATCTCAGTGAAAGAGAAAATATTGAGAGAAATCATCAAGATCTTATCAGGGGGTTGTGACTCAGGAGTGAGTCTGAAAGACTTTTTGCAGATTGGGAGAGAGGAAAAAAACCCACAGGAATAGAAATTTGTCTTTTGGTAACTGTGCCATTGCAAGATTATTTAAATGTAATGTAAGAATGTTAATTAATAATATAAATAAGCATTGATTAATATTTGAAAACCTGTACTTGACATGCAATTAACACAAATTGCACAGGCAATTATATGGGGAGTCAAATTATTTAGCAATTTTAAAGCTATTTATCGTCTATGCTAGACTTCTCTCTGAATAATTAAGCCAAATTATGGTAGACTGTTTCATTTATATTAACTTAATATTTGCTTGCTAATATAGTAACAATTACAGTCAAGGTAGCTCCAGTCCCAAGTGAGTCAGGGCTAATGCTAACATGGAATTCCATAGCTGCAGATTTTGGGGAGCTCAGCACATCCTGAGTGCAGCTTGGATGGAATCACACCAGCACTGAGCTCCACAATGCGAATTTATTCACCCCCTGAGCTCTGGGCTCTTTCCTTTTATCATGGCACATCTATTTCTGATGGGTTTTGTGTCTGTTGTTATTTTTTCCCACTCTGGCTCCGATCCTTGCTGGGGATTTCAGTCCTGGTTTGCACATCTCCTCCTGAGAGCTGCAGCCAAGAGGCTGCTCCTGCATCTGGGGCCTCACCTCAGCTCAGGGGCCACAAATCAAAGTCACAGCTTGTGACACCAAGAGTGGGCAGACACCTCTGCCAGCCCTGCCTGCAGCATCTGGAAATCCACAGCCTGTCCCTCTGCCTGTGTCCAGCCTGAAAAACGTGTGTGTGAGGGGACATCGGCTGGAACTGAGACCTGCTGGTCTGGAGATGCTGGAACCAGGGTCTGCAGGTCTGGGGACACTGGAACCAGGATCTGCTGGGTCTGGAGACGCTGGAACCAGGATCTGCTGGTCTGGAGACGCTGGAACCAGGATCTGCTGATCTGGGGACACTGGAACCAGGATCTGCTGGGTCTGGAGATGCTGGAACCAGGATCTGCTGGGTCTGGAGACGCTGGAACAAGGATCTGCTGGTCTGGAGACGCTGGAACCAGGATCTGCTGGGTCTGGAGATGCTGGAACCAGGATCTGCTGGGTCTGGAGATGTTTGAACCAGGATCTGCCAGTCTGGGGACACTGGAACCAGGATCTGCTGGGTCTGGAGATGCTGGAACAAGGATCTGCTGGTCTGGAGACACTGGAACCAGGATCTGCTGGGTCTGGAGACGCTGGAACCAGGGTCTGCTGATCTGGGGACACTGGAACCAGGATCTGCTGGGTCTGGAGATGCTGGAACCAGGATCTGCTGGTCTGGAGACACTGGAACCAGGATCTGCTGGGTCTGGAGACGCTGGAACCAGGGTCTGCTGATCTGGAGACACTGGAACCAGGATCTGCTGGGTCTGGAGACGCTGGAACCAGGGTCTGCTGATCTGGGGACACTGGAACCAGGATCTGCTGGGTCTGGAGATGCTGGAACCAGGATCTGCTGGTCTGGAGACACTGGAACCAGGATCTGCTGGGTCTAGAGATGCTGGAACTAGGATCTGCGGGGTCTGGAGATGTTTGAACCAGGATCTGCCAGTCTGGGGACACTGGAACCAGGATCTGCTGGGTCTGGAGATGTTTGAACCAGGATCTGCCGGTCTGGGGACACTGGAACCAGGATCTGCTGGGTCTGGAGATGCTGGAACCAGGATCTGCTGGTCTGGGGACACTGGAACCAGGATCTGCTGGGTCTAGAGATGCTGGAACTAGGATCTGCGGGGTCTGGAGATGTTTGAACCAGGATCTGCCAGTCTGGGGACACTGGAACCAGGATCTGCTGGGTCTGGAGATGTTTGAACCAGGATCTGCCGGTCTGGGGACACTGGAACCAGGATCTGCTGGGTCTGGAGATGCTGGAACCAGGATCTGCTGGTCTGGGGACACTGGAACCAGGATCTGGAGACACTGGGACAGCTCAGGACAGAGCCACAGACTCTGGCTCACAGAGCCCTGAGCTCGAGCTGACCCTGCCTTGGTGTTGCACGTTGAACAGACACTTCAACACTGCAGATTCCAGACCCAGAACCCTTGGAAAGTTTTATGTCCCCAGCTCCCCGTGCTTGGACAAGAGCTGCAGTGCCAGAGACAGCTCTGCTGTCCCTGGGGCTTGGGGAACCTCGTGGCTTCAGTTCAGGATGGTTTTTCTGTGTGGTTCCTCCATCAGCGCTCAAGAGTGAAGTTCAGCAAGCGCTCAAGAACTTTCTAGATAAAAAAGTTTGCTTCAGGGATATTGCTCTTTAATATTATTAGTAATAATTGATATTAATCATAAAGGTAGCAAAGGGAAAAGCAGATCAGGCAGAGCTGCTGGGTTCTAGACCTTTTTCTTTGCACTCTTTGAAACTCTTTTGTTACTCACTGATTCGTACTGAACTTCTTACACATGTAAAGCTCCAGGCAAACATAATTAAAGGAATTATCTCATATCACAAAAGGTTTAAGTTCCCACTGAAATTTCGAGGCAATTTAGCTGTATGCTTTTTTTCAAAACATTTCTAACACGAATCACTGAAGGAACATCAATGCCTGTCTCCTTTTAAGAACAGGGGAGAAAAAATTCTATTAGAGGTGCGGAAAGATGTTTGGGATTTGCTTCAGTAAGCAGGTTTCAGGCTGCTTTTTGGATCTCATGCTCTGTTCTGTGGATTTGGGAAAGCTTTGGTTATTCAACAGGTTTCACAAAAGATGATCAGGAAAAGTACACATGGATTCTGCACATCACTCTGTGTCTGAGATCTTTCTAGGGGGGACCATCCATGCCTCCATGGAAAGGGTCTGAGGTTTAACAGTCTCCAGTGTGGGTGAAGATATCAGAAATAGATGATCTTTTCCAGCCTGGTTTTCCCATGATTCCAGAATTCTGTGTATATTTGTTTTCAGTGAAAGCTGCTTCTGGCACTTTCACCTGGAGGATTTTTTTCATGTGTGCCATTAGCTAAGCTTCCTCTGAATTTTAAATCACCCCTAACATTTATCCGCTTCCTCATTAGAAATGTGCAATGGTTTTTGCTGTGGAGGAAAACTTTGTCATATTTTTATTCTGATCAAATTGTTTCTTTCAGTTTGCCTAAGGGTTGTTCTTCAAAATTCCCATGTCCAGACAATGACATTTAATTCATTTATTCATCCAAACTTTTCACTGCAAATTGTGCTTCAGGTCACATCCTTCTTCCTCTCCCTCCTGAAAGCAATGCGGTGGTCATTGCACAATTTGGGAATATTGTACCAAACAAGTTCTTGTGGGAATTTCATACTAAACCAGCTCTTGTGGGAATCCAGTCTTGGGTGGGTTTCTTGTGAGAAACCAATCTTCCTGCTGGTTCCTCTGCCTTCATCCTCCTTCCCTTGAATTACACCACGGAATCAGTGAGGGTGGGAAAGAGCCTGCACATCCAGCATCAGCTTCACCTTTTTTAAGTGACACTTAAGTCCAATAAATCATTTCTGATTTGCAGCTTTTCCTGCACCTCTCCAGGCTTATTTTCACTGCTGCAGTGTTGGAGGTGAGAGGGGTGGCTCGCCAGAAAACATCACCAGGGACAAAATCCAGCCTTGGCTTTTCCAGCCCAGTGGCTTGGCTTGAGAAGGGCAATCTGAAGGGATGGGCCTGTATTGTACCCTCACACAAACACACCAAGGAAAGCTGCTGAGGGTTTAGATTTATTAGAAATCTCTAGTGGGATCATTCTCTGAACATATTTTAGTTCAAGAAAGATTTGAGTGAGCCCAGATCCACTTTTAGGCATTCAAAAGCTTCATTTCCAGGGAAATGTGTTCATCTTTGGGCCATTTTATGAATCATTGAATGTTGTCTGCCCTTTTGTTTTGCAACCCAAGCATTTTTGCCCATTTCTTCTGCAGTCCAGCTGCTATATTTGCAGCACCACCAGACACAATTGGCTAAATTAGAATTTAGACTCCAAATCGAAGCGAAAGAAGTCTCAGCTTTATTCCCCCATCCCTGCCGTGGGGAAAGCATGAAGTGCTTTTAGCCAGAGCCTCTCTGCTTACACACAGCCCCTGTTTGCACCCCTCAGTGGCAGCAGTGTCACAGCTGATTTCTCACTGCTCTGCATGAGCAGAGCTCTGCTCTTCCCTCACCCTGTGCTGCTCTCAGGAGCGAGGAGCCTTCCGTGGGTGACCAAGGGCACCTTCCCAGCAAAGTCAGCCAGGCTGTGATCCTGCAGCAGGCTGGTGCCATCTGTAACCCCATCCCCAGCCTCTCCTCGTGCACTGTTTTACAGCAGAACACCGTAAAATATTGAAAACATCCCCGCGTGTCCTGCCGGCCGCGCTCGTTCCAGATACAAGCCCAAGCTTCGGAGAGACTTGGATGAACAGCACTGAAGCTCAGCTATATTTAGGTCTCAGCATGTTCACGTTTCTATTTGTTGCACAGCCCTGAGGAATTCTTCAGAGAGCTTTTATGGCATTTCTGTTGCCAGGGAGACGCCTCATCGTGTGTGTCCTGAATCCCCACGAAGCTCCAGCTCCTCTGGCAGACGGAGAAATCCGTGTTGTGTTCAATGAGGCAGGGACACGACAAAGAAAGATCCTTCCAGGTAGGTAGGTAAACACGAAGGGAGGGAGCTGTGCTTGTGGCATCTCTCCCAGGAATCCAGATTGTCCCACAGATCCGTGCTGGCTGTGCTGGGACAGCCCCAATGTCACTGAGCAAGAATTTAGGATCTCCTGTGCTCGCTGTCCTGGGGCAGCACAACCACGCCCCGTGCTCAATCATCCTTTACTTGAAAACCTTGAGAGAGTTAAAAAAACCCCTAAACTGGCCAGGAGTGAGAGGAGCAAGTTATTTTTTCCCCTCCCCAGAGGCTTTGCTGTATTAGGAAGTCACCATCCTGCCAAGTGACAGTCATGGGAAGTGACAGCTCCTCGGAAGATTGAAGCATCTGCCTCAGCCGGTCCGTGCCCCGTCTCTGCCGACGTGACATGATCAGAGCAGAAGTTTGGACTGAATCTTTCACAGTCTGTTAGCCCAGGCAGGGATGGCTCGTGGAGGGTTTTTTTGCTTTTTTTGGTTTTTTTGGGAGGATTCCATGCGGTCAGCTCAGGGACCAGGCCGGCGGAGCAGGGAGAGGAAGATGAAAGGATTAATATTTGCATTTTCAAATGGTTTTCCTCACTCCTGAGCAAATGTAGGTCAGCTGCAGGATCCCTTTCCCACAGGGCTGACAGGAGAAGGTTTTTCTGGTGCTGCCTTTCCCTGGTTCACAATCTGTGCAGTTTTTCTGAAAGGAGCATCCAGCTGCTTTAAGCTGTGGGTGAGAGGCTCACAACGAGCTAGATTTGGGCAAACTGGGGTATCTCATTATTTCTTTCTGCATTCACTCAGGTTTTCATCCTTTCTTTGCTCTCAGTTTTCTCAGATTTCAGTCTTTGGGCAATCACAGAGTGCACACCCAAACTCCCAGAGAAACCTGTGAATCGTGGAGATTTTTGCTGGCCTGTAGAATGCTGCTTTTTATTCTTTTTTTTTTCCTATCCATAAGTGTAAATCTTGTGAATTGTCATTAATTTTGGTGAGAGTTTTCCTTCAGGGATACATTGTCAGCGCACTTCTCTCCCTGAAGGAATAGCTGCTGGACAGCAGCTGAAGTTTTGGCCTTTAGAGAACTTTTTAGAGGGCATAAAACTCATTTCCCAAATCAAAGCCTGTGGTGGTGTCCAAAAGGAGAGCCCATGATGAAATATCCTTTATGTGGACAGAAACACTTTGTGTTTCCTAAGTTTGGCTTGAGGTCCCAGCTTGAAATGCTTCTTTTCACACCCAGTAGTCAATTCAATACATTGGTCAGGTTTGTGTTTAAAGGCAGAGACATTTTTACAATATAGGCACAAAGATCAATGCAAAATTATTTAAGCAATTGGAAATTTGCAGAAGAATTCATTTAAATTTTCATCCACTGCAATGAAAGCCTGATTCAATTGCTGATGAATCCTTTGTGCTTCATCCTTTTAACAAAGAATATTTGAGCAGGTGTCTGCTGCTGAAGGTAATGAGAATCACACTTTTAGGAGGGTGAGCATTCACTCATTTATATACTGTTTTGTCCTTCAGACTGAAAAGTGAGCACTCCTTAAAAGTGTTAAAAGCAGAAAAATTAAACATTTATTCATTTTTGTGTCTGTTCCTTTATAAACACAGCTTCCTCACCTGAAGGAAAATGGGAAAAAAAAGAGTAAACTTGAAGTGCCAGAAAGTTTCGTAACATTACTTAAGAAATATCCAACAATTAATTCACAGTTCAGGAGGGGGAAAAGGAAGGTGTTATGTGAGGAAACCGAGGGAAATTCCAAAGATTAATGTCTATTATGTGCCCCATGTTTCAAAGAGCCCAACAAAGCCATAAAGGATTGTGCCAGGGTTATAGAACGCTTAATTTGCAAGAAGAACCAAAAAGTGCTTCAGACCTCTGAGAATGCTGCCTCAGACCCACGAGGGTGTGAAAACCAGAGTCTTCCATGTGGGATTCAGAAGGAAAAGGTTTAAGCTGTACCTGGGATTCAGCAATGCACAGATTGCAGAGACATGAGGCAGCTCCCAAACCCCTTCCCAGCCCCTTTCTTCCAGCCACGACCACGCTGGAAGGTGAAACTTCAGAGTATCAGCACAGGGAACATCGTAGGTTGTCTTTGGTAACAGCATAATAGGGGAACAGCACAGAAATAAGTGGCAATAATTATACATTTCCTTTTTTTTTGTCTTTCAAAGGTCAGAGTTAAAGTCATAGAAAGTTTCACAAGGAGATAGTGAGAAGAATCACTTCTGTGGCTTGAGAAAACATTAATTCTCTCTCTCTCTCTCTTCATGTGTGATTTTATGTGTCTATGCATCTATTATAAATTACATGTACAATTGAGCTTGGAATTTAAAAAAAATCTGATTTCCAAGAAGATCTGGCTGTGATTTGGGGCAGTGAAATGCTGGATAAACAGCAATCCTGGCTAACATGTGCAGGGATTTTCCTTCATCTGTTCTTTCGGTATGGGTAATACAAAGATGAAATCATTTATTCCCAGGAATAGCAGGTTGTAGATTCCAGAGGAAAAGTGGTTTTATTTCAGCAGGAAAGGGATGGCAGGAGCAGTGGCAGAAAGGATCCTTGAAAGGATGGACATCCCAGAAAGGATGGATATTTTACATCTGCATGTCTTTACATGGAGAAAAATCCCTGTGAGATAAAAACCAAAACTGCTGCTGGTTTCTCTGAAAAATTTAGTCCCCAAACTCCATCAAGAGCCACTCTGTGGTGGAAGGACAAGGATTCTGATCCAGCTGTGGCACTCCAGGTGTCCCCACTGCTGCTCTGCATGACCACTGCAGTTTTGTCCCTCTCAGCATTCATTTTTTACGGAATTTTGAGTTTCCACCATTGATGCCTGCTTTGCAAACAGAGCATGAGCAGCCCTGCAGGGTGTTGCACTGTGCTACAAACAGGAGACAGTTTGATCTAGAAAAGCTCCCTACATCACACTAAGTAAAAATTACTGTTGATAAATGAAACAACAACAAAAAAAAAGAGATTGAATATTTCTGTAGCTGTTCTATACAATGATAGAAATACATAAATACCTAAGCTGACACTGTGCTTCTCTTCTTTGTGTGCTATTAATGTGACATGTAGCAATTTAACATTTAACACAGCTTTTAATTTTAAAAATCCTGTTAAATAAACTTCTAAAGAAAATGTGATTATATGATATGAGTTTTCAAAATTTTCTGACACCAGAGATATCAAAAAGACATTTCAACATCCAGTTACAATTGTGAGTTGCTGTTAAAACCTATGATTTCAACAACAACAAAAAATCCTCTGAAGAAAGGGGTTTTGGGTTATTTCAAACATTCATTTTTGAGAAGGGATTTTTTTCAAGCTTCTGAAGTAATATTACCATTAGAATTTTTAATACCACTAATATTTCTGAATTCTGCTACTCCTCAGGATGACATTTTCTACAGAAACCACAAAGGTGTGGTTTTAATGACGACACCAATAAATTAAAGACCAGAGAGAATCACGTTGTCAGAGTCAGGAGAGGTCCAAGTTTTAATTTGCATTCAGGATTTTCATTCAGACTTTCCAAAAATATTTGCAGAGCTTACATCTGTACATTGCCTAGCCCCAAATTTCCAACAAACCAAACAATACGAGGCATTTGAACTTGGGATTTTGGTACTGTGCTGTTAAAGATTAAAAGACTTCAGTAATGTCTTTTCCTGTTCTTTGTGCTGGGCCACCATTCAAACACTGGGATCTGTACAGGAGGATAACCTTTGGTCCCTGGAAACACACAGCATGGGCTTGACAGTTTATTATTAGTTATTATAATTATAATCACTGGGAGGATTTCAGGAGGAGAGACTTCACTCATCTTCCAGACAAGCTCTTCTAATATAATTATAAAAATTACCAGGTTCCAGAAAACATCATTAATCTTATGTGTATAGCATTGTACTATTTCTTTTTATTTTTAATGTTGCAAACACAAATCTCAATTAAATGTATTTGTTCATTAATTTTTTGACACGGATTGGTTCAAGGTCAGAGAGATCTGGCAGCAAATGAGATTTAAGCTGCCACAGGGAGCAGCTCAAAGGAGCTAAAATCCAACAGCTCTCAGGGTCAGCACTGAGGAACTCGGGGTGATCTGTGTGGAATTCAGCAAAGGGAGCAGGTAGTGAAGCTCCCCTTGGAGGGTCTTTGAAGCCTTGAGCTCCAGAGGTTTCCTGTCTTTTGAATGCCTTGATGTGGAGTCTGCAATTCCAAATTGTGCCTGCCACCACCGATGGCATTTTCCTGCCACTCATTCCCAATTTCAGGTATTTGTGGTGGGCTTTGAGGGAGAGGAAAGCCTGCAGATGTCTCCACGTGGTGTTCAGTGCACAAAATGTGTTCATGCAAACTCATAACTAAAATTTGGGTCATAATAATACTTCACAAGTGGATCTAATAATCTTAAACATTGTCTTTGCTCCTTTGCCTCTTGATATAGTTTTCCTTTGAGATGTTCTGAGATTGGGCCAATTTAGACTTCTACTGCAAAGATAATTCTTACTTTCCAGTGTAGAGAGGGTTTCAGTTTTTTTTCCACTTCCAGTGCTTGACGTACCTAAAATATAACATGATCTTCCAGCTTAATGTTTTTTTCAGATGCTATGCAGTCAGCTGTAGTCTGTAGTCTCATAGTCACTAAATCTAATTTCAATATCCATTTTCTGCTTTTCCACTGAGCCTTACTGTCCTCTCCTACCGAGGGTGGATGTGGAGTGGAAGAGAATTACCTGGTTTACCTCACTTTGCAGCTCTCTGCTGATGGCAGCTGAGGTCCAGCAGGAGCCCTGTAAATCAGAGCATTCCTCTGAGTGACACACTGCCAGGACACTCTGCATCCTCAGTGACTGGCAGGTCATTCAGGTAGAAAACAGCATTTTTTGTCAGACTTGTCCACAGAAGCCTTTTCAGTTTCCCCCGTGCTGAACCTCTCAGGAGGATGGATCCTGCTGGTTTCTGTCACTCGGCCAGGGACCAGCTCTGATGGCTGTGCTCTGACAATGTCACCCACCAAGAGGTGACAGCGGTCAGGAATACATCCAAATGAAGAGAAAAATCCACTTCAACATATTTTTTAGCATTTATTCCTTTCAAATTGAGGACTTTGAAGCTCTGAGATGTGTCAGTGAAGGATTTTTTTCATTTTCTTAGAAGACTGAGAGTGTTGTGTGATTTGTGTGCATGTGTGAGGACAGAGGAGAAGAGGGATCTGCCCTTGGGTGCCTGTGACTTACTTTTATTTCTTTCCCTCAGCTTAAATTAGTGGGGAAATTCCACAACTGCCAACTGAACTGGGCTTTGAGGAGTCATTCATCAGCGATATCCCACCTTGACTCTGAATGGCCAATTTTACATGGGTTAAAGAAAATGCTGCTTTTAACCAAGCCCTGGGTGTGCTCAGAGTGGAACGTGCTGAGGGAGGCACAGAACAGCCTGCTGCAGGAGACACCAGGGGTGCAAAGTGCTCTGTGCTTCTTCTGAGGGGCTTCATGGGATTTGTAGTTTTCTCATACATTAAATTCGGGTCAAAGCTCCGTGGAGAGTGCCAAACTCTGCTGGGGAGCAGCCTTGCTGTTTCCACTCCTTCTGAGTGCTGGGATGTTTCTGTCAGTTCAGAAAAACACATGCCAAGGCTTCAGTTTGCTCTGCTTCAGAATAAAGCTGTTCTTGCCCTTCACCTGCCATTTGAGTCTCACTTATGACACTGCTCATAATCACTGCTGATTCCTGAAGCTGCAGGCTGTGTTGTGACAGGGTGATGGTTGCTGTTTATTTTGCTTTTTATTGAGCTTTGAGAATTCCTGGAGTACTCTGGAAGCAGAAGAGTGCAGAGCACACAGAGGTGCCCACAGAGCTGCTTTAAAATGAAGTTAAAAAGAAGAAAAACTCGTAAAATCATGAGCTGCCACTTTGGAGCAAAGCACTTGCTTCAAGCAGGTCACCAACCCCACAGGGGTCAAGTGCTCTGCTGGATCAGAGCTTCAGAAAGTTTCACAGCTGGATTTGTCCTGTGGAGGCACTTGAGCAAAGAGGGGAAGAGCTTTTTAGCAGAGGCTGCTTGGAGAGGGAAAATAAGGAGAGGGATGCGAAGGAAACAAGCTGGAGTCAGGCTCGTGCAGCAGCATCAGAGCAAGGAATTTAACTCTGGTGTGGAAACAGTCAAAGAGAGGAGAATGAAACATTCCCAGGATGACAGGGAGGGGGGAAGCAGCATTTTGAACAAACTGGGCTGACAACAGAAAGGGTGAATGGGAGGGGCAGCGGCAAAAGGAAAAAATCTTTAATTTTGCAAGAACAACGTCGTCACATCCATTGGAGTTCTGGCAAAGAGACAAATTGTGACATCTTCAATCAGTCTTAACCCTCCCCTAACACAGACACAATCAGCACTGAAGCCATACAAACATAAATTGTATCACCATATAGATAAGATCTATTTCTCTGAATTAAAAAAATTATATGGGAATGGAATTGCTTACATGAAGAACCAGCTGCTCAGTAAAAAGAATAAAATAACAGACTGTATATGTGGAATTAAAATAAATAGTGCTGCTTTGTGCATCTGCGTATTTTAGAGTATCAACATGAGCTGAAAAGTTTTATGCTGCAAAATTCCCTTAACTGGCACAGACATTTAAGTGACTGCCCTCTCCCAGCCCCACATTTAGACCCTTTATTGGGAAAACTTCATCCTTCTTGCCCAGGTTGCAGAGTGAAGAATAATGAGCAGGGGACAGGAAAAGCTGCTAACAGAGTGCACAGGAACTTTAATGCTAGGAAAGGAAAAAAAAACATCACACAAGGAAGAAAATACATGGATTTATACCTACTCAACATGGCTGTGAGTGGCTCAAAGCATGCCTGCTATTATTTTATTATTATTATTATTATTATTATTATTATTATTATTATTGCTGGTTTTGGTAATAATATTTTTGTTATTGTTGTTGTTATTATTCTTTTCTTGTGCTACTTGCTTCTGCTGCAATTTCCTTGAAGAGAGGGGCACAAATGGGTCTTTTGGGTTGAGGGTTTGGGGTGATTTGTTAGGGTTTTGGTTTTTTTTTTTTCGAAGTGGGAGCAAAATGAGTAATGCAAGTAGAGATGTCCTGAATTTACTATTTAAGATACAATAAAAGCTGTGTTGCTGCTAAAAAGCCACCCAGAGATGGCTCTAAAGTAACATTTTGGAACATCTCATGAACACTCCCTGACTAAGGCACTGATTCAGACTGAGAAGATTAAAACAAATTTAGAAATCAGAACCAAAGTGTCTCTGAAAAAGCCTTTTTTTTTTTTTTTTTCCCCACAATGGAGCCACCAGCAGTGAAACCAGCCAGGACTGAGTGTTGACAAGAAGGTGTCATTCCCAAAACACCTTGGCCATGAAAATCTGGCTGGGGCTTCTGGGAGGAGAGAATGCCACTATTTTTATCCTCAGAATGTTGTTTGCTTGATGAATGGAGGTTCAGCCATCAGCAGGAGGAAAAGCCAAGCTGAAAAATCCCCCCCTCTCCTTGGAAACAACAGCTAATGTCCCCACTTGCTTCTTTTACACCTGGTTTTCACCTGATTTTCACCTGATTTTCACTCAGTTTTCACCCTGCAGTGGGAGACATGGGTGCTTCAATGTGAGGTGAATTGTGTTCTCCATTTCAAGGCTTTTCTAGCAGCATCCTGCTATTAAATTACAAGTTTAGAAGATCATTTTGGCCAGTTTGAAATGGATCCTTCCACTTTGTTGAGTGCCAAAGTCTCTCGGATTTACACCCTGCTATTTCAGCACCTACCAAGGTTTTGTTCCCCTTGGCTGCTGAATCTCCCACCTCCCTGGGCAGCAGCTCCTTTTTATCAGTGGCCAAGAAATTATATTTTCCACTGATGATATTTCTCTCACCTTTTGCCAGCCCTAGAGTCTCACCTCAATTTCAGAAAAAAAATCTGAAATGAATAAAATGAATAAAATTCACAGACTATTGGTGTTAGAGTGTTTCTAAGATCTTTTCCTTTCACATCACAAAAATTACAGCAGGAAACAAAGGGAAACAACCCAAAAAGGGGCCCAGCAGCAGAGCTGGCAGGTCCAGCTCCCAGAGGAACTCATTTGGGCATCTCTGTGACTAAATTACACCTGAAATATGCACCCCAACAGCCCTGTGCTTCTGCATGCACTGCACTGCACTGGAAATTACTTTAGCATCAGTTTTTCTTCTGAGGGAGGGATGGTGGGTGGGAAACTGTGGGCAGAGCAATGTGCAGAAGGGAGAAACCAATCTTAAGATTTGAAAGAATAGAAAGAAGGAAGAAATAAAAAATGAGCCAGTAAAGAAAAAAATAGTGGTATTATAAAACTGCAACAAGGAAAATAATTATTGTTTATGGCAAGGGGTTACCCTTTTAATTTGGGATCTGTAAAAATTTACTCTATGGTAATTTTCTCCTTTTCCTTTATGTGAAATGTGGATAAAATGCAACTATCACTGGAAAATAAATGGTCTTAATGTCAATATTGATTACTGGGGAGCTCATCTGTACTCATCTCTTCAGGGGAGCTATCACATAAACTTGCTCTGCACAATTACTTCAGGTAACAAAACGATGTGTGGGTAATGAAAACAAATGTCAGCCCCTTGCCACAGAGTTTCCAGCTGGAAGCACAAATTTCCAGCTGGACAAACCACTGTCAATGCCTTCAGGAACTTCTTCAAGTGAAATGATGGATCAGGCAATTGACTGATCACAGCAGGCAGCTGTGAACAAAACCCAGAGCAGCTCCTTTTCTTGGGTCAGGCATGAAAAATGGGATTTTCTGGGCTGAGGATGAAGCTTCTCTTCAGCCCCCAGGAGGTCTGGGGACCACTCTGCTTCCTGGGGATGCTAAGCACATGCACCACACACTCTGCATCTCTCAGCATGGACCTGCTCGTGGAAGAAATGGGATTATCCCTGTGTTAAGTGTAAAGACAAGAATGGAACTGGATTTGAAGTGAAGCAGCAGCTTTGACCAAATCAAAGATTGGCTCTGCAAGGGTGAGGATCCTCAGCTGGTGCAGTCAGTGGGAGCAGCAAGGAGTTGATGTTTGCTGTGCACTGTCCTGGAGGACATTTGCAGCAAAGTGAACAGCTTGGCTTCAAATAAAGCCCATTTACTCTGACAATACACAGCAACAGTGAGCTGAGGTTTTTTGGTTTCCAATAATACAATAACCTGCAATACCTCAGGCCCTCGGCAGCAGTTTCTATTTTCTAATTGGCAATTCAGTGCTGGTGTGTGGGGGCTCAGGGCACGGACATAACAATGGCAATGAAAGTTGGAGGTTTTATTCTTTCCCTGCCACACCTGTGGGTGTTTTCAATAAAACAAGATGCAATTCTTTGTGGTGGAGCTTTCCCCAGGACAGCAGCTGGGGGTCAGTGTCACACACAGAGCTAAAGGCTGTTTGTGGCTTTAACAAGTAGAAATCACTGCTATATTTTGGATGTAACACCTGCATCCATCGATATATTCCACACTGGGAGAGTGGGGCATATATCACTAAACACTAATTTTGTTGAGCAGATAATAGGTGAGAACAAAAGTAACTTTAACAGAGCGGGAAATTAAACAGAGCAGGGTTTTTATTGTTCAAACCACTGAAATTGTTAATACATTGAAATGCCTAATGATTCATTGAACTCCCTGACTTGAAAGGCAGAAAGTCTACAAGATTTAAAATACTGTTCTTTCTGAGGAGCAATTATTTGTGATTTAATCAGCTATGCATTTAGAAAAAAAAATGTAGAAACTATTTTACGTAGGAGAGCAAAATGAGTCACTAAATGAACCCTCACCATGGGGTGGGGGGGGAAAATCCATATTATCATCAAAGTACTGAACGTAATTCGAAGAAATACGTGATGAGTCTTGACAGGGAATGTTTGAGAAAGTCACCTAAGTTCATTCTGCAGCCTTCAGCCAAAAGATTTAAGACTTGATGGGGATCTTGAAGTTTCTTGTGGGCAAGGAGACAAGCAGAGCAGAAAGGCACAGTTCTGGTCCTTGCTCTGGTCTGTGTTTGCTGCGGCCCCAGCTCTCACAACAGCCACCAACTACAACAAAACTGAACTGACAATTAAGACACGTGGCTGGGGGAGCAATCTGAACAAAATAAATGTGAACAAAATAAATGTGCTTTATGGATGGGAAGACAAGAGAATGCATGAGGTTGCTGCAGAGTTTTTTTTAATTTTAGGCAAAATTTACCTGAACCACCAAAATGCATTTTTATGGCTGCTTTTCTAGCCAGAGATACCCAAACTTTGCGGTTATAAATGTACAGTGAATATTATATTGACAAAAAAAAAAACCTTCATCCATCAATTGTTAATGTGGAATCAAAGTTACACCCTTTAGATGCCTTCCTCTGTGACTGGAAGCCTGGGAATTACTTCAGTACAAATAGTACTTGAATAATAATGTCTTTATTTGAATATGTAGGAGGTCTGAATGTCAGGTGCTCTTGTTTATAGCAGTTAAAACTTTTTTTAAAGGTTTGCAGCTAATTTTTCAGAATTGCCCAACAGCGGTTTCAATAACAACTATATTTTTAAATAATTAGAGTTTATGAGATAATTTAATATCTCATATTAAACCAGGTTTACAGCTGCATAAAGCAACATTTTTAAAACTTCCTTTACCAGCTAAATTGAAATGTTATGATTAAACATTTTCATAGGAAAGGAAATTTTGTTTATTTCCTTCCTTGCCTGGAAGGAAATAAAATTTTAAGCACTAACGACCACTAAACATTCATCCAATATTCGTGGAATTTTTTTTGGTGAAATTTTCAACTGTGGTTTGTGTTTCAGATGCAGGTCCTACTTCCCTTGAAGGAGCTAGAAATGTGATTATACATTCACAGAGCACTTGCAAGCCTCTGTCCCAGATCCACAGGCACTTGATTCATCTGTGTGCACAAATAGCAGGAGTTTGATAACAAGGGATTGGAGCTGGTAATTAGCATCGACAGCTCCCTAATTTGCACAGGAAGACAGCACACTTGTGTAAGCTGAGGAGGTGCCTTGTTGCATGCCTTGATCCCAGCTGGAGTTATTTGTGTCAGGGGGAATTCAGTGTATGTGAGGAAATACTGTCGATCTTTTAACGCCCTGGAAAAGAAACTTTTCTTTGGTTCTCAGGCTAAATCACTTTTCCTCTCTCAGAACGCTTCAAATAAATTTTTTTTATAGCGTAATACACAAAATATCAGAGCAGTTTTGCCATTCCTCAGGGTGATCACAGCCCAAAGGAGATGAGTTTGAGGAAGGAAGCCTTACAGGACATCCTGAATATCAAGCCCAAAAATTCTCCTTCATGAGTAATACCTGGGGGAAAACAACAATAAAAAGGTGATGTTTGGGAGTGTTTAACTTAAAAATCGGGCACCAAACACTGTCCCAAAAATTCATCATCAAATGCTGTCCCCTGCTCTCTGCTCACCTTGAGATGCTGCTCCAGGGACCAGGGGCATTGTGGTGACACAGCGACATTTGCAGATGACAAAAGGAGACAATGACTTCTCTCCTCTCCTGGGGGCTTGCAGGACCTCCAGGCGAGGTGAGAAGTGCTCAGTGATGTTTTACCAGCCTCCCTGGGATCCCTGTTCATTTCCTAAAATTCCTCTGAGAGCCCAGCACTGAGGCTGGGACACGTGTTGCTACTGAAAAATGCCTAAAGTGGCACAAAGGAGCCGAGTTTGCTGAGACTAAATCCATTGCCTAAAACATCTTCATATTTCAGCCCTTTTGGATTTCATGCGCCATAAACCAGAAAATGTTTCTATTTATTTAACAGAGTTTTCTCCTCTATTTCTTCACTTCTCTGCTTTCTAAACAACAGATGTGAGTGTGAACATCATCCTTTAAAGAAAAAATGCGGCGGACCCTGACTCAGGGAAGAAATGATGATGTCTGGCTCCAGATCAGAAGGCTGAAGGATAGCTTTAGTAAAACTATACTATAGTACATTAATATACTATTTAAAGAGATGCTATCCTATTCTACATACTGACTTCTTACTCACCTAACTCCAACTCGTGACTCTGCTGAGAGCCCGAGCCACAGCTGGATCCCACTGGTCACTGACCCCAAACAACCTTCACCAGGATCCAACCCTGCGATCCCTGCAGGTGAACAATCTCCACACCACATTCCACATGGGGAGAGCAAAGGGGCACAGATAAAGATTGTTTTCTCTGCTTCTCTCTGTGCTTCTCCTGAGAGACAGAATCGTGTCTCTCTGTCCAGAGGATGGGAATGCTACATCTCCCCCTGTTTTCTATAATAAAAAGAGAGACTGTGTTTGCAATTCTTCTGCTGAGCTCTTAAAGCAGAGAGAATGAACACAGCTCAAGAGGTTCCCTTAACAATTTGCTGATTGTCAAGCAGAACCTCAATCAAGGGCTGATGTAGAATCATCAAGGAGATTCTTTACCTATAGAACATCTACTTCTATCAAATCTCTAAAACAAGGCTTACAATAATCCTTCATCTCCAAAATATCACAAAGAAAAGGGAATATCACAAACACATGGAATACAGGGGATATGTCCATGTTGGCTCCATAATCCTTTTCAGGGCCAGCCAAAAATTTTGAGGCAAAGCTGAATTTATTTATCCATCAGGCTAAGTCAGATCCAAGGGGGCTTTTTTAAGCATAGCCTAAGCACAAACTACAATCTGCCTGCTGGACCTGTGAGTCCTCCCCACGACTGTTGCTGCTGAGATTGCTGTGCCTGATGCACGTCTTGGGTTTTCTATATTTGTTACAGAACAGTTCAGTGCATCAGCAGGCAAGCTCAACCTGCAGGGCAGTGACTAAAGCTTTGAGTGTGGGGGTGAATCAGTTTGCTTCGTTTCTGATTGCTGAGTTTTGTTGCTTGGTTTATCACTCAGTGCCTTTTGATAAAATTTTGATATAAGTTCTATCCTGGATGTGCAATTTTCTGACATTAATGGCACTTTTGTCCATCAAAGTGTTCTCACCCACAACACTCTCATCTCCAGCTTTTCTCTCTTGGATTCTGTCACTTTGCCAAAAAATGCATCAGGGTTTACTTGTGATATGAAGAGGAGCCCAAGGTCCATTCTTGTCTCCGTGGGCTGTTCTCGGGTTATGTCCTGGAGAAGAGAGTCTGACTGTCAGAAAGGCACTTAACCTGTTAAAAAATGCCTCAATTGCATTTACACATAACTAAGCCTTTTATTAATAGATTAATTCCTGTCTACTGCTGTGAATTCTGAGAATCACTAAAAAGATCAATTTAATGATGTGAAATAATGTTGCTATGATTTTTAATTGTCAACATCATGTGCTTCTCACAGTTATTTTGTGCTGCAATTCACCTCTCAGGGGCCCACAGGAGTCTTTCCCAGGGTTTCCACTCAGCTGCTGGGATATTTACAGTAGTCCAACACCCTTAAATCATGGCTGTTACTAGAGCTGAGGCCATGGATGAGAAAAAGGTCTTAAAAATGGAAAGTCTGGGCCAATTCCCCTTCCAGGGACAGACAGACTCCTCCCTTCAGTGTGGTGGAGTCCTGCAGAGCCATCAAGCTGATGTGAGAAGAGATTTATTACAGAGGAAAGACTTCCCTGCTCCAAAAGGATGAGTGTTATCCCAGCAGAAGTTCAGAGAACTTTTGTTTTACTAAGAAACCCATTACTGGATATTCTTCTATCTTCATGACAAGGTTTTTTTTTTGCCACAGACTCCCTTGATGCCAAAAATACTCTGGGACTTCATCACTTCACTGGGACTCTGATCAGACCTTGTGGGAAAACATCAGAATATTTTTCTCTGGCTTGTCTTTGCCTGTTTCCCTTAGAAAATAATGTTACTACAAGTTCAAACAGCCTCTCTTTTTAAACTTTCATGTAGATTAACCATTTAGTGTTTCCTCATCTCATTAGAATTTAAGATGTAAGACTTTTTGTAAAAGTCTCTGTCTTAGAAGATTTCCACCTCTGTTAATATGGTAATGCTATCAGAAGCAGTATTTTTATTACCCTAATTTCTAGGTTTTACAAGGAAAAAAGTAATAATGCAATTGAATTAATTCCATAATCATTTTCAGACTGGATAAAAAACACTGAAGGAAGCTGGGAGCTGACAGCCAATATCTGCATGCCCATAAGCATTAAGTGAACTATAAATTCAGAGGGACTGAAGCTGAAACACCAAATGTGAATTTCCTTTTTTTCAACTCCTTAGTCCATGAAAGGCTGTGACAACAATGCAGTGAGGGAGGTTTTGGTGTTTTAGCAGTAAACACTGACTCACCTGCTCAGTGCTCTGGATAAATAATCATTAGTGACAAATAAAAGCCTATTTCAGACACAACCCAGAGCAGCGGAAGTTATATAAAAGCATCAGATATTTTGTCCCTTTCCAGTGGCAAAAATACCACAGTTTCAGTTCATCTCAGTCATTCTCTGCCATTTGAGGCAAGTCCTCAGGAAAACAAGATTTGAGGGCTTTGCATCTCCTTCTCATGTCCTTTCCTTGGTTTCAGTGCTCACTGGGAGTCCCTGTGGTTTCCCTGCCCTTCAATTTGTCACTGCAAGCTCCCAAGGTGCCAAACACTTTCCTGGGGTGTCCTTGGATCCAGGTGGCTGAGCAGAAACCATCAGCACTTTGTGAGGTTGAACACTTTGATATCAACAGCAGGGATGGAACTGCTTTTACCAGACCTGAGGATATTTAGCAGTGGAGCCCAGGTAGAGCAGGCAGGTTGTGGACATCAGTAAGTGTCCATTTAGACAATTAAAATATTGAAGCAGCTTCCTTGTTTGTCAGCTGTGGACAAAACCCATTAAGTTCTCCATTAATTAGACCTTCCCCAGCTTTTCCTTGCTCTTCCACAGCAGTGCAAATCCAGAACATCCATTACACTCCCCACAGAACAGCAAAGTGTTTACCTTGTCCCTTTGCCAGCAGCAAAAGGACCAAAAAATCCCTTCTCCCAACCAGCTGAGTTTATCCACCCTTCATAATTGCTCAGCCTAATTAACACTCCAGTAAACCCCACACCTGCATTACCTGCACATCCCCACACACCCTGCTGCTGCCCTGGTGCTGTTCTCAAACCATCCAAGTGTTGCTGCTCTCCTGAGCCTCTCCTGGGAGCTGAGCTTTCCATGAGGGATGCAGGAGATGCAGCCTCAGAACTCTGTGACACAACCTATTTTTAGAGCCTTTTTTTCTTTTTTTTTTTTTTTCCTGAGAAACTCGTTTTCTCATGGGAAATAAGTCCTTGGGGGGGAAAGTCATTTCCACCTCATTTGTTAATCTAAAATCTCTTTTGCTTTTGGCTTCCTGCTATGGAGCACAGAACTGCTGCATCTCGTTAATTTTGCAGTCTCGCTAAATGACAGTGAGATTTATTTAGAAGGAAACCAAATTTAGTCCCATTAGATCGTGGCAACAGCTACATGAAAAAGACTAAAAAAACACACCCCTTTTTTTTTATAGGGCTTGGAAACCCTTGGTTCCTGAATCCACCAATTATCCATGGAAGTTAATCAAAGCACCTACCCTGGGCTGCAGTGGAATGTGTGGCTGCAGGGGAAACCCCACAACGCCTGGCACTCCAAAACCAGGATGATATCCCCTAGGAAACTCAGCTGCTACAGCCAAAAGACAGCAAAAGATCACAGAATAAGGGAAGGAGAGTTGCTGTTAAGATGAATCTCAAAACCCTGCTGCAATCCGATCTTGAGGCTGCTGCTGGAAGCTGTTAAGTCCAAAATTATGGATGTGTTCCTTGGGTTTGCTGTTGTTCCCTTCAATAAATTCAATAAATTCCCTGTTCCAAGGGGCACTCGGGGATCATTACCCTGGTACAACATAAATCTGTGTTGACTGTGCTGGGCTGTGCCTCTGTGAGTGCTGCCACTTCTGCCCTGGTTTAAAACCACAGTCTGGAGCTCTCAGACTGCCTTGGAGCTGAGTGCCCCAGTGAGGCTGGGGGTAAATCCAATGCCATCTATAATGTGCTATCTCCAAAAAAAAAAAATTAGTTTCAAGTGGCTCCAGCACAGCTCTCAAAGAGCCCAGCTCAGCCCTGTCCATCTCCATGCAGAGGGAAGCTGGGGGAGAAGTGGCAGCTTGGCACCATCTCTCTGTCCTGTGAGGAGAAAGAAAAGAGCCAAGGAAACCAGGGAGGCAAATGTTGCCAAAGAAAAGACCATAATAATGGTGTTACATAAAAAAAAAAATCCCTTTTCTCAGTCTTTCCTGAGAATTATACAATTCATACAATACCTATTATATTCCATCCTTATATTTCAATCTATTACATCCTATATTCTATTATATTCTATTCCTATTGGAACATTTCTACTTGGGGGCATTACTCCAGTCAGTGACTCTGTACATTCTCAAGTTAGTTGAGGTTCCACATTTTGCCCAAGTGACTGAATAGGCATTGCTGAGCTATAGTATCGGTATTTAAACAGTAGAATAGCCCAAGGCAGAGGTTAAAGAAAGGTCAGACTACTGTTAATTCAAGCTTGAGATTAAAAAAAAAAAAAAAATCACAATGGGAATACTTTTATGAGGGTTTGAGGAGGAAAATTCATTTGCTGTTTCACCCAAGGTACTTTCAGTGGATGTGTTATTAGTGTCGATGGGGTTTCCAACAGCAAATGTTCTGAGGCAATTTTCAGGGCAAGAAATCACTAAAATAGATGACCTAAAACCATCTGAGCATGTTTTGGAAAGCTTCCATTTTTCTGGGGAGAAATAAAACCAACCCAACAACAAAAAGTCATGATTTCTCCTGGAAAGAAAGCACCCTTCAGAACCAGGAAGCTCTCAGGAAACAAATCTGGTATTTTCTGCTTGTTTGGAGCTGTTACAGAATCACTACCTCACTGTGGTCAACCAGCCTTGGACCAGATTTTCCTGGTGATGCTCAGAATCTCTTGCTCCAAAAAATGGTGGGTTTTTTTTCCTTTTGAATGCATGGAGATCTACCAAGGAAAAACTCCATGAATGTGTGGATCTTCATCATTTTCAATATTATTGTTCTGCTCTTTTCATTCCTTAAAAATGAGCTTTAATAGGAGTGAATTTATTATGGCAAGAGCCATTAGTCTAATGATCATCAACCCTCCCAACAGAAAGCTCTGGAAAAATAATGAGAAAGTTGTCCCTGTTATTTTATTTAGACTTTCAGTGTAATACCTCAGGCAGATAACAAGGAACCTGTAATGACTGTTTTATTTGCATTTGGATTTGTACTCTGTATTTCTTTTCTGAAATATGGATAATTTTAAAAAATAAATATAAACGTAGACTCCGTATTTACTGGTGCATATCAGAAAGTCAAAGATTTCTTTTTGGTGTCCAGTTTGTAATTATCACAGGCCAGGAAACAAAAGCACCCAGGCAGAGAAGCAATGGAGGAGTGAGGACTTTAATGAGTTTTCTTTAATAAGAGAGACCTTTAATGTTTTCTTTAATGAGAGCCTTCACCTGGAGATTTGCTTTTCAACTACATCCAACATGAGTGATCAAAATTCTCCAGTGGCCAATGTTAAATGTGAAAGCTGCTGGTGCTACCCTTGTTAACAAAATGATTTGTCATGGTAAAGGGAAGGGGAAATGTTGTGCCATCTACATCATTGTTCAACCATTGAATGGGTTTCTTCTTGCTTTTACAAGTGCTGATTTCAACTTTATGCAGAAATCTTTGAGCCTCGTGCTCAGTGTGAGCTGTACTTTTACACAGAAGAATCCACAAGGAGAGGTCCCTGTCAAATTCTTTCCACAGATTGCTTTTTAACCCTGAGAATCCATGGAAATAATGGCCACAATAAAGTTCTGCCAAAGGCGTGAGGGTTGAAGTCACTAAAAAGTCAAAAAAGGCAGGGGCTGGAGTGCCAGGACTGGTGTGTCTTGTCAGAAAAATCCCATTTAGAGCCTAAAATGAGGGGTTTTGTTACCTTTATCATGGAATTTCAGCTGCCTGGAGGGAGCCAGGCAGGGGAAGCTGAGCTGCATGACAGAAAATGAGCCCAGCAAGAGTTTGGGAAGGGAAATGGAGCAGCTCAGTGCCAGCTCCAGCAGCTGCTCCCTGCTGATTCCTGTCCCTGCAGCCTTCTGGGCACCTCTGATGTTCCTCCATCCTAGGTGAGCCACTGGAAATGGAAATAGATGGAAAATTCACAGCATTTCAGAATGTTTTCTCCATGGAAACATTTATAAGAGGGCAGGCAGGGAGAGGGAGTTTTCATCTGCACTGCACGATACTCGGGGCTTTCCTTTTGGGTTAAAGCTCCAGAAGACGCCTGTTAGAAAAGTTCAGCCACTGCTAAAAAATACCCCAACCAACCAAATAAAAAAACCTCCTCAGCTTCCTGAGTATGAAAATAAAATCTTAAGAGTCCTACAGCTTAGGAACAAGAAGAAAAGAAAAAGATGCTCCAAAATATTACCTTTACTGGTGAGAAACTCGTCTATTCTAAGCTTCTCACATCTGAGGAGTCCAGATATGTCTCTCTTTAAAGCATAAGGTTTCACACATCCTGCCTTGCTTCCTTCGTATTTCATGAAATTTATGAAGCTGGAAAAAAAAATATAATGGTAAAAAAGCTGTTGTGAATTGAAAATTTGAACAGCAGAAATAAGTAGATTCAGGTCAAGCTTTGGTTTTGATTTCAACACGTTTTCATTTTCAAAACACTTTTCCTTATAAATAGCTTATATTTTGAAATGAAAGTTGCTTCAAAAAGTGAAAAACTAATTTCCTAATTTAAGAAAATCTTAAAAGATTTAAACCATTCCAAGTTCTATAGAAATTAAGACTGAAGAAAATTGTCAAAACTGATCCTTTCCTTTTGAAAAATATAATTACCAATATGGATAAATGAACATTTTCTGCTGAAATACATTTCAGAAAAATACACAACCAGGTGTGATAGGCCTGGAAGAGATTGGCAATTATGTCTTACTGAATATATTTGATTGCATGGAGGTTGCATTTCCCTGTCAGTATCTCCAAAATTAACATCTAGAATTATTTGCATTGACAAACAGCTCAACTGAGCTATTAGGTCTCAGCAATAAAAGTGGCCTTGTACAAGCCATTTAAATAGCAAAAGATTTTTCTCCTTTTAGATTCTGTGCAGATGAAATAAATACAAAATGAACAGTGTGTCTAATTCCTGTAGTGGGAGATAAATACCATGACAAAAAAACCCAAACTTCTCATAAGTTATACAGCTTTCACCTCCTTTTCTTTCCCTACAATACTTGTTTTTCCACACTTCTCTCTGGCCCCATCATCATCTTCCACTTTCCTGTTTCTTTTGCTGCTGGAAGATCTGAGCAGACTCATCATTTATTGTTTTGCACCTCTCATGTGCTTGTCCTGCTGCCTGTAAATCCCTGCTGGGTGTTTTTTCTTTAGCAAAACTGAATCTTACAAGTTTCTTGCCTCTCCTGGCAGATTCTTAGATAGAATAATTCACTGACTACCAACACATAACTAATATTGGATGTAGAATATTTTTAAAATTAGGTTACATCTGAAAAAGAGAAAAAAAAGATCCTTTGTTTTTCTGCAGAGTTGGGGTCACATTGGTGTGGGGAGCAGTGTCCTCACATCCTCTGATTCTGATGATTTCATACATTTGGCGAATTCAACAGCATTTAGATCCACTTTCAGATACTACTCAACACAATAATTCCTCATTTCATTTTGTTCTGGGAATGCATAGAGCATAAATAATGAAAATTGCCCATTAAATCATCCAGAGCAATCTTGTGCAGCTAGCAGACATATGCAGCTTGATTTCCCTCCAACTTATCCTCCTCTTGAAAGGATGACTCTCCGTGATTTCAGTGGATTAATCTTGATTAGCACTCATTAACTTAACACTTCTTGTATTTAGTTTAATCTATTTAGCCACTTCAGAACACAATTGCTGTCAGTTTTCCCCACAGACAAAAAGGAGAGGGAAGATTCACATCCCCCCTTGGGGATGGGGGTGTCTCTGTTCCTTGGGGCGAGAAGAGCTCCAAACCTCCACTTCCATGAGCTGCACTGACAGGTTTCCATTCAGAGACTGAAACAGGAATTTACACCTCCTGCTCACATGGAAAAGCCTCCATGGAGATGCCTAAATTTAGTAGCCTCCATTTTCTGCTGGATTTTGGCAAAATTGGACGCGTGCTCCAGTCTCTCCCTCTGCACACAGCGAGGGCAAGGTGGATCCTGTTTCCCCATGGACCCAAGGAGCTGCACACAGCTGTGCTGTCTCTGCACATCTCCAGCAGCTCCTGAAGTTCATTTAATGATAGCAAAGCCCACGGAGCCACGCTCAGATGTGAAGGAACTGACTGGGTTCAGCGCTGCGCTTCGTTGTTCCCTCAGTCCCCTGCCCCAGGCTGCTTTGCAGTCATTACTGCTGGACTAAATTTCAAACTGGATATTGTACCAACAAGAGATAAGGGGTATTGTGCAGAAAAACACAAAGCTAAATTTAGTGTGTGCTCATTTTACCAACAAAGCACTGCAAAGCTTTCCTTTCTTTTGTCTCAGCGTTGTCATGAACATGTAAAATGGAGATAAAATCAGAATTGGTCCCAAAAAGGAGAAAGATGAGGCAGATCTGATGGAGCACAAAGCCATATCCATGGGTGTTTTGCTTGAGGCTCTCAACAAGATGATAACTTGCAGAGAAGGATGACCATGAAGTACCACAAACCTGATGGAAAATCAGGCTGAGTAACAGAGAGAACTTCCAGGGCTATCTCCCAGCCCCATCAGCCTTGGACCAATTCAGTCTCTGATCTACACAATCCATTTTCAGGCCAGGCCCTCTTAGAGGAGACACAAGGAAGTTTTTCAAGTCTGAATCTCGAGAACAGCAGTGTGGGTACCCTATTTATGGCTATTTCCTCCAAGGCATGGCGTGATCCTCATCAACCCCCATATCCCAGGAATAGTTTTGGTCCCACAAGGAATAACCTGCTGCTGTCACTGGAAGGATGAGCTACTGCCCAGTTTTTAAGAGCATATCACCCCTTATAAAGGAGGATTTATTGGTTGAATCACAAATGTGTCCCTTGTCTTTTCCTCGTGGAATGCTGTACAGCTTTGTTTATTTTTTTCCTGATTTTTTATGGCTTGACAAGCCCAGGACTTAGAGATTTTTGAGTTGTACAGTGCAAGAATTTCTATCTATGATAGTGCATGTGGAAAGATTAATGCCTTTTAATTTAACGTGGAGGAACAGCCCAGGTCTCCAGGGATTCAGGGCTCTGCAGCACTGGATGGCAACTCTCATTTCTAACAATGATGCCTTAAAGCAATTCTGCTGCTTCCCCATGTCATATTGAATGATAAAGTGATTTCAGACATTAAGAACAACTGCAAATAGCATTAACAGCACATTTTAATAGGGGTCAAGTGGTTTCATTTCAAGGTTCGCCCTTCATTAATTTATGTTAACTCTCTTATTTTAGTACAACTTGTAAAATTTCTGAGGCCGTGTAGTTCACAGCAGTGGGGATTACTGGGTAATCTGAGGCAGTTAAAAGAGCAATGAAACTACTGGATTCCTAGAACAGAGGGAGCAAAATGTCAGTTACATTAACATGAAATACTACCAAATACAAAAGACCTATTTCATGTCAGTGGCTCAGTTTGATTATGCAAGAAATTCCTCTCTCCCCATTTCCTTCTTGTTCTCACCCCAGCATGCAATTCACCCTCCAGAAATTCTGGAGACTGAATTGCATGCTGGAGTGAGAACGAGAAGGAAATACTTTGAAGCAATAAACCACCACTCCTGTCCATCCAGGAACTCTTTCTGCTGTGAGAGCCACAATTGTATTTCATTCAGAGTGAAAATTCTGATTTCTGCTGTGGGCAGATCTTAGGGGATGAGGCACAAGGGAGTGTTTGCTCCTGGCTCCATCATTTCCTCTGCTTTTCTCACCTCCTTATGATTTTCCTCTTCTCCATCCCCTGGAAAGGGGCAAATGAAACCTTGGCCCTGTTTTCTGGCCCTTCCAGTCAATCCTAACCAAGGATTCCTTATTCAGATCTCTCCTTATGCAACAGAGGCAAATTGCTTGGAGCTGCTTTTATCCCAGGCTATTCCAGCTTTTGTGGGCACAGCTCCAAGTCATTATTCCTCAATTTTGTGTGAAAATGAAGCAAAGTGCCTTCTTGTCCCATTGCCCCACACTTCCTGTATGAGAAATATCTGCTTTTTTCAGGCCTTGGACAGCTTGCTTGTTTTCTTAGTGCAGGGATGTGCTGCACAGGATCCTTCTTCCTGCCGTGCCTAATTTCTGACTCCAAGGGTATTATTAAGGAGGAGGAGTAGGAAAGATGAGGTGTGCTTTCATCTCCCTACCCAAATGGTGCCAGTCCTCATCAGAAAGCAGCAAACATTTCCAGGAGAATTTCTCCTCACGGCTCCCCCCACATCTCTGATCAAAGGTCCTGGAATTAAATTGATTCTGTGAACATTCATCTATGTGACATGCAAATTGTGCACTTTAAAAAAAGAAAGAAAAGATTTTAAGCCTCATACCTGTCATCTCAGTATAACACTTCATTCTATCCCAATCCATTTGAAAGAACCTTGAATCTGACACCATGCATTTGAATTTACTTAAATATTCCATTCAATTGGTGCAGTAGCAGGGTAAGTTAATGACAGCACAATTAATGAAAAATACCTTACAGTTCCATTTCTCCAGAAATTAATTGGTTTCCAATTTTTAACTATATTTAATTAAACCACTGTACTTCTGATCCTTTATTTGTTCAGGAAAATTGCCCTCTGCATGGCAAGGAATACATTTTAAACTGTATTTTTAAAATACTATTTATATTCTTGATACAACTTGCTCATTCAAGCACTGGCATTTCCTGCTAATTATGTTTAGGATCCAGCACAAATTATCCTACCTGAAACTTCAAAAAGCTGAAATATCCAAGTGGAAAACCAAATACATTCCAAACCAACAGCCACTAAGTACAGGCAGATATTTCCCTTCTGGCCACCTCTAGATCCAGAGAGTCACTTTGCCCCTGGGTCCCACCCCAAAAATGGGTGTTAAATTTTGTCAGAAGCATTTTCCAGGATTTCAGCTGGATAATAGTGCCCAAATAATGAGAAAAAGCCAGTTCCAGAAAAGCTGTCATTTAAAAGTTTTCTTTTAAATACAGCTCTTAATTTATTTGAGCTGTTTCAGATCATTTTAAGAGGAAATTTAACTACAGTAAAACTGCAATAAAAGAGGAAAACACTGCCATAATCAACTCAGCATTGCAGAGGTACCTCTGAGACCAACCACAGCTGGTAACTTCATAAAGACAAATATCTTCATAAAGACAAATATCTGAGGCTAAAAGCATTTAAATTTGAAGGCCACATTTTGAAAGCTTATACTCAGTTTGTGGTGATCTGGTTTTTGACCTTTATCTTGAAATTTTGAACAATCTTGGTACTTAAAGCACATATTATTACTCCAGATAATAGTCTGTGATTGTTAATAATGGATGATGAATCCATAATGTTCATATTGATTATGACAGTCAGATTCACTCTGTTCATTTTTATTCCTTCACGTTCCTGCTTCAAGCAGCCAAGCTCAAGAGAAATTAAACAGGGAAAGTTTGTAGTCTAAGAACTGATTATCCTGAAGGAAAAATAGCAAAGCTGCCACATGGAAGTGTTAAAACATTATAGGAATTACCATGATATTAGAGTCTTTCAACTGAAGAAATCCTTGACTGGGGAAAAAAAAAAAGTGAAGGCTATCAAAAAACCTTCCAGAAACCAGCGAGCAGAGCTAAATGACTGACAGCTAATTGACTTCTTGTTGCAAAGCTTTACTGCAAATATCCCCAGACAGGAGAGCTCTTAACCAGATCAAAATGTTGTGGCTGGCTATTATTTTGTCAAGAACTTATGAAATTTGGAGGAACTCATTACATGGACTGCACTGCCTTTATTTCATTATTGAAACTTGACAGCCTAAAAAAAAGAGAGATACTAAAAAATGCTGCACCGATAGAGTACAAAATACCTTACTATAGAGGACTTTATAATGTTGCAGAATTATTTCTTGTTAATCATTTCTAATTCTCTGCAAATGACCTCTAATGTGACCTAGAAAAGCAGCCTATTTATCCATAAATACCAAACTGCAAAAATGAGGCAGATCTCTACAGGAAAAACACAGATGTTGGGTCCACATGGTTCAGAAGTTCAAGGAGCATCACTATGAGCTTGTAAAGTGAGGCCAGCAATCAGATGGGAACAGTAACATTGATCCTCCTGATGCAAAGAGCTGATAATTGTCAAATGATCATCAAATAATCACCAAATCACCTTGTTCCTGCAGTGACTCCTCTGTGTGGCACCACCTTCACACCCTGCGGGAACAGCACCTCAAAAGACCTAAACCCATCATCAGTGGCTGTTATTCTTAAAAATAATGCCCCTGATTTTCACTGAGTGTGGAGGCTGGAGTTTCCAGGAATCCTTTCCAGGGCGTGATCCAAACCCCAAGCCAGCAGCAATTCCCTGTGTGGATTTTCAGCCCCACCAGGGTCTGTAGTGGGATCCCACACCTGATGTGTTACAAAAACCCGTGTGGGAGGTGTGCATGATCGAGGAGAAATGTGAATAACAACAGGTACAGAAGCCCATTTCAGAAAGGCCCCGTGGTGTTTGTTCCCTGCTGTAGGAGAACCCACCCCTCTGAGGCTGCTGGAGTGCACAGATTGCTGAGTGAAAGCTGTTGGGTGAAAGCATGACAGTCACGTTTGCAATGCTGTTTATCCATCTCAACAGAGATCTGGAGATGATGTCACATTATGTGGAAATAATCTTGTCTGTGTGTGCAAAACAGAGCAGTGGTTTTTGGGGATTCCTCCTGGGATCTCAGTGTGAGCCCCACGTCTGCCTGACCCTGGGAGAAGGGAGCAAAGGCAGAGGGGCTGCCTGGCACTGCAGAGTCAGGAAACAAAGCTCTGGAGATGTGAAATGTCCTGTCTGCCACCAAATTCTACATCTGCTGGCAAAACTGCTTCAACTTTGTCTTCTAAACATGCACAGAGACCTGCTCATTCACAAAGAGAAAATGCAGAGCTAAAATTATCCATTAATTTCAAGTAGTAAACACATTTGGGAAAAAGCCTCATTTTTTTCTATGAAGCAAAGCAAATAAAATTAATTTAAGAATATTATCTGCTAATAATTCTGTGAGCTGGGCTGTTGCAGGGATGTGTTAATCACACACTGTTCATCATGTTAGAGAACACTTACACTTGTTCAAATCAGAGGGAGAGATCCTGCGCTCAAATCAAGCAACATTTTAAAGATGAAATCCCTTCTTGGAGTGATTTTGAATGCCTGGGTATGATTGTGATCGAGACCTGCTTTAATTGCAGCAACAAAATTCCTCCCAACCTTTGTCCTTTTTTTGGCACAGGGGAACTGAATTGTGCATAATGGCTCTGGACACATCGTGGGGGTCACAGAGTTCACATGTCACACCACAAACAGCTCAGCCTTGTGTGCTTTGTCTCCTGAGAGCCATCAACCAGTGATCCAGATGGGCAGCCTCTTCTGAGAATCCACCTAAAACCAGGTGTCTCTAAGGGTACTTTCAAATAATCCTTTGTAAGTATTTTACTTTTTTCTTTGAACAGTAAAAAGTGGCTTGTCTTGCATTCCGTTTCATCTGTGCAAGTTACAGGAGATTTAGGACACACCAAGAAAATTTTTTATATATGATGCTGTGCAAAGACAACTCTGATGTTTCCAATTTTTCCGAACATTTAGATAAATGTTATATTTAGAACAAAAACTACCCAGGCAAAAGTCACTGACCTCTCAAAGCAAAGCATATTGTCAAAAATACTGCAGCATCCTTGCTAGCAAGGCAAGTGACCCAAGGCAAATTCTTTCCCGAGCCTGTGTACTTGGAGATCTTTGCTTATCAGGGCAGAAAGACAACCAGTGGTGGCTTTGAGCTACTGCTGACTGATTGAATCACAGTGATCTGCACTCTAACTGGAGTGGAACACTACAAACCAGGCTGCAAAAGCAGAGCAAAAATTGCCTTCATTCCCCTTTGTGTGGTTTTGTTGCTGCAGGGGAGGGAGCGAGCCCAGATCCACTCGAGTTCCTGAGTTTACTACGTGGTTACAACGAGCAGGCACTACTGAGGATGCGTCCTCTCGTTGTAGTTGAGACAGAGACAATCCAAAGCAACACACTCCACCTTCAGGAGGCTTCAAACTGTTTTTATTTTAGCCTGCATGCTTTTTGTACATTCTTCAAAGCTCAGAAGTTTACACTTTACTCACTTTGGTCAGGAGACAAACAAAGTGCTCGTTGGAACAGGCAGCTGCAGGTTTCTCTTATTTATTATTCTTTCTTTCTTGGTTTCTATATCAACAACCTTGATAGAAAATTCTTACAGAGGTGAACATGGATCCTCTTATCAAACTTCCCTCTGGCTCACAGAAGTCACTGTAAAACCTCTTCCACATCCTCTCTATTCCATGAGCCTCCTGTAGATGTTTACAGGGTGTGGGGGAAAAAAATCTCTGATATTGGTAAAGACCAGGGCATTTCCTCAGGGATTTGAGGGACACTTCATCAGGGACTGCAGTGGCAGGAACAGGGGGAATGGCTTCAACTGGAAGAGGGGAAATGCAGGTTGGATATTGGGAAGAAATACCTCCCTGTGAGGGTGGGCAGGCCCTGGCACAGGGTGCCCAGAGCAGCTGTGGCTGCCCCTGGATTCCTGGCAGTGCCCAAGGCCAGGTTGGATGGGGCTTGGAGCACCCTGGGACAGTGGAAGGTGTCCCAGTGGCAAGGGGTGGAACAAGATGATCTTTAAGGTCCCTCCCAACCCAAACCAGTCAGGGATTCTGTGATTTGTATGATCCTTGAGGGTTTCTTACTTGTGTGAAGCTGCTGGGCTAAAGTGCCAGAATTTAAGATCTATATTAAGACCTACAAGACTCAATTTTCATGAGGCAGAGGTGCTCTGAGCAGAGACAGGAACCTCCCAGTGCCAGGTCAGACAGGGAACAGAAGGAAATCCCTGTCCCAGCCTGTCCAGGAGAGCAGCAGAAAGGAATAATGCTCATGGCTCTTCCCTGATGTAGATGGGAACTGGCACGAAGGAAGGGTTGAGGAGCAAGGAGAACTTATTAAAATAATGTGGTGGTACAGGATAAAGCCTTCACTTCCCATCACAGAGGAAAACCTGAAGCCTGTGACCCCTCCAAAGGGAGTTTACTTAATACATATTAGCAGTCAATTTTATGTGATTTATAGCAACTCTTTTAAGTCAATATTCCTGTCTATTTCTGGCCTCATTTTTCATCATTTCCCTGACTTCTCCCTGTTATGTTGTTTATTTACTGACTGTTCTTAGGAATACCAAAAAAAAAAAAAAAAATCCTGATAAATTTTTGGCTACACATCACAGTTTCCAGTGAATCAGGCATTTAGACTTCCCTGGTCATGTTTTCTGACAACTTTTGTGTCTTCAGACCCCTCCAAAAAACTTCCTGTTGAGCTCCAGAAAGCCAAGAACAACATTTTGCTCTTCCCTAAACTGACTCCATGGCTCTCCCACCATGGTGCTGCTACAGGAAGAAAAAACAGAAATAAAAATATATTCCAATCCTTACTGTGAAAGAATCAGAAGAGGAGAGGAGCAGACGCTTTTATGTTGAACTGGCCTCTCTTGATTTTCTCATGCCCACCCAGGTGGGAATCCTGAATTGATCTTCTTGCATGCAAAAAATTGCCAACAAAATGAAATACAATCCCTACCATGCAAAAAGGCACCTCTAAATACACCTCGAATTTTCCTGCATAAACTGAGTGATCTTTCCAGAGGAACTGTAAGAATTTATTGCTCCTCAGATGCTTTAAAACTTCATGAGAATGGTTTTGCTCACATAAAGTCATTACTGCCTGCTGCCCCTGCTTTATATTTGGTTTATTTACACTGCAGTTACTAAAATGTTGGGTTTGGAGTATTTTTTGTGTATGAACACTTGGAATACAAGAAAGAAAACTCATGATTTATTTATGCATCTGAGAGTATACAGATAATTAGGAAGTAAAGTGCTCACTAAAATTAAATTATAGAACCTGACTAAACTACATCCCATCATTTGAAACAAATTAATTCATTCTCTGCCTGTCTTTGATTTTAATGTATTCAATTGCAATTTCTGTGTGTAAACCTTTCTCATGTTTTATACATTCTGCAAATTCTGATTTTTTTTTTTACATCAGCACCCATTGTGTAAAGGATTTCTGTGCTTCTTAGTTCTTCTGGAATAATTATGTTGTCTGCTAGAGAAATAAAGTGACAGCTTCAAATTTAAAGCTAGAAGAGTTTCTCAGATAATTTTTATGCTGTATTCTGAATTTATATATATATTTACCTGCTGAATATCCATATACACCCCTGGCAACTCTTATCATCCCTTGCCAAAATGAGAATCTTGGTACATAACATAAAGTGGGAGACTTTATTCTTTTACAAGGTGTGGTGGGATAAAATGTTCTGTAGAATTTCGTGAACCATTTTCTCCATCTTCTTTCTCTCCTGCTGTGGACCTGCCTTTGATTAAGACGTGTTTATCTAAGTATTTATCATTCTCGTCCATTTGTTTTCCTTCTTTTGTTCATGGAGCAGGGAATTGAGTTTGATTCCAACAGCAAACTGAGCAGAGAGAATTTGGATTTAATTATTTGGCTCTCCTGGCTGCAGAAATAAAATTAGCATTCCTCAAGGATGAATATTTAGGTATAACACATATATTGATCCAGTCCAATGAAAAACCTGATGCAAACTTTGATTAATGATCCAACAGAGTTTGTGTTCTGACCATAAATTTAAGTGAAAGAAATTTATTTGAATGTCCTGTACCTATTTCACCTGAGGTTGTGGAGATGCCAATACTTGTCTGCCTGGTCCGCTCTTCAGAGCTGGGGGTTAAAAATCTTTTCCAATGAGGCCTTTGGGGTCCATTCCTGGAGTTTTTAAAGGGAGACATGCCAGGAGTAACAACAAGTAATAAAAAGTAAAATAACAGCAATAACAAGTAATCACTTACTGAATATTTATCATCTCAGTACCTACTGTCCTTTTTCCTGTGAACTCAACCCCAAAGGAAGATTTGTTGGCTCTTAACCACACACAAACCCCACCATATGGAGAGGGCACAGGGTTATATAACAGAGACAAACAAAGGGATGCAGAAAGAGCTGATGTGCTCCAAAACCCCAACTGCTATAAATAACATCATGTCATTCATTTATTTATCTGTTTCAGTGGTGTCCAGACAATGTGCACTCACAGGATTTCCACTCACTATAGGGAAAGAGGAAAAAAGGAGGGGAAAGGGGGAGAAAAAGGGGGGAAAGGGGAGAAAAAAGGGAGAAAAAAAAGGGGGGAAGGGAAAAAAAGGGGAAAAAGGGGGAAAAAAGGGGGGAAGGGAAAAAAAGGGGAAAAAGGGGAAAAAAAGGGGGGAAATGCGAAGGGAAGGGAAGGGAAGGGAAGGGAAGGGAAGGGAAGGGAAGGGAAGGGAAGGGAATTTGAAGGACTGGATTCATGAGCAAAGAAAAAGAGAGAAAAAAGGCAGGAAGGTTAAGCTGGCTGAGTAATCTCCTACCATGGGGCCACATTGCCAAGGAGAGTCACAAGCCAGCAAATAAAAAGAGGCTTTTGTGACAGCTAAAATCAGGATGGCACAGTCAGGTGGTTGTAAAGGGGACACGGGGAACCCCCTTGTCCTTCCAGAAGTTACAAACTCCTGCTCACAGGTTTGAGGTTAAAACTGTTCACTCCCTTCAGCACAGCCTTGTGAGGGCAATGGGTGGAATTTGCTACACAAATTAAGCCATGCACTGGTTCCTCCTTTTCTACTCCAAGAGTCATCACTTTATTTTAAGAGGCCCCAAACACATCCTCAGCCACAGAAATGGCTTTGCCTGCCTGGCCATGGGTTTGGGTCTCTTGGCAGGATTTCAGCTGCCATCAGAGAGAGAGCTGACCCAAAAGAGGCCATTAAAAAAAAAAAAAAAGATCTGGGAAGGATTTGGGGAAAACCACAGTGAGAACAAGAGATGTGTCTCCCCTGCCTCACCTTCTAATTTCACTGCCAGCTTGTACCACCTCCAGAGGGTGCAGAAGACTCTAAAGCAGCACATTACTGCCCAACCTCACTTCTGGCTTTCTATTAAAAACCAGAGTTTCTGTTGCACAGGAGAGCAAACTCCATGGCAGGTTTCAATGGGAGTTGCTCTTGGCTCCATTAGAGAAGATTTTACATGAGTAACTTGAAGCACATCCATCATTCAGCTGATCTCAGTGGGACTCCTGAAGATGAAGTACCCTGTTGAACCAGAGCCTTTCTCCATCCCTGGCTGCAGTCTCAAGTACCAACACTCCAACTCCAGCAGGGCCAGCTGCTGGCTCTGAGATGGCAGAACCTCCCCACTGGTAGAAGCAGAGAATCCCAGAGTGATATTGTGCTCCAAAACCCCAATTGCTATCAATAATATCATGTCATTCATTTATTTACTCTGTTTCAGAGAGTATTTTATTGAAACAGCTTTATTTTTATGAAAGAGGTTTATTTACACCTGTTTCAGTGGTGTCCACACAATGTTCACTCACAGGATTTCCACTCAGATTACTATAGGAAAGGGAAAGGGAAAGGGAAAGGGAAAGGGAAATGACCTTAAAAACCATCTGATTCCAATCCCACTCCTCCTTTCCTTTCCTTTCCTTTCCTTTCCTTTCCTTTCCCTTTCCTTTCCTTTCCCTTTCCTTTTTCCCCCCCTTTTTCCCTTTCCCCCCTTTTTCCCTATAGTGAGTGGAAATCCTGTGAGTCTGGACACCACTGAAACAGATAAATAAATGAATGACATGATGCTATTGATAGCAGTTGGGGTTTTGGAGCACAATATCAGCTCTTTCTGCATTCCTTTTTTTGTCTCTGTTATAGATGAGAGGGACACCTTTCACTAGACCAGGTTTCCCAGAGCCCCATCCTTTACTGAGTTCTGAGGATTGCCCAAATCCTTTACTGAGTTCTCAGTCCCACCACACTGTTCCCAAACTCTCTCTAGAAATTCCTCCAGGCTTCAGCAAAAAAAAAAAAAAAAAAAAAAAAAAAAAAAAAAAAAAAAAAAACCACTTATCCTGCAAAAACCTAATGCTGCAGAATTACAAATGTCTTTTGTTTGCAGGGAATAATCTCTTAAGGGACAGCCCAAAGTCGCACCTGGATGTGTCCAGGGCCAGGTTGGACAGGGCTTGGAGGAACCTGGGATAGGGGAAGGTGTCTCCATGGCAGGGGGTGGAACGAGATGATCTTTAAGGTCCCTTCCAAACCAAACCATTCTGGTTATATGATTCTATAACTCTGATTTTATCTACTGAGAGAGAGAGAAGTGTTTTGGGTTTGAGGGTCACACTTTGAATGCATAAAGATCCGTCCAAGCTTTGCACTTCAGTCTTCAGCTGAGTCTAATGAAGCATCTCCTGGAGCATCCTTCCCACTGCAAATTCTGGCTTTATCTTCACTGCTCCTATGTGCAAAAGTCAAAGGTTTTGGTTGCCTTTTTCACTGTTAACTCTCATCTACACAAACAAAGGTGGCAGCAGCAGAGTGCTAAAAAGCTGATTTACAAACCCCTCAATTACCAGTTCAGTGTTACATTGCAAAGTCAGGACATGCAAATCAAAGTTGTTTGTTAGGAATACACAGGAATGATTTAAAATATAGTGGTGCTATTTGAAATCCATTTTTGGATATGTTAATACTTTATTAGGAATGTAAATTTATATTAGGCTCTGCAAACCTTTTTTTTTTTTTTCAGGTGACGCAAATTCATTTCAAGATATGTAAATTTGGTTCCTGACATAGATCAGTAGATCTTAAGTCTAATGATAAAACCAATAGTTTAAAAACTCCACAGTTACATGTGAAGCTCAATTCTACAACACAAAGATTACATTATTGAAACTCTGGCCTTAGTTCAGATTTGTAAAGCAATCCAGTTTAGCCATGAGAATACAGCTGACACTGAGCTCTTCTGTATCACTCATAAATGTGGTCATTCTGAATATTTTGCTTTTACTGCCTCACCTCTTTGCTGGATACTTCTGAAACAGTTACATCAAACCAATCTTTATATCACAAGGTTTAACAAAGTATTTAATTCCCCTTTTCTTCCTTGGTAAGACCTGGCTGTAAAACACCACTTTTAATTCAATCCTGCTGCTCAAGCAGAGCTTTTCTGAAGGTGGCACTCACAGCTGGGAAACTAACACCATAAAACTTTTTCTGCCTTTACCTTTGTACCTCTAAGAATTATCCCAGTTGGAAAAGTTCCTCCTCTGGACCCACTGAACCTCAGGCTGAATTTAAGAGTTTCTTCTGTTTTCAGCACTGGGAGTGCTAAAATGACGACAAAACATCTCCAGTCCCCTACTTCCCTTCAAAATAAATGTCTTAAAAGTTAGAGATTTGGGATTCTTCTTATGTCTCCTTTTGGTTTTGGTGTGGTGAGGTCACATGTTATATTTTCCTGGTGCCCTTTCTGTAATTTTCCAATCAAAGCTAAAAAAACCCAAACCAATCACATCATCTTAGATAAGACATAAACTTAAGAAAAATGTGATGTGTTTCCATCTCACATTCAGATCAGATGGAAGCAAAAATCAGGGACCAAAGGGTCACATTCATTTGATATTCCAAATATGTCATTATATACAGGGATTTTCCCAAAACCTTTTTTGCACCTCTCAGGACAGACAAATTGTCTGGCTACAAAACAAGGCTACATGCAAGGAAAACACCGATAACTTCCAGTTTATGATGGAAATATCTCAACAAAGGTGTTTTCTCTCAGCTTGATGTGTTGCCAGCAAAAACCTGAAGCAAGAAATGCCCCAATATGAAAGGTAATTAAATCCTATTTTTCAACCTCTGGAAAATTTTGTCTTCTTTTGGTTCTGACTTTGAGCTAACCTGGTTTTCCTTTCATTTGGGATTTTTTTCTCCAATCTCTTCGCTGCTTTCCTGAAAATGTTAGCCTTTTTGGTAATTACAGACACTTGTGCAGGTATTGAGTGGCAGGAAAAGTTACTGGAACATCCCAAAGGGAGCAAGCAAGAGCCTCCAGGACTGCTCAGTTGTCACCACCCTCCAAGGAGCCACAAGTCACAACCCACAGCGAGAGAAGCGCTTGTCAAAAAAAAAAAAAAAAAAAAAAAAAGGTGGGGGATCATTAATTCTGGATAATCACTAAAGAGGCAATGATTTATTCATGTGAAGCTCTCCTGAGAATTCAATGTGCCCAAATGGCAAAGAGACTTGTCAAGCCCGTTATCTGGGGGATAAAGGCTGCTGTCAGCTCTTTGTAGGAGCGCTCGGGCTGCTGTAAACTCCGCTTTCCTCATTTTCCTCACCTCCAGCTGAGCCTGAGCAAAGCCTGTACTCCTTCCAACTGATCGTGTTCCCATTTCCCCCAGACTTTTGTTCCCATTTTCCCACCGCTCCTGGCCTGTCCCACGGATCCAGCCGGGATGCTCCATCCCCACTGCCAGGCTGCAGCCACCGCTCCCTTCTCCTCCTTGTTCTGGGTCTGCCCTAATAAAAAGCAGCTGCTCACCTGGGCAGCCTCCACGCCTAAGGAGCTGCTCTCTCTCAGGATAAACTCCTTTAATTTTGTTGCCGGGTCGAGGAGGTGCCGATGTGAGAGAACACCCTCGCTGGATTTCAGTGGATTTGAGATTTTCATCCCTTCCTCACACTTTCACACTCAGTTCTCCTCTTCCTCACGACAGGGGTTGGAGCGGCGAATTTTGATCTGATGTTTGTCAGATTTTTCTGTCTGACTTTTCTCACTGGGGCAAATGAGAGGCATTTAAAAATTTTTATTATATAGGGTTTATTAAAAGCCCTATATAAACCTCCTCTCAAACGTTAAACATTCTCTACAAATTCATTTCCCACAATGGTAAACAAGGTTTTTGCTGCTCCTCCCCAGAGTCAGTGCCTGGGATATTTATGGGATGATTTATGGGAGCAGCACATGGCACTGGGTGATGGTGGTGGCTGCAAGGGAAGGAAGCAGCACCCCGTCCTTCAGGATCAGAGAAGGCTCTGATGACTCCCCACAGCTGATTTGATCAGTGTTAATTGTGGTTGATTGAATAATTACATCCTCCCATGCAGGGGAGGGAGAACATCCCCTCTAAGGGTTTGGAGGAAAAAACAGGATGCAGTCACCTAGTGCTGCTCCCTAACACCAAAATGATGGAGCTTAAGCTTAAAAAGAAGGATGAAAATTTGCTCTAAGAATGTGTGTGCACAGCTGGATTTGTACAGGGGAAAATGCCCGAGAGCAATGTTCAGTTTTGTCTGATTTCACTTGAAATCCTCAGCATTTTGCTATTCCAACTTTGTGAGCAAAACCTGTGACACAGCAGCAGTGGATGTCTGGCTGTGGACAGCAGGGCCTTTCGACTTGAGTTAGAAATCAATTAAAAATCATTTTCAAAGTAGTACATTTGGATTAGGTTTCATTTTTTCACATTTGTTTGCCTTCATTGCATGTTTAGCTCGAACCATTTCATTTTCACTTTCTCCTGCAGAAAAGCCATTAGCTCAGATGAAAAAATTAATATGACAATCTCATAAAATGCAGATACAATAGAAATCTGATTGATGCCTCTCCATAATAAACTGCTAACAACATCAGGGAAAATGCTGAGAGAAAAGGGAGCCCTGAGGATGCAGGTGGAAAGGAAAATACTTGTTGCACCTGGATCATTTCAAGATGGGGAACAAGCTCTGCCCTCCTCACCATACATTTTCTGGAATGAAGTGCTCCCAGAGAAATATTAAAAGTGAAAAAAAAAAAGTTTCTAAAGACTGAAAAACACTGGTTCGACTTGGTTTAAAATAAAGGGGCTGTGGGCTGCTTCTGCCCTAGAAGAAAATATCTTTCAGGATTTAGACTTAAACAAAGTTTCTTGAACTCTAAATTTGAAACAGCACATTTAAAGGCAGGTGGGTGGAAGGCTGTGGAGGTGGGAAAGTGAAAAGACAAAGGGAAGAGAGCAGGGGAGAGCTCTTGGGAATCTGTTCATGGAGAGCTCTCAGAAATTTTTGAAGTTGAGGAGATATTATGTTAATGTAAGTTCTAATTGCTAGGCAATAAACAACACCCACCTGCTGACTAAATGTCAGGACCAAACTTATCACTAAATCTGCTTTGAAACAATGTCAGTCATAGTATCACAAACAGATTGAACCCTTCTTTTGGTGTTAAAATAAAAATAAGCTGGGATTTTTAATCACCAAAGTTAGAGACCTCAGGTATTAAAAAAAAAAAAAACAAAAACAAAAACAACAAAAAAACAAACAAACCAAAAAAACAAAACCCCAACCAATCTGGCAGGAGGTGGTGAGAGCTGCAGAGAGTTGTGACTGTTTGTGAGTCAATTATGAAATAAAACCCCCTAGAAATGCATTCGTGTATGCCACACATTAATGGCAATGTTTCAAGGGAATGGTTCTCTTATTCTTAGTAACATATCAGGCTGGAAAAGTTTCTAGGGATTTAAAGTGTCTTTTCTGCAAGCAGGATGGTCCCCGCACACAAGGATGTGCTGCTAGCTCACACTTTAGGTGCAAAAGTGGAAAAAAAAAACCCTAAAAAACCCAAACAAAACCCACCACAAATGAAAAGCCAGCCAACAACTGTGGGAAACCTCTTGATGAATTCAATCTTTTCCTTTCCTTGACAATCAGCCCCCAATGAGCAGCTTTACCCAAGTGCTCCATACCCTTCATGGAACCTAAGGTAGGAATTGGGAAATCCCAGCCAAGCCAGGGAAGCAATTCCGAACAGAAACAAGGCAAAGCAACCTCATTTTGAAATAAAAGAGATTACTTCAGATTCGCTCATTCATTGCTTTAAGCTAAAAGAATTAGGAGTCTTCAGAGTTACCAAAATGCATCTGCATTTTGAAATTCAGTGTTTGGTGATGTCCAACTTTCACCATTTTTTGGTTGTCAGGCCTCTGAACCGTGCAGCAGAAAAGGCCTCCTTTGCTCCAGATATCAGATCTTGGGCAGGAGGATGGAAGGGGTCTGGAATCCTCTGCTTAGAGTATGGCAAATGAATAAATGGATCTATGTAAAATTAAAACTCCATTTAATTCTAATATTCAGCAAAATGCTGTGGAGTTTTGACTTTGTTCTTCAGCTGGGAGGGCACTGCTTAATCCTAATGTTAGTTCTGGCTGCTGAGCTTCTTTCTGTTCAAAAAAACACATTTTGTGCCTTTATTTAAGGAATCCTCTTTCTATGCAAATGCAATTCCTCTGAGAGAGGAGCAGGCAGGGGGAACACAAGTTATTTAAAACAGGCTATTCAATATTTTCCTAAAAAAAAATTCTCAAGTTATTTAAAGGCCATGGGACTTACATACCCAAGAACAACAAAACCCTGAGAATCTGAATCAAAACACTTCACTGAGCTTTTCCTCTACTTTCACTGAATGCAAATGAGAAGATGAATTAACACAAACATCACATGGCCAGGAAATAACAACTTCAGCTTGCAAGAGCCACCAGTGCTGTGGTGCAGCTGAGTCACACCTGAATGGAGGAGAAATGGAATTATGATTGAGCAGACGGGATTAGGAGCTCGTGGAGACAAAAGTTGGCCCAGGAGTGACAAAGCCAGCTTTGGATTTGGGAAAATAAATTCACCTCTCTCCTCTACTCCAGCCCTCCTGCACAGCCTTGGGAAAGACACAGGGCTGTTAGAAGGATAAATACATCATAAACTCAGCGGTACTCTGATACCTCTGCAGAGGGAACCAGGAAAGTGCATAAATTCTTGGAAAGGAGCTTGGAAAGCACTTCTGCATTTATTTCTCAATGCGGACAACATTTCCCAGCAAGGATACATTTACATGGGTTTACTCAGATGAATTTGGGAGTGGATTAAGTGAAACCTGTGTGCAGGATGACAGGATCCTTGTGGGAAGCTAATGTGAAGCAGTTATTTTGCTTTAAATTCATGTTCTACCTTGCTGTGCAATAGCTTTCCTGTGTAGATAAACACAAGAAAAAAAATAAATTGGCAATATCTGTTAAGTTATTATTGTAATAACCAGTTTGCCATTGTCCATCACTGAATTGAAAGTTACCTTTAAAGGCTTTTATCATATTAGGATAAACAAAATGGAATCGGGAGGTAAAAAATTCACCACAAAAGGCAATCAATTGACAGAGGAAGGGGAAACACATTTAAAACATGGTATTTGAGAAGGATCAGGGAAATATCCACTTCTGTCTGGCTTTGGGCAGTGAAGTGCAGTCTGTCACCCTTCCCAAAGGACATTTAAATATCACCTTGCAGAAGGGTGGAGAGAAGCAGACAGTCAAAGAAAGCAGGTGCTAAACTGAGATCTGGAACCTTCTGAGCCACCAATTTAACAAAGATAACTCGTGAAAAATAATCCAGCTGCAGCAGGAGCATTTGAAAAGCAACGACAATTATGTGCTCCCCAATCAGCAGAAGGTAAAAGTACAAAAGTGAAGCTTTAAGTTAGTAATAGTAAAGGTTGTTGGAAACAGCCTGGTTATTTCCTTCAATTGCAGTCCCAGCTGAAGTTATTTTTCTATTTATAAACAATCCTTGGTTTGTTATGAGGCATTTCTCGTGTTTATGGATCTCGCACTAGAAGCTGAAGAGTTTGGATCTCTGTGGAAAATGAATGTAACCTTGGAGTCTTCTGGAAAACTCTCTTTATATTACACCCATTAGAGATGAATGTATGCATTTAAAACCAGAAAGTGCCTAAACATGCAGACAGAGTTTCCCGATTGCTCCCACTGATTTCCATCACCAGGTATTTATCAGCAGTGCTGGGTACATCATTGCCTCTAGAAATTCAGCCCAGCCACTTGGGGTTGCTTTTTAAGACACCAAAGAGTTCTAGGCTGAAAATAATTCTCACACAAAGAATTTGCTGTTTTCCTCAGCAAACAGGGGAGAGATCCCTCAGTTCCTGTGCCATCCTGGTTCTGAAAGAGTCAGGAGCAGCAAGGCCAGAGGAATATTGCTGGAGTGTGTGGCAAACAACCCTGGAGCTGCTAATTCCAGCTGTGAGGTGGGGCCAGAAAGCTGCCAGGGAGCATTTTTGACTTTCCCAGGTGGGATACTTATTTCCACACATGGAGTCATGCAGTGACTCCTGCACACACAGCCCCACAAATTCCACTCTTTATCAAGTCAGAGACATCAAAATAAAAATCAAATACTTCCAATCTGACAACTTCATTTGGGTGCAGACAGCTTTGTCCCTTGTTATTCTCTCAGTATCTGCCCTGCTGGTAGAGTTTGAAATGATTTATTGCAGGAGGATGACCAAGGGTTCCTTATACACTAGAACACCCCAAATTGCAACAAGTCCTGTCTTGGAGCTCTAATCCTCCCTACTTCAGGGTTTTCTTTAAATTCTTCCTTTAAAATTTTACTTGTTTTCCATAAATTGAGAAGATGGAGACTAGCATCCTCAGCACACACTTGATATTTATTAAATCCATGAAATGATGGCCAGGAAGGTACCAAAATGCCTGGCCAAGTGGATCTGTTCTGTTTGCAGTATTATATATTCATAATATAATCAATATTATGAAATAATAGTGTTGAGGCATCGTTGAGCTCTTTGAAGCTCACAGCTCCAGGCTGCTGTGGAGGCACGCAGACCACTGGGGCTTAAAATAGGGAGCCACGTTTCTATGACCAAGAATACTTCAGTCAATCATTACAGCAAAGATTAAAATTCAGACTCTTAGTCCTCACAGTCCAGGTCATTGTGGGGGTGGGATTTATTTGACTGTTTAGGTTTTTTTTTTACCATAATTGCACACTCCAAATTTTGGCTGCTGCACCAAGCTGTAGTTTCTGGCTTCTATTAGCTATAACTGCTCTCAGTGTTTATGTAATAAGAGTTCAAAGTATATCTTTATGCCAATTCTCATTGCCAGCTCCCTTTTTTTTTTTTTTTTTCTTTTTTTTTTAACTTTATTTTCAGCCACTCTGTGAAAAAACATTAGGGTATTTTGTGATGAGAAGGAAGAATTGCAGAATATGGAGCTGCTGCACAGCCTTGCTTCAAAACAACCTCCCACCACAGAGCCCTCCGAGGCTCAGTCTGGGAATTGGGAAGGGGGATGAAGTAAAGAGGAAGCTGGAACCACACAAGCTTGTAGGAAGGAGAAAGTTCAGATACATTTAACACCCAGCAATCAGCAATTCGGGCTTTTCTGGTCCCAGTTAAACCACAAGTCAGGAGTGACTGCACCAGTTGAGCAATGGCACCATTTCAGCCACTGGAAGGGGACAGACATTAAATAAAAGCAGTTTTTTCCAGAGCGATGTGAGCTGACACACAGCATCTGCTCTGTAAAACTTCCCCACTCACATTTTCAAATTCAGATTCTTGTGGCCAGAAATCCCTAAAACTGAATATCTCTCTGCCATGAACCACTCCTGGGGGTACTAAGCACTCACGGTTCCAAGTAGATCCCTTCTTTTTTGTTATTATCATTAATTATGGCTTGGTGTGGAGTTTATGTTAATTTGATTGATTGCAGAATTTTGCATTTACAGGTTATCTCACTGTTCTTGCACCCCAGTGATTAGAAAAGGGCCCTGAATGCTCTCCCCCAGGGACTCTGGGACTGATCCCTCAGAGTGCTGCTGGGCTTCAGGGATGTTCCCTCCCTGCCCCCACATCCACACAAAAACCACTTTTAGTCCCTACTGCCTCAACTATGGCACTTTACTCTCAAGGCTGGAAGAAATAAATAGTGATAATAAGTGAAAAGGCAGTAGATAAATAACAGAAAATAAAATACTGAAAAAAATACATCTTCACATGCTTTGTTTATTTTAACTTACCTCCCTTTTCTCCATTAAACACCAATCCCAGAAAAAAGTCCCTCAACTTTTCAACACTCCTTTTTAAATGAACTATTTTGTGGTTTATTGTCTTCCCTACATTTCTTGCTATCCACATTACTTCCAGACAAATTCTTGCAAGCTTTTAAATGAAGGCTTTAACTGCCCAACATGTACCCACATTAATACTGCCTCCAGGAAACCCAGCCTTCTCTAAAAAGTCTTCATAAGACAGAAGTGAAGCTGTAAATTAAGGAGTCATTTTCCTGCTAAAATCCTGGGCTGAAAAGAAATTATTTTAGGAACCAAGGAAAAAAAAAAAAAAAAAAAAAAAAAAAAAAAAAAAAAAAAGGCAACAAGAAAATTAGATTATGTAGTGCCATGCCTAAACTTTCAATCTCATTTTTTCTTCAGTTTGCATTTGTATGGACAGGGGGACCCAGTCCCAGAGATAATGAGTGAAGGAGGACTGATACAGAAAAAGAAAATACCCACGCTGAAATAAGTGGGAGTTTAATGCTGGAAGAGAGAATTTAGGTGAAGCAGAGTGTCTCTGGTGCAGGTCAGCTCATCCACTGCTCAAAATGCTCTGCTGAGGCAGGGGGAGCAGGTTCCCCACATCCCCGAGGGAGCAGGATGGAAGGCTCTGCCTGACCACGCCAAGATTAGGAACTACCTTCCCTTCCTCTTTGCTGCCCTGAGTTAACAAAACCAGTTAAGGTTTAAGTCAAACCCAAACGCTTCAGGACAGCTTCTGAGTTCTGGCATTCTTTTCACCATTCAAGAACTAATGCAGCAGGGGAGGTCCTTTCGGTGTCCTCAGGCACAGAGTTGTTCCCTCTCAGATACTTCATGTACCAGATATTCAGCAGAAGGACGCAGAATTAAATCTGTGTTTTCAAATGTGCTTTTCTTTGCGTGGGCAAAACTCACAGCAACTCCATCAAAGTCCAAACCAGCACTCAGAAAATCAAAGCTGGCTGAAGGAGGAGGTCATTTGGCCATTCCTACTCCGATTTTAGCAATCCTTTCCAAGAGCAGCAGTTGCACAGAGGGAACCTGCTGGCTCCACGATGTGTGTGCTTCCACTAGATATGCATAAATATTTAGAGACGCTTCCTGACTGCTGTGTGCTGCTGCAAATTTGAGCTGTGCAAGTGTCCTAGTCCCCAGAACAGCTTAATGAGCTCCTGAAATAAGCTCCTAAGTGGAATCAATCAATATTGACCTGCCAGCAGCACGGGGCTTTCAGCTCACTGTTCACTAACACGTATTGGCATCAGTTCTGATGGCTGGAAAGGATAAAATACTTTGAAATTAAGCAAATAAGTGTTAGGAAAAGCCAATTATCCTTTATGGCTCTACAAAACAGCCTATTGTAAAAAGGGAAGTTTTCTTTTTCTGTGTTCTCTTGAGAGTTTCATTGACTGAGAACTTAGTACCCCATGCTCTCACCCTATTGAAATGGAAAGCAAATTAATTTCTTTAAATCTGTCAGAAACAAATTAAAGGGCCAAGGCAAAGGCTGTTAGATAATCTAAATATGAAGCCACTGCATTGTAGTTTTACAGGGAAATCCTGAAAAAAACATGTCAGGGAAAATCTTAGGATTGTTTCCAAAACCTTAAAACCCTCCAGGGAAATAACTTTCACCCTGGAGTGTGTGAGTATTTCACTACCTGCATCTTTTTGTGAAATTCATGGTCTTGACATCTTCTTGGGAAAGGAAGTCTGTGAAATGCAAATGCAAAGCCACTTCTTCACCTGATTCAGATACTGATGGTCAAAGTTCAAGCTACAATTTTTATTAGCTTGATCCTCCAGTCTATCTTTGTTTATACATCTGAAAACACCTTGTTCACAAGAGAAATTCCTCTAAAACTTTGCCTCTGATGCTTTTCTGGGTTAGAGGGATCCTAAATAGGATTCCATAGTTCTGAGAGATCCGTGTTGTGTGAGAAATGCAGATAAAGATGCAATCACAGCACACTCTATGAGGTACCTTGTGATGGCTGAGTAGGAATGACATTTTCTATTATCTCATGTGACACAGCCAAGCTACCCAGGAATTCTCCAGTGCAAGCATGTGATAGTTCAGCATAATTCCTGCTGTCAAAGAATCCCAATGCATCAGATTCCAGCTAGAACAAGCAAGTATTCCAAGTAAACAGAAAATAGACATTTTGCACCTGTGGTCTAGTCCCCAGCTGTGAACATCTGCAATATCTCCTACCCAGGGAGTTCTGCTGAAGGCAGAGGAGGGAACAGCTTTGTGTATCGGCTTCAGAGAACTCAGGAGAGTTTCCTCACATTTTCCTTCCTAGAGAAAAGCTGAAAACCTCAAGTTATTCCAGCAAAGATGGTCATGTGCTCTGCAGAGAGCTCCCTGCTGGGATTAAAGTTTATTCTGTCAAAATATCAGCTGTGGCTTTATCTACTGATCATGGGCAAGTGGCTCTTAGCAGATCCTGGTAAGGGGCCTGGGGAAGGAGGAGAGTCTGGCTCTTAGGGGCTGGGCTGTGAAACAAATAGCAGCAGCAGGCAAGGAGCACAGGCAGGTCTAGATGAGGCTTCAGTAGGAAGTGTAGCCTTTTTGGTTGCCTTTAACAAGATTTGGGAATCCAGCATGTATCCCTGAGCAAACAGGCACAGGAGAGAAGGAAATCATCCATGAGGACACAGCCAGGAAGCTCAGAGGAGGACAAGTTGGGGTTATGGTTTGATGGAGGAGTTTTCTAATGTCTGGTTTTGCCCAACTGGAATGACCTTTCCTCTGCACATCACCTGCTCTCCCCACAGGAAATCATTTCTTGCATTTTCATCCTGAGTTTATGTCAGTCCTTTCTTTTAGCTGAGGCTTTTAAATCAGGCTATCTAGGCAGACACAGACACATCTTGCAAGCTTAGGCTTGGCTTTTCTTTGAAAGAGTGCAAAAATGCCCTGTACAATGTCATGCCTGATTTATGTAAGAATATCCCAGCCCACTACTCCATCTTTATGGTTGTAGCACTTCCTCCTCCACCCATTTAGAATGTATTCATCATTCCAGCTTCTTGTTCCGTGCTTTTCCCTGGTGCATCATTACTGGGGAAATGTCATTAGTGAGAGTATTGTTCAATGTAAGTCAGAGGCAAAAGAAATAGAGAGACAACTGCAGCCTCTACAAATCTGCCTCAGGGAAGTCTTTGGGGGGAAACTGATATTGCTGAGTAGTTTAGAAAGCTAATGTTGTCATTCAGAGTAAGATTTAAAACTACAAATGAAATATGAAAAACAGAATGAGGGAGAGTTGATGGAGGCAGCTGGGGAAATCTTAAATGGGGAGAAGGCAAATAAATTTTATTTGCCTGACTGTCAGTGTAGCTCAGCATGAATAACTTTGCCTCCCCCTTTCACCTTCCCTCCAAGGTTAAGCAAACCTAAAATAATTTACAAGTACAGACATGATTATTCTTGCTCAGAAATACACTCCACATTTGGGACATTATGAAAATCTGCCCGTAATATTAAACCAACTAAATCTCTTAAAACTCCTGTTGGAGGGGAATGTGTCATAAAAACCAAAGGGATGCCTGTCTGTGTCGCCTTAAAAACAGAACAGGCTTCCATAAATCCTGGCAATTTCCATAAAGCCTGGAAATATCACTGCCAACATCAATTGTGAAAAACTTATCCTCTGTGTGTTCCACAAACAAATCTCCAAAGGCTTTGTTCCACTTGTTCTGCTAATGATCTCCATTTCTTTACCAAATCCAGGACAGAATTCAGGCAAATTGGCAGGGTTAAAACAGCAAACTGCTGGAGGCTCCATCTCTCTTCACAGAGACCAAGGTGGTGAGCAAGCAACAGAGCAAACCTGCCCCTAACCATAGCAGCACCCTGCTTGTGTGGCTCACCAACCCATTTCCCTCCCATCGAAAGTGAGAGTGAAATGCTCCTTTATGTTAGGAGTGAACACCCACCCCAGCCTCCGCCTGGGGCAGGGGGCTGGGGGGGATTTGGGAGTGGATTCCTGCAGGAATCCTCATTGCAGCATCACCTTCAGAGCCGATCCTTGAGAAAGGCTGCCTGCTCCCAGACAGGGCCTTTTGCTCTTTTATACACTTGACCTTGTCTGCAGGGTGTGTGACTGATCAAGCAGGAGGTGTCAGAGCCTGGTTTTAAGTCTCACATCGCCAGGGAATCAATAAATTGGGTCTAAGACAGCAGTGACCAACAGACCCCAAGAGATCATAGCCAGAAGAGCTGCTCAGGTTTTCCAGCACAACACCTAAAGTGCATTTTCCTCCACTTCCCTCCTGCCTCTCCTCCCCCTGTGGCTGAAGTGGGCACTATTTTCTATATTTTTTATATTTTTCCAGTGCACATGTTAATATTATGAAGGATTTTTGCCGAGGTTTGAGCTGTTAAGAAGGCGAGAGCAGCTTTGCACATCTGACAAAGGTGACAAACACAGGAAAAGCTCCAAGGAATCTTGGGTGGTTTTAATAACCAGATATTTCAATGTCAACATGGAATGGGCAGACTGCTCCAGGAGTAGCTCGTTCTTTTGGTGTTCCAGTTGGTTAATTCCCAATTCAATTCCTTCAGGATGTGTTTGAAGCTCTGCAGCATCGAGGAGTTTGTAGAGTCAGAAATCTCAGCGCTGTTTTTTCAGTGCTGACAGGAGCACAGATTAAAACCCAGTAAATTAGACTCTAAAAAATAAAAAATTAATGTCCCAGTTGTTCCCTCTCAGATACTTCACGTATCAGATATTCAGCATGAGGACACAGAAGTGAATCTGTGTTTTCAAATGTGCTTTTCCCAGGTGATTTTCCCTTACACTCCCTGCAGGGAAGCACCCGTGAGTTTTGTTAGCCTTGACATAGTTTGGGGTAACAAGAATCCAACTCTGATTTTCTACAGTGTTGGTTCTAATGTCAGTGAAAGCCAAAGACAAAATTTCCTATAAACTGCCCTGTAATGTAGCTCAGGACTGCATTTAAATCATGTCCAAATATAAACTGCACAAAAATCAATGCTCAAAGTAATGTGTGTGAAACGTTTTTGTCTTCTCAATAATGCACAGTGACCATTCCTGTGGGAAATGCTGAGGAAACCCTCATGTTGAGAAGAAATTAGAGGGAACAGATGCTCCAAGATCAAACAGAATGAGGCAAAGTTTGTTTGCAGCAGAAAGATAAATCCAGGGTACCACTTGCACCCCTGTGAATATCCCAAATATTCCCAGCTCTCCCAAAACCCTCCCACACCTCAGCCACCCCAAAAACATCCCCTGACCCTGCATGGGGTTCATTGCCACTGCCCTGGAATTCTGTCCAGAAAAAAATGTGCATCAGCATAAGAGAGCTTTGATAAAATAGCCACCCTGGATATTGGAGATTTTGGGTGGCAACAAGAGGACAGAAATGTACAAAGATAAGTGGGCACTAGGTGTGCTTTTAAGAACAAAACATCTGATTTCATTATCCCTGGGATGCAGAGGATGAGTGGGATGTGAGCCTGGTTTGTATTCACCCAGCTCGCTGTAGGACCAGTCATGAATGCACTTCTTGTGCCCAGGAATAGAAAAGGGGTTTGCTGCTGTTGGTGTTATTTTACATTTATCAGCTGATAAATGAATTGAGGTTGGCAGGAATTCTGATTTGCATGTTTAGAGTAAGGCACAAGGCTGGCTGAGCTGTGGTGACTGGGTGTGCATTTAATGAGAAATGATGCAAATAGCAATATTTTGCATTTTCCTTTCAGTTTCACCCAGAGCTCTTAAAGCACCTTCTAACTTCATATTCATAACACCCAGTTTATGTACACCCTTCCTGAATTACTGAGAAATGACACCTCAGCCAGATCCTGCCAGTTCTCTGTACTACACAAAATTATGTTTTCTATGTACAAACTAAATACACAGGGACTCTAATCTACATTTAGATTTAACATTTATAACAAAGCATTACTACAGGCTACATATGTTAATTCTGCAGTGTCTGCAACACAGAATTTGCATTGGAAATGTGCTTTCTAGCATGGATAATATGTGGGTTTCAGGCTACATCTCATTTTTCAAGTCACTGAGACAGTGACTCCATTAACCAAAGACAGCAGTTGCACTATTTGGCCTCACCTTTATTATGGTCACGCTATTTCTTTTCATGAAAAAAAAAAAAATTATAAGTCTCATAAATATTATCGGGTAGGAGGTAGAGCAGAGCAGTTGTTGAAGCACTCCCAACTCCATTACACCTGCTCTGTTTTGGAACAGAGCACTTGTGGAAAAGTTCTAAATTCAGTTGACCTATTTCTTGGATATTTCACATGGGTTTGGCTGCCTGGAATTCAGCAGTGCTAGTCCTGATTTATAGTAGTACTGGAAGCCAGTTGATTTTGAGATCAGGCTAAACCAAAGTAGAAAATCACATTCAGTCAACTCAGCTCCTCCCATATTTTTTTGAATAAAATAAATATATTTTTATATCGTTTAGTTGATCTAAGTGCAGTGCATTATTCAGATGTAGACAGCAACCTTAACAATAAAAATGATCTTACAGATATGCATTTTATATGCTGAGAAGATTTCACATTATGAGTTTTAGAAATATTCATGGCTGATGTCAAGACTTGCTAAATTTAACAGGCTGTGAAAGAACTGGGCTGAGCCATAAGGGCAAAGTAAGGATAATTCTACAGCCAGTGTGGGATCGTATAAAACTAATTTATAGACTGCAGAAACTCTGCCAGCTCCTTGAGGCGCATTTAAACACCTCTCCTTAAGCAAATTGCCAGAATTCCTCCGAGCAAACGAAGATTTATATCAGATGTAAGAGATTGGGAGTTGGATGCAAATCAGAGAAACTGAGGAAGGTATCAGTGAGGCCTAACACAACATCATTGTAGATACCTACAGGAGAGACCATGAAATAACAGAAAAATCAGAGAAAAAGCGTTCTGAAAGGATGCAAAGAGCTCATTTCTATCAGATTGCCAAAAGTGCTGCGTTTGGCTTAATCCAGCTCCCATGAATGCTGTGCTCTGAGTGAGGCTTTTGATGACACCATTCTGAATAAACTGGAGCTTAAATACAGCACCTAAATCACAGCCAACAAAAATGAGCTGCACCGTGGCTTTCCGCATTTTTACACTGATTTGGTTGAGTGATTTTGCATGATCTGGCTCCTGAAACACTTGTTTTGTGGTGATTTTATCTCATGATGGCTATTTTAAGGGACATGCTATGAGAAAATAAAAATTTGGTACATTGAAAATAATGAAATATTCAAAATAGTAGCGGGAAAATGTAAATTGTGGGGGGTTGCTGTATTAATATCCAGCCACAGTCTGTTAGCAGTCAGTTGCCATCTCTAAACTGTGACATCTGACCACAAAAAGGACTCTAGTTCTGCCTGATCTGAAGGGCTTTGCTCACTTGTGCTGCAGATTAAGGCATCAGAGGGTGAGAGCTGCAGGGAAATGTCTGAGCCTTGTGCAGCCCAGCGAGTAAAACCCTGCAGAACTCATAATTCCTTCGGGATCCTCATCTGGGATTTGTCCCACTGCAGAACGCCATGAGCTACAGGGTTCCTGTGAAAACTACGGTGAAATGAGCACCAGGAAAATGTAAACAGAATCCTTCAGGATCTGCAGCTCCAGCTTGTATTTTACAGATGTCAGTATGGGGCTTGCACTGACACTTTTAGTGTCCAGCCAGCATGAAGCTGCCTTTCATGTGCCCTGTGTGCCAACAGGAAAGCAGTCATTCTAAAATAAAGGTTATTGATACAGTCCAAGAAGAGTAAAACTATCACTGATAATCCTGTTCCGCTAAGGAAGCAAACAAAAGCAAATAAGAAAAAATATTCATATTTTGTGGCAATATAGTTCTTGACCCGTGGTGTGCTTCTAAAAGGAAACTACAACTGGTGTATGATTGGATGTAGGCTTTTGACTATTTCAAACCCTGTAATTCTTTCTCAGGGAATTTATTTGAATTAATCCTTTAACCTTTCTGTTTAGAGATTAGGAGCAATGCTCCACTTAAAAGTACCAAGTGCATACCTGGGTCCCAAGCAGAAAAGAAGAAAATGAACTGTTTTACTTGAATAGCTGCTAGAAAGAAATACACAGAGGAGAAAATCTCATTTTCTTCATTTTCCATTCACCTAACTCCACAAACAGGCAAGCTCTGACATATAATTTTATTAAAAAAAAAAAAAAGCTAAGAAATGCATTCTACATTTATTACTTCTGATGAAAATTCATGTCAGTGTTTCTGCTTGATATTCCTTGCTGATCCTATATTATTGCAATATAACAAATACAAATTCTTCAGAAGCTTGTGCAGATCTTGAGGAGTAGGAATAAAGGAAGGGAATGAATAAACCTCCAGGAAAAGAAAAGAAAATCAAGGTACAGTTCCCATTAGACCCATTAATTACTGCAGAGCTTTTAAACCAACATAAATTCAAAGCAATATATTGATGTCAGAGTAGAAGTATTTGTTCTGAGATAAATATCACAAAATATCAGGTAAATCTGCTAACTACGACTGATTTATTTTGGGGGGGTTGTGTTAATTCCAGATTAAATCTCTGATTTACGACGCTGCTGAGAGCTCCAGTTCCTTCCTACGGGTAACGGCAGCTGGATAACCTGCTCCAGGGCTGGGATGCTGAGATGGAAAAGGCACAAAGCAACCTGAACAAATAAATTCATCCACTCCTGGAATATGGGAATTGCTGCCATGAGCTCCCACCCAGGCTGAATAAACCCCTGGCAGTGCTGGGCTCGGGGCTGGCACAGGATCTGCCAGGTTAAGAGAGCCAGCCCCTGCTCCCCCAGCTTTGCCCACTCCATGAAAAGGGATCCCTGCCCTGCAGGGAGCATCCCACAGCTCTGGAGCACCCCAGAGCCCGGGGGGAGGAGAATTCCAGGTGAGGAGGAGAGATAAAAGCAGTGAGGGATTTCCCAGCCTGCACTGATGTGCCCATCCATCACAGACAGGGAATGTTCACATGTCCCAGCACAGAAAGGCACAGAACACAGATTTATTATGTTCATTTCTCTCTCCTGTCTGTGCTCCATGGATCTGCAGGGCAGTCTCTGGGCTGATTTCTCATTGTAAATACATGCACTGGGCCAAATGTGTCCTTTCTGTAAATACAGCCACGGACTGGGATTCGTTTGGCTCGTTGTACCTTAAAACCAAGAAAAAATAGTGAGGACACACTGTGAGGTCCTGTTCTCTCAGGAACAAATGAAATAAAATTATGGTTAGATGGACCACTGCAGAGAAAAAACCTTCTCAGATTCTCTTCCAGTTTCTTTCCCTTTCTTCTTTTTTTTTGTTGTGGACACTATTTCAAGAAGGAAACATTTGTACCTCCCTGATATCCCATTGATTTATTATGGGAAAATTTGGCTTCATAGACAGAAGTGTGTGAGCAGGTGAAGTTGCACCCACAGATTAAAAGAAAATGACCTGTTGTTATTGCCATATTGTGGATTCAGTACAAGCAACAATGTGCCTTCTTAATTCCATCCATTTTCTCCAGTAATTCTAAGTGGATGCAAGCTTTTCTCTGAGTCATAAGTGATTTTAGGAAAGGGATGCAGGAGCACATGAGGGGGAGAAGCAGAAACCTTTTTAAGTGGGAAAAAAATTAACTCTTTCAAGAAATTCCAGAGGAACATTTGATGTTTGATGTCTACACCATGCAGCATGTCACGGTGGTCTCAGAAGTTAAAATCTCTGACAGCAAGGAGTGTGCTCCAGAAAGGGACATTTCCAGGGATAAATAATTGCCATTTCTATCTTCTTTTGTGCATGTCAGAGGGAGTCTATTCACTCACCAGCTTCTCACTGATATTCCTTTAAGATCTCAGTGTGTTTCCTTTTCAGCTGGAACCTCTGTGTAGTCCTGTGGGGATGGCAAAAGTGTGGCCTGATGTCAAAGAACCCTTTCTCTGCTAGGGTTTGTTGGAGAAAACAGCTTTTTCCACAACTTGACACCTCCCCAGAATGACAGAGGGAGGGCAGTAGCACTAGAACAATTAATTAGCTGATAACTGATCTCCCAGCCCACCTTTCCAGGCAGCCCAGCAAATGCTATACAAAATCCTCAATTAAAATAACTTGAGTTGGTCATAAAAATGTGACATTCCTTTCCATTAAGAGTGTCTTGAACACAACAAAAAGAGGGCTGAGACTTTTATCATGGAGAGGGTACAACATAGGGTCCCGCAGTACACTTTAAACTGCCCTAAATTGTGCCTCAGGTGCAAAGGGGCCACACTTTACATTTTAGACTGGCTTTTTCCCCTCTATTTTTTCCTTAAATATGACACTTGCTTTTAGTGGTGATATTTATTGTTGCCACTACAGCATTAAGCAGCAGAGCAGCCACTGGGGTGATATTTCACTGAGCAGCTAAGGCAAGTAAAGCTGCAAAATCAGCCAAAGCCATGAGTGCACAACTCCTGCTGCTGCAGGTACCTGTGAAAATGGAGGATTGTCTGAACCTCCCAGCATTTTCTTTGACAAATGCCTCCAAAAGCAGAGAGTTCATTGGTTTGAATTTCAGGATATGCAAAGCTAACTTCCAGCTCTGTGTTCAAGAGTGAGTTAGCTGATATCATTTAATTTCATCTCCATCTGCCTCCCGAACAGATTTGGCGTGTGTTCCCGAGTCCCCATCTGTGTCTGTGGGCTGGGTCAAATGATTGTACTCACAGACGTCATTTGGGATCCTTCTGGTTTGGGGCATTCATGAAAACCAGCAATTCATTGGCAAATGGCTCTTTAGTCATTCTGGACTCTTCCCACACTGTGCTTGTCAGCCCCGAGCATCCTCCTGAACCTTTGTGCCCAGCTGGGCTGTGGACCTGTTTGTGCTGCTGAGGGTGTAAGGCCAAACCTCAGAATGGTGGAACTCAGCCCCAGCAGGGCCTGAGTGGCCAAGAAATGTATTTGCAACTCTGGATCTGATGGAAAACAGTCAGTTTGAGAGTGTGAGACTCCAAGAATTTGTACAGAGTACTGCATGTGGAAAGCAGATTACTGATAGCACAGGTTGTGGGTGCCTGCTAGTGAGGGCTTCCAAATTCCCAAGGAATGCCAGTGGGTTTAAAGGATGCTGTGGAGTAGGGCAAATTGGAAGAAAACTTTGGGATTAGGAAGAATCCAGCTGCTGGAATGTGCAGTTACAGTGCAAATAGCAGTGATCTCCTGAAATGCGATGCCACAGATTCAAGAAGTTTGGCTGGGAACTCACAAATCGTCACTGAAGGCTTCTCACAACCCTGATGACACTGGGATCTTCCTGGGATCTCCAAGAAAGTCCCTGAGATTATTTTCATTAAAAAAAGTTTCCTTTCTGCATGGAAAAGTGAGCACTGCAGAGAATTCTCATCTTCGAGGCCTGTAGCATAAATTAACTTGAAAACAAAAAGCTGCTGCGAAGTTTTCTGCTGCCAAAGCTTTCAGCCTTGCACCCCTTTTGTCTGTAATGGTAACTGCTGAGCAGAAGATTTTTCATCTTCAGAATGAGCATGGTCACCCTAATCTTTGACAGAAAAAAACACCAAAAATCTCACTTTACCTTGATGGAATGATGAGAAATAAAGACAAGGTTATAAATATTTCCCTCCACTCATAATAATCAAAGTTTAATAGCTTTGAAAGAAAACCTTGCACCTTCCTCATCAACCCCTTACCCAGAGCAATGCCCAAGACCTTTTTTTTTTGCAGCATTTCCTTGGTGTTTTTTCTGTCTCTCTCCTGCCAAGTGGCGCAAGCCAAGGCAGGTCCTGAGAACTCTCCTGCTTTGACCCAACAGCTCAACAAAAAAATCCAGCCGCAAGTTCTGCATCCACAGGCGGTGACCCATCCCCTGGCTTCCTCCTGCGTGGCAGAACCGAAGTTTAGCATGCTCAGCAATGCAGAGCTGAGCTGCAGGGTCTGTGCCCTGTGCTGCTGCAGCATCCTCTCCCTGCTGGGCAGTGGATGCTCCGGAGCACCCGGGCTTGCCTGGCAGCGCTGATTTCCTCCCTGCATTCCTCCACACATGGAAATGCCTCCTCCTAACAACCCCTGCAAAGCTTTTTTTTTTATTTTTTTTTTTTTTTTTTGGTGCTGGCTCTGGGAGAGCTGGCACTGCAGGCTCCAAAGCAGTTTCCCCTCTCTCCACCTCCCTCTTCCCCCCTCGTTTTCCCTGACACTTTTTTCGGAACACTGACTTTCCAGCTCCAGGCAAAAGAGCCGCTGCTAATTTTTCTCTCGATTATCAAGGATCACCTCAAGTGAAACTTTGAGGCATTTTAAGAACAAGAGCATTTATCTGTGTTATTTATATAAACCTCCTCAATTAACCCCTGGATTTCTGTTTGGATTAAAAACAGGATTGCCAGGAGGGTGAGGGTGCCTTCATCTCACTCCCACATCCTCCCTCAGACTTAGCAAAAAGATTTTGCTTAGTCATGTTTGAATTACATGGTGGGGATTACTACAAAAAAGGGTTATTTTCAGGAGGGATTAGGCACCCTTTGAATATTGAATACTGAGTTAGAATAACGACACATTTCAATTCATAAATGCCTGAAGTACAACTAAAAATATGTAAATAGTCTGTAATTACCAAATTTACGGGTGTGCTTTCCTAAACACTTCTGGAGAAAGTGAGACCTTATAGTGTGAACTCTTTAATTCTTGTAAACCACAGCATCCTGGGCCTCTACAGATGTAGAATCTGCCCTAACAAATTTTAGCGTGCTGCTCCTTTTCCTTCCTGATGTTCTGAAAACAGTCCCTGCATTCCCATGGGACTGCAGGCTGCTTCTTAAAAACCTTGTAATAAGCAAAGCACATTTCACTTTTAAGTTTTCTCTCAACAAGTACCAGGTCAGTTTAAATTATTACAATCTCAGCATCAAACTTGCCTGTCAAGGTGTTCTTTCAATACAACCCAAATATTCCAACACAGCAAGGATAATTTATTCTTCTATAACCAGACAGACTGTTAAGGGGGAAATAATGCAATTGTAGATCAATATAACAATTTTTGTTTAATTATACAAATATTTATAACTAAAAATCATTTTTTAAATACTAATAATAAAAAACAATTATTTCTTCTACAAACCCACAGAATCATTTAGGTTGGTAAAGAGCCCCAGGGTCATCAAGTCCAACCTTTGGACATGGAATATCCAAGCCCTGCACTCTGAGGGGTTCTGCCTCAAGAGCCACTCACCAGTAAAACCAAGCTCTGAGATAAAGTGAGATTAAAACACTTCTGCTCTGTTCTGTTGTGGCCAAACAGATTCGATTTGGCTGATGCACTCCTGTAAACACTACAGATGTGATGGGGCCTGTGAAACCACTCCATCTTCCACCAGCACAATGAGAATAAATTAGGACAAATTACAGCAGCATCAAACAACAGAATCACACCAGACTTCACAGTAATGTCTTCTGGAAAATATTTTTTTATCTGGGGATTCAATTAAATGAGATCCTCTCTACATGAGCTTTTCAGAACAGGCCAAATTAATTTCATGCAGCAAAATTCAGTGAGCAATTTTGATCTAGTCACTTCAGAACCTCCTGCACAGTCCTACAACATAAAGATGTCATTTAAACTGAGGCAAAAAATTAATTAGAGCCACCCTAACAATTTTGTATCTTTAATTTGGATGGGAGTTCTTTGCAGAACATCTGTGCTCCCCTCCCAGCTAATTGCAAGCGCAGAGGGAAAAGCCACAAGCACGATGTTGGGTGCCTCCTCCCAGAGACCTATTTACACTCACTAATGCAAACACAGCTTGCTGCAAAACTTGCCAGCACTCTGGGCTCCTTGCACCACCTTATTTCTGCTTCCTGGCCGCTGGAAAAACATTGGGATTGAAACTGCCACTCAAGGAGGTATTAAAGCCCTGGATGCCTCATGGAGTAAATTGGATTGTTGTGACACAAACTGACAAACTGGTTGAGGCTCGTGCCCTTCCCTGAGCTCAAGAATTGCACATTTGAAAAGACCTGGCTGTGTGAGGGATGGCTGGAATGTCTGAGTTAACTTTCCCAACCTCTCAATGGTTTTGAAGCCTGCAATTATCCTTTTGGTGCTAGGGAGGGTTCAGTTCTGTGTTGGGCTGCTGCTCTTCCCTGTTCCAGGTGGTCAGGAAGGATCAGTTCCAATGGAGCCTTGAGACCTGCTGAGGGCTCAGGATGTGCTGCCTGCTGTAGAAGCATGCAGGAATTATTTTACCTCAAATCCTCTGCCTCAGAGTAAATGTCAGCAAGGCAGGGGGCTTTTTCTTATTCTGTGTGGGTTTAAACTCGTCTGTATTGTGCACTAGACCTTGAACAGTCTTCTGAGACATAAAAAAAATAAATATTCCTTACTTTTGGATAAAAAGGAAGAGGGGCACACGAGGGCAGTGAACTTTGCGAGCTTTGGAGTGTCTTCTCACAGAGAAGACAAAACCATACATGTGAACTTTCAACTTCAGTGGCATGAATGAACTGCCAAGTGTGCACGGCAGGGATGTTACCTGACGCATCCGAGCAGGAAATGATGCCAAGGAAGGGGGGGAAAGCTGAACTGAAGTGAGTTCAAGGAAGGGACAGACCTGCACACCTCATCCAGGTGCCCAGAGCTGCTGCCTGGGTTTGCTCTCTCTTTAAGCTGCTGCCCCTGAGCTCCTCTGCCTCTGCCTGCGTGGGTTCCCTGGCATTTCTAGGCAAGGTTTATCCACCACTGCAAAAAGGGGCATCACCTCCTTACTCACTGGCAGGTTTTTTCTGATCCTTCCGCAAAAACTACACAATTAAGCACCTGAGGAGTTCTTAAAAGCACAGTTTTATGTGGGAAAAAAACAAAAATATTAGCCAAGAGGTAAATCAGACAAAACAAAGGAATGATTTCTTCAGCACCATGACCTACAAAAGTCTGTGTTTAATTCTGTCAGTTGTATTTCAATTCTGTTTTAATTCTGTGTTGGACTTGCAGAAAAGGCAGGGATTTGAGTTCCTCTGAGGGTTTCCCTTTAAGGGCAGACTGATGGATAGAGCCCTTCTCCTCTGATAACCCCTTTAAAAACCAAGGGGGTCAGTGCTGAGCACACATCAGGATTTCAGTCTTTGTTATGGCAGCTGTGAAATGAAATCTGAGCCCAGACAGCCTCACATTACAGGCTGGAGTGATAATAAAGATTATCTGTAATAATGTTTTGTAATAATACAGACTTATTAAAAACTACCTCATAAATAAAGCACCAAATACAGGGAAGTCAGGTTTATTTGTGTTTATTTATGCCTGGAGCTAAATGTCTGTGAAATGCCAGTAGCCCATTTACCTGCAGCAATCTGTGCCCATAGATCCCTGCAGGGTCGTGGAATAGGGGTAAAAAGTGGGATTTTGAAGCTGCACATCCCTGGAAAGGACAGATCTGGCTGAGCTCACTTCTCCCAGCTCTGGGATAAGGTGACTTCAGTCTGTGGGGAGTGGGAATGTTAATTCTGGGAGCAAACTCTCAATATTGATAATGCTGCATTTGCCAGCACCCCGCTGCTTGTTTTCATTTTGCTGTTATCCCCCAGCCTTGTGCCATCCATCAGCACAAACTGCCTCGGGGGAAAACAGAGGAACAGCAGTGAGAAATTACTCCCAAAATTAAGCAGAAAAGGGAAAAAAAAAGTAGGTTTTAAAAGAAAAGATTTTAACTTTCCTTTGCAATAATTAGAATTCATTCTCGCAGTGCCGTGTTCCTCCGCAGTTACTTCTCTGACCTTCCATCAGAGTGTGGGTGAGAAGGAGGATTATGAAAATGAGATGAGCTTAATTAAAACTGCTTAATTTATCTCTTTTTTTTTTTTTTTAAGAGCAAAACAGCTACCCTGATTGAAGAATGTAAATATCTAGCAGGCTGTTTTCCTGTTCTATTAAACAGAAATATAGTTCTAGAAATCTTCATTTTAAATATAGTTCTAGAAATTTTTTTTACTTTATTAGCCTTTATTTTAAAGCCTTTGCTTTCTTTGTGTGAATTTCTGTGGTCACCCATAACAGAAAGAAAAAAACAATTCAAACTGTGAAACAGAAATCATTATTAATTAAGCAACTTCACTGAGCACTGAGATTTTTTGGGTTGCACACATAATAAAGGAAAGTTTCAGAAATAACATGTCCTAAAAACAAGTAAATTTTCCATTCTGGAGGGTTCCATCCAGTGAGATTTAACGAGAAATGTATTTTATTGAAGTAGAGCTGTTTTAGTGGAAAGTGTCAGTGTAGATCCAGAATTATTCTGCTAAATCATGAGCATTATTTGAATGTCACCACTGACGTGAGATGAGGGTGAAGGTGATGATTAATGCCACAACTAAATTAAAATATTTATTATTGTAATTTGGTATTATTAGCAAATCTGAAGGAAAATAAACTCTACCAAAAATACTCAGCTACATTTGTGTTCATTGATGCTCATGGGGTTTGTTTTTTTTTGTTGGTTTTTTTTTTGTATGGGAATTCATCAGCAACCAGAACCAGCTATCCACCAACAATCACCAATTTTCCTGCAGCTCATCTGGCAAATGTCACCTAATTAAAAAGAAGCAAAGAAATTAAAATCTTAGTGTCACTCGGTGTAACAAAAATCACAATGCGAAAATTGCATTTATGGCAGAACCAGGTGTCTGTTGGTGTTCACAGAGGATTCTGCAGATCCTTCCTCAGCCAGGTAATCCCAGAAAAAACAGGGGATTGTTTCCATGAACATTACTCATGTGAGCACCCGCTTGGGAGCATTCAGTGCTGCATGTGAAATAAACCCCTGCATAAAAGTGACTTTGCTGCCACCCTGATTACTATTTCTACGTGTATGGTATTGTATTGCTGCTTCTTTTTATTTTTTCATTTTAATTACACTTGATTAGCAAAACTGCAGCGCAGCAGGAAACAGGCAGGAGCAGATTTGCTGAACCCTTGCACACTCCTGCTCATGATTGCAAAGCTCTGAAAAAATTTGAAGGTCACACTATTCCTCTAATAACCATTTCTTTTCTCAGATGGTAGAAAATTTTGGAAGGTGCAGCACTGTTAGTTGGAGCTTTATTATGAAACAAGCTCTGAGGCAAAATTTACTTCCATCACTGACTTCATTAGAAATGCTGGGAATGTTATAGATGTGTCTGTTTGGGGGTTGTGTTTTTAAAACCTCCTGCAGCTCTCAACGGCAGCTCAGGCTGCTGCTCAAAATTAATCACCCAAGGTGTTCTGCAGCCTTTAACCCTGGCCTCAGGACAATATATTCCTCAAATGAGGGATCCTGAAGGAGAGAAATCCAGAGGATGGGGAAAAAGAAACCCCAGCACAGTTGTAGGAGCTGGGTTGTGTGCAGTGAGCAGGTGCAGTGACACATATCCATGTTTTGGGGTATGTATATCCCTACATTTACACACCAGGAATATCTATATTCCATGTTTATATCCCTGATTACAGATATTCAGGCTCCTCTGCCTGAAGACCTTAATCATCTCCATCCCTCTCTGCCCACCTTTTATCCAAGTGGACAGTGAATCCATCCCAGGTAATTAAGTGGTACTTTGGGAGAAAAACTCACAGATTTTTGCCTTAAGTCAGCACAATTATGTCATGGAGCAGAGGGGAGAAACAGGATCTTATTCCTCCTTTCCTCAGATCACATAGAAATTGGTTTGATAGTACTGAGGGGAATGAGGCTGCCCTGCACCAGAGCAGGATTTTGACATAATATTTTTACAATTATATTAGATTCAGTTCAATGAAAACATGATCCTGCAGGTGCCATCTCAGTGGGTGCCCGGGAGCTGACAGGTACAAGCCATGGCAGAAGGAAAATTTCTGTGTTTATTACCCTGCAAGTGTTAAAGGACTGTGACTGTGGGATTCCAGACATACACCTCTATGTTTTGTATGGAGTATTGCAGACTGAAAGGACAGAAATTTGTCATCCATTCTTCTCCAGGAAAGGTGAGTTGATTTCCACAATTCTCCAAAGTCTCCCCTGAGGAGATCTGACTTATTTATCTGTTAATGAAGAGGATAGGATGTGGCACTAGAACATCCAAATACAGCAAAATCTTTGCATATAGTGCACATTTACATCAGGTAGCTGCAGAGTCTAATGAAAAATCTGTGCTTGTTTGTCACTTTTGAAACTTTGGTGATGCTCTTTTCTTATCCTGAGAAAGTTTTCTTGGTTTGGTTTCAGCGATTCAAAGGCAAAGCTGCTGAATCTCTCATTTCTTGGATGACTTGGAATCTCAGTGTAGGAGTGATCAACACACATTTTCAACACTACTCTGATTTTGCTCTTTAACACTGCTTTTTTAGGCAGAATTGTATGTAATTGGCTGCACTGGACAACATTGAATATTGGTGGCTGCTCAAACCCACTCAGGCTGCTCAAATTTGGAAATTTGGAGGCACTTCTGCTCACACTCATAGCAGTTTCAAATCCTCCTGACTGTGAGGCTGATGGAAGAAGAAAGGCCAACTTCAATTCTTCAAACTCAAATCCAGATCAGCTTTTTTTTGCCTGCATTTCCCTTGTGGAAAGAACAAAAAGCCTGAGCTGAAACACAACCAGCAAGCAGGGAGGTTAGTGCAGGTCTCGTGTCTCCGGCTAATCTCTTATAAAATGTGAATGAGATTTTTCAGTAGAGTTTTAAGGGCTGCAACACAGGACAGTAAACAAGAGTAGCAAAAAACAATGGTAATAGAAGATAGTTTATTAAAGCAAAATAATGTTTTCCCTCCTTTTTCACATTTGAAAAATTGCTTGTATTTTGAGTAGTCTCTTCCCGCTAACACTGCAAAGGCAAAAGGATGGCAATTTTAGATTTCCATGAGCTCATCCATTCAAAAGCTCCTTTATTCATAATTTAAGCAATACATTTGTGTAGAAGCCAGTTCACTCAAATCGCTTTCTTCTCATATCTTTTGTAACTTCTCTGCAGGAGAACCTTTCTTTCCTTTGTGCACATTCCTCGAGTTTCTTGCTCAGAAAGTCAGCTCTTATTTAGTGCAAACAGGAACAATTGTGGCTTTTTGTCTTAATAGTTAACGGGCACAGTTGAGGTTGACACAATCACATCTGTGGGATAAATAGCAATCTTGATATCTAATCTGGTACATTTTTTCAGAGCATCCCAGCAACTGGAAGACTTAAAAACAGTGATGTAGACGTTGGTGAACTCTTCTGAAGCACGAGGAGCCACGTGGGAGGGAGCAGGGAAGCACTTGGCTGAAAATCTGATGTGATCAAGCCAGACGGACGCTGCAGCCTGAGGGACAGCAGGGGCTGATTCCCAGTGGAAATGACAAATAAAAGACAAAGAAAGAATAAAAAATGTGAAAATGAAGGCAACTTACTCAGGATTGATACCAGTTAAGGGTGGGGGGATGGAAGAGAAGCAAAGCAGCAATGATCCAAAACACTGAAAGGAGTTAGAGGCAGGGGCAGGAACGGATGCCCAGGAAGTTTCACCTGAACATGAAGAACTTCTTACATGTGCAGCGACCAAGCACTGGAAGATTACCCAGAGAAGGTGTAGAGTCTCCCTTACTGGGGATATTCCAGAAAAGTGGGGTCTCCCTTTCTGGGGATATTCCAGAACCATTTGGATAGACTCCTGTGCCAAGTGCTCTGAGGTGACCTTGCTTGAGCAGGGAGGTTGGACTAGATGAGCCACTGTGGTCCCTTCCAGCCTGACCCATCCTGGGATTCTGTGGGTTCCAGGCAGTTTCACTGCTTAGTGCAGCAATCAGAGCCCTGTCTGACAGAATTTAGGATAACACCAGTTGTTGGAGCTGAGTCATCCAGGCCCATGAGGTGCAGCTGCAACAGGCTTGAGCCTCTCAGTCTGAGCACACTGTGGTTTTCTAGTTCTTTATTCAGGGTGCTCAGCAGCTGCATTGGAAGGGGATTAACTCCAGGTTTGAACAAGAACAGCCCTTCCCCAGCCACACCCCACACATTCCCTCTGGGACAGATCCAGGGGCCCTGGTGTCACCCCTTCATCGTGGGTGACACAGCACCTGCAGCAATATTCCTCACTGTGGGGCCCATAAATTCTTACAGCCAGAGTGATGAGGTGAGAGCATAACTCAAAGCCTGACTAAATGCAAACACACTCCCAAAAAGTATTAATTTGTGTGAGGATCATGGCAGGGAATTTACAGGGATGTTAATGAAATTACCATAGCAACTCTGTGAGTACCACAGAGTCACCCTGGTGATTCTTAAACCTCTGTATGAGGGGGGATGTTTCTTCACACACCAGAAGAAAGACCTGCTTATGTGGTTCAGATGTCTGGTTGGTGCTTTGGAGAGCTGGCTCCCAGGTTTGCTGCAGTCACTGTGTGGGTCTTTGGGTTGGAGATGGATTTGAGGACTCTCTGCGGGATATTCAGAAAATCTGAGGAAGTTTTAGCTTGCTCAACTGCTGAAACTAAAAGTTTTATCTTCCTCAGTGGTTGGGAGGAAGCTGGATGCTGCCTGGTTATGGAGCTCCTGTGTCAGACTCTGGTATAACATCCTTCAGATTGAGTGGATTGTTGTTCTGGTGCCCCTTCCCAGACCTTTCTCTTCTCTCTCTGCCTGTCTTTTCCTGATATTCCAAAGTGATAGCTCATCAAAGACAGCAAGAGATGATGTTGTACTGTTTTTCTAGCTGCTGTGATAATTCAAGTGATAATTCAGAACCAGCTGAACTCCATCCTCACCAATTTAATATTTGGCCAAACCTTGAATAATTAGATCACCTGTAGGTTTCTGCTTTGGCTCCTAGCATTTACCTTGGACCGTTTTATTATGTTCCCCTGCATCCAAACAAGAGCCACAAGACTTCATTAACAATAGACTGTTCTTTCCTCTTAGCAGAAAAAGCAGCATGAGAACAACAAATCTCCCTGGGAGACAGAACAGTGTCTGCTCCTTAGCACTGCATCCGCTTCAGCTGAAAAGACAGCGCCCAAAAACTCCTTCCTAGGGATGCAGACAGATGGAGGCAAGGGCAAGGGGGATTCCTGGTGAATTTATGGACCCTCCTCTGGCAAGATGTTTAATTTTGCTCCCATTTATCTGTTTGTGGAATAGGGGTGATTCTCTTGCCTCGTCCCTGAACTTCTGTTGCTGTAAATTGTTGAAGATGGAGCTGTGCTACCTCTGATTTAGATAATTCTTTGCTCCCCAGTTTCTTGGGCACAATCAGATTTTCTGAGGAGGAGGTTGCCCTGCTGTCCCCTTCCAGGAGCAGCACCAATACAACACACACCTGATCTCTGTCCTGAAAACCCATTCTCCTCCATTTGGATCTGCACCCATTCCATGGAGAGCGCTGTGCATAATCACATTATTCCCATTATAAAACATCCACTGACTGATAACCCTCACAACCCCGGCCAAACCTTCCTCACAAAATAAACCTTTTCTTACACTTTGAGCTGACAAGTCACCTACTTGAGTTTGGTTGTGGATGTTGCCTTTGTTTCTCTTTCTACCTTTTCTCCTCATGGAAATGTGTAACAAGAGGCTTTATCCTGGCTTGGGGCTGTTCCACTCCTGCACGAGGCAGAAGGCAAAGGCAGACCTGATACCCCAAATTTCCAGAGTATTTCCAGACAAAGGCAGACCTGATACCCCAAATTTCCAGAGCTCAGGACTAAAATAGTCTTGTCTGTCTGCATCTGTCTGCGTGGTCAGTGGCTGCTCCACGCCCACAGATCCAGAGGATGTTATTTGCCTCCTGCAGTCGTGGCTGTGTGTGGGAGTTGTGATGTATTTTCCTGCATTCACTTTGGGTTCTTAATTTCAGTCTCCTTTCATTACTCTCCCCTCAATCTTTCAGACCAAACAGGATTCCAATTAACGATGAACTGTCAGTGACAAATCACTGCCTTTTGTTTCCAGCAATGCCTCTCTTTGTTAGCTTCACTTTGCAAAAGCAACTAAATCAATGAAAAGTAAAAATATATATTTAACCTTTTTTCTTTTTTTGTTGTGGGAGATTTTGAAAAGGAAATAATTTATTGCTTCTTAATGGAAGCTTCATTCTCTCTCTTGTAACTCCATACCTGGAAGACACTTTTCCCAGCCTGGCTACTTTCTGCCATCCTAAAAAAGATTTGAGATCCCAGGGGCTCAGCTTGAGTTGATCTAAGCACTGTGTTAAAAGGATGAGCTCCCTTGACCAAAGTAAAAGACATAACAACAGTGCCAGGAAAGTGATATCTATATTGAAATGAAAAATATAGATATAAAATTGTAACAAAAGCAGAAATGCTGCCACCAAAGACCATAGAAATGAAGGCCATCATCACAGTTGGCTTTTCAGTTCCTGAAGCATTTTCCTGTGATGGGCCCCCAAGGATATTCATTATCCATAATACTTTTTCTTATATCTTCTTGAGAAATGTAGGCTGTGTTAGGAGAAAAATATGGTCCAAGAGAAAAACTAATTCCCTAAATCATGTGAAAAGCTAGAATCTGGAGAGAAAACAGTTCAACGCCATTAACTTTTATCACCCCCTAAGTTGAACAAAACAATCCTTCAAGATTATAAATAATGTTCAACCTGCTTCACTGTATTTCCCAGCACTAATAAATACAGTAGCATTGGAGGAAATAAATGGGAGTCCCAAATTAAGATCACCTTCTTCCTTATCCTGAGAGCAGAACAATATTCCTTCAGGAAAAATGAGTTCTGAAAAGTAAACTACTCATAAAAAACTTTAGTGGTGGAAAAAAAAAGGGGGGGGGGGGGGAATTATAAAAAGAAAGGAGCAATAAATTGTGTCCATATGTATTGCTTGGAAATAAAATGCCAACAATATTCTGGAGTGAGACTGCTGACAATTTCTCTTTTGCAATCTAACCAGTAGCTATGAAAAATTCTCAGTGGTACTGACAGGGCCAGGCCAGCAGGCACCAAAGAGGAGCTGCCAACAGCCCACATTGGAAATTCATCTTAGTGCCTGTTAAAATTGTGATATCCTGCTGCACCCCATGCTGGGATATTGGAGCTTCTTCCATGCCTTTTTCTAGGAAATAAATGGGGTTTTTTTTAGCTCACATTGATATGTGGGTGTGCTTGTGGAGACCCTGAAGTCCCTTGGATGAGCTCCTAATTTTGCACTGTTCAAGTGCTAAAGTGTCATTGACCCAGAAACAGATTCATTCAATAAAGATATTAATGACAGAAGGAGAGGAGAGGAGAGGAGAGGAGAGGAGAGGAGAGGAGAGGAGAGGAGAGGAGAGGAGAGGAGAGGAGAGGAGAGGAGAGGAGAGGAGAGGAGAGGAGAGGAGAGGAGAGGAGAGGAGAGGAGAGGAGAGGAGAGGAGAGGAGAGGAGAGGAGAGGAGAGGAGAGGAGAGGAGAGGAGAGGAGAGGAGAGGAGAGGAGAGGAGAGGAGAGGAGAGGAGAGGAGAGGAGAGGAGAGGAGAGGAGAGGAGAGGAGAGGAGAGGAGAGGAGAGGAGAGGAGAGGAGAGGAGAGGAGAGGAGAGGAGAGTTCCACTCTGAGTATAAAATGTTGATGGCTCAAAGTCAGAGATCTGAGAAAAATAAAAGAGATTTATTCCTGCAGTAAGTGCAGCACTTTTGTGTTCTTTAAACCTGATGTATCAAAATTGAGCCTTCCCATCAAAGGTGGCTATTCCCTAAGATATCCCAGAGCAGATATTCATGAGACAATGCTGTGCTGATTTGAGCTGAAAGCTTGCCAAATGAAACCTGTTCTTACACACAGGAGATAATCTGCAAGAAAAGAGCCTGAAGGAGGTGCTAAAGAAATTAATATTTGTGCATTTGGTGGTGTATTATTCTTCTCTGGACACTGGCACTGTGATTTATGGCATTCTTTTGTCACAGAGGGATGAAATCTCTGACAGCACTGCAGACTGAACTGAATTGTCATCTCCTTACAACACTTACTGTAGTACAACTACTTAAACATTGACAAATACATGGAGAATCAGTGTGCATGACTGCATTCTAGAGCAGCTAAAAGTCTGAGCTGAGTGCACTGGCTTTGATACAGAGAAAGACAGGTATTATGAAAACCAGCCCAAATATATGGTAAAAAAACCCTTTAAATCCTTTAGATTCAAATACCTTATGTGGCTTTACCTAGGAAAGAAATATATTGTGTCAATTTGTGCTACATATAATTTAAATTAATTAATCTTAACTTGTAAATATTCAGAAGAAACACTTAGCTGTACTGATGTGTTTACTCGTATATGAATTTTTAAATTTGTTTAAACAATCAGAACTAGCCACTCAGTGAGGGGCAACAAAAATTCATCAACTTCCCACAGCTCTACAGCTCCCGTTGCCTGAGCTGTGTTACTCTTCTAAATAAATATATCTCATAAGGTCCAATGTGTTTGCATAGGGTTAAAGTAGTTGCAGTTAGCAAACATTTATTGGTTTGTTGGGGTTTTGTTTTTTTTTTTTGTAAATTCACCCTAGGAGGAGAAAAGGTCAGATTTAATAGAGAATCATTCCCTATAAGGGCTTAAGACAGATCTTAAACTATGTTCTGCACCAAAGTTATTTTTTGTGTGCAAAATTAGAGAGTTAAGAGATTTTGAAATCTCTCATTCACCTCTTAGTCACCTCTCCTGAGATGTGTACTGAATAGCAATGAAATAAAAGTCATTGTGCTCAGTATTTTTTTTAGCCACTGACTTGAGCTTGCAAGATCTGTGTAATAACAGCAGAAATATTCACAGCTGACTAACTGACAAGGGGCTATTTATGGAGCAACCTCTGAAGGTTTTCATACCTTCAAAGTTCAGAAGGTAAAAGGCCCAAAGTTCCTTGTGTGCCTCTGTCTTTGAGGGTCTCCAACACTGAAGCAGACCCTGCTCTTGCACAGGGGATTTTGTTTTCCCATTCCTGCAGGAGCCTTACTAAAGGAAGAGTTCAGGAGGCAAATGAAGTTGTGTGCAAGGACTCTGATCCATCACTGTTTTAATCCTAAGTGGTGAGGTTTAGAATTTATAGAGGAAAAGACTCGGGAAAATAATTTGGTGTTATCAAGAACTGGCAATCAGGTGGCCTTGGGAAAATGCTGCCAAATCAGTGACAGAGGAGTTGCTGTGCAGGGCATCTTCCACAAGATAAGTGACCCTGGGGAGCTGCTCCTCCACCTTCTGTGAAAAGCACCTGGAGATAAGGATTATTTAGAGACCTGAGACCTGGAGATCATCCAAAGTTCAATTCAATTTAAAAATCCTACAACTCAGCGGATGTCCCCCGTGCAGACAAATGAGTGTCATTATCTGTGCTAATCCTGCCATCCTTTGGCTCTTCCTTTCCTCAGGATGTCTCCTGTCACCACGTTCCCTCAGTGTAATAACTGATGGATGCATCCCTGTGACTTTAATAGGCTTTAAAAGAGATTGAACTCTGCTCTGGGAAACATGCAACTCTTGCTGTAGCCCTGAAATCTCAGAGTCCATCATAAACATAGAAAAATAATTACATTATTATGAATAATGACTATATTATATTGTAGTCCATTTCACCAGAAGAGGAGTTCTTTCTCCCTCTTCTCCATTTTATAGGATCACAGGATGGTTTGTGTTGGAAGTTTTCAGTTTTCAGGCTGACTGCAGAATCTGTTGAAGCTGAAGAATTTCCCAACTTAATGACAGTAAGTGATCAGATTGCAGCACAATGCTATCAACACATTTATCCAAGCTGATTTTGTCAGCTTTTATTAAAATTATGGTACATATTTGAAAAATGGTAACAAATCAAACAATTCTGACATTATTTGGGGTAAAGCTATATTAAGATGTGTTGTTTATACAAGGTCTCTGATGCATGCAAAACAAAACCAGCTGTTGGATGCACCTCTCCTCACCCTTCATTCTCAAGGTCCTCATGTCCTGAGGCTCTGAATGTGTTACAACACAAGACTACATCATCATAAACCAAAAATGTTCCAACCAGCCCCTTTAAAAGTTAAAAGAATGAAAGAAATAGGAAATTATCACTCAGAATCCTTGCAACTTCCTACCCAGAAGCAGCTATGCAAAAAGAACAATGACAGATGATCCTTTGAAGTCATTTCTGGTCTGTTTGAAGACATAAGTCTGGTGTTTCCCAAAAGATGACTGTTTTCCTGAGTTTCCCAAGCTGAAATATCCCAAAGCAAATTAGGAAAAGTTGCAAAACCAGGTTCCATCAGACTGTCATTCCAGTAAAATCATGTCAGTTCATACCAAGGGAGGTTCTCCAGCACATTTTACATTTTGCTGGTATTATTCGGAGTATTTTTAACCTCAAAGAACAAAATCTGCTCCGGCAGGATTGAAATTCCTTGGAATAACCTGTATATTTTAGTGAGTGACTACTTTCAGTGCATTCATGACCTGGGTCTCTCAGAAAAGGTTGAAAGGTGTTTTATTGCTGTCTTGATGTTGTAAAGTTGCTTGTAACCTTGGGGCTTCTTACAATGTGTTGTAAAAGATACTTTGCAGTCACCAGAGTGCTTAAAAAGGGTTCACTGGCTGTAAACATCAGCCTGGGTGTTTTCATGGTTGGATTTTTTCATCTGATCGCTCATTATAGTCCTGGGCATTTAGAGAGATTCACCTGGACTTTCCTTAAACAGATTCCAGGTAGTTCAGTATAAATATTAAATTTTATTTGGCAATATTAACATATGTGCTTTTTCAGCTTTGTTCTGAGATACAATAAATGTCACAGCCTGCAGGCATTTTATTTGCTGCTGTTGTTGTTGTTACTGTCATTATTTTTTATTATTATTATATTATTGTGGTTGTGGTGTTTTAATTTGCTGGATTATCTTTTATCATGTATTATTTCTTCTAGCATTGCTCATTTTCTGTACAATGCTCAATATTCACACCACTAACAAGCACAATGACATATTCCAGCCTCGCCGTGCCCAGACCTCTAGCAAAAATTGATTGAGATTTATTTAATCAAAAGAATAAAAATAACCCCTTGTCCAATGTGAAAATGAGCAAAATACAGACCAGAGGGTGGAAAACAACAAAAGATTTAATTAACAAGATATTGGAAGCAATTTTCAACTCTTTCAGGTGTTTTTTTAAAGCAAAAGTTTTGGCTGCTGGTCTAAGTAGAAGAAAATATTTCTCTTTTTTCCCTGTATGTGTATGTAAAGCAGGAGCTGGGATTGTCCCACGGTGCAGATATTTTCTTGCAGCCTTTCAGGCAGCTGAGCAAAGCACCTCCCAGCAAATCTGTCTGATAAAAACTGTCCCTCCCTATCAGTCACTTCAGATTTTCTTTCCAGACAAAGCAGCAGCAGCCACAAGTTAAGTTTAGCTAAAAGGGCCAGGCACGGAGTAGATGGGAATAAGTTTCTACTCAAAGAGAGGTTTTGTCTGGTTCTTACACTTAATAAATATCTCCTGATTTCCACATTGTGCTCCTCACCTCAGCCCTATCCCCTGAAAGTGCTGCTGGGCTTTTCACTTCCCAAAGCTGCCCCTGCCACGGTGCTGCTCATGCAGCAGTGGTTTTGTAGATCTCAATAATATCTGAAACCAAAAGTACCCCAAGAGAAGAGGAACCCCATTTCCCCCCCCTTTTGTTGCTGAGCTCCCTGAGAACTGAAATGCTTGTGCTGTTCTGCACCTTTGCCCCTGCTCCCTGGTACTGTTGTGTCCCCCAGTGGAAACAATGCCATCAATTACTCCCTGCTGATTTCATAAAGTGACCTGGCTGCAGCCCAGCAAAGCAGATGGCATAATAGATTACAGGCTAATGCCTCCAGGGAGCCCCAGTGAAGAAAGAGCCTCAGAAATGATCTCAAAAGAAGAAAAATTGCTGCACTCAGGGTCTGTAAGAGCTTCCTCAGCTGATAGGACTGGGTGAATCGTGATGGAAATTGCATGTCTCAAAGAGAAACTTATTAAATGCCACTGTAAAACACCTTGCACATGAATGTGTTCCTCCAGGTGTAGAGCCTGAAGTCCTTGAAGCATTTTTTGGGGAGCAGCAGTGTCCCCATGGAGGAGGGTGCTGGTCAAACAGAGCAGCAGAGGCCACATCCCACCTCAGCAGGGAGACACTGGTTTAGCTGCACAAGGAAAGCCACTGAGAGTGCTTCACCTTGCAGGATCTTTGGGTTTGCAGGTTCTTTTCCCATCCGCCCCAAGGTATTTCCATTTGACTGGAGCTCACAGTCTGGAGTTAGGACCATACTGTTGCTGCAAGTGGGAATCTCACTGTCTGCTGCTCCTCTTTGGCCTGATGGCAGCACCTGCCTTTGGAACAGGTGAAGAGGCAGCATGTGCCTGCTGACACCACAAGTGGTATTTCACCGTCCTAACAAGCAACAAGGGGCAGGAGGGTGTGTAGCCACCCAAAGTGGGTCAGAACTTCGGTCCTGTGTCTCACCCAGAAATCAGGAAACACTGGCACTGAGCTGCTGTGACCTCTTAAGTGATTACGATCATAATCCATTGTGTGCCTGTCTGCAACAGATCCATTTCTGCAAGCAGTTGAGTTTAATTGGGCCACAGCTGGTGTTGGCTGAGTACATGGGAAGCAGGAGGGTGAGGGGAAGGGCTTTGTTGACTCCACAGCTCTCTGTAAACTGAGATTTCTCTCTTTGATGGTATCTGCCTTGTTTTGTTTGGTTCCTGAGCACTTACACAGGGCTGCCGGCCTGCAGAGCAGGAATCACAGCGTGGAGCTGATCACACACACCTCCAGAGAAATCTGGGAGAAGTCACCTCTTCCCACCTCATGGATGGGGGCTGCCAGATCAACTATGTGGCACTTTTGCCCAAATTCTTCTACAGGGCCCTCCCCAGCTTTGAGCAGCAGGTCTGGAGCTGCCTCCTGCTCCTTCCCTGGCCACCAGCCCCTCCAGGCTGTGCCTATGCAGCTGGTGAAAGACAAACCACCTGCTGTCCTGGGGGCTGGAGGAGAAGGGATGGCATGTCCATAGCTCGGTGATTAACACCAGAGCCATCCTCCTGCCTTCAGCATCTTCTGCCTCCACATCTGGACAGGGAAAGCTCCACCCAGACACACAAGATCGTCTGCAACCTCCAGCCATGGACCTGAACAAAACACAGTGGCAGACCCTGAAGTTTTCTGAGCTGTTTATTCAAGGGCTGTGGTGATGAACTCAAAGATCTTTCTGGGGTTTTATTGATTTTTTTTATGCTCTCTGCCAGGTGCAAGTTGGTGTGGGGTGTAAACTGAGAAATACTGTCCATCCTGAAGCTCAACCCCCAGCAAAGGCAAGAATACTGAACAGGATACAAGTCAGGCTCAAATTCTTAACTGCCTCCCCTTCTGTTCTTTTCTTCTTTCTCTTGTAATGTGTTTATTCCCTCCCATCAACAGAAGCCAAAGTTTATCTTTGGCTCTTTCCTCCCCTAGAACTCACATAGGTGTTGCATAGAGCATGGCCCAGCCCACAGAGCACTGTGATGAACTCCAGTCTTCATGATGTTACTCTGAATTTGATTTATTGATATATTTTGGCCATGCTTAGCCCTTAGATCAATCAGTCCAAATACCTCAGCTATAAATGTGGATGAGGCTCCCCTCTGCAGCAAATCACTTGGTGGTGATTCCCCCAGCCTTTCGTGGCTGATTTTCTGAGAAAGACCCTGCAGGTGGCAATTTCAGACTCTCCAAGTGGCAAATCCTTTGCTGTGCTGATTTTCAGCCATGGGCAGTGCCCAGAGCCATGGTGACAGCAGAGCTGACATCTCTCTGTAGCTCAGGAACGACCCTCCAGTGAATGTCAGCAAGCCAAAGGTGTGGGAAATAATTGCCTGCTAAGGTGGGTAACAGTCACAGCTTTCTCTGATGGTTCATTTGTCAGACACTTCAAATTAATCTGTTGAGGTAATAAACCCCAGAGCAAGGCTTTCGCCTTTGGGATTGCTTATTTGCACATGGATGTCATCAGGACTGCTCCTGGAGATGCTGTTGGTGTTGCCCCTTAATGGGAGCTCAGAGAAGATGGGGTTAAAATCCAGCTATTCCTTCGTGCTCCCTGAGAGAGCTGGGTGGCCAACATAGAACCAGCCAACGCACAAAGTCACTCTGAACTGCTCCTTCCCTTTCGCTCTGCTCACAGCCCTCCTACGAAAATCCCAAATAAGATTAATTACTCTCTGTGAAGATACTCCCTTTCAAACCTGCTGGTGAGTGATTCTCTCTCCACTTGAGCACACCTTCCCCTCTCTGCCTCATCTGTCACTTTGATTTAATGCTTCCCTGAAAGGCTCTAGACCCACTCCGCACAGGAGCTCTTCCATCCCTACCAAACCTCCTGAGTACCTACAAGCTGGTGAAAAACATCTCATTAACTGGGGGCTGCAGATTCTTTGTCCTGGACCTTCTCCACAGCAGTTGTCACCTCATTTTGTTATGGGGCACCAAAAATCCCAGATTTGGCCCCAAGAGGTGAAAAGCAGCACACACGACCTCTCACTCAGGCCAAGCCTGGGGCCACACCTCTCTGCTCTTTTTCAAATGTAGTCATTTTAATCCCTCCATTTCCTTGACTTCTGCAGCAAAATAAGCACTTCAGTTTCTCTGGGCACTCTGTGCCAGGACCTCACCACCCTCACAGGGAAGGATTTCTCCCCAGTATCCAATCTGAACCTAATCTCTGTCAGCTGAAGCTTGTCCTGTCACTTCAAACCCTTGGAAAAAGTCTTTCCCATCTTTCTTGTGGCTCCTTCAAGCACTGGAAGTCCAGAATTAAGTGACCCCAAAGCCTTCTCTTCTCCAGGCTGAACAATCCCAGTTCTCACGGCCTTTCCCATAGGAAAGGAAATGTTAGGAACTGTTTGAAGAGGTGCAAAGATGGAAAGAGGAGAATGTCCCAGTCTGACCCCAGGAGAGGCTGGGGAGCTGCTGCCAAACTGAGGAGTCGAGTGAATCCTCTGAATTGAGGGCAGCAAACTGGGGCTGGGCTTGGTGAAGAGCCCAGAAATCAGCTGTGTGAGAGCCTCAGAATGAACTGTCATCATCCAGTTGGCTCTATTTTAGGTAAGAGAGCAAGGGAAATAATCTGAACTATTCATAGTTTCAGTGAGCATCTCTTGGCAGTTACCATTTAAAATAAAACTTTTTTTTCCCCAGTGAAAAATTATTTTTTTCCCCAGTGAAAGACTTTTCTAGTACTAAGATGCTGTGGAAAATAGAGACAATTTTGCGTTTACACCAGGTATAAAATGCTCTGATTTCCAGCACTAAAATGTCACTGCAAGCATTTCATCTGCTGCTATAAATGTGTGATCCATCACTGAGGAAATAAGCACAGTTCAAGGGAGTAGTTACATTATTAAAACATGGAAGTGCTGTTGGGCCACAAACAACCACTGATGTGTATAAAGGAGACATTTTACTGCCATGATCTGTGTTCAAGGCTCCTGAAATAAATTAGATTTGCAGCATGTCATAATAGCAGTGGTTTGTAATACAGCACTGCTCTCTGTGTGTGTGTATTCTCATTTTCATAAGTGTCAGTGGTGTATGCAAAGGAAAAAATTATTTGTTAACACTGATGAATATTTATTAGCAAATTCTCAATGAATATTTCACAGCAGAAGAGTTGCTCATATTCTTATTAATTAGGAAAAGGAATAATGCTGCCCTCTGAATGTTTTTGACGTGCTGAGATGAGAAATTCAAAGCAGTGGGTGGAATTCTGCCCTTGCAAACAGAGCCGGTGGATGGGAAAAGTGAGTCCCACCGGGCCAAAAAATTACTTAAATGATGTCATATCCCATCCAATAAAACTGAGTCAGATAAAAGGCCAAGCCCAGAACTCTCAGGAGGCAGTGGGAGCAAAGGGAAAGGAGGGAAACTCGGATTAATCTTGCATTCAGTGGGTGTAACAAGAGGTGGGAGTAGAGAACTGACTCCCACTGTGTCTTTCACCTTAATTTATACCTTCCTGGTACTTTCTTTTTTATGTGCTTCAGGAGGTCATTTTATAGAGTAACTAAAATAAAAAATCCGTGTTCTCCTGTAATTAAATTACACAGTGGCTGCAGATATTGATCTCTCTTCTTCACATGAAAATAAGTAGCTTTTACTAAATGTAACATGTTAAGTGGTTTAAAATTGTGCAGAGATGAAAATCAATCTGGATATTTTGAAGAAAATTCAAGCAATTACACACTTAACAGGAAGTTAAAGTGCAGGATTTATGTTTCCCATTTTGCTTTCACTTAGGCCAGGCTTCCCAAGGTCCAGCAGAGTCTCACACTTGCAGGAGGAAATGCCTTGGAGGCAAAAGGGAACCCTGCTTTCTGTGACAGTGCTGGGTTCAGCCAGTTTAACCTAATCAAGAAAGTCTCTGCGTTAATTATTCCTAGCAACTTAGGAATAAGAGAATTGGAAGCAGAAATAAGAGCTCTCGAGGTCCTCTTAGTCTTCTTCATGGTGGTTTTTTCTGTTACTCCAGTGAATTCTGGAGCCCTCTTGAATATTCAAAATCATTCAACAGCTATGGGTAACACACCACACCATTTTAATTAAGCTTGGTGTGCGCTGACCTTGAAATTGGATCAGAAGGCCTATTTACTGACAATGTGGTAGCTAAATTCAACAATTGATTTTCACTAGTTGTTCTGGAAATGCCAATGAGCCGCTCCATGTAATTTCAGTTGGTCACTGGAGACAGTGAGGCCCTTCAGAGAGCTATAAATGTGCTTAAGTGGGAAAAGATGGCCAAATATTTCTCTCTAACTAGCACAGGGGAAGAGAAACGCTGATATCTTGATGTTGCATGCAGAGAATGTCAATAAAAAAATCTCTTATTTGTGCTTATCATTCGGACCATCAAATCCTTCCACAAGAATTAGTAGCCCTGTGGCACTCACAGAAGTTTCATTTCCAATTATTTCCAGTTTATTGATGGGAAATCGAGGTACCAATTGAATAAATAACTTGTCAAGATCAAATGGAAACACCATCATGTTGCAGAAATATTGAAGAGCTTTTAGTTTTTCTCTTTAACACATCAGACTTCAGCTTTTATGACCAAATATTCCCTCTGCCATTGTAAATGCAGGTTAAAGCCACTGATATCTATGAGAGACATCAATTTAAATCTTGAGCGAACAAGATCACAGCCAGCTTTAATCTCATGGTTCTTTTATGTAATACAGGATATATTCCTGCATCTTGCTATCTTTTTCTTATCTCAGCTGGGATATTATAAAACACAGCAAATATTATTCCCTTTTCAAATGGACATTAATAGTGTTGACTGAGGGATTTTATCTTACTCCTGATATCTGTTTTCAGGAGAAAATGCTGTTTTCAGGAGGGACAGAGAGTAGAAGTGATTTCTCTCTCTTTGCCTCCCCAGATTTTCCTGCAGTTTTGTGTTTACACTCCCTGAGATGGTGCTGCAGTTGTGTCAGAACCAGGACAATTGCATAATCCAACAAATTGAACATAAACCATCCCTCAGTGACAGCTGCCCAGTAATAAGGAGGTTTCCCTCAGAAGCCAGGAGGATAATCTAACCTTTATTACCCACAGCAGTAAGAAAAAGTATGCCCCAGCTCTGCAAGTTTGGGACACCAAAATAGGAGGAAAAATTTAAAGCATTTCCCCAAAATAAAAATTCCTGCTAATGCAAGTGCAGAGAGTGCAGTCCTGCTGACTCATTCTTAGTGGGGATTTTATTTTCAGTTAAAAAATAACTTTAATGCTCCATAGAGATTGACCTGTGTGAACCATGTTAAAAATTTCTTAAGTGCAGTGGAAGACAGGAATGCAGAGTGAAAACCAATTTTTCTTTAAAGTGTGATCTTCGATGGATTGTTTGGACTTTTAAGCCCCACAACCTTATGACCTCCAGGACACAATTTCCTCCAGCCAGTGTTTGTTTCCAAGGAAATATCTGAAAAAAGAAGTTCCATTACAATTAGTGCTATCTCTGTGCACCTCAGTTTTAGTAAAATATGAGGTTTGACAGACACAGTTCAATCCAGTGGATTTATAAAGAATATTGGCCCTATTTGAACAACTGAACTGCTCCCATTACAGCTTCCCCTGCTCATGGAGATAAAACTGAGGGTCACTGCTAAAGTCATAAACATTCCTTAGAAAATGAGTAGATTATTTAGTTGTTGGAAATATAAGTCGTGGCACATGTTTTCATAAATCTTGATCCAAATTTGCACATACAAGCAGGATTTGGCATCCGGGCACACTCAGATTTCATGGCTTATCAAATCCCTGAATGGGCCCAATACAGAGCTCACATTTTCTGTTAATTCAGAGCACAAAAATTCAATCTCCTGACTCCTTCATGTGCTGGTGTTCACCAGACAGACTGTAACCTTTAGCAAGTAAGCAGACATTTTGGTTAATTAAAAAGCCAGGGTCTTTCACCTTGTATTTTAGCATTTCTCTACTCTATCATCTTTATTTTTATGAGGTTAATTTAAAAGATTAAGTGAAGGTTCTGAAGGAAAAAAGCACAGTATTTGGAGAAGATCAGAAGATAATTTTAAAGCATGTCTGTTTATTCAATTTTTCACCTGACCTTCAAGGCTTCTTGAGATCTTTGGAAACACAGTCTTCCTTTCATGTGTCTGTGTTAATGCCAGGGATGTTCCCTGAATCCAGCACACCTGCCGGTATTTAATAGCAGGCTGCAGAGAAAGCTGCTCTCCAGACCTGCCTTGCTCAGCTATAATACCCCTCGAAATCTGAAATTAAATCATTACAACAGCGTGATCGCCCTAATTAGGCAAAACAATTTCAGTGCTGTTACTTGAAGACTGCCAGCATTAAAAATGAAAGCTTTTCAACTGAAGTGGACCATAAAAATATGAAGCTATCAAGTTTTTAGTGGCATGGAGAAGTGCATTGCACACCCCAGTGTCTCAGGATTTCTTCTTGGAAGACCCTTGATTTTCAGGTCATTTCTTAATGCCCCCTTCATTTTGCCCTCTTCTAAATGGCAAGGAAATTCCAGAAACCATACTCAAAAACTTCAGAAACCATACTCAAAATTTGCCTTTTTATTTTTTAAAATGCACGTGGAAGTAACAAACTGTATTTGATGTCTGCACATCACAGATTTATTTTAATTGCATTTTACACACATATGTGTGTGTAAGGGATGCATAAAGGTTTATTTTCCTACCTGAACTTGGGCACAGGCAGTTCCAGCCTCCTGACACGCCCAGCTGGGAAGGCTTTTTAAGCTTCTCTGAGTCAGAACGTATTTGCTTGTGCACAGCACTGGGTTAATGGGGGTGTGTGACATCTCCAGGCAAAGTTTTTCCCACAGAACTATTCTGAGCAAGAACAAAAAACCTCATGTCTCCCTCTGCCCACCTGAGTGCTCCGTGTTCAGGCCAACATCTTGTTTTGTGACCTCTTCTCCCTTCATTTTACCCTCAAAGGTATTAGCATTAGAGCCCTCTGGAAGAGTGATTCTGTTACACGAGAATTTGTCAGTGCAGGGGGTTTATTTTCAGCATTTTCTCACTTTGGCATTAATTTAATGCCAGTTTTAGTGAACTGAAATACCCCCGCCCATGTTTCCCTCACGCAGAGCACCTCAGTGTGCAGCTTTTGTGTTTATGGCAGGATTCACTGGAGTAATCCTTCAGGAAAACAAATGCCAGGGCCTAATGCGAACAGGCTGAGTGCCTGCGTGGCTTGTGGGGAGTCAGGAATCACCTGTCACTGAAGCTGAAGCCTCAACACTCCGTGCAGATGACACTTCCACCCCCAGATCTGCGATTCCTTTCCTCTGAAGAGAGAATGTTGTTTTCTTGATTGGAAATTGCTGTTGTTATTTACATATGCAGGCAAAGACAAGGCACTGGGTGTGAAGTGAAGGCTTGGCAGTGCTGCTGTGACCGTCTCTTGAGATGAATTTGCCTGTCCTGGCTCTGCTGGGATCAGCTGTCCCGCCCACCATGTTCTGGAGCTGCCTCTCCCTCCCTACCCCCAGCTCCTCAGCACAGAACGTGCTCTCACTCAGCATCCTCTCACCAAGCTTCTCCTCAGAGCCTCCATACACTGGAAAAAAATCACCGAATATTGGGGTTTTCCCCCTGGGCTGCTCCTCAACCTTCTCTCTTTGATTTCTCTGCAGTACCAGGCTTGTTTTTAATATGAATTTGTTTTTTCACATCTCCTCTGGACCTGTTTTCAGCAGTTTCCATGATGGGAATCAGCCTCGTGCCCCATTCTGTGTATCCCCCAGAGCAAAGCTGAGCTGGCTCAGTGTGGGCACCCCAAAGAGATGGATCCTTTCCAGCCTGGAGCCAGGAGACATCGTGAGGATGTATCGATGCCATGGCTGAAAATCTGCTGATTCCTCCATGGAAAAGACCAGGAGGAGCAGCACTGCTGCTGCCCGGCTTCCCCCTGCACAGGCAAAGCAGGAGGATGGAGGGCAGGAAGGACAAACGGGTGCTGTCCTCAGTTCACAGCACCCCTGCAGGCTTTTATCTGCTTTTATCTGCTTATTAATTGCAAGATGCTTCTGTTTCACAGCTCTGTCCTCTGCTTTTCTGTGCTATGTTGAAAACTGTCTAGAGCATTACCCCTTTCCCTGGGCTTGGCTAATGAATAATGGTTGTCAGGAGAAAGTCTGGTAAAGGAGACACTAAAACCAAAGTTTCTTCCGCTCTTAAATTTGCTCTGTCAGCATCTCCAGATCTGAAAGCTTTGAAAGATATCAACCCATTTTTTGGATCATTAGGCACTTTCAAAACAAAACAATTACATTTTCACCAGAAGAGTGTTTTGCAGATTCCCACCTCTTAAATTATTTCACTTGCCTTGGCCCATTGCTAGGCTGATGGCTCTATTCCATAGGGGTGGAATTCTCTGCAAAAAAGCAGCTTTGAAACGTAGTTCAAACCATTTTCCATTGTGTATTATCAGTTTGTCACACAATGGAGAAATCAGTACCTTCATCAGGAGCTGCATTTCACAAGTGGGAGCTCTCCATTCCATAATCTTTTCTTTTGGAACAGGAGGTCTGCTCAAACTCAGATGTCACTCCACGTCACATGGAAAAATCCCTATCTGTAAATCATAAGCTCCCTGGGAGCCAAAAAAAAAAATGGAATTCAGACCAAATATTTCCACAAGTAGGAAAGTCAAACTGCTATAAAATAATCTGGCATTCCCAAACAGGCATCAATTAAACCACAACAGGGAGAGTGAAAAGAAATTGCATTTAATTATGTCTTGCATTGAAGTAATCCACTTTATCTTGAAGAAGGTGACCTGTTTACAGTCTCGACATCATCTTCAATATTCCTCCCGTGCTCAGCTGAGTCTAATAAATGTGTCACTTGTTTAAGCAGCAGAGCACAGATTTTGTGCAGAGCTTCTTGACGTCCTGTCTGGGTGAAATGGGGCAAAGCACCCTTTGCACTTCATTTTTGCGTTTTGTTGTTCAGAGAGAAGCAACACGGGCATGAAGGGAAAAGGCAAAAGGAGAGACATTGCAAAGCTTAGCACTGATTATTTATTTGAGGGGAGGTCAGAGTCTGAGTTGAAGTGGAAAAGCGTGGTGAATTTTCCAGGCAAGACAATTTCTAGCTGCAGCAGGCACAAATGTGACCATCAATTATGAGAACTGAGGAATGGAAAGGACAGAGAACTTTACACTTCCCCTGGCCTCCCAATTTACTGCTGATCTTTATTCTCAGCAGATTTCTGAGAAAATCACTCTCCCTGTGCCATGGAGATGAGCCGACTCTCCAAACATTAACTGCACCAAATACTTAACAACCACTATTGTGGAACTTTCAGATGTTTAAATCAAAGTCTGGTCAAACCTAATCAAGAAAAATCTCAACCCAAAAGAGCAAACTGAAATGAGCCAAGCAGAAGCGAGAAAAGCAATTTTCCAGCACTTGGAAAAGTCTGATACTGCTTTTTTTAGCTGCATTTGAAAAGATTTTATCCTCAGTGATATTTTGTTTACTTCCCTCCTGCACAAATCACGCAGGCATTTCATTGTCTGTTTGGATGCAATTCTTCAGCAAGTTGTCAGACAAGTGTGGGTGCAAAATGATGGCCCAGGAGAGAGGCTACGCCTGGAAATGTCAAAGCCAGCCACACAGGGAGATGGTTTTACTTGGCATTTCCTTCATTAGGATTCCTGTTCATGGAGATTTCCAAGTCCCAAATGATAAGTAAGGATCTATTTAAGGGGCACTGGGGGTCTATCCTGAGCAGCTGAGTTTCTCCCAGCCGAGGTGTTTGTTATCCCTGTGGTGATTCCAGTGATCCCCTGACTCATGTGTCCAATCAGCTCAAGAACACAACGTGCTTTAAAGAGGGGTTTAAACCCTAAGAGGGTTTTAAACCCCTTTAAAGAGGGGTTCAACTGCAGAACAGACCCCGTGTGGAGCTGCAGTTCAGGAAGCAGCTCCTTCCCTTGTGCTCCATTTGGGGAAACATCCCTCCACTGATTTCTCCAGTGGCTGCCAAATGTTTTATTTCATGGGCTCTGTGGCGCCTCGAGCGTGGCCACTGTGCTGCTGGGAAGGAAACAACAGGAGAACTGGAGTAAAAATTCCCCTCTCTTCTCGTTCTCACTCTTTTTTATACACAGTCCCATCGTTTGAAATGGTTTCATCCAGTCTTCAGTCTGAGTTTAGGACACGAGTGAGCAAAAGTGAGTTTAAGTCACATTTATTCCTCCTTGATCCCAGCCTGGCTTTAGGCCAGGCCAGTCATCTCCAAGGAGCTATTTTTAGGCTCTGCACCAGCTCATGTCTTGAAGCAGTTGACATGATATGACAAACATTTTTAAGATCTCTCAATAGAAAGTTATGCAGCTGCTTTGCTAAGAAAGAGCAAACAAACCCAATAGCCACAAAAATGACTTTCAGAAAGTAATTTGCACAGGGTCACTGAAGGGATTTTTGAAGTGGAGCTGGCTGCTGAAGGAATATGGATTTTTCTATTCTGAATTGCTTGTTTTCCTGTGCACAAGCAGGTTGTGACTATATGTGTGGTTATAAAGTAAAACAAAAATGATAATATTATTCTGTTAACGAAAAAATAGGCAATAATATCTTTAAATTATTAAGTTCTATTTATTATTTGTATATTATGATATATTAATTATATTCTATTACATATTCTATAAAATATATTTATTCATTTTAAATTCTTTTGAAATTTGGCAAAAATGTCTTTTAAATTCTTACATTTAAAGACTTTTACAGTTTTGAAGTCTTAAATTCGTCTTTTAAATTCATAGCCAGGGAATAATCATAGTTTTAGTGCTAAAGATAATAATAATTATATTCTAATTTATAATCAGAATATAATTTATATTCTAGTTTAATAATCTAATTTTAATATATTAAATAATCTATTTTAGCACTACATAATAATAATAATAATCTTTTTTATAATCTAATAAACAGCACTATTTATTAGATAAATAACCTAATTTTAGCACTAAAAATCAGCTGCTGGTTATACCCAGTGCTGATGAGATGAAGATCCCTTGCAGCTCATGGAGAAATCTTCCTTCAACCCAGCAAAACCTGTGTGTGTGAGAGACAGTCAAGGGCTTGAGTAACATCAGCAGGTTGTCAGATAATGCTTTTTATTGGGAAGGTGTTGAGAAATCCACTTGAGGTGAGTGCAACCTTGAGATTTCTGATAGGTGTAAAATTAGGCACATCCCCTTGGGAAGTGGAGCTACAACATGTGACAACTTTTCCAGGAGGCAGAGAGGGTTGAGTATTTCCTGAAATTTGCCACTGGATCCATTTTATAGCCCTTGGAAACCTGTGCTGGTTCAGCTCCAGCTGAGCCTGGATTTCACTGTCAAATGCACCAAAACTGTGCAGATTTGGGACACCCCACAAAGCCCCACAAAAGTGGCAGATGGACTTCCAGACAGATAAATTTTAGGTGACACAAAAAGAATACAAACCATGTCTACATGGGGCTGAGATCACTGCAGGCACTGACACCCGTGAGGAGAGATTCTGGGGTCATGGGTGGCACTTCTCAGATCCATCAGGACCTTGTGCAGCAGCAGCCAAGGCAGCAGCATCCTGCAGCCCTATGAAGCTGATCGTGCTCATGTCTTTGAGAAGTGTGGACTCACAATCTCCATTACACCTCAGGTTTTAGTTTTTATATTTTCACATTCTGTGCTGCTTTAGTGTGTGGGCCTGAGCTTCACATCAGGGGATGGTGAGCTCTCTGCACAGAGCAGGGAGACAAAACAATTCCTGCTCCAGCTGGGGACCAAGGACAAATGATCCAAACCTCAGGCCCAAGAGCACAAACAACGTGGGCTGGAGAGAGGAAAACAAGCAGGATGGGACTGCATGGACTAAAGCTGGAATGGGACAATGAACTCCAATGTGCAAATGGAGCAGAACTGATCAAAGTGAGAGCCCCCGGGAGCGGTTGGGGATTTTGTGACCATTTTGGTTCATCTTGGGTGCAGCCCTGGCAGGGCTCTTGTGCTGCCCAAGGCGGATCCATGGAGGTCTTTTAATAAATCCCTGCTTTATTCTTTAACTCCATCTAGTCTCTGTTCTAGGTCAGCCTTCACAAGACATCAGCCACACCTCTAGAAAAAAAAAAATAGTGGAAGCAGAGAGGTGAAAAAGGGCAGCTAAAATGACCAAGGGGAAGAAGTTGTTTTCAAGAGACTGAAGAAAAATATCTTCAGTTTGGAGAGAAGGGGTGTAAATAAAGTAAATACAGAGCTGCAGAGCTGAATCAATGTAACTGCACAGCAATGGACAAATGGAACTGGCTGCCCCAGGCACTTACGGCATTCACAGGATGACAAAGGGATAAGATAAATTCCTGCAGAGCTGGTGTTTGTTTGGATAGCTGGACAACCAGGTAGAGACATCCTAAATGCAGCAACTGGGAGAGCCAGGGATGGAGGGGGAATGGGCCAGAAGATGTGACCATTTTCTGTGTCCTTCCTAAATAGCAGCTCCTGCTGTCTCTGATGGATAGAAAGCACTGGGATGTTTATGGTTCCAGTGGGACATTTCCTACACTTTCTTACACTATTGCTCATATTTTGAAATGGGATGTTCAGAGTGCTATAGACACCAAAAATTTGAAATTATTAAATGACTCTCTACACTTTTCAATTCTTCAGATAAGTAATGGTACCAGAAGGAAAGTGTTTCACTTAATGATTTGTTTATTCTTTCATCACTCATGTACATCTGGCCAGTATTGTGACAGCTTCCAGTTCTATATTGCTGTTTCCATCTTACTCCTGATTGATTTATTCATCTTTGCCAGTATATAAAGAATGAATTTGCAAAGCTGCTCATTTTTTTCAGTTTGTCAGGTGTCAGTCCAGCACTAACAATCTGATTCAAAGCACAGTGCAGTCAATTGACATTTCACCCTCATTAATACGGCTCAGGAGAGAAGCTGAAAATTTGAATTGCTGCTCTCAACTTCTCTGTTCCAGCCCATAAACAGCATTAAGAGGGATTCTTTGCTTCCAAACTCCTCACTCAGATCTTTCCCAGGATTTTGTTGTTGTTGTTGGTTAATCTGAACAAAACCTCACCGTTTTACCAGCAAAGAAATGCCTTCTACCTGGGGTCCAGTGCTCAGAGTGCCAAGTCAGGGTCTCTGAACAGCTTTTGGATGAGCAGCTGCCTTCTCCTCACCCACCAAACCCATCAGCAGACAGCCTTCCAGGAGGGGAAAGAGTGTTGTGAGCTGCTGCCAAGGCACGTTTTCCCCTGCCCTGGGCCACCTCTGGCTGCTGTGTGAGCTGGACACATCCCCCAGCTGGTCAGTGGGACCCCACAGCTCCCAGCTCAGAGCCCCACGTCCAATTACCTGCTCACTTAAACTACCCACAGCAGGGATATTTCCTCATTTCCAATTTTCTGCCTTGCCCAGCAGCACTGCAGACACTCAGTCTCAAACAGCAGCAGGACTCTGGGGCTGTGCCTGCAAACCACGGGCAGCTCTTTTGGTGGGCAAGAATAAACAACAGCATTTCCCTCATACCTTCACATGGAGATCCATCAAGATCTCTTCCCCCAGCACTCTCATTCTGATTTTTGATGCATCACAATCCCTCTCACAACTTCTTCAGAGCTGCTCTCAGTCCATTGGCCCTTCAGCCTGGTTTTCTCTGACCATAAAAAACTGTGAGTTTTTCCAGGGATTTTGTTCAAATGGATTTTCTAAACCGTCAAAATTCCTCCTTGCAGTTGTGTGTATCTCCATTAATTTATACTGAGATTCCTACAGCTCAGTATTTACTACTGGTTATGAACTGGTACAATGGATTTATATCATTTAAGTCCAGTAAGTTCTGCAGAAAATTTGCCTGAAGCCCAGTGTTTGTAGCTGTAATTTTCAGAGATAAGAACAGGAGAATTATTGGCTTTTCTATCCCAGAGGAGATAAAAACCTGAAGCTCCTGAGGTTTTGTGCTTTAGAGCCCAGAGAGTGAATGAGAACTGCTGCCAGCTCTGCATTGTCACAGTTCTCTCTGAAAGAAAATTGTCCTAAAACAAGTCCTGATTCCAGGTGAAGATAGGATGGGCTGTGCCACACAACCAAGCAGATCTGGCTCCATCCATGTCTGATCTCGAATTCGTGAGGGTATTTGAAGAATCTGGAATGGTTCGTTGTTATTTCTGCTTCTCACACATTTCTGTCACATTTGTTCCCATGACAAAAAGTTTTTTGAGAAATGATGTGGCAGATGTAGCCTGTCTGAGATTTGATGGCTCTTGAACATAAATGTAGTCAGGAATCTGCAGACAGGATTGCACTGAGGAGCTGCCTCTGAAAACTGTCCTCAGTCTGTAATGAATTCACACCCAGAGTCCTCAGATTGATATGAATTAATGCTCTATAAATGAGGCTATTTCGAGATAAAACACAGCCCATCTGCCTGGCAAGGCAAACCAGGGGGCTGTGAGGTGCAGATGAGTTCCCATCACACCCTGAAGAGGAAAGGTCTGGCAGCCAGTGGCCACTGAGCAGCCTCCCAGCTCGGGACAGGTCACTGCCAGAGGCACTGCCTGAGCTTTGCTGGCCCACAGATCAATTCTGAATCCCAGCACAGAAACAGCCTGGTGGATAACTTGGGCACACAAAGAGGGAGATGTTTTTCAGGATTCCCATATTCAGCAGACAGCCCATCCTGGCTTTCTCACTTTCCCACTTCTCCTCCTTGTCCATTCTTTCTTTCTGATACCATAAGATTCTTCTGACAGAACATAGTCATTATCAAACTGAAAAGCACTTTGTAAGAATATTCTTTAGCTCCAAAGTGCAATTTTTTCTATTCACTGTGCAGACCCTCCAGTCTGTCCTTTTAGTTCCTGGCCCAAAACACTGTGGAGTGTGTGGAGCTGGAGAATGCCAGAGCCCAAAACTCTCACTGCCACCAACAGCTCTTGGAAACATTTTGCATCCATTCAGATGGGTGCAAAATCTGGTTAAAGCCACACCACAAAATAAAGAATGACTGGGAAAAAAAGAAATTAAAACCCCAAACCAAACCCAAACAGATGAAGCTAAATCCAGAAATATGGAAACAGATTCTTACTCCCAGCTTTATTACCAGGCTGCTGCACACAGTGCACTCTTTGGAAAGGCAGGAGCCAGCAGCAAGATACTCAGTGAACTCTCCCATTCACCACAGACATGGGGGATTTTTTCCAATTTTATAGTTCTATCATTTTTGCAATGTGCATCTGCACAGCAAGGGCCCTCTCTTTCCAGATGGCATCTTGCCTGCTTCACTCTGGCTTCCATCTGGAAGAATTGTTTTGCATCTGCCTCCAAAACTGGAGCCAGCTCTGCTCCAGTTATCAGTCAGTAACATGAAAGAGGGACGTAGTTCAGGCTCTCTTAGATGAGGATCAGTGCTGTGATCCCCCAGCTTTCAGAAGGATTAACTTTAGAGATAAATTCTCTGCTATCTCCTTTCCCCCAGCAGAGCTGCTTGGAGCAAACCCCTGGCCTAACTCTGGTGATGCTCCTGGAGCAGAGCTGGGTGGAACCAGTGCAAGAAAAATGCATTAACTGGATCTGTGAATGACATTAAGGATTGCCCTGCTGGAATTTAATTCCAGACACCTGAAGCTAAATCCTGACAGAGTGAGGGTGGAAGCAATAAAAAATATTGTAAAGCACCTCTACATCAAACAATTGCCCTCACCTAAGATTGAAAGAAGAAGTTGAATCAAAACAAGTCCTCCAGTCAGAGGAGAGAGACAGACATCTGGCTCTTATCTTAGGATGGGGACAATCACCAACAACCCTGCTAAAATAGCTGTCAAACCTGCCTAAAATCAGATTATAGGAATCCTAGCCCAAGATGGTTCTTGCTCACAATTCAAAGAAGGCTAAAATCGGTTAAAACTGATTTTCTAGACATTAGAGCCTTTCTGTGTGACAGTGCTGGCGATGACAGATGTCACCAAGGCATCACCCCAAGTACCCCTTTTAGCTGAAGCATTACAAGTTTCCAGCACAAGGGTTCCACTCTCTGCTAACAGAGTTACAGAGCTGGTTTTCCCATGGGATACATGAGAATGGCTGTGTTAACTTTGTCCTTGGAATGCCAAGGGGAAAAGTCTCTCCTTGCAGCCTTTTGTAGCCATCTCCTTGGAGCCCCCCTCCTCTGACACGGATGATGGCAGAGACAGAGGAAATCTTGCTGACACGTGTGGGCCCACTGTCAGCTAAACACACTGGTTGTGTTCAGCGTAAGGATAAACTTTGACTAATTAAGGCTTATAAACTATCAAGCCACAGATGGTACCAGTTTTAATGTCTCCTTGCGTGAGTCTGCAGATGGCTGGGAGAATGGGAGCCAAACCCCACCAGCAAAATTCCATTAACAATCATCAGGGACCTGAAGCAGGTCTTTGGAAAAGGTTGGGGTTTATCATTAAGTTCTGGTGTCCCCATTAATTTAAAAACATGTGTGTCCTGTAACTTTTTGGCTATGGCATTTCCTTTTCTACGTGTTTATTCTTTCTGAATAATCCCATAGCAAAACTTCTGTATTAAGACACAGTTTGGAAGTCCAACAGACATTATTTCTTTGCTTTCCATTTATTTTTGAGGTTATTTTTGGTATCAGCATCTTACCTGATGACACAATTTATTTTCCCTCCAAGACAAAGTTTGCCTTTAGCATTTAGGAAAAATATGTGTACTGGATTAACCCTCAGGAATCAATAAATGAGAAACTGGGATGATTTTGGCTAGGCTGAAAATGCAAATGAGCAGCAATACCACTGATGGTTACAAAAAAGGCAGGGGAGGAAACCTGCAAATTCACCTTAATAAAATCTGTAAAGGAGAATTACAAAATATGCATCTGTCCATAGTGTGATATTTATATCCACCCACTCATTAACAGGGGATGGCTCAGTGATATCTGTGCATTGGATTCCTGCCTCTGGTAGATAGAAAGCATGGAACTGAGATATTGACAGGACTTATCTCCTCCAGGCAGCTGGAGTGGAATAAAAAAAAGGTAGGATTTTCAGTTCCGTGCATGTCTGTACAGAAAACAGCCACATTTGAAATGACAGCATGATTGTATTTTAATGGGACGAATTCAGGATTAACCAGCACTGAACAGGTGTCAACCCCCAAGTGCTCTACACTTGTCACAGCCTCTGAGCATTAATAGGAACTGAGTTTGTTCCCGGGCTGTGGGAATCTGCTCCATCCAAGCTGTCAGTCCTGAGCAAGCTTCACCCAGTAAAACCAGTGCAGTTACTCAGCAGCTGAGTTATCCACTATCTTGGTTTGGAAAGACAGGTGTCTGCTTAAGGAAGGCAGGAGCCTCCCCTGAAATGGAAAATGTAAACCCCCCTCCCTCCAAATTATTATAATTTTGAAATGAAAAGGCTCTCAGGCAAAGATATGGGAATAGGAATAACAGTTCTTTACTAGGAAAACTAAAAATACAAATGCAATAGTACAAACAAAATCCACTGCCAGAGTCAGAGCAGGCCCTGGCAGCCTGTGGGTCAGGGTGGTGGCAGCAGTCCCATCCCAGGGTGGCTCAGCCCTCCTGCAGTGCCAGCTGTGCTTCTGCTGGAGCAGGGATCCTGCACAAGGCTGGAGTTTTCCTCTGAAGCTCCAGGGCTGGTGGAGATGGGCCTGGTCTTCCTCTGGGAATGCAGTGGAAAAAGGCTGCTGTGGTGTTCCAAACCTCAGATGATATCCAGGTAGGAATGCTTGGCTCCTCCCCCTGGGCAGAGCTTCTCACAAGGGGATTATGTAAAATTTGTTTTAGATTTTTTTTTTTAATTCTAGCATGATTTATTTTATGTAGAGACACTCAGTGGCCCATTAACAGAAGATATCTCCTGGAGGGAGGATTGGTTGTGGAAGAGATAAAGAAAACTGCCCAATGAACAGAAGGTAACGGCCCCACCTTTAACAGATGGGGATAGAATACACACCTCCATTGCCAACCTAAGACATCCACGGACAAGGGGGAATTCATGAACACACCAGACTCTGTCCCCACACTCACACCACCCAACCTGTCCTGCTCTGCAGCTCAGACAGAACAGTCTGTGCTACTCTTTTCCTCCTGCACCCTATGCTGGCACAGAGTTCAGAACTTTGACCTAAACCAAGGGCAAAATGTGTGCTCAAAAACTCAGCCCTGTATTTTTTGGCTTCCTTTGGTCCATCCAGGCAGGAGGCAGGACAGAAATCACAATCCCACAGCACAGTTTCTGTGGTGCAGGGCTGCAGGGCTGTGATCAAATCATTTGTACAATAAATGGGGTGCAGGGACACTTGCAAGAGTCCCCATGAAGAAGAGAAGACCTGGAGAGCAGTTGGTGTGGTTAGCTGGATGCTGTGAGGAGACCAGTGAAAGATTTGTATAAAAAGATTCCCTCACAATTGAGGCTTTAATGTCACTCACTTGACTTCTCTTCAATGAATCCATGCACTGAAAACATGTGGCTCTTCAACTTCAGGGAATCTTATGTCACAACCTATGTTTTTTTCATTCAGAATGAATAAAATATAACATCTCTATTAATAACTGAATGACTCCAGCTTGTCTTCTTCCAAAACTTTTAGAGCATCAGTAACAGAGTAATAGCAGTGGCTGGTGCTCAGCCTGCTCCACCCACGCCCTTAAATAATGGAGCAATGATTTTGGAACAGGGTTTTAAAGCTGGATTTGCCAGTAGAGATGATTTCTCATCACGTGCCATGGTTGGGAAAGTGCAGCTTTGCATTTTCCTCTGCAGCCCCAGTCCTGGAGCCCAGCAGTCAGGAAGATGCTGCATTCACTCTTCTCTTGATGCAGGGAAACGTTTGTGACAGTGGTCACTGCAGCAGCTCAGCAATCAGATCTAAGTGGACACGAAAGAATGCTTGAAGCATGTCACAGCTTATTTTTAACTCACTGCCCTGCCCTAGTTAGTCATTATTTTTGATGCAAAGTACTTTGAATTCCACACAAATAAATAAAGGAAGCAAAGCACGGTCCCAGTTCAGCACCAAGACCAGCAGGCTCAGCCTCTGCAGAGGGGGATGCTCCAAGCACAGGGAGCCTCCCAGAGCCAGGGAAAGGCTGCCCCAGGGAAAAGGCTGCCCCAGTCAACAGAGCATATTCACTGAAGGCAATAAATGGGGCTGGACACAAAGGACCTGCTTAGTATTTTTGGAGAGATATAAAGAAGCTGAAGAGTTTTCAAGCAGTGGTAAAGGATGGGCCAAATTTCTGTAGATCCAGAAATCAGCACCATGCTGGTTATACTGAAAGAAAACATCCACACGAGAATGGATCTGGGGCCAAAATGGCAGGGAAACAAAAGTGTGGGAATGAGAAATCACAGAATCAAGGGATTAATACAGGTTATCTGAATCATGGGGGGAATTCTGGCGATGTTACCACCAAGCACAGTCTTCCTTAAGCAGAGATGACCAAAACCAGGGTTGTTAAAAAAATGGTTATACCCAGGTTATACTCCAGAAGGGAGTTTTCCTCTCTCTGTACACTCCTTATCACAATGTTATTTGCTTAACGGGAGACTGGGGTTTCCCTGCAGCCAGGATTTCCCATTGCTTTATCTCTGAGTTGAATGCAGGGATGTTTGCAAACAGCTGCTCCACTGTCCCGAGGCTCAAATTCTCATTGCAGGGAGGCTTCAGGGCAGCTCTGCTCTTCTTCTGGAATTTCTCCATCCACATTGAAACTTCTCCACTGTGATCAGACATGTCTTATCCTAATGCACTGAGTGGCACCTTGTGTCAGAAACTGGTGACCTGAAGGAACCTAAATCTTCCATTACAAAAATAAAATTCGTTAAAAACAACCAAAAAAAAAATCAAATTATAAATTAGACAGTCTTTTATTTAACTTTATTAAAGTTGTTGATCTTTCTTGTCTTTCTTATATTGGAATCCTTTTTTCAACTGCAAATTTTTCATTTCATAGTGGCAGAAGGACCCCTGGATCCTGTGACGTGTTGAATCCCTCATTACTGAAATACCATTCAGGTTTGGTGGCTCCAAAATAGCCAAATCCAAAATCATTAGTTTGTAAATAGGACCTTGCACTATCCACCACATATTTCTGTAACTATGTCTTCCTCCTCTTCCTCTTATTTATTGTATTTAATATATATATTAAAAATATTCTAAAACTATTGAAACCTTTTCAGAGATCTAACTCTTTCTGATGAGTGAACAGTGATTCTGGAGGTGTTTTTAACACAGGGGAGTCTGGTCATTTATGGGCTTTTTAAATTGATCTCTGCTCTGTTCTCACTTCGATTATTTAGGCAGAAAAGCCTCTCTGGATTTTCCTTTCCATGATTTAAATTTTCACTGCACGAATCACACTTCCTGTGCTTTCACCAGTTCGTGAATCCATACATATTCATAAATACAATGAGAAATGAGTCGGGTTCACTCATCCCATTTATCTCCTCCGAGCTCTCAGGTCTTTAATTAAAGGATTTCCTTCCAGCCTGCACAATGTACAATGCAAATAAATACCTTCATGCCCGAGCCCAGCGAGCCATTCCTTTCTCATTAAAATGGCAAAGCTCTCGGCTCAGGCAGGCAGTGGAAGCTTAAGGAACTGGAAAAGACCTACAAGGGAGCAAGGGAAGGAGCATTAGCCGAACATCCAAACTACTCAGTCATTCAATAGTTGTTAACTGCTCACGAGTGAAAGGTCCTGTGGGGTCAGGAGCGCGGCTGCATCCCCCACAGCTCGCATCACCAACCCACTGAAATTCAAGCTGTCCTTGGGAAAATATCGATTGAACATTTCCAGCATCAGCTGAGAGCGTTCACGCACAGCCAGAGAGGGATTTTTGTACACCAAGCTCTGCTCAGGCTCCCTGGACCAACCAGAGTGGATTAGTCCCATCTTTTCTCCATGCTGGGAACCATCTGGAGACCAATCCCACCATCAGGGCACTGGAGCCACAAAGTCCTTGAGTCCAGTCCAGCTGGGAGCAGGACCAGGGCTGTGCCCTCCTCAGCCTCAGCTGCTCGTGACCTTCCTTGCAGTGATGCACCCTCCCTGCCCACCAACTCAAAGAACAGAAATACACAGGAAGATGGTTAAAACCCTAAAATCCAGCCCTCACCCTCCTGATCAAGGGGTGTAACCACCACTGGAATGAACTGCTCCCCATCAGGCTGAGAGGGATGATTTATTTCGTGCCACTCCAACCAGGAAAGGCCACCAAGGATGTAAAGAAAGAGGAAAGAAAACTCTGACTGTCATGTTTAACTGTCCAGCTTGACTAGGATGGCTTCAGCAGAATATTTTGGTGCCCCCACATTCCCAGAAAATCAGTGCATGGAGCAATCACCTTGGAGTTATCACCTTGAGAAATCTTCTTGCTCTCCTGTATAAACTCAGTATGATCTTCAGTATTTATAGAAAGAGAATGGCCTGTAAGGTTACTGGTGTGTGAAAATCTGCTACCTAATGCAAGTCTACTTTAAACTCACTACAGATGGAAATTGAGGGAGGGATTGAATTTTTAGAGATATATATATATATATATATATATGTATGTATACATATATATATGTATCTCCATATATCCTGCTAGCTTCTTTAAGTTCAATCTTTTTAATATATTTGAAAAGTTTGAAACTGAGCTGACACTACAAAATGTTTAGGAAAAAAAAACAGCTAATATGCCAGTTTTCAAATGAAACAAATATTTGAATTTGTTCTTCTTTTTTTAGAAAATATATATATTATACTGAAAATACAGCCATCTTTGTAAGTGAATAATGCACACTAAAGTTAGAAAAGAGAACAAAATGAAAGGAAAAAATAATGCCAAACGAAAAATGTCAGTTTGCCAGCTCCCAGAATGTTTATTCAAATTATGCACATGAGTAATTTAATTCTCCACTAATCACCCACAAAAGAGAGAGCTGCTGATGACAAGCTCTGAGTTTAATCCAGTGCACTGTAATCCACTCCTTCCTGGGTTTCTTGCTCCTGATTTATACTCCACCACAACAAAGACCAGCACAGATCTGCATCATAAATCAACCAAGATGAAGCCACTGTTTAAAATCTCTCCACAATCTCTCACCACAGAAGAAAAAACCCTAAAAATTAATTATCTCGGCCTTGCTGCATTCACGGTTTTCGTGGTTTGATGTCTTGGTGAAGAAGATACAGATTTAAAAGCTGAAAAGACCATCAATTCCACAGATTATTTTTCCCATCTCGCATTCAAGCTCATTTGCTCCATTCCCAACCTCTGTCCCAGACAAAGAAGCAATTCCAAGCTGCCCAGCTTTTCCATTCCTCCTTCCCTCAGGGTTCTCAATGCAATCACCACAGTCCAGGAAGCCAAAGCACCAGGACACAAGCTTTGCTTCAAGTCCAGGATCTCTCCAGGACAAATCTTGTTTTGAGTCCTCCAAACCTTAAATTCCCCCAGTCCCCAGAGCCACCAGTGGGACTGAAGCACCTCAGCAGCACTTTTGGGCAGAAACCCAAATGTCTTCTTCATGCCCTTGTTGCCATATTGCTTTTTCACAGCTCACATTCCCACAGTGCTAGCAGGTTCCTGCAGTGTCTTTGCCTCTGAATTTCAAGGATAATTCAAAATATCAGTGTTTTGGGCCATTCTTTCTCCAGATGAGCCCTTACTGAAGTAAGCGCCTGAAATGGAAGAGGTGGCAGGATTCGAGCACATTGTACTGAGGAATTATTTCTCTTCTACATCCAGTAAAACAGGGGAAGTTGATTGTTACCCACAAATGACAAAACAAACTCTTTGTACTGAATCTGTCTCTAATTTTGTCATCTCCTACTAAATACCAGTATAAAAATCAGTCTTATAATAAATTAATGCCATCTCAAAACATCTGGACACAAACATTTCTACTGATTCATGACTCTCAGCATGTACAAATTCAGCAAATTGCTGGTTTATATTTTAAACAATTCTGACAAAAGGTGATTAAAAGTCTGCTTTCACATAAATTCTCCAGTGGAAATACGTGCTTTCTATGGAAATGCTCATTTAGTAAAACCTGAAAAAAGCAAGAAATTTTTCCATTGGGAGAAACAAAAACAAAAGCACAAAACAAAAGAAAAAACAACAAACAACACAAAAAAATCACAAACAAAACAGAATTGTAGTGAGCAACTCATAAATGTTCACTTCTCAGCCATGAAAATCAGATCTGTGCATGGCTTCTGGGAGGGGGATGAGCTTTTCCTGAAGATCACAAGTGCTGTATTCATAATTACTGATAAACTGACTGATTAATTAAGTACTAGAGAGACATATGAATTTATCTAGTGCCTGATCCAACTCTCATTTACGACTCCCATTAGTAACATTAATGTGAATTGCAATAGGTATCTCATCCATTTCACTCTCTCCACCCATTATGCTTCAGGGAGAGCTGATTGAATGCTGCAAAGAGAGTGAGTGCATCTTGGCAAATATTAATTTGCACTTTGAAATGAATTTACTCTGACTGCTCTAGTTTGCCAGCTGGAATACTCATCAGTACAGGGAATTTTAAGCAGAGATTGGACATCATTCAACAAAAGTAAAATTAGGATGGTATGATATTCCCCAGGAAAGCTTTTCTGCATATTTATAAATCCATTTAAATGAGAAAAATACACTCTGTGAGTATAATGTGCAGTAAGAAAAGCAGTGTTTTACCACCTGATATCATACGCCAGTTAAGGATCATTACAGGGTGTCACAAACCCAACCTGCTTCCAGAAATCATTCAATTAATGTAGGCAAAGACAAAAAAAATTCTGAGATCGGAGATAATCTTCTCACTCGTAGTTCGCAGCAGAAAAAAAAGGCAAAATTCACCACAGGACCTTTTCACTTCAAAGCCCCCTTAGGTAACTTGAAAACCCCAGAGGAACCCCCCCAGTACTGAGCATGATGTGGAAAAGACGCTGCACATCAGCAGTCATTGGAGAAAGGCTGGAATAAATAATGATGTATTCCATTCTCTGAATGGATTCACCAGCCCCAGTTTGCCACTGTAACAGCCCCAAAGCTGCCCTGTCACATCAAAATTCCCACATCCTCTGTGGCTCACTGAAAAACCAGGAATAAACTTCTAAGAGGAAATTCCTTCTGTATTCAAATGTTGAAGAACAGGGGGGAAAACACATCAGTCTGCACAGCTCTGTTTTATCTCAGGGTCCCTGGTGCATCCCATAGTCAAACACAAGGCTTAGTCTGCTCCACCCCTTGTTTCATTCTTCTGAGCCCATGTAAATAGTTTCACCTTTCATTATTCAAGAATGAAGCAGATCCTCAGTTGACTGGAAGCAGCCTTAATCTTATTTCAATATTTCTCTAAGCCAGGAGCAAAAATTGAGCATAGTTTGGGACACTGTTCATAACCCAGTTTGCCAGTGGACCCAGGCAAAGTGTGTGTGTGTGCACAGCAGGGATCCTTAAGGATAAAACAATGTATTTCAGGGATGATAAAAGGATGGGTTTTCATCCTCATTTTTGGAAATCTGAGGGGGACCTCTAATAAGTCTGGCACGTCTCTGCTGCTCTGCCTGCAGGCACTCACAGCCTAGCTCTGCCTTGATCTTTTTGCTCTCCAGTGCAACTATTTTTTTCTTTTCAACCAGAAGTATGTGAATGAAGTGCTAAACCCTGCTGAGATCTCTTGTATCTCCTCTAAGTACTCTTCCCAGGAACAGCAGTTTTGCTGCAGTGATGTCAGCTGAGGTGAGACAGGCAGAGGACTTCACAGGATCAGAGCTGTGACATGGACAGATAAAAAAGGGATATCAGTTGATTTTCATCTTCCTGTCCTACAGTACCCAGTGCCTTTCCTCTTAAAATACAGTGAAATAAGCACTTTAATATTTCAGCAAATTTTCTAGCTCAAACTTCAGCTGGGTGGCAGAAAATGGTTTGGGTTGGAAGGGATCTTAAAGATCATCTTGTCCCAGCCCTTAACCATGGGCAGGAACAACTTCCACTATCTCAGGTTGCTCCAAGCCCTGTCCAACCTGGCCTTGGACACTGCCAGGGATGGAGAATCCACAGTGCTCTGGGCACCCTGTGCCAGGGCCTCAGCACCTTTACAGAAACCAGTCTGGCACAACCCAGTGACCAGTAATTAACTGGTGAGTTGGCAAACACAGGGAATGGTAGAGCTGCCAGCTGCAAGGATAACACTCTGCAGAACAGAAAGCAAAAGTGCTCAGACAACAAACAGCTCAACTTATTGACACCCGAATCACGAGGAGAACATGAAAAAAAAATGAGAATATAAAGCCCAGTTCTTGGTATTTAAAGACTCGGAACATTGCACATTTAAATGCTTTTTATACAGGGAAGCTGGCAAATAGCTCAATGTTTCTTTTAAAGTCTTCTATTTTCTGCTTCTCGAATTTTGGACACCTCCAGTCTCAGGAGAGCATAGATGGAATTTACATGAAAATTAAAGAGCGTTTTACATGTTCAATCCGTGTCACTTGTTAAACATTACCTTCATGAGGGTGGAGGATGTGGGATTGACAGCTCTGGAGATTGACATCTCTATTTATAGCCGAGGAGCAGGGAAAACAGAGGCACGAGGAGGGCAGGCACATGCCCAGATGTCCTCTGGTTTTCCTCCCTCCCCTGCCTCATCCCTGCCTTGCCTGGGGAGCAGCAGATTTTGGATGTCCTGCTCTCCCTGCAGAGATGCCCATGGAAAAGGGGATGAGCAGCCCCCGGTCAGACTCTGTCACTTGTGTGTTTGGGTGCTCCCAGCCCAAGGGGGATCGTGGAGCACCTCTCCTGTGAGGAGAAGTTGGGAGAACTGGGATTGTTCAGCCTGGAGCAACTTTAGGGTGACCTAAATGTGGCCTTGCAGTGCCTGAAGGAGCCACAAGAAAGATGGAGAGAGACTTTACAAGGGCCTGGAGGGACAGGACAAGCGGGAATGGCTTCACACTGACAGAGAGCAGGTTTAGATTGGATATTAGCAGGAAAGATAATTAATGATATACAGCAGTTAGTGTGGGGCATGGGTGGTGTTCAGCACAGAGCAAAAAGTTTGTTAGAAGTTCACCTGAAGCCAGGGATCAAGGAGAAATGGTAAAATTTGAAAAAACTTCTCAAGCCTGACCCTGCAGAGCCTGCAGTGGCTCCATCTCCACAGCTACATTTTTGGGAAGGAAATCTTGCCTGCTTTCAAGACTGCAAGCAGTTGATTCGATTGTCAGCTGTGCTTGAATATCTTAACATCTCATTTCAGAGAGGCTCTTGCTTTATTTTTAACCTCTTTTTAAATTCCAAGAACAGACAATAACACCTCGATTATGAAACAAAGCCATCCTTTCTTTTTATTTACAAATTGTATCCTGGAATGGTTTGTGTTGGAAGGGATCATCATGTTCCAAACCCTGTCATGGACAGGGACAACTTCCACTATCCCAGGGTGCTCCAAGCCCTGTCCAACCTGGTCTTGGACACTTCCAGAGATGGGGAATTCACATCTTCTCTAGGAAATCTGTGCCAGTGTCTTATGGTGACAAATTTCTTCCTAATATAGAATATAGAATTAAAGAGTCACTTCACTAGCAGAGATAAATGGTTTACTAAAGCAATTGAAGCAAGGTAATAAACTGGAAAGGCCTGGGGCAGTGACTGACATAAATTAGTTAAAGACCAGACAGGGGTCATTAGACCAGAGATTATTCATGCAAGAGATCTGAAGGATCTTGAAAAAGAGTTAATGACAATGTCAGTGAAAATACTGAAACTGGAAACTGCACACAAGAGCTGGAACTTTCTTTTGAAGGGAAGCACTTTGATTACAGGAATTTTTAAATAGAGTTTGAATGTTGTACAAAAGTGTTGATTGAAAATATAGAAAGAGATAAAATAATAAAACTACCAGAAAAACAAAAGGAGTTACAAATGAAACACAATAGCTGTTTGTTGGAGAATGCTGCTTATTTAGTCTAGGGAAGTTACCTGGCTAATGAATGAAAGGAAAAAAATTGGTGATAAGGGAATCTCGAAAAACGTCCATCAAAAAATGTTATTAATAAAACAGAGTATTTTGAGATGCAAGGTGACAACACCATACTGGTAGAAAACTGGTGAAGAACCCAGTTCTTCAGCACAGAAGTGAAAAGAATTTATCTCATCAAACCTGGAATCAGACTCGAAGGAAGGCAGAAAGCCAAGACTGGTAATTCATATCTCCCACAAAATGGTGATGTTAGCTGAAGCACCTTGGAAACCTGCAGGGTAAATTTAAACTTGGAAAAAGAGAAGTGAGTGGCCACTGGTTCTGCAGACCTCCAGATGTCACCATCGATCAGCCACAGCTCTGTGCGATCTGTGCATGCCTTTATCCAAAGAACTGGTCACACCCCTCCAGCCTCAGCTGGCCCAGCCTTTGGTCACAAGCAGGCTCACTGAACCCACATTTGAAAATGTATTTTCCACAGCGCTTTGTCCTGTTCCAACATCTCTGGGAAAGCTCTGGTGGCTTCTTTGGGATTTACTTTTGGGCCCTTTTAGAACATCCTGTTTCAGAGAGGAAGAAAAGGCAAACTCTACCATGTGGAAATCTTTCCATCTGGCCATTCCAACAGCACTTGCGCAAGGCTGTGGAAGGACAGGAGGAGAAGAGGGAAGGTGAAATCTCCCAACAAACCCAATGCCAGCCATATCCCCACTTTAGGAGGGAGGGGAGCTTCTCCCCAGCCTTGCAGCTCAGGTGCTGCCTCAGTACGAGCCTGGCTGCCAAGGCAGGTGGCTTCCCAAGCAGGCAGGATAAATAAAAGGTGATCTGTCAGACTGTGCTTTCCCTCCACAGGGTTTGGAAGGAAGGCTTTTAGCGCTGTGCTGGAGGCAGCAGTGACTGTAACACTTGGTGAGTAAGAAGTGTAACATTAGCGTGAAAAGCGGAGCCAAAGAGGGGAACAGGAAAGAGAAAGCGAATGAGTCAGAAAAGTGATTGCGGGGGCGTATCAATATTTATAGCAAAAATCCCCAGGCTCCAACTGACTCTATCTAGTGGCACAAAACAGAATTTTTTCATTATTTTTTTTAGTACTAATCGGGAAATCTGTTTGACAACAACAAGGACCTGCTGATTGAAACCTTGTGCTCTGCACGGCTACACCAAGCTCTGAAGACTATTTCCTGAAACCTTTTTATTTCAAAATACAAATTGTTTTTCTAATGGCTTACTAAAGGTCAAATCCCTTCACTTTTTTACTGCCTAGCATGACTGCTTGTAGTGGATTTCACCTCTTTGCTATCCTGCAATTAAGGCAAAAGAAATCATGAAATTAGGCAGATGGATGTGTCATTTTCTTCCAGATTCCAGAAGTTCTTTGAATTTCAGAGTTGAAACAATTTGAGTTTGGTGAATCTGTTGCTAAGCAATTGAAGCCATCAAAGTTTAGATCTTGAATTATTATCCTTTATTGGAGTAGGATTATTATCCTGGAAATAGGATAGAAATTATTATCCTGGAAATAGGACACAAGTGAATGGATCAAAATGTGAGCTGATATGTTCTAGTTCCAGCTCCCAGGGACTTCTCCCAAATATCACTATGATCCATGTTGCACATTTTGCAAAGAGCCAAATTTTCTTCATGCTGCATTATCCTTTTCCAAAAAGCATTTTCCAAAGAATCTTTGAGGGCATTGAAGCAACTTGGATTTATGAAATACATAAATGTACCATTGAGCATGTTAAATGCTGAGAGCAGCACTCAGCTCATGGGCTGGAGAAACAGGACAGATTCTCACATCCAACCATTATCTTGTCCCACAAATTAATGGGGTATTTTTGCTTGGAACCACTAATGATACACTATGCTCTGGTTGTGTTCAGAGCCATGCTTTGTTTCCTAAATACTTTTAATTCTGTTTATTACCCACGGACATTTAATCACCCCTGGCTTAACTTTCAAAGCACATTATCATCACTCGTTCATGTAATTGCTTGGTTCAGACTGGGTTTTCTGCAGGAAATTGTCCTCAGGCAGTCGGATAAGTTTGGACAGCCACTGATGGAAGCCAGTTTGGGAATTATTGATTGCTGATATTTTCATGCTGTGCATATTTTTATTTCAGGTTGGTAGGGATGTGCAGTTCTGTGCCCTCTCGTGTGCTCTGGAAAGATTTATACAAATAAGAATATTATTGGAAGAAACAAAGCATATTAACACACTGCATGTCATGCTTCTGGGTTGAACCAGCTGCTTAGTGGCTTTTAAAATACAGCTCTTGGTAGTAGAAATACTCCTGGAAAATAAAATCAGAGTGGATTTTGGTTTCCTTTTAATGATTTCAGCAATTTCAAACAAATACGCAAGAACATTTGATGTCACATATAAAAAATGCACAGCATCAAAGAATATTAATCTGCACAGTAATGGCAGTTCCTAAGGAAATAATCTGATGGAAATGAAACCTCTACTAGATACATTTTCCATCTGTTCACCAACAGCAAGGGACACAGAACTCCTCCTCCTATAGGAACTTTCTCTTTTACAATTAAGAAAAATATTCAATCATTTTGGCATCATCATCCTCCTCCTTTCTGTCTATTCAAAAATAGCAATGCATGAAGACCCCAAACGTTTTGGAACTGCAAAAGATGAGACTAAACAGAGGTTCAGAATTAGTCTTTTCTCAGCCACAGACCAAGGGGATTTATGTTTATTGATTATGTGAAAAGCATAAAGAATTGAGCAACAACTGAGCTGACAAAACACCCTGTGAACAAAAGCTGTAGGTCATGGACTTAAATCAATGGGAATTTGAATATTGAACTGTGGGAAGTTCTGGAGGCAAAACCAACCAACCAAACACACTGAAGGCTGCATCTTTTCAACAAGAGACTTTTCTCCCCTATCCAGGACTTTTTAAAGTGTGCTGGAGGAGCAGCATTTCCTTCCAGCACAATCAGCCAGTGAAGGCCAAGATCAACATCTTTAGGAGAGTTTTTCAGGACGCTGTTCTTTCTTTTTCCCTTCTGTGAAAGCTTCTCCCTGGCTCCCTGACAGGTTTTAGCCCTTCCACCCTGACCCACAGACACTCCCAAGTGGCTCATGGCTGCTAAAATGTCCTCGTCCTTCTTGAATGGACCAGACCCAGCTCAGTTGTAAATTCTGTGAGGAGTGGCTGAGGGAGTTGGGGTTGTTTAGCCTGGAAAAGAGGAAACCTGGGAGGACCTTCTGGCTCTGCACAAGTCCCTGCCAGGAGGGGACAGCCGGGGGTCAGGCTCTGCTCCCAGGGGACAGGGACAGGAGGAGAGGGAACGGCCTCAGGCTGGGCCAGGGCAGGCTCAGGGTGGACATCAGCAGGAATTTCCCCATGGAAAGGGTGCTCAGGCACTGGAAGTGCCCAGGGAGGTTTGGATCCCCATCCCTGGACAGTCCAAGGAAGAGCTGGAGGTGGCACTCGCTGCTCTGGTATCACTGACAAGGCTTTGGACTCAGTGATCTTCCAGTTTTTTTCCATCCTAAATGATTCTGCAATTCTGAGATTTTATGGTGAGAGTCACCCAAAAGCAGATTCAGTGAAATGTATTTTTAAAGATATTGACAGTTCAGTGTGGAAGTATTGCTGGGCTGGTTCCAGCGGATCAGATGGATGGATGGACAGCCATGCTGCCTGTCAGAATGACGAGGCTCCATCTCATCACCATCCCTGCGTAGGTACAGCCTGCCTACCTACTCACACCAAGAACATTTCTCAACAGGACCCTTATTTTTAAAAAAAATTAATTAAAAATTTGAGGGTTTTCTGTGGAGGCTTTCTCATACATTCCTATAATAATAGTATACATAATACATGTGCTCTGTTACTTCATTCTTCTACTTTTAATAAGATAGGTTTACTAAAATCTGAAATTTAAATATTTATACTGTAGGCTTTGTGATTAGCATATTTTGAAGCTAATCATAATAGGGCTCAGCTCATTTAGTGGATGTCAGTAAAATGAATAATGAATTCAGTGACAGGGGTGAAGAGGAAAGAATGAAAAAGAAGTAATTTATACTTGTGAGAAGGATAATGTCTGTTACATGGGGACAGACCTACAGAAAGTTAAGTAGGAGACAGCTCCTACTCCCTTTCCAATTCGAGGAACAATTTTTCAGAGAATGCACTTTTGGAGCATGAAATATTTTAATCTAAAGTTTAAAACTTCCACTAAACTGGCTTTCAAAGTTTCCCTAAAGTTTAATGGGGAAGGATTCAGATTCTTTTAACATATGGTACAAAGCTGATCACAGGGAGAATTTAAATCCTGGTCTGAAAGTACCAGGGGACGCAGCTATCAGGATCTCAAATACCAGCCTTGTGCAAGTCCAATAGAGCAGATTAATACAATTGTTCTGTTATAACCTATACATATGTATTTTAAATATATGTAATCCTGAACTTTAGGAGGTCTTGTTTGTTTATTCTGTGCAGCCACAAAGGTCAGAGGATGATTAGGAAGCCAAAACTGATATATGTGCACGACTGAAAGTACTGAGCTCTGACAGCAATGTCTGGCATCATGCAATTTGGCACAAAATGATGAGAACAAGCAAAACAGAAGTCAACTAAACAGCAGAGAAGGATTTATTTTGTTTCATCTTAGACGACTGTGACACATAACATTTTGTCTCAGCCAGTCAGCTCTGACAAAGAGCATCTCCAGAGCATCATCCACCCAGGCTCTTGGAGAGGTCACTGTTCCATGAGGGGACTGGTGCTTGGTATTGCTTTTTGTTTGCTATCAACCATTTCCTTGATTTTTTTTTCCCCTAAATTTGCCAAATTTGTGGGAACATGAAAGGTGAAACTATGGAATAGTTTCCCAACCCATCAGATCAAGACCATGTTGTATAAGATCTGCCACTCAACACTAAAGCAAGTCAAAGAAAAAAACTCTTCATTTACATCAACTGAAAGCACTCACAAGTCTGAGAGGCAAATTCATTGGTTTGGCTAACAAAAGCCAGAGACAAATTTCAAAACTCAAAAAAAAATTGGTCCTGACATTTCTCTAATGAAAAGTCTAGGGGCTTTTTAATATGAAAAACATTGCATTTAGAAATTAACTTAAATATGCTTTAAAGGAAAGAATCATCCCTAAATGAAACAAACTCATGAATGCACTGTAAAAAGGTCAAATGAGAGGCAGTTTTTCAATCCAAACCTAATTCCCCTGGTTTTGATTTCATCCAAATCGTATTTGTAACGTAATTAATGAATGAATTTAGCCAGGCTGATGAGCTGGCACTGTGACAAGCTCCACTGAGAAAGTCACTTCATTCCTTTGGGTGAGTTCAGCATCAGGATCAAACTGCAGCCCTGGTCCTGACAATGTGATGCCTGAACAAGGACAGGTTCTTGAAGTGGTGTGATGACTTGGTCTTTTCAGGCTGGGATTTATCCCAAAACAATTTTGGCAGTGAGACCCGTGGTTGCCTGTCACCACATCCATTGCCTGGCATCACCTGAATTTGCTTTTTTTTCTGTCTGGTCACCCACACATCCTTCCCTCTCCTGTTTCCCAAGCCAAGCAACTGAGATCTCGGATGGACCCTGGCCACACTGCAGCTCCTTTGCTCTCCTCAGCCTTTCAGCTGGGCTCGAGTTCCATTTAGAGCCCTGGTCCTATGTAAAAATCCTGAAATTCTTCCCAAACAGAATTTGCAGGTGGGTACAGAGGTGGCATTGCATTGCACGAAGCTTTTCATTGTAAACCTGATCAAGCTACAACTGATCTTCCCCATGAGGAGGAAATCCAATTATCCTGTATTTTTACAAGAGGTGCAAATCATTAATTTATAAACACTTCTTTCTGTACCAATATTCAGAATATGTCTTGTATCTATTTAGAAGACCAAGGGGACAGATTATTATGTTCTTATGAAGTTTAATGGAATTTGAGCACCTAACTCCCAAAGGTTTCTTTGACAACTGCATTTAAAGTCATTTACCAAAGAGATTGAGATCTTTTTAAAACAGTTTCTTTAGTCTACACTTGATATCTTCCTCCTTTCCTTTTGTTGTGGTGGCTGTTACAAATATTCTGTGATTTTTGTGAGCCTCAGCAGACCAAAAATGATCTTCAAAGAACTCGCTTACATGTATTCACATATTTATAAAACCCTAAGATTTTCTTTAAAAGAAATATTATTGGTGTTTCTGCATGTCTGCAGATAGTGAAAAGAAATGATTTGCAGCAAATTGTATTTTCACCGAGGAACAAAGGGGCAGAGGAAAAGATGAGAGGACTGGAGAAGTGATATACGTTCCAAGAATTCCTGTTATGAAGCTCTTGAGAAATACTTGTCTATCCCAACACAAAATGACGTCAAACTAAATTTCTTCAAGGGCTGATTGTGCAAGATAGTGAGAGAGTTAAAACTCCACTGAGATAAACCAGCGGCTCTTTGTTCTCTGCCCTCTCCACCACATGTTGTCAATGAAGGGAAAGGGCAAGCAGAGCAGCTAAAATAATCCTGAAATGTTGTGGTTTGTACTCACACCTCCAAAGGTGATTTATCTGATGGGCATTTCAGTTAAAGCAGTAGAAACCAAAACTCTTCCAAAATATGGTGGCATCAGCCGGAGAAATTTCAGGACAAAGTCAGAGGAGAATAAGATGAAAATCAAAGTACAGGTCTAGCTGTGAGTAAATAAATAACAATTTTTAAAAATATTATAAGATTATCCTGTCTGTATCTTTGGTGGGGCTGGGGGGGGGGGGGGGAGGTGCTTCTCAGAACTGTGGCCAAACAAAACCTTGGTTCTCCTGATGCACACCCAACCTGGCCTTGGACATCTCCAGGGACGGGGCAGCCACAGCTTCTCTGGGCACCCTGTGCCAGGGCCTCACCAGCCTCACAGGGAACAATCTATTCTGTACATTCAACCTACATTTTCTCCTCCTGCAGTGGGAAGCCCTTGTCCTGTCACTCCAGTTCCTGAAGAACTGTCCCTCTCCTGCTTCCTTGCAGACCCTTCAGGTGTCCACACAACCTTCTCTTCTCCAGGCTGAACAGACCCAACTTCCTCAGTTGGGGAGGAAACCCTGTCCCCATAGAAGAGGGGCTCCAATCCTCTTATCAGCTCCATGGACTCCTCTGGACTTGCTCCAACAGCTGCACTTCCTTCTCATGCTGGGGCATCAGCCCCGTGTCCAGGATTCCAGGTGGGTCTTAAAGAGCAGAGGGGGAGAATCACCTCTGTGGCAGGCACATTCTTCTCTCTCTCAGGATTTTTTCATAGAGGAGCACAGAAAGAAGAAAGAGAAAACAATTTCTATTTCTGCTCCTTGTTTTTCCCATGTGGAATGTGTTTGGAGAATTGTTCACCTGGGGTGATTGCTTGGTTGGGTTCTGGTGAGGATGGTTTGAGCTGATGGCCAATCCAATCCACCTGTGGCTGCACTCAGAGAGGGTCACGAGTTGTGAGTGAGTTAGATATGGGAGTTAGAACAAGTAGGTTTGTAGTTTTAGTATCTCCTTTAAATAGAATATTAATGTATTATAGCATAGTTATAGTAAAGAAATCATTCAGCCTTCTGAACTGGAGTCAGACATCAGTATTTCTTCCACCAGGTTCACCTGCATTTACAATACACCTCCCTCCAAGGATCCATCCTCCAAACCAAGCTGGGGCACTGCTGCTCCTCCAGCCCCTTCTCCTTTATTCTCCTTCTCCTTTAATCTCCTTTATTTCTGATGACAGCAAAAGCAGACTGGGGTGCTCAGAATTTTTCCCGGTCAAAAATTTCAAGTTTTTCCCAGCAGCTTCACGATTTTGCCTCTTGCCTGACAAAGAGTGGAACAGGAACACAGCACTTGAGCAATACCCACAGGGTAATCAATCACTGTGGGAGGAGATTGAAAACAATCTGGCCTCCCACAGGAGGTTCAAAGCCACCAGCACCATTTTATGCACCACCAGCACATGTTTTATGCATCTGTTATTCTGTAGTGGGAAGCCATTCAACAGATGGTTTCATTTTCACTTACATTAGGTATATAAAGTTGGGAGCTTGTTTGTAACAAGTGATAATCGAATTTGAGCTATAAAAATAAGTGTATTGATGCCACCCAAATTTTCAGTACATGTTTGCTACTACTTTAATGAGAGGTGAGGTTTCAGATACTCAAGATCCATGTTGATAGGGTTACAGAAGGATCTACCCTCCAAGCCAAGACTGGGTCAATTCTCCTCCTCCAGCACCTTCTGCTTTAGCTCTGATGAAATCAAAAGCAGATTGGGATGCTCAGGATCTTTCCCCATCCAAAATTTCAAAATTTTCCAGAAACTTGCAATTTTCCAAAGCTCAGTTATTCACCAGGGTCAGTTAGAACCCAGGAGGTGCAGTGACAGGATATGAGGACCATCACCTCTGAGTGCAAGTGGCCAAATCATATCTTAATTGCGTTTATTTATTGCTTGAAAAACAGATTTTCATATTATCTGAAAACTGAACAGACAGAACTTCCAGACAGAATCTACATGGATTTAAAATCAGTTTACAACTCCAGGAGTGTCGGAGTCCCAAATTCCTTTGAAATTCTTGTCAAAATTCACATTCTCAGTGATTGTGCCTTAAGTGAATGTTTTGTGAAATTATTCCCCACTGCCAGCATCTTCCCACCTTCCAACATCCTTTGATCAGGGATGAACACATGGAGAATTTTCTGACCCCCTGCTTTGTCCCTTTCCATCATGCTCACTTCTTCCCAAAATAAAGGATCCATATATAAATTCCAGGAAAAAGTTCTAACTATGATTAAAAAAAAAAAAAAAAAAAAAAAAAAAAAAGAAGTTAGTTTATGTTAACATTTTAAGCAATGATTTGCACTTAATAGCTGAAATGACAGAGCTGAGCTGAAGCAGTTTCTGAATGCAGATGTTTCAAAAGCAAATGTAAAAAGTGCATTTGGGGTGGCCTTGGGGGAAAAAATGAAAAATTTCTGACAGTGATGGTGTAGCATTTTTCTAACTTTTTTTTGCTTTCTTTTTCTTTTTTTTTTTTTCATTTTAAAGTTTCACTCAAGATAAAAATTTATATTGCTTGGGGGAACAGAAAAAAATGAGCAGGTTCAGGCACATGGCATTAAAAGGGACCTCCCACCCCCTCCCACCACTTCACCCCCTAGACTTTACTAGGTCAAGAATTCTCCCTTTTGAGCAAACCATTCCCGTGGTTTGTTGGGTTCGAGGTGGTTTGGGTTTCTTTCTTGCAACATTGCCTGAAACGTTCAGTTCTGCTGGGGAAAATGTTGGTGTTCTTCTGTGACATTTCCTGGGCTGCTTGCCTGGAAGGCTCTGCTCAATCTCACACTCTGCCCGTGGGGAGGGAAGGGAAGGGAGCTGACAAGCCCTGGGGAGGGAGAAGAGCTGGCAGCAGGGATGGGCCAGGGGGAGGAAGGCTGGGGTGTGAGGAGGAGGAGGAGGAGGGTCTGCCATCAGCCTTCCAGCCTCCCACAGAGCAAAGACTTCCATGAAAATCTAAGCCTTAGGCTGGAGTGTCAAAGGAAAAGATAACAGAAGAAGAAACCAGTTTTGGTTTCCTCAAAACAGCCAGAGACTCGCTCAGAGCTGCTCATGCAGAAGAAGACATTTTTACCTGGAACAATTTTCCATGAGACTTCTTTTCCCCTTCTCCAACCAAAACTCATCACACCAATGCCCTGTTTGCTCCCCCCACGTTTCACAGCTCTGTTTCCTCACTTGCCCTTTATATTCTAATCTCATATTGAAGCATCTTTCCTCTCTCTTGCCCGCTGGCAAAGCACAGGCTATTTTTATATCTCCCAAAGGTGCAAAGCATTGAAAATCACAGACCAAGGCCTCATTTCTCCTGCCTTGTTAACTTCTCTAACCACAGTTAAGCACCGCCAGGGGAAGAGCCTCCAGCTCCTGCAGCCTGGCCAGAGCTGTTTCCTGGTTTTATCCCAAATTATTGCTCACAGACCCTCTGTAAGCACCTTCTGCCACCTGGTGCTTCCATATCCCTGACAGCACATTTCTGTGCTGCCAGATCACCCAGCCATGCAACACACTCTGGATGAAATAGGGACATCCAAATGCTTTGGACAAGGTGTTAAGTTTCCTAAAGCCCCCCAAAAAAATCACATTTTCCCAGTTCTGTAGCTGTGTGCTTGCTCTGCATCTCTTCTTCCCAGGGGCAGATTTTTAAAATGTGCAGCATTTTTGATGCAATTTTTTTTCCCCTTGCCAAGAACACTGTCACCAAGACATGGGTTATAGATTGCCTTTTTCCTGGCTATGAACTGACTAACATCCTTCAGGACCAACACATTTCTAACCCGTGTTTTCTTATCTAACCTGTGTTTTCTTCCTGCCATATGTGCAGAGGAAAAAGTTGCACTTGGAGGAACCATGCATTTGGAAAACAAGGATTGTTGTTGTTGTTGTTCCCTCCTTGGCCCAGGATTTGAGGGTTCCTTGCTGCCCTGGCTGCAGACAGAGTGGGGATGGCAGAGCCAAGGAGGGGCCAGGAGATTGTTCTGCAGGGGACAGGGTAGCAGGACCAAGGATGACAGCAGGGCAGCATCCCCAGCTAGAGCCGATGAAGCCTCCCAGTGCTTTGACAAGAACTGAGGGAGTCCAGAGGCCACAGGCAGGGTCTGCCACAGTCCAGAGCCCAGAGAAGTGATGGGGAACTGCAAATCAAACCATGAGGTCAGAGCCTGTGGCTGGAATTCCTGATTCCCATCCTGCATCCACATGTGGAGCCCCACCGTGAGCCCTCACACTAGGGTGGTTCCCAGGAGCTGCCTTGGCCCAGCCAGCTGGCTCCTCTGCAGCAGAAACATTTCATTCTTGAAATCCCAGGAATCTTGAAAACCCAGGAATCACTGAGTTTTTGGCTGCACTTTGCCTTAAAAATAAAATGTGCAAAATCAATCTGTGTAGCAATATTGAAATCTGACAGCATCACTCTGCACAGGGCAGGCTGGTTATTAGCACAAGCACTCACAGCAATGATCCCACCTTTCCCTAGAAGCATTGATTACAGGTGAGATAAAAGAGTGAGTTTGCTCCCTAATTCATATTGGCCACACATTATTTCTGCAAAGAAATGGGTGCACTCAGTGTCTGTGCAAATACATCTTCTGGGGAGCTGCAGGTGGTGATTATGAGGTCCCCTGTGTCAGCTCGTGTCAGGTGACAGATGTGGAGCAAGCCTCTTTCTGGGCAAGGAAATCATTAGCAGACTTCAGAGACACATTGGTGTAAATCAGAGGTGAATCAGCCTTGCAATATAAATCCAGAGAATGGCCAGGCATGGCAGTTAATAACAGGACAGTGGCAGTTCCCAAATATCTGGGCAGCTCTCTGCAGTCAAGATGCCTTTGGGCACACCAGAGCCATGGACAGCAACGAAAGTCTCATGGCTCAGTCCTGGGGGTGCTGCTGGGGAATGCCCCCAGACACCCCCCATGAGCTGCTCACAGGATGGCCTCCTCCTGCTGGGTGACTCCTCTCCTACAGACCTGTTATTTACTGCAAACCACCCATCCCAGCAAGTCTGTTGACATTTTAGATTCAGGCTTCATTTGTGTGTTGACTTGCTCAGGAGAACTCATCCTCCAAGACTTCATGGGGAGAGCTGGGGAGCTGCAGGCAGCAGAGTGCACGCCATTTATTTAATGGAAAAAATAAAATTTGCATCAAAGCATCTTTGTGGAAGTTGTTAGGATGCAGCTCAGCTTTAATTTGTAAGATGGTGGCATTTCTACACTGTCACTTCAGTATCATCACTGCCATCACTGGCATCACTCATTATTGGCATCTCTGAATATTTGATTACAGCCTCACCCATTCACGCTGCCTACAACAGGCTCTGATTCCTTTGAATCCCACAGCTCAAGCAGGATCCTGCTGGATCTGTCACAGATCCCAGACCTCTAAAGAAAATTCGTGGAGCTGCAGTTTAGGGAGGGTAAACTCTGTTGCTCACTGCTTAAATTAGTGACAGTCACGTATTTTATCTCAGTGGCAGGCGGTGTTAGGCTTCTTTATGTGAGCAAGACAGAAAAGCAAAGATCTGGCTCTCGTTGCTGAGTAAAAATCCAGCAATTAAATTCAGGAAAATAAAAAAGATCCAACAATTGCTATGAAGAATTCTGTTCTGTTGAATATTTGCATGAGCAATTAACTGCCTTCTGCCTAAAATTCTCCTTCAAAGGTAATAGATGCAGCATATTTTCTCCCTTCTTGCCCCAAGCTGGTCTGCAGTGAATGATGTACATTGTAAAAATACTGTTATTTCAGCCCAGGAGGGGCTGCAGGGAGCTGGTGGATAAAAGGATGATTTTTTAGACAGTTTCTTTGAAAACTGCACTGAAAAGTACAATAAAAAAGTATATTAGGATGCAATTTGTCCTCAAGATGTTCTGAGATAAAAAAAAAAAAACATATTGTGATACTGGTTGTTCAGTTAAAGAGGACAAAATTGCACTCAATATATTCAGGAATCACTGGGGTTTTTTAGAAATAAATCAACCCTGACAGGGCTGTTCCTTGTCCAGATTTTAATGATCTATGTCACTAAAAGCCATGTTCTTTGTCTGAGCTGAGTCCTCCCCAACAAATACTGCAATCAGCCTTGGAATATAACCCGAGGAGGGATGGGACTGTGGCTGGATGCTGCTGAGCAGAGCAGTCAGAGGCAGCTCCCTGGGTTTATTAACACAATTACAGCAAATCCTGGGCGTTAATTTAATGGGAGAAGCAGAGGTCGGAGATGCAGGGCTGCCACAGAGCTCCTGGAGCCCTGGGGAGGGGGTGATTCCCTGTGATGCCTCCATCTGACAACGGGAATTTCCAGGGAAAATGTCCTGCCAAACTGGCCCTGTTAGCAGGCTGAGCACAGCAGGAGAGCTCCCTCGTGGAAAAGGGAAATACAGATGGTTTAAATCTCCCTGGCAGGGAAGGGATGGGAGAAGCTGTGTGTGCACAGCAGAGCTCTGGGGCAGCAAAGCAAAGGTCTGGCTGATAAAGCTTAATGGATGTGGGCAACACAGGCAAAGGAGCTGAACTGAGAAGATGCTGTTGTTCAGAAAGGGAGTGAAAAAAAACTGTCATTAACAAGCCTTCAGCATACCTCTAAAATAGCCCACTTTTTATATTTGATGTATGAATAACCTAGGTGTTATCCAACGTGATAAAACCTACCTTAATCTTATGCTACTCTGAAAGTGTAAGATTTTGCTTCTTTCACTGTTCAGTTTTGGCTCTTTTCCTTTTATTTTTAAATACATATTCAACTTCTGGAGGTTTTACTTTTGCTTGATATAGCTTTGAATCTGTGCTCTGGGCAAAAAGCCACGCTGACACACAAACAGGTTAAAAAATGTCCTGTGAAAGCATTGCTTGGAAAATATCACCTTCCAACTGAAAATCTCACAAAACCAGCCCTGCTCTCTATTTTCAGGGCATTCAAAAAGGCCCATATTTCAGGTATTTTGCATTTTACTGTATGATTTCCATGACATACTTAAAAAAAAAAACAATCCCAAGCCTTTCTGCTTTTGAGAAAAGACCTTCATTTTGTAAGACAAAAGGTTTTGTAATTCTCTCTTCTATTTCAGGAGAATATTCACACTAAATAAGAATTCGTGCTTCTATAATCAAATCATTTATCTTTAATTTTTCTGTAGGAGGAGATCCTCATCCAGACTCAGAGCCTGGAATCTCATAAGAAATTCCGAAGGGGTAAGGGTAGCTTACATAGGAAATTACGTTTTTTTATGGTTGTTTTGCTTGTGTAAGAGGAAAACCACGGATTGCTGAGACCACCCAGAGCCCATCCAGCTGTGTTTGATGTGTCCTTATTAAAGGGGAGGAAGGAGCAGATGTGGAATGAGCAGAAAATGCCCCAGCCCCTGCAGAACCAGGGGGTTCACGCTCAGAGCCCAAAGGAGAGCATCTCTTGCTGCTGGTAGCCTGGGGTTGGATATCAACCTCCCAGCCCTGGGATCACCTAATTCAGAACCTAAATCTCTCTCCAGTCCCAGCTCACTAGCATCACTTTGCCTGGTGGCTTTTAATATTTGAAATAAAACCAGCAGGTGTTATGCAATGTAGCATATTTAAGGCACTTAAAAAGAGATAAAGGGGTGGGGGGGAAAGAAGGAAAAGGAAAGGAAACCTTTACTTTAAAAGGAACCTTAAATCTTTATTTTACTTTGACATGAGGGGAAATTCTGCAAGTAGTTTGGGTTGAAGGATTTGCTGCAAGTGTTAACAAGGCATCTCAGGGGTTACACAGCTCTAGTTCTGCTTGCACCTAACGCCTCTGGAGAAGGGCAAGGGCAAGTTGCTGCCTTCAGAGGTGAGGCTGGACCTCCCCATGCTGTGACCAGGAAGCACAGAGCCCTGGGACCAAATGGGGGCTGAGACAGAGGTTTTTGTTTCATTTGAAACCTTTGCAGAACTCTCCCTACCCAGCCTCACAGTCTGGGGACCGGGCACTGCCAGGGACAGAGGCACATGTCCCTGGGCACCGGCTGTGTGTGACCTTGTCCCCTTCAAACTGCAGGGGCACTTCTAAACCTCCGTGGGGAGCCACATCTGCCTGCTTTAGCCTGGAGCTCTCTTTTTCACCCAGAGAGGTGTGGCTGAATCAGATTTAATATGTTTTGTCATTGTTGTTAGCAGACCTTACTTTTTCAGACAGCTAATTCTTTATCACCAGCTGTGTCATCTACTTCATCATGTACTTCCTGGCTGGATAAACTACTAGTGTTTGATGCTAGACATGTATCTTATTACCTCAGTAGCCAGAATTATTGCAAATTAATTATTTTGGTGGCAAACAGGACTTGTGTTGGTGTGCCCAGGTGTGTGCCTGTGGTTTGTATTCAACTCCTGTGAGCTACCCCCGGTGGCTTTGGTTTTGTTTATTCATGCTCATGGAATCCTCAGGGATGGAAAAGACTGCCAAGATCATCAAGTCCAACCTTCAACCCAGTTCCACCATGGACATTGAACCATATCCCAAAGAGCCCCATTTACTCCCTTTTTGAGCATTTTCAAAGACACAGGCAGCAGACAGCTCAGCTCAGAGAACTCACCGCGCTCAGCTCCAAACCTTTATTTTCCCAAAGCAGCCTCCTCTATTCCAGTCTTCCCTGAAGGATGGGCATAACAGCTCCTGCACACCCACCCACCCCCAGGCTCCACTGTGCAGGTGCCAGGGTCGGAGCAGCAGCACCTGCCCATCGCTGAGGTGCTGCCCCCAGTGCATCTCCAGAGGCAGCTGCTCCCACCGAGCATCCCCTGTGCCAAATCTGGGAGAGCCACAAAGTAAATCAGCTCCAAACCAACACCAAAAGACCCAGAGCAGAGCATGGAGCAAGTAATAAGACACAAGAATGCTCTTTTCTTTATTTACACAACAGTCTAATTATTGTGGTAGGGCCAGAGCAACACGAGTTACATCTGGATGAGGATTTTATCCCAGCCCTCCTAATGAGAGCACAGCAGAGGCTGGAAAAGCCAGAACTCTGCCCTCAGCCCTCTGTCTGCAGCTCCCCTGGGTGAGCAGCCCCAGGCTGAGCTCTCCCCATGCTCTGCACAGCTCACACGGCTGCTGCTCTTCTCCCTGCTGCAAATTTTCCAGTTCCTCTCTGGAATGAGCATCCTCAAATGTCTCCTCGCCTGACTCACTGCTGCCTGGAGAGGATGGCTGAAGCTCTGAGCTCACTTTCTACCTCTCAGGCTTGTGGCTGAGCCTGTGACTCACACATCACCTCCTTGGACTTCTTTGGGTTCAGGCCATTTTCTAATTTCTCTCAAGATTCACTGCCCATGACCCTTTCTGGAAAATGTAGTACCTTTTTTTGTCTTGATCCACTTCTCCCTTCCTCCTGAATTCCTTCACTGCATGTTGCTATTTCCTGCATTTTCAGCTGTCTGAGCCCTTTGTAAACACATATTTTTGTCTACACACACAAAACAAAACCTCTCCTCTGTTATCAGAATCACACAATTGTTTGGGTTGTAAAGAACCTTAAAACTCATCTCATTCCACACTCTGCCATGGGCAGGGACAGCTTCCACTATCCCAGGTTGCTACAAGCCCTGTCCAACCTGGTCTTGGACGCCTCCAGGGATCCAGGGGCAGCCACAGCTTCTCTGGGCAGCCTGTGCCAGGGCCTGCCCACCCTCACAGGATGAATTCTTTTTTTATATCTAATCTAAGTTTCCCCTTTTTCAGTCTGAACCCATCACTACTTGTGCCATCACTACAGTTTCTAATGAGGAGTCACTCTCCAGCTTCCTTTCCTGTCTTTTACTCTGATTTCCAGGACTTCACTGCAAACACCAAATTGTTCTAGAGACAAATTGCTGTTTTTGTTGAGTGTTTTTTCCAGCAGACATCCTAGTTAGCTTTTCAAGCTCTTGGTCCTGTCCGAAGACAGCCATCCATCAGACGTGCACCAGCTGAAGAAAAGGCTTCAGAAGAGTATTTTGGAGAGAAATGAAGCCTGTAGCCACACCTGAGCTCCTTAAATCCATGTCAGAACAGAGGTCCTGGACTGTCCTGTGGTGAAATTCTCCCTTCTGTGGTTATTTGAGCTCTCAGCCAGTGCACTCAGCCCCCAGGACTGATCACAGCATGAGAGAAGGGCAGAAGCACATTACACAAAACAGGATGCTAAATTTGAAATTTCTTTTATTGCTTGTGCCCAGCCACAAGCTGCTCTCCTTTTTCTTTAGATGTTTCCCTTAGTCTACGTATGTTAACATTTATATTTCAAATCTGAAAACAGCCATTTCTTGGAGATAAACAGACAACAAGCAATTTATTCCAATCAGAGAATTTGTTTTTCTTCATTTGTTTTAAAGCCCCTGAAGAATTAACTATTTCTATCTGAATAATGGATAGAATAGTGTAAGGTGAAAGACAGTTCAAGATAAATTCAGAGGTGCAGACACATCTTGTTAGGCAAGTTGAGGGTGCAAGGGCACACAAAAAGAAAAGTTGTCAGTCACAAGAAAAGTGATTGAACAAGAAAACAAGAACAAGAAAAGAAGAAAACAAGAAAAATGAAAATACAGGTTGAAATTCTGAATACAGCACTGCCCATGCAGCCTTTTTGCATTAACTGAGAGCAACCCTTCCTGAGCTTTCCCTGGGCCACGGCAGGAGCAGGAGAGGAGGAGAAGAGGAACCACAGCAGCTCCTGCACAGCAGGAGCAAAACCAGTCTCTAAGATGGGACCTTCTCCTCATCCCCACCCACAAGCTGTAGCAATGCTGTTAAAACAGTGAATTCATTTAAAAACACACTATGGAAGGGAAGGCAATGCTGTCTGCACAGGCAGCTGGGCAATGGAGCAAGCTCTCAGCAGAGAGCAGCTTCCCTTTGTCAGGAAAAGAGGTGAAGAGTGACAGGAGATGTGGCAGCAAGCTCAAGAGCCTCAGCAAAAAGGTTCTCTTCTGCAATTTCTTGATATTCACAGCCAGATTTAAATATAACTCATTCCACAGCGTTTCAACACAAGGTGCCAGTTTGGAGTGCAGTACTGTTAAGTGACAATTTTTATCTAATGCACCGTGACGGTACAAAACACTGGTGAAAAATGGGCAGGCACTGTGCACTTATAAATTCTGATTTTGGAGCTATTCTTTCAAGGGGCTATTTGCTTTTCATGTTCATTTCTTCCTTCACTGCAGCCTGACATTCAGCTGAAGTTATCTCCTCTCATTTAGGGAGCAATGTATCAGAGCACAGCTAAAACTCACATCAGCTTTATTATTGCCTAGCAGAGGAAACAGTGGTTAGCTGACAGCAGAATGAAGAGGAATAAAACAATTACAATATTAGTGTCTGCCTCACAGATGGGGGAGCTACTGAATAACCACGAGTCCATTACAGGGGATTTCTCAGATGCTAAGAAGGTTAAATGGTTGAATGACTTATCCAAAAGTGATTGCTTTTCTGATCCCAGGTCCCTCGTGCTATGGCAACATTACCTTATTGCTTTCAAAATCACTCATGTGGCTTTTTAAAATTATGATTTGACTCTTCTGGAAGGTACCATCCCAACCATCTGGAGCCTGTCAGCTCTGCCCAAGGCATTTAAAGCTCCCAGCACAGGCAGGACAGCAAGGCACAAACAAACCCAGGGCTGTGCCTGCTGCTGGAGGGACCAGGGAGAGGGCCAAGGTTTTGTGCTTCACCCAAATCACCCAGAAAAGGATATTCCACAGCTGTCACAGCCTTGCCACAACACAGGATGGGACTCAGAAATTCACCCCAGCTGATGGGAAATGCTCCCACAGAGCCCTCTCACTTCTTTCCTTTGAGCTGCAGCTTTTCCATCAGCCTGGATGGGTTTTTTCCCTCCCTTCCCAAGCTTTCCATGAGCTTTAGGATGAAATAAGCAAGCCAGCATTAGCCTAGAGAAGAAAATCATGTTTGAGTTGATCAAATAGTTTCGTGAGGTCATCCTGCACATGTGTCAGTGGAGTAGATCTTCCAGTCTTTCTTTTCTGTAGAAATCTTCAAACACTGAGGAAATTGGTCAGGAAGAAAGTAAAATACATCAGCAAAAGAGAAGAAATACTTTTAGGATCTAGAGACAAAAGAACTCAGTGTTCTCAGGCACATGGTGGAATTTATTGGGTTGTCCTCTGCAGGGCTAAGATTTGGGCTCAATCCTTGTGGGTCCCTTCCAACTCAGCTTATTCTGTGATTTGTGATTCTGTGCACTGACATGCCAGCTCCTCCTGAGATTCTCCAGGAAATGAAAATTAATCCATTTTTAGATTCTTTCAGACAAGCCTAGATCCTCAATCTAAGCACGTCCTGTCTTTCTCCATTCCATCAGCTCCATCAAAAGCCCTGGATACTTGAAATGGAAATGAATCGTGTAAAGGAGCTCTGGATTTGTCATTCAGTTTTGGAAATAAAAATCTTTCTTTGATCCTGCAAGATGTCATGCTCACTGCCTGAGCATGTCAGCAAAACCAAGTTATGGAGCTGCTGTGTTTTTTGCTGCCTCTCAATTCCTGTGACACAGGAATTGTAACGATTCTGCTTTTTTAGGCTCAGATAAATATCAGCAATTTAATTGCTTTCTTTAAGCTTGGGTTTGGAAAGCTGATGGAACCATTAGGAAAACAGGGTCATGTAAGTGGGTTTTTTCCAGTCAGTTAAGGGGGGGAAAAGTAACTGTGATGTCTATAGACATAAAAAATAACTTAAACAATTCTTTACCCCTCTCCACACTCACTTTAGTACCTCAGAAAGGCCATGTCTAATTGGAGCACAGAGCCAGAATGCAGCTTGCTTCTATTTCAGAACACTTTGTACAGTACTCATCATCAGAACTCCTGTTCAGGGAGACTCATACAGGGCAGATTTTGTGTCTTAATATCACAGATTATTTTAAATGTACAACATTCTGCACAACCGTGCAATCCTGCAAAGCTGCTGCCAGCAATTCCTGTTTCAAATTCCTGCTTCAATTCCTGCCAGACAGCTGAAACTCTCATGGTGAACACGAGCTGGATATGCTGTTAGTGAGGCAGAATCGGTGTGAATTCCAGCAGAGCAGGCTGACAGCCCTGTGGGGATCATTTTCCCCCACGATTCTGCACAAGGAAACCTTCTGGAGTCAGGTCTGGGCATCACAAGTGGGAGCAGCAGCTCCCCACCATTGGTCTGTGCTGTCAGCAGCACGTTGTGAGTGGGACACGACTCTTTTTCTTTTTTTGCAAATTCACCAAATCCCCCGTGTCTCTTTCCCATCTTTTTGCCTCAATGTGAGTTTAACCTCCAGCTTCCCATTTTCCTTTTTATTTCTGTTGCTTAATTCCACTCAAGCTGTGCCAGCTTTAATAGGAAAGACTTCTGCTGATCTCCTTTCCTGGATGACAGGGCTGGAATCACCTTGGGCGCACAATTGTTCATTAAACACGCACATGGAAGCAAGTGATCAGCAGTATCTTCCCTTTCTCACATTCTGCTCTATCCTTTTATTAAAGATCTAAAAAGCACAAATGAAACTTCTCCCTCTTTGTTTTCATTTAATAGTAAATGCTTAATATTGGAGACTTTGTCTTAGGTGAAGCTCAAAACTTCAGTGGAGGTAAGCCTGGAAGGAGAGGGAGCACACTTGGTGGAGTGGTGGGGTTTTTTGTGAGGTGCCCACACAGTCCCAAGCACACAGGAGGTGAGCTAGTTTCAGGGACACCTAAATTCCTGAAGTTCAGGTGTATTTTTCCCTGATGGAACAGCAAAATCCAACAGAAGGCGCCTCTAGACCCAGCCACCTGCAGAACTGTCTGCCCTCGCTCCAAAACACAGCAACCTTCGAGCTTCCACTCACAACAGCCCCAAATGTTCATGTGGGAGACACAACTTTCCTTTTCTCCTGTTCTCTTACACTGCACTGATTTCACTGCTGTGACTGACACTTTAAAAGTTTGTAGGTCTGCCTGAGGCACAGATCCAGCATAGAAAAATCTCTCTGCAAAGGCTGAGGCTCAGCAAAAGAGAAAAGTGACTGAAAAAAGGGTCTTCTGAGGGAGAGATCAGACAGCCTTAAGGTGGTCTGGGTCTCACCCCAACCACATAGTGCTAATCAGTAGGGGGATTCTGTGATCTCCTAAATCTAATGCAAATCCCAGGGAGTAAATGATAATACTGTGGGTTTACTCAGCAGGAAGAGATCAACATTTGTCCCCGAGTGACTCCAGCATTTCTTCCCCATGTGTGCAGTCCCCTCCCTGGTAATGCATCCCCACAGGAGGGAATGTTTGTTCTCCTAAGCAGGAAACAGGGGAAGAAGCCAATTGCAGTTTGCTTGATGGGAGAATTTCAAATGTACAATTTCCCTAAGACAGAGGCTCCTGTCTCAAACAAACACAGATATATAACCGTGCCTTCACATGGAAAACACAATAAACTCAGACTGTGAAAATGGGAGATTCCTCAGAGCTCAAGAGGCTTCATTCCTCTGCATTTCTCTCCTGAAACATCTTTTGCATTAATCCAGAGAGAGACCAGTTGTCCAGATCCTCATAACCATGCCCCCTGCCTCCTGTATGCTCTAGGATGCACCAGGAATTAAGTAGCTGCTCATCTGGCACCGTTTCTTTCCCCCGGGCAGAGCAGGGATTGCCTGAGCTCATTTCTAATCCAGCTCCAGATGACACAGTCAGGTTAACCAGATGCTCTCCACACCCATCCCACAGGGCAGAGCTGCTCCCAGCCCTCACCACAGACTGGAGTTTGGAATTGTCCATTTGAATGTCCGTGTGCTGTGTCCTGGCAGTAGCACTGCTCCCTCCTCCTGCTCCTGGCTGAGGAGAACAAAAAGCACAATAAAGTGAATGCTTTCACTGCTTACATTTTGCTTATCTCCTTGTTGTCCAGCAAACATCCTCATTTGATGTGACTCTGTTTCAGGTGACTCATTAATTCCTTGGCTCATGATTGACCTTTCGAGGTGTGACCAGGAAATCAATCAGAAAATGTCTCACCTTCATAGCCATTGCTGAAAGGAATCACAGATGTCCCAAATCAAATATGTTTGTTTCCACCTCACAGCGAGTTCTGCATTGGTGGGGAGGAAGTTTGGGATTTTTGGAGGGTCGTTTTCAGTATTGAAACTCTTTTGCCTAGTTCAGAATGAAGATTTCTGAAGCTTGCACATTTAATCACAAGTCTTTTCTCCAGTTAAGGAGAAATTCTCAGCATGACCCCAATGAAAGAAAATAAAATCATGTTTCTCAATATTAACTGAAAGCTTGGTGGCCATGTCTAGACACACAAATTTTCCTGCAGTGGTGAACATTGGTTTTGATTAGAAAATTGTTCTTACTCCAGTTTTGACCTCACAAGACAGAATTATTATTTGGCAGCTGAGATCTGAGAAAGCTCAGAAGCTGTCCAGTTAGAAGTAATATTTTTCACTTTTAATGAAAAAACATTTTCTGTATTTTTTCTCCATCATGCTTGGAAGAAAATGTTGTTTTACTGCATGGCTCTGACTGCAGCTCTGCATCACATGGGAGTCCAGTGGCAGAGAACAGCACTTAGAGCATTAAAAATGCATTCTCCACGTATCAAACCAAAAGAAGTGTGCCTCTTGGCAGCATTGCTGGCCTAATTTTGGCTGCAAAATGAATAAAATCCAGGCTTCCACTGAAATCCCAGCATGTAGCTGCAGGCAGGGAGATACCAGGGAGGAAGTTTGGGCAGATTTTGGGGCAGGGGCTGTGGGTGCCCTCACCATCAGGGCTCTGTGCTGAGGGAGGCAGCATTGCTGAGCATCCCAAGGGCAGCTGTAGAGGGATTGGATCTGCAACATTTGTCTCCTGAAATCACCACGCTCCTTTAAATATCTCTGCCCAGCCGAGATGCACCCGGGTAGGCTCGTTCATCCCTCAGCAGCTCCCAGCAGTGGTTTCTTGCCAGGGATGGGAGCTGCTCCTGGAGCTCCTGATGGGAGGGAGCAGGGGGAGGTTGATCTGGCAGCACCCGCACTTCAGTCCTCACACAGCAGCTGGGTGGGAATGGCTCCATCTCCTCAAAAGGGAGCATTCAGGACTAGCTGACCCTGTCCCAAGAATCTGCCTGTTGAAGGATTGCTGCAGGCAGCCCTTCTTTTTTTCTTTTTTTTCATGAGGGAGGCTGATTTCTGAGAGGAACAGAGGAGGCAGAAGCTGTTTGGCATGCCAACATATCACAGATTGGTTTGGGTTCTAAAGGACCTCAAAGCTCATCTCTAAGGGACCTCAGAGCCATGGGCAAGGACACTTTCCACTATCCCAGATTGCTCCCAGCCCTGTCTATCCTGGCCTTGGACACCTCCAGGGATCCGGAGCAGCCACAACTCCTCTGGGTAACCTGTGCCAGGGCCTCCCCATCCTCACAGGCAAGACTTTTTTCCTAACATCTAATCTAAAACTCTTCTCTTTTAGTTTAAAACGATTCCCCCATCATTATTTGTCCATGCAGGAAGCAAGGGGCACAGCATGACAGCTGTAATGCGGGTAAGTTGGGGAGTATTGTGATGATCCTCAGACCAAACTGAACTCAGGGTCTCCCAGCCCCTCAAATCCAGGCCTTGTGTGACAACAGCGGCTCCTCCAAGACTGACAAATGATAATGACTCTCTGAAAGCAACACTTAAACCTCCTCGTGGATGTTCCTCCCATCTCAGCTTCCCACTGAGACAGATGTGATAGATGGGAACAAGCTGGAATTAAAGTATGAAATGGCATCACCCCCTGAGCCCGCAGGAACGAGCGGTCCCGCTGCTCCCTGATCCGAGCTCCTCACGGGGTGCTGGCTGGATTAACAACCACAGGAAGCACTGAAGCACTCAAGCCTTGGCCCTGTGGATATCCCCTGACCTGTCTGTGGTGACCACAAGGCCCATTTATTTGTGTCTCTTCCTATCTGGCTTTTCCATGAGCTGTCTATACCAGCAACAACCTGATGTGCCCACACATCAGAGCAGGCTTTGACCCACAAGTGCCTGAGAGGGAAATTAAACCCTGAGGAACTACCCTGCAGCATTACATGCCATCCTTTTATTTTCCTTAAGGAACTAAAATACAAGGAGCATTTTGATTAATTCAGCTGAAACAATTACAGTCTATTTAGTGCCCTTGAGTTATGGATACAACTAAACATGGACTCGCTGCTACAAAAAAGCAGCAGTGTTACAAGACAATGCAAATTAAATTAGTGCTCTGTAATAAAACAAGATATTCAGTCCAAGCAAGGGAAATCCTCACTTCATAGGGCAGAAACAGCTTCTCAGAGAGGAAGGTCCTCCTTCCTAATATTACCTTTCTCTTCAGCTCAGTGACTCCAGGTTTCCCCGGGCAGTGTTTCAGGAGCATTGTTTTTGCTCACCCTAAAAAATGAGCTGGCCTTCATTACCTACAGGTATTTGTAAGCTTAAAAATATTACATAAGACACAGAGAAAATTAGCATTCAGGAATGATTTTGTGTCAGCAATGAAAAGCAGTAAAATAAAATCACATTATAAAATGTAATAGAATAAAAAAATTCAACAATAAACTAAAACAGCAGTGAAGCTCTTTGGTTTTAGGGAAAAGTGTATTTTCTCCTCAGATACTCCACGCTTCCCCTCCAGCTGAACTGTAAACCCGAGAGGCTTTTACTGGTGACTCTTTCCTACATTTGACTTTGAGCACAGGCAGCAAATGGACGGGGAGAGGAATCACCAGTCATTTTGAAAAGGGAAGCGAAGGAAATATTGAACTGCAATCCACTGATTGCAGCCCGTGGTGTGCAAAGTGTTTCCTTCATGGAGTGGGAATGGATGGGTACTGCCATGGGGGAGATCCTGCTGGGGCTCCTCACTCACACTCAGCACAGTTTTGTGGTGTTTTCCCTCCCTTACATCCCATCAGTGGGGTGGGAATCCAGCCCTTCACTGATGGGTTCTTTTCTTTTCCTGGGTGTCAGGATTGATAACTTTATATTCTCTTTGCTTTTATCGTGCAGCCGGGTCATTACTTCAACCACATGTCAGAATTGAGGGTGTTTGCACAGCAGAGCTGGATAAATACTGCAAAATAAAAACAGTTTCTGCAAGTGGTTTTTGAGCTGGGAAGGGCAGGAAGCACTGGAGAGCAGCAGTTTTTGGCCTTTTTTTTGGCCTCGATTTTTTGGCTTTTTTTTTTTGAGAATGCCTCAGTGAATTCATTCAGGGGACTCTCCCTGTCCCAGCCCAAAATGAGCAGCATTCCCCTGGGGATGTGGCTGGGAGGTATCCCAACAAGCAGGATCCTGGGATGCTGCTGGGATTGCCAGGGGTGTCCCAGGGGTCAGAGCGTGCCTGCCTGGGCTACAAACACGCTGCTGAAATCACCTTCACATCACACTGCCACAATTTACTTTATCTCAATAAGTAAAGGATAAAGAGGCTGAAGGAGTGAACATGCATTAGAGACAGGGAAGGGGGAAGAAGGAATTTGTTCCTGCTGAAAAGCAGCAAGACAGTCACAAAGGGCAGGAATTCCTGTGCTGCAGCCTGGGTACAAAAATGCCACTTACAGAGGTAAAAGTCCACAGAGACTCCCAGCAAAAGGCCAATTAATCACACTTATTATAATGAAAGTTACCTTCACATTCTCATTTAATCAATTTTTTAAAATATAATCAATATTTTATGAGGGGAACTAAACAGCACAACCAAAATGACTAAATGTCTAAATGTGACTGCCTATACTCTTTGCTAGAAAGGCTTTTACTCATGCCACAACTCGTCCCAAAGCTCCCTATCACTGTATTGTATCCTCTCAAGCAAGTAAGAAATATGACTGGAAGTTCTGTTCTAATCAGAAATTGTTCCTTTTTTTTTTAAGATTGTCATACATGCATAAAATGCATTGAAAATGTTCTACTTTATAAGGATCGTGATGATATTTAATTTTTTTTTCTGAAATTTTAACTATTATAATCTTTCTCACTTCAAATATACTGCTGTTCTTTAAGCTATAATCTTGCTTTTGCAAACATTAACTCAAACTGTTTGCAGACAAATCCAGAAAAACATGACAATACCAACAGATACCAACAGAAAATGCTTTTTTTCCTTTTTTTTTCTTTTTTTTTTTTCCTCAAAAGCAATTTCCCACTGCTCAAAACCAGCTGTTTCCAGAGGGTTCCTTTCACTGTTTGTCCCACATCCCAAGAGACCTGGTGGGATCCAGGGTTCCAGGAGGCTGCGGGAGCTGCTGGAGCAGAGTCTGTTCAGCTGAAAACACAAATCCACATCAAATTCTGATACCAGCACAGAAGAGCAAAGAGAAAGAAACTGGATGGTCCCACTTATAATTCTGAAATCATTACAGGAATTGCCACAAAAGCTTAGTAAACAAGAGAGTGAGAAAGTAAATTACAGTATCATTAAATCTTTTTTTATTATTATTTAAAGCACTTTTAGGATGCAATTTCAAAGTGTATTTTCACAGTTTTTTAAAATGTTTCATCTCTCTGGCACAAAGTGCTGGCATGGAAGATCTGTCAGTCCTGACAGGTTTGTCCTTTTAATGCAGGTGATGCAGGCCTGGTTCATCTCCTGCTTCTGAAACAAAGAAATTTCATTTAACTTCACCATTTGTCCCTTCCACATGCTCCATGAATCCTTGAATTGAGGATGATGGATAAACATGCACATGCAAATAGATTATTGGTACTGACACAGAGAGGCATTCAAATCATTAAGAACTTGGCACCACTGAGAATTCCTTTATTAACAGAAATAAAATGGGAGCAGGGGGAAATGCCTGGTGTCTGAACCCAGAATTCCCTCTGAAATTAAGAGAAACTTTGCAATGGTGGCAAAGGTCAGGGAAATGTTTGATTCCTCTGCTTGCTTCAGTGGAAGGAAAATCTGGGAAGCAAATATTTCCCTCATTCACTTCTTTCAAGATCTCAAAAACATTCTCTTGTCTTAGGAAAACGTGACATTAATAGGAATTCTATTATCTGAAAATCAAGGGTTGGGAGCAGGAAATGGTTTTTACCAAACCAATTGTTTAATGCAAGCCATGTTAACTTATTTCATTTTGTTTTAGTGTTTAAGTTGCTTGTCAGTATATTCAAACCAGAGATCTGAGTTCTAAAATCTCACACTGCAAACTCTATAGTTAAGTACATCAAAAATAAAATCATTTTGAAAATGTAAAAAGTTATTTATACAAACAACACTTTTTCTGATTAACTAGTTTGGGTTGGGTTTTTGTTTTCATTATTTGAAATATCCCACTAACTCTTTTATTCCTGTTTGGTGGGAACTATTCAAACAGAAAAAAATGCAACTGGTTTGGAGGCTGTGCCACACACAGCCCTGAGCTCATTCCCTGCTGAGCTGTTCCTGTGTGATGCAGGGACTGGGAGCTGCTTTGGTCCCTGGTTTGGTCCCTGGGTCTGGCCCGGATCTGGGCTCTTCCCTCATCTCTCCCTGGATGCCCAGGGTTGTGGCAGGGCACGTGGGCACAGGGTTTGCCCAGTGCCACCACCCCGGCCCCGCTCCCCTGCAGCCAACCCTGCAGCCCCTTTCTCTTTTGTGCCTCTTCAACCCCAAACCATCCATGTCAGCAGCTCCAGAGGGTGATAATGAACCAGACCCAGGGTATTCCTTTGATCCCATTTCCATCCTGGGGGAAGCCAGCCCCACACAGAGAGAGGAACTGAAGCCAGGCCACTGGCACAAATCACATTATTTTGGTGGGTCCAAGTGTGTGGCTGCAGCTCTCCGTGGTGGCTACCAGGATTTGCACCTCCTCCCATCCTTCACCAGGCACTGAAGAAACTCCTTCACCAAAAAGCCAACGGGGACTTCCCTCTTGAAAAAGAGAGGAACAGCCTGCCACGACCAAAAGGGAAATGAAATTGTGATAGAAAAGCAATGGCCACCAGCACAGCAGGGCCCGCAGCTCTCTCCTGTGTCATTGCCCAGAACTTCTTCCTAGAAATCAAATCAAACAAAGCATGGCAGAAACTTGCTGTTTGGTTCTGACCATGATTGTAACAACAACCAACATGAAAACAACTGTTATATAACCATTATACACTCGATTTACACGTTCAGCCCCAAAATCACCTCTGTAGAAGGGTGCTGGCAGTGGTGGCTGGGCAGGGGCAGCACAGGGCTCAGCAGATCCCTCGGGAACAGCTGGTGCCACAATGCAACCCCAACTCTGAGATCTGGGGTGTGGCAGGAGCCCGAGATTCTCTCTCAAAGATAGGATCATCACCTGAACCAAGATTAGAGACCAACACTTGGTTCACAGACCAGTGCAAGAACACCTTGGATTTGTGTTTCCACCTTTTAAAAGCTATGAAATAAATACCACAGTGTTCCTTGTCTAAGTCACATTCATTGTGTGGCCACATAGGCCACGTGTTCATCTCTAGGAACACACTCTGCTGTCATTACACTAGAAACCAAAACAAATGCTGGAATAATCTGCCTTTCAAGATACTAATCATAGGAGGTTTTTGAAATTTCAGTCAGATCTCGCTGCTTCTGAAAGCTCTTGATTTGAAAAAAAATCCAGGATTGGCTCCCAGTAACTGTGTCATGATACCTCTACCTCAGCAAAAGCATTTCTTTATCCATCCTCTATCTTTTGCACGCTTTGTTAAGTTAGAAACTCAAATCAGCACAAAATTCTTGATGAGAGGAGAAATATATTCAGATTTAATCTGGTGATTGCTGCTCATTTGTTGCCAACAACTCCTTCATCAAGGCCATCAGGTGAATTATTAACCTCTTCCATCCACAAACAGAAAAATACCTTCAGTCACGAGGAAGCAAAAAGAGAAAAAAAGGCTCCTTGGTTTATCTGAGTAAAGTTACATTCATGTCCTGCCATGGGAAAGGGACACTGTGACATTCACTCTGTGGGGGAAAACACTGCTGGAGGGGAGTAAGGCAGGGAGAAAAGTGTGAGCAGGGCACGAAGAAAAGCATGAGCAGGGCAGGGAGAAAAGTGTGAGCAGAGCAGGGAGAAAAGTGTGAGCAAAGCAGGGAGAAAAGTGTGAGCAGGGCAGGGAAAAAGTGTGAGCAAGGCAGGGAAAAACTGTGAGCAGGGCAGGGAGAAAAGTGTGAGCAAAGCAGGGAGAAAAATGTGAGCAGGGCAGGAAAAAAGCACAAGCAAGGCAGGGAAAAAGTGTGAGCAGGGCAGGGAGAAGATTGCCTGATTTCCCCAGAATAGACGTGGGGACCATCCTGGTGGGAGCAGTGACATCCCAGTGTCCTGGCACTTCACTGCTTCTCTGTGGCTCTGCCACTGCCCAGCCACTCACTGCAGCACGTGGTGAGAAAAGACTTTCCTGGGGAGGTGTTCCACCAAAGTGGCCAGAGTTGTCTCAGGGGAGACACTCTCAGAAATGAGTTCCAGAGCAGCAGCTGCCTGCCAGGGTGGAACAGCCAGCAATCCTCCCAGGCTACTCACAGGCTACTCCAGCCAAACCTCATCAGTCAAACCTCATCAAACTCCCTGCTCTCAGCTCCACAGAGCCCAGTGAGGGCCTGGCACTCCTCCATCCCCTGGGGTGTCCCCTGACATTGGTGTGACCAGTAGTTCCAGCAGACCACTGGTTTTGAGCAGACAGGGAGCAGGCACAGAGCAGGTAATGAATGCAGCTTCTGAGCAATTAATTCAGCACATAAATAGAGAAGCAGTTAGCAGTGCCTGCTGCTGTCCCTGCTAGCCACCCTGACACTGGTGTCCAGGCTCTGCAACAGGTAAGGGAGGCATTTCTGGGAGCAGGATGTGGGAAGGGGACTCTTGGCTGTGCTGGGGGGAAGGATTTTAATTTGGACTTTCTTCCAAGCAAGGGGTAATTAAGGCAAATAAAGCAAAAATAAGGCAACAGAAAGGCTCTGGTAGTAATGAGAGGAAAGGCAGAGAGGACAGGTAGAGGCACTTGCTGGGAAGGCTGGAAAACAAAGGGTAAATGGGGTGTGTTGGTAAATGAGGATCAAGGCAAATTCATGTTATTTTAAAATAAATGGAAGGAGAAGGAGCCAGAAGCAAAAATTAGTTAAATCAAATGAGAGAAAAAAACAATAAAATAAAGTCATTCAAGGGTCTCCACAGTCTCTCACACCTAGGGGACACTCCCAGCAACAGCAGCAGCACTTCACCAACTTCACAGAGCCCCCTGAAACTCAAATCCTTCTGCAAGCAGGGAGGTTCTGTGACAGCTCCTGGTCAAGCAGAGCAAACATTTATTACAGAATACAAATCATCCCCTATGAACCCCTGCAAAAACAGCACCTTGCTTTACACGATCTCCATAAATCACATTTTGTATTTTGCTTTTGTATCAGACTGCTGGGAGTTTTGAGAATAAGAAAGAAATCACAGAACCTCCTCTTTGGCCTGTGTACTTTTAAAGAAATGAAGTCATTCCTAAAAGGTACCCCCAGAAAAAATCAGGCATTAGGAAATTTTCCCAAAGGAGCCCAGACAGGCTGGAGGCAGCCAGGTTGCCCTGTTTGCCTCAGACCTGCTGCTTCACTGAGCCCCAGGAGCAGCTAGGGAGGGGGACCTGGACATTCCCACAGCTCCTGCACCAGCTCCAGTCCCAGCTGCTGGACTGGTCATGCTGGTGTTGCTCGAGGCAGAGGTGACCGTGTAGATTTGTTTCTTCATTTCAAAATGAATCTGCTGACAGAGGCAAAAGCAAAGGGCTGGCAGGAGCAGAAGGATCCTCAGCTGTACCCATCATCACCTCACTGCTGAAATGGCTCATTTTGCTCCAAAACCACACCAGCAGTGGGGCTGTATCAGGCTTTGAGAAGTACTCCACAGCTTGGGAGGGAAAAAAAAAGACAAAAGAAACGGAAGAAAAACAATAAAAACATGTTATAAACCAAATTTACTATACTGTTACACCAAGGTAAAAAAATAATCTTTTAAATAAAAGTCACCAGTAGGTCGAGCTTTACACATTTAAAGCAGAGAGTGGCTGTTTCCAAATTGCTTTTACTGCTTTCAAATCCTAGTTTAGAGCAAGGGCTCAGTGGTCTCTAGTAAGGAGGTTTTTCTCTGCTTTTAACAGAAATTCCCATCTGCCTCATGGGTGTGATCCCAAATAAGGGCAAATGGGAAAATAAAGGAACCACCCTTCCTTTTAACACAATCAATACAAGTGCCAAAAACCAGCATGTATTTAATAAATGCAATGTAAATTGCTTTATTTGGCCTTCTGTTCACAAAATAATTTTATTATATGTATGAAAGCAGCATACAGGCAATAAAATTATGAAAACATTCACAATACATAAATACACAGACCTGATGCAGGATGTATATAGTTTGTTAGACTTTAATTTTTTTTCTCCTCTCAGTTCTCTTTTTCTGACAACACATTTGTTTTGATATATGTTATGTAAAAGTTGCTCCAAAGGGTATTTTCTCCCATTTAGAAAAGAAATGGGCTCCTTTGAATGCTGCTGAATATTAACACCCAATGTTCCTGTTGCTAATGCTCACTGATTGCTTCTGGCATTACAGAGGGAAAGCAGTAGGGAAGGACAGTGGAAAAGTAGCAGGATTTTTAAATTAAACATTGGCAACTTTTTTGGAGTTCACAGGAGCATTTCGAGATGGAGGCTGCGGTTCCACCCGTATTTAGAAATGTTTTAATCCAAAATGGTAATGAGGCCACTATTCCTTATCGATTGGAGTATTGACATGGCAATCACTAAACTGCAATGTCCTCCCAGCTCCCGGGGTAAAGCACCAGGGACCTCAGGTTTTAAATCTGACTGTGACAGAGGAGCAGACAGACAGCAGGGTCCAGGTGGTCCTGCAGGATAACAAGGTTATAACCCAGTGTGTTTGTTCAGAAAAGATATCCAAGACTTGAAATAAGAAAAGTCTGAGAAAGCTGTTTATCTTACATAAATACAAAACACTCTATACTAAGAATTGTTATCTAAGAAGCTTTCCTTCCCAAACTGGATTCTTCTTAAGGTTGTAGTCATATTTAAGGTATTTACAGATCCACAAACTTGACATTCTGGCAAAGTCTCTGTAACATGAATCTTTTTAAAAATAAATAGCAGCAATTTCTTTTATTTCTGTAAGGGAAGATAATTCTCAACTCAGTCAACTCTGGTCCTATCTTTTGAAAGAAATCCCACTTAAAGATAAAAAAAGCCCACAAGCAAACCAACTCCATACAGCATCAGTTCTCTTGATTCCTTCATTTCTTGCTGAACTCCGTAACATTCCTCCGTTCCCCTTGCCAGCTCTCCAGACTATCAGAGCTTGTAATAAAGTGCTGACTGGTTGACTGGTCAAAATGCAGTTATGACACTCCAAAAATATCCCATTATTTAAACATCTTAAATAACATAAATAAAGCTAGATCTGTTTATAACATATGAAAAATATCAATTTAAAACAAGAAATAAATAAAACCAGTATCAACATATTACCTCCCAAAGCTTTAAAAATAACCATTCTCATTATAAGGCTCAATTATTTGTCAGAAATAATTTTAAGAAGGCATCTACCTACCTTTACAATCCCTCAGTCATTAATTAGGACCTGTTAACACCCACTGTCACAAGACAAAGCAATCTTTTAACTTCTAGTAAACATTAATCTTTAAATACTCAACACTTATCTTTTGCCTCACTTTTAGCTAGAAATTGGTTTCTCTGTACAGAGAAGAAGCAACATTTTCTTTGTAACTGCACTGTATCTAAATTTGTAGATTTTTCCTCAGTGTGAACAGTACAGTTTAACATCCTTTTTTATAACCAATTTCCAGTATCTTTTTCTGTTTATTTAAATGTTTGAAATGTTAAATTTGCTCTGAATGCCAGGAAAATTAATTCTGGGCTTGGTGTAAATGTGCATTTTTCTCCCTTAGAGCTTAGGTTCTTACCAAAATATCTTGTATATCTTTTTTTTTCCCCAAAAAGGTTATTACAATATACACCATTAGGTCTTGCTGACTAAACCTTACTGTTCAGGTTTTATGCTGCCCATTCTGTGTAATGGGATTGATCTTTTCCAAAGAAACATCAGCTTCATAATCCAAGATACCCGACAGTGCTGGAGACATTTTCTCCAAGGTCTTTGACAGTTCACCCTCCTCATCTTCCTTTTTTAGAGGTTCTTCTTCCGGGCAGATAATGGAGTGTGGAATCAGATAAACCAGATTAGACTCTTTGGGGCTGGACCCTTTGGGCTCGTGTTGGCTGGAAAAAACCACGGCCCCGTTGTTGTTAATGCTGACAGTCTCGATGGCATTGCCAGACAAGGGGCAGAGCCTGTAGCAGCCCAGCAAGGTGGAGAATGCCTTGCGGAAATCAGCATTGAAGGCATAAATGATGGGGTTGAGGGAAGAATTGGCCCATCCAAACCATATAAAAACATCAAAGGTGGTGGAATTAATGCAGAAAGCCTCTGCTCCCTTGGACGGCTGGGTGGGCTCGCAGAAGGGAATCATGCAGTTCAACACAAAAAATGGCAACCAGCAGCACACAAACACCCCCATGATCACCGAGAGGGTCTTTAACACCTTTGTTTCCCTCTTGAAGGACATTTTGAAGTTGCTCTCTGGCTGCTGGCAGTCCATGCTGCTCCTGTTGCCACCTGGGTTCTGGCAGTTCTTGGCATGCACTGCTGCTCTCTCCAGAGCCGAGATGCGCCGGATTTGCTTCTGAGCAATCCGGTATATCCTGGTGTAGGTCACTATCATGATGGCCACGGGGATGTAGAAGCTAATTAGAGAAGAGGAGATGGCATACATCCTGTTTAGGCTAGAATCACAGTTGTCCGTGCTTACACCTTCTAAGGTGGCATTGAAGTCCAAAAAGCTCGTGGTTGCAGCCTTGTGCCAGTTCAGCTGCACTGGGATGAAGGAGATCAACACGGACAAAGTCCACGCCACGCTGATCATGATGAAGGCTGCCTTGGGGGTCATTTTCCTCTCGTACCTAAACGGGCTGGAGATGGCCCAGTATCTGTCCACACTAATGACACAGAGGTTTAAGATGGAGGCTGTTGAGCACATAATATCAAAGGCCACCCAGATATTGCAAAATGAACCAAAAGGCCAGAAACCGGCGATCTCAGCCACAGCTTTCCAAGGCATGACCAAAACTGCCACTAAGAGATCTGACACGGCCAAGGAGATGACAAAGAAGTTGGTCACCTTGGACCTGAGGTGGCGAAACCGAATGACAGCTGCGCAGACCAGCGTGTTTCCCAACAGCGTGGAGAGGATCAGGAGCGAGAGGAAGCAGCCTGTGAGGATCCGAAAGGAAGAGGAGTCCCTTTCCACCAGCAACCCTTCCCCGTCCATAGTGGTCTCGTTCCAAGTCATAGTTTCTCCTGAGGGAAAATCATATCATGATTTTCATGACGACATCAACTCCTCTCCTTGCAGAGATCAGAGAGATCAGACGGCCACTAATTACTCATCACCAAACCAAGCAAAGGTCCTTTCCTACAGTCCCTTCTCCCCCAGACAGACCTCACCCTCTTTGAATCATCCTGAACAGCATCCCGAAAGCACTGTGAGCAGGATCTGAAAATGCACAAACACAGTCCACCCTACAAACAGGGGTTTCTAGCAATCCCTTCAGAAACACACTGCACCACCCCGGCATGGAGTAGCCTCAGACAGCTCACCTGTAAATGTTCTGCTGCCGTCCTCTGCAAGCACACCCCACACACAGCAAAGCAATCACTTTCTATGCTTGCATCTATTCCCACTTAAATAAACTATTGATCGAGTGTTTCCAGTGTCCACTGCACCAGCCCTTCATATTTACTGAAGCGTATCAGACAAGATGCCTTTTCTCTAGTTCCCAAAATATCTCACTAATGAAACACTCCATCCTTCCTCCCTGGTACATTCGTGTTACAAAATGCACCAGCTCTCTCTCTGTTTCTTGGCAGTATCAGAAAGCAAATCTTTGCTTTGTTTCAAACTGTTTTACATTTCCAAGACAAAATAAATAAACATACAGTAGGTGTGTTTTAAAGGTTTTCAGCAAGAAGTAGCTCAGGTTATTTAGTTTGACTTAAACAAGAAATGCTGGCTCCTACCTTTCACCTCTGATTCCCTGTTTGCTCTGGGATGCGGGGATGTCTCTCCTCCTGTTTTAATTTTGGAATTGCATAGCAAATCTTATATACAAAACCAACACAGGAACACTATTTCGCATCGTGTATGTGGGCTTTTTTCCCTGAAAGTGCAAATTGGCAGGGGAGAAGTAAGAGTGGACCACCAGGAGTTAGTTTTCAAGGGAGCAGCAGGTCTGTGCCGTCGGACCGTGCGTGACGGACCCTGCTGGTGTGTGCCCAGCTCCCTCCATCCCACGGCCCCTGCTAATCACTCTGCAAACTTTGTTGGCCAGATCAGTCCCAGACGCACTTTGTACATCCCGTTGAGGCGGCACATCAGGGCAAATCATCCCAGGCAAAAGGCACGGTATTCCCAACACTGGCAAGAGCCGATTACCAGTTTTTCCCTCGGTCGTTTGCCGAATGAAGAAAAAGGCGAGAGGAGAAGGACCCGAGTGATCTTCCCTCGGCCACCACGCCGGCGATGCCCGCAGTGGGTTCCTCTTCCAGCAGGAACAAGTCGCTTTAACACTCCGCTGCCAAGTTACAGCTCTCCATAACTACTCCGGAATAATCCCACCTCCTGCTCAGCGGGGCTGCGCTCCAGGGATCGGGTCCAGCTCTTACCATGCTTTTTCCCTCTCGGAAAGGCGCAGGCGGAGGCAGCTCCTCACACTCTCCCGCTGCCCGCCCCGGGCCGCGCATCTCCCGGCTTCCTTCTGCCCGGGGCAGGGCTCGGCAGCATCGCCCCTCCAGGAACGCTCTGTCTGCCTGGCGACTCCTTCCTAAAGGATTAAGACAAGGGAATGACAGGCATGGAGGCACGCAGCGGGCAAAAAGCCACCCCCCTTCGCCTCCTCTAACATCTTCGGTCGGGCGCCGCTTCTTCTGGGCAGCTTTTCCTGCCTTTCTGGGGAATAAGGTCCCGAGCAGCCGGGGAGAGAGGCAGAGCGGGGCTCCGGGAGCGGCTCTCGTGGAGTTTAGCGCGGCCGGGATTACTTTGCCCGAGCTGCGAGCCGCGCTCGGTGCGCTGCTGCGGACAGTGAGTACCGGCCCCGCGCCTCCGCGACGGGCGATGCTCGGGAGGGGCCGCGGGGCGAGGCACCGCCACGCGGGAGAGCGGTGATCGCCCGGAGCACGCTCGGGAGCCGCTCCCGGCGCGGCGGGGCAGCGGCCGGGGCTGGGGGCTCGGCCGGGGCAGCGCTCCGTGCGCCGCCCCCCGCCTGGCGCAGCCCCCGGCTCCCGGCGCAGCCGCGGCCGCCGGGCTCCCTCTCCTGGGCGGCCGCGGCCCCGCCGGGGGTGGGCACGGACGGGGGGCAGCGTCCCACACCGCTCCCAGCCCGGCCCCGCGGCTGACACCGCGGCCGGCATCATCACCCTGCGGGCAGGGAGCGAGGAAAAGCTGCGGACAGGCTCCGCGTCCCCACTGGATCGTGCGGGCTCCGGAGAGGGACAAACATTGCGGAACCGCCGGAGCCCCGAGCGGGGCACCCCCGAGGGCAGGGAAAGCCCGTCCGAGCAGACCCGCAGCTCCTTCCAAAACCTCTTGGTAAACTCCCCCGTCCCGTTGGGTAGTGAGCACCAAAACTGGAACGGTTGTTACTCAAATCATTCTTTCTACTAAAGGGTCTTTTCTTGCTTACCTTAGCTGCGACAGGCAGGGAAAGAGGAACATGCTGATTTGCAACCTTTGCACAGGAATCTTAACCCCCAAAAATCAGAAAATAAATATACAAGACATCACAGGGAGGTTTAAAAACGTACTAGAAGAACAAATACTCTTAATAAGTTGTCAACATAAATTCTGTGGGACCCAGCACTTGAGAAGTTGCTTTTGAGCCATCTATTTCTCATAATGTCACTTAAAGCAGACAGTGCTAAGCTAACCTTGACTAGTTAAATGAAACACTTGTTTTCCTTTCCCCTTCTCTTTCTTTTTTTTATAAATTGTAACTGCTTCTCACCAAGTTCTCATCCCGCCCTCCCCTGCTTATTATCCTGTCCTTTAATCATCATCCATCCCCAGAGGAGGGTGAAAATAGACAAGAAAATGAATCCTGTGCTGCTTGGTAATCGAGATCTCTAATGAAACTCACTCTGAGTTTTCTTTTTCTATTTTCAAGATCTTTTTTCTATTGTGTCCTGTTCTTAAAGGTCCACACAAGAGAGGTTTAGTGCATGATAAGTATTTGCTGCAAAGGTAGCACGTTCCTGTTTTTCCATAGAAACTCTGGGCTGAGAGGAACATTGCCTACAGAAGAAGCCACTGAGCACACTTGATTTTATTTGCAATAACTTCTAGAGGCTCTCCTAAAATGACTTTCAACCATAGCTATCCTGGATTATTCCAGGAGAAATCACAATTTGCTATCGCCCAAAAAGCAAATTTTTTGAGGCATATTGGGGAGAAATACTGAGGTACACATTGCTGAGGAGAGAAAAGTCTGCTCTCAAGCATCTGCTTATCAGCTCATCCAGTGAACTCTTCTTTTCAGTTCGTTTTTACCAGGGAGTGGCCTTTCCTGGGGAAGAGGCTGGGTTCAGCATTGGTAGAACCTAATGCTGCTGATATGAGTGAGGGTTTCACTTGTATCTGACATTAAAGAAAGCCTTTTGGATCACTACTTACAGCAGCTTGTAAGACTCTCACAGCCTTTACTTTTTGGCAATTCAAGCATCAGTTTCCGAAGCCAGAGCCTCTCTCCTGTCTCTCCCCTAAGTTTGTGTGACCAGTCCAGGGATGAATGTGAGGTCTGGCTCAGCCCTGACTGCAAAGCCCCTTCAGCAGTTTCAAACACCAGCAGTTCATCCAGGGTACCCTGCTGTACTCATTTGTCACTTCTGCTAATTTATGAGCTTTTAAAACGTTCATGACTTAACAGTCATACCCAGGTGAGGAACAAAAGTGAAATGCACTAAACCCACATTATTATTTAGGTAAATTTAATGCTTGGATTAGGCAGCAGATTGCCACAAGAGCAGAATCAGCTCTGGTCCAGCTCTGGGCTTGCCTGAAACTGTCAGCCACAAGATGATGGTGCAGGTGTTTCCTGGAGATTCAGAAAAAAGCACAGAGCTTGTTAAATTCTCCCTGGGTACCCACATAAAACAGCTGCTTAACTTTATTTAATGTTTTTCAATCACTACCAACTGCTGCTGGAATCAAAGCAATGGCCAGCAAAGGAAAGATTTTGTGCCTCTATTCCCAGCTGCTCCTCCCAGGACATGCTGGTTGGAGAAGGCCCTACTTAGTCCATATGAAGACTTAAAAATACAAATACTGAGTAGCACATTGATCCAAATCATCTTAATTCAAGCAGAAATTAGTTACTGGAAGACCAAGTCCAAGCTGAACAAAGCCCAGATCTTGCATTCAGAGATGAACATTCTTTAACCTAAACAGTGCACACGCTAGACCTGGAGAAAGCTTAGCTGAATTTACAAAATATATTGTAGTATGTGGATACAAATTGTACTCACATCACCCTCGGGAGGACTTTTCATGTCTGCAAGCATGAGATTTACTAAACATGAAATCAGCGGAGACATATTCTCAGAAATAATGTCTAAAAGAGCTGTCAGATTTGTAAATAACTGGTTATACTAATAAGCTGAGAAAAATTTAGCCTCATTGTAACCTTCTTGAAAAAGTCAAGGGTTCCTGGAAATCAAGCAGCTCTGAAGTCTTCTAAAGATCAGTGAAGCATATTGTTTAAATTGATATAATGTTGTGCATTCCACGAGGAAAAACACAGTAGTGGCACAGAATCACAGAGCAAAGTGTGGCAGCAGAAAAAAAAACCACTGCTAACATCTGCAAGGATCTCAAGTCTCACTCCTGAATGAGAAAGATCCATCAGCAGGGAGAACAGATCAGTGAGAGAAACGATTTCTAGTCCCCAAAGGCAGACAACAAATATTCAGGCCTAAATATTCAGTATTTGAGCATGGGCACTGTTTTTTGACTGTAGATTATAATCACTGCAGCTGGCCCTCAGTGCCTGGCAGATTCAGCAGGGCTGATCTCAAAAAGCACATCAGTGCTCAAAAAGCACATCAGCACACGTTGACTTGTGAACTATTTTTCCAGTGGCAGCCACGAAGCATCCCTTGGCATCAGGTCACTGGTGAAGCATGTGAGGAAATTTGAGCACTGGCAGGGAAAAGGAAAACCAAAAAAGCCCAGAGAGAAGCACCATGTATGAAAGTCTGAATTGAAATGACTCGTTTGAGGGGGCTCATTCAGGCTGGACACAGAGGGTAGTGCAGGAGGGTATAAACGGCAAGGATTTGCTGTGCAATGCTACTGCTCCCTGGGACCTGGAGCTCATGCACTGCCTGCAGAGTGCTCAGGAGGCAGGACCAGGCACTGCTGCTCCCCTGGCATCTCCCCTCTCAGGCACTGATGCATCAGCACAGCCAGGAGAGCCCAACTCCAGCCCTGGGCCACAGCGGATGGAACCTGCAGAAAGGATTTCTGCTCTGCAGAAGATCAGGTAGCCGCCTCTCAAAAGGCAGCCTCGTGTCACCCACAGGCTTTCGGAGTGCTGAAAACCATCCTCTGGTTGTTCCATCTTTCCCCTCCCAGCCCCCTCCTTCTCAGAGCCTGTTCAAGCTCTCCTCCCCTTTCCCTCCCTCCCTCCCCAGTGCTCCCTCTCTCATGTCCCTGGAGCAGGTTTCAGCTGGAACCCCCCCAGATTTTACAACAAAATGGCTCTTTTTGGAGAGGTGAGGAAGACAGGAAAGACAGAGAAGTACCAAACCTGCTGCCAGGGATCCAAGCAGAAGCTGTCACCTGCACAGTCCCCAGCCCCAGGAGCTGTGGGTAATTTAAACTCAGTGTGATGCTGCCAATAACTGTGTTATTTAATCTGCAGAGCTCATGCAGTGACTTTTTATGGGGTTTTTCCAGTTCCACCCATTCACTCCCACAGGATTAGAGAAAGAAAATTTTTCCACAAGGAATATTTGGAGTGACCTCTTGCAGCTCGACCTGCTCTGCCAATCCAAAGGCCATTTACTGGATTTTTTATCGCCCTGGAAATCACTCAAGCAGGGAAACCTAAAAATCCTCCCCTTTTCTTTCTGGCATTTCCATCTGCCAGAGATACGGGGCAGGAGAGGGATTACTGCCCTACCAACACTCCCCTTCAGAGTGGGTAGAGAGCCAAACTGCAGAGGATGATAAGAATAAATTATGGCTGAGAGGAGAGCTCTAAGGAAAGGAAAATGCATCCTCCAACTGCCTCATCCCTGCAGCACAGCAGAACAGTGCCAGGAAATCCACAGCAAACTAACAAGACTCTTTCCTTAAAACCTAATCTACACCAACAAATGTGGAAAACCTCAACATTTCTGATCATTTCACTGACAAGTGTAGAGACTGGATGTACCCCTGAATTTTATATTCTAGTCCACGTATATAAAAACCTTAGCTGACTGCTAAGGGCCTACTCTATGAAATGGCTCATAAAGTAGTAAGTCAGCACAAAAATACAGAGTGGGCCATTGCCTCCCAATTTAGGCTTTTTTTGCATATGCATATTTTTACTACTGTACAGCTTTAATTCTTTCACTCCACACTGGACATTTTAGGTCCTCAGAAAAAAAAAAAAAAAAAACCTGAATATGTGAATCAAAAGAAAAGTCATGGATAAAATGACAGCACTTTTCATGTTAAAGATGACTTTGACATATTAATTGCATCTCAGAGATGAAATAAAGCCAGTGATACCGAATGATTCATTAGAATGAAATTAATCTGAGGAATAATTAACTCTGAGGGGATGGAGAAAAAGAATACAAATAGATATATTAGCAGCAAAACTCTTCAGCAATGAGAGTGACAGTGATTTCTAGCAGCAGTGGATGAGACTGCAGATAATACAATTTTCTCAGCAGATGGCTTGGTAGGTGGCACTCTCCCTCCTAAGCTGCTCTTAGAGATTTACTCCTGAGCTGCGTGCCAGCATCAAATAGATCCTTACCCATATTCCAGCCCAGCCCCTGACTGATGGATGGAGAAGAAATGTTTAACAGAACTGTTTAACTGCAGATTTTTTGGTTTTCTGGTGCAGGACATAAGATGAAGAAGTGTGTGCTTGGTACCCACAGCAAGTAGACAATAGTTTGCCCTACATTTGGTTATTAAATCCACATTATTACACATCCAGCGTGGTCAGGCTCCACAGCCCTGCCACTGGAAGGCTACAAATCCTTGAATTAAAGATGACTAAACTAATACTTACCAAAAAAGCAGAAGCATCACTGCTCTCTTCTAGTGAAGACTGGCAGCAGCATTTCAGAGCTGCTCCACAGGGAGCCACAGGAGCCCAGCCAGAGCTCTCTGCAAGGGGAGCAGCCCCATGGTGCCCATGGAGCACAGCAGGTCCAGCTACAGCAGACAGGATCAGTCCAGCAAGGACCAGACTACTCCAAATGTGCCAGTCATGCAGCTCTGCTGTTGACAGCATTTTCCCATCTGCAGCTCCCCACGCAAACCTGCTGTTGTTGCAATGTTGCAGTTCCACCTTCAGGTTCTGGGATTAAACTCTTCTCCCAGGCTCCTTGTCAAAGTCAAATCACATAGTCTGGGCTTGACAGCAGTCAGAAACATCCCACCAAATTCAATAAAACACTGGAACAATATTCCAGACAAGAACCTGTACCAAGGTCTAAGCCTTGGCTGCTTCACTCCTCCTGATGCAACTTTCATGCACACCTTTGAAAAACCCTGTGATCCAACTGCCCCAAACTATGATATTATCCCAAATCCACTCTCACCCTTGTTCAGCTGGATCTGTTGTCCTGTCCCAGCCTCTCTGCCTGGCCCACCACATCAGGCAGAACTCTTTCTTCCCCCTGACATGATTAACTTCTCCCTCTTTGCATCCTGCTTTGATGTCCTTGGCTTTTCCCTGCCCTGTTGCTGGGACAGTCTCTAACAGACTGCACTTTCCCAGGCTGGAAATGTTCCCTGAGGTTCATTATCCACTTGTCAACATCTGTCCCAAGGTCAGGGGCCTTCCAAGGCAGACATTTCTTCCTGCTCCATTCCCACCTCAGCTCCAGGCATCCAGAGTCTCTTCTCAGTCCATCAAACCAGCCCTCTCCATTTAGGAGTGGCTAAAAGTAGGGATGTCTTCCAGGTACATGTTCCATGTCAGTAGAAAGTTCCCTGGTGCTTCCCAGTAATTGTGTACTATTCATGGGAATTCCCTTCTGCTTTCCAAAACTTCCCTTCTGCTCTTTAGAAATTTCCCACAGCTTTCTAAGAGCTGTGCATTTCCTCCTAGGATTTCTCCACTGCCTTATAGCAGTTCCTCCTCACTTCATACAAAATTCCCTCCAGCTTCCTGGGAATTTGTAGGCAATTTTTTCATAACTCACATTTTGCTTTCCTGGGGTTATCCCACAGCTTTCTAAGAATTCAATTTTCCTTTCTAAGGATTTCCCATAATTTTTCCATGAGTTCCCTGTAATTTTCTAGGACTTTCCCATGTTTTTCTAGACATTTTCCATACCTTTCCAGGAATTTCCTGCTGCTGTGAATCTCTGACTGCTCTCTAGGCACTTCTGTCTGCTTTCAGGTGTATCCACCAGGTTGTGGCAGTTTTTCCATGCTGGTTGTGCTGCTGAGTGTTGTGATATGCTCAGTTGTCCTGTGGTGTCCTCTTTTGTCATATACGACAGATTTTGTCATTGTTGTGCTGACACGCCTCATTCTTATATTTTTTACTATTTTATAAAGCCATGGGAAAGGCTCAGGAGGTGAAAGTAAAAGGATTAATTAACATCTGGTCCCTAGGTGCTGATGAAAAAAAATTGTCAGGTCTGTTTGAAGGAGCTGTGAGAGCTGTCATGGATCTTTCATGGCAGCAATGATCCCACAAGAGACATTTATAAAATAGCCACATCATAGAGGAAATGGCTTCCTAATCCCCTTGAAAGGCTGGTTTATCCCTTTAAGCACCGCTTTATGTCCCTTCTAAATGCAGATTGGCTTTTCATCTTCATTCCCTTCCATTCTTATCCAATATAACTGTGCATCTAGAGAGAGGAAAATTGAGGATGCATTAATTTAGCTTGGCACAGTAGAGCATGAGTAACCTAGAACTGAGTTCAAATATTGCAGATGGAGCCAAAGCATTTAAGTGATTTTATAAGTAACACTCTATCAGCTTACATAAGAGATTCATTACAATTTATATTGCCAAAAAATGTTGTGTTACTTGCCTGTTTGATCAAATTTCTCAAGCTAATAGTTTATTCTTTATCAGCTGAGACTGGGAAAACAGGGTGGTGGTTTTTGATGTACTGACACAGACTCGCAGAAATCGCTGGCTCATTTACAAAAACAATCCTTGAACTCCCTCAGAGTGTGCCGATGTCCCAGTCTGAAGTTTGGATCCTCCACATAAAATTAATGTATATTACGTCAGGAAACCACAGGAGATGCTGGATATACGTGGTTCACCTTGCCCAGCATTCTGCTCCTGATAGCAAAACCCAGAACAGAACCTTCACAGGCACCTCCCATCAAGTGCTAACGAATCATTCCCAGAAATGTTGCTGGTTTCTTCTGGCAAACCCCTGATAACAGCCAGCTTGGTGCCAAGGCCAGCTCCTGACATCATATTCCAGAGCCAGTCGCTGCAAACACCCCAGATCCTTGCATGTGCCTTTGGGAGCATCATCACATCATTCCCCACTGCTCTACAACTACTTTTTTTCATGGAGCAGAAAAGTCTTGACATCTAGCGCGTTTCCTTCCCTTCACTCTGACTGCACTGTTTTTGACCCAGGGTTTGAAATTCCTGGTCCTGCAGTGCCACTTACTGGACATTTCTGTTCATAAAAGTATGTGCAGCAGCTCTTCATTTACTCATTTGATTCTCAGGGCTAATCTGAAATGGAGAAAAACATAAAATACACCGATGTTCACTTAGTAATCCAGGAAAGCAAATACAATAAAGCCTATTTCTTAGATGAGGCAGTAATTGTGGAGGAACAGAAATCCTCCTTTTCTGGTCAGTGTGGGGAAGAATTTGCTCTGTAACAGTCTGGGAATTCTCCCAGGTGGAAACATGCAGATGGTCAAATTCATCCCTAGTTCAACAAATATACATGGCCGTTTGCAGGATTTATTAATATATCCCTTAGGAAACAAGGCAACTGCAAGGAATGCTTCAAAAGGAGCTGGGGTGGGGTATATTTGATTAATCCCAACACATTTTTAATAGAGACAAAAACATTTTAGTGTGAAAATTACCGCAGATGAAAAAAGACCTAGAGTCAGAGGGCAGATGTTCTTTGTGCTTACATGTATTCACCCATTTGCCTTTCATTTTGTAGCTCATGAGTAACTGGTGGTGATTGCTCAGAGCCATCTCGAGCCTTCTCAGGATTCAAGGAAAAATATCAGATTTGTTACTCAGCAATGGGAAAAATGACTCGTCCAGTGAAAGAGAAGTTAAGTAGCTGCTCAAAACCATCTGCACTGAGCACAGAGCAAAGAGCAAACTATTAACTCAAGCAGCTTTGCACGTAGTGACTCAGAGAAAGAATTTAGGTATTCATACATCCACATTAAATACTCTGCAAGCAGAATTTCAATTGTGATGCGAAGAAAAGTCCACGTGTGATTTTAAATCAGATTAACAAGTTGGTACCTTTGGCATACAAGGAAATTACAGGCAGAACACATCAGTCCTCAGAATGCAAACCATACAAAACAACCCCAGTTATATCCAACAACAACTAATTTATTTCTCTGCACAACATCCAGCTATTTCCATTTCCCAAACAAGGTGTTTTTCCTGCTCAGTCATTGTCATGTTTTTTTAGCAACAAGTGTTATGGCCAGATACCACCACAGATGTAACAGTGTTGGATCTGTCAGTGGTCATGGAGACTGGGATCTGACTGACAAGATTAAAAAGAATTAGATATTAGCAGGGAAATATATAAATTGTGCACAAATTTTATTGTGCAGTGCAAGAATATCGATGACAGGTTTTTTTTTTTATTCTTTAATGATGGACTCTCACTTGGTATATTTGCAGCTGCAATTGACATATTTATATCTCTAAGATTTAAGTTGTGGAGCCACAGGGGAAATAGAACAGGAGACATCTGAGACTGGATGTGGCTGTGTCAGAATGAAGGTTGACTGTTAGTTTTTTATTAAAAATCATTAACTGAGTTGGCTTTCAGTTAAAAAACTGAAAACAAACTCCAGCCTACACAATTCTGTTTTATGAAATGTATATATATATATATATATATAATTTCATAGAAGTTAAGTATTAACAGCAAAGCTTTCATCAGGAAGTGCAACTCCACAAACACTTAATACCTGGGTAGAGTCATGGCTTTTTAATATAAAATTCTCATTCAGTATCCTGCAATGAGCAGGGAGAGGAAAGTCAGTCCCATATCCAAAGAGCTGAAGAGTAGGATTGCTCTGCTTGCACAGCTGCCACTCCTCCAGGGATGAGACCTGTGGACAGAGCACTGATCTTACAATGGCAATTTCAACAGAGGAATTGGGCTGGGCTATAGATGGCATTTGCAATCTGTCTCTGTGTTATTCTGGTCCACAAAAGAGCTGAACGAGCTCAGTTCGCGGGCTGTAAGGGGCTGCAGCACCGCGGAGTCTGCACGCGTGTCCCCCTGCTCCCAGGGGAATCAGCACCAGGGATGGGATGGGATGGGATGGGTTGGGATGGGTTGGGATGGGATGGGATGTGGATGGGTTGGGATGGGATGGGATGGGATGGGATGGGATTGGGTTCGGGTTCGGGTTCGGATTCATCTGGGCTGGGCTCGGGCAGGGCACGGGTCAGCCCTGACTGTGCCGAGCCAGGTTGGGTCACGTCGGGCCCAGTCTTGGTCCGGTCCGGTCCGCACCGGTCGGGTCGGCTCAGCCAGGCCCGGCCCCCGGCCGGTACCGTCTCAGGTTGTGACCCCACCAATCCCAAAGATTCCCATCACGGTGCTCCCCCTGCGCCCATCCCGGGGACAGTGTCACTTGCCAGGACACCTGGAATTAGCGGACCCCGGGCACGACCAAGCAGGCTGCACAGGACAGATGGGAACCTCAGGGGAAGAAAAAAAACAAAGCAAAACGTTTGGAATTCTGAAGTGTTTCTACTGTCGCAGCAGCCCAGCCATTCTGGGAATAACAGAAAGAAGGAAAATGACAGTGAGGAAGCCTTCATTTGTCCCTGTGTCGATTTCCTCCTCCACAGCTGCATCCAGAACATCACTTCTGGATGCCAGCAGCTTTGAATTGCTGAAATAGAGATGAAGACACAACCTGCCCTGCGAACTGCTGCCTTCCCAGTGCCCACACCTCACACCAGGGTTACGGGCTGGGAGCCCGGCTGAGGAAGGGATGTGTGTGAGCAGAGGATGACAGTGACATGCGGATACTCCTTATCTGGCTGCTAATGCACTTTTTATCTCCTCCCTCAGGTGCGGGCGCTGTGACAAGCCTCGTACTTGAGCGACCTTCAGAGCAGCCTCCTGAGCTGACGGTGCTGTCCTCACACATGGCAATTTACTGTCCCTCATCGCCAGGTTTGGGGGCGTTAGTGTGGCTTGGGTTTCTGGTAATAACCCTGAAACAACAATCCCAATCCAGGGCAGCCTGGAGATTGACGGCAGACCTCACCACGGTCCCTCTATGGGCCATACTTAGGGGTTGGACTCGATGATCCTCGGGGTTCCCTTAAACTCAGAATAGTTCGTGATTCTGTGATGTTGTGGGCTGCAGCTTCCTCAGGAGGGGCAGCGGAGGGGCATCACCGATCTCCGCCCTCTGTGAGCAGTGATAGCACTCGAGAGAACCGCTGGAGCTGTGCCAGGGGAGAAAATCAGGACAAGGTTCTTCACTCTTTAAAGGGTGGTTGGGTTCCACAGGGAAGCCCACGAGAGCTCACAAGGAGCGTTCGTTTGACAAACGCTCTCGGCACAGGGTGGGATTCTTGGGTCAGTGGGGGGCCAGCAGTGGGACCCTGACGATCCCAGCGGGTCCCCCCCAGCACAGGATATTCCATGAAATACTTAACGGCAGTAACTGTGCGAGAAACGCCAGCCAGCCCGAGCCGAGCCGAGCCGGGCCTCCAGGGCAGCGGGCCGCGGGAGGCGCGGGCGGCCCCGGGCGCTGCCCGCACGGCCCGGCCCGGCCCGGCCCCGCCGGGGCGGAGCGAGGCGGAGCGGGGCGGCCCCGCCGGCTCCCGGCCCCTCGCTCGCCCGCCGCGCCGAGCCAGGCTCTTCCGGGCAGCGGGGCCAGCGGCCGGGTGAGTACCGGGGCCGGGGAGTCCCCGCGGGCATGGGCTGCGGCCGGGGACGGGCGGAGGAGCCGGCGGCACTCCCAAGTGCTGTACTGTGCTGACCAGGCGGGGACCCAGCTCCATCTGCCACCTCAGTCCCCTCCACAGGGACCCAGCCCCCCGTGTTGCGCTGTCCCCTTCACCGGGGAGCAGCCCCCCGTGTGGCCTCGGCCCCTCTGCAGAAGCCCAGCCCCATTTGTCACCTCTGTTACCCCTGCAGAGGCCCTGATCTGTTTGTGAGCTCTCCTCCCTGCTCAGGGGTGCAGCCCCGTCTGCTCCTCCAGCCCCTCCACAGGGACCCAGCCCCGTCTGCTCCTCCAGCCCCTCCACAGGGACCCAGCCCCGTCTGCTCCTCCATCCCCTCCATAGGGACCCAGCTCCTCCATAGGGACCCAGCCCCCTCTGCTCCTCCATCCCCTCCATAGGGACCCAGCCCCTCCATAGAGACCCATCCCCTCCATAGGGACCCAGCCCCGTCTGCTCCTCCATCCCCTCCACAGGGACCCAGCCCCCTCTGCTCCTCCATCCCCTCCACAGGGACCCAGCCCCCTCTGCTCCTCCATCCCCTCCACAGGGACCCAGCCCCTCCACAGGGACCCAGCCCCCTCTGCTCCTCCATCCCCTCCATAGGGACCCAGCCCCTCCATAGAGACCCATCCCCTCCATAGGGACCCAGCCCCCTCTGCTCCTCCAGCCCCTCCATAGGGACCCAGCCCCCTCTGCTCCTCCAGCCCCTCCATAGGGACCCAGCCCCGTCTGCTCCTCCAGCCCCTCCATAGGGACCCAGCCCCGTCTGCCACAGGGGACCAGCCCTCCGTGTCACCTCCGCTCCCCTGCACAGCCCCTGATCTGTTTTGTCGCCCTGTCCCCTCCCCGGGGTCCAGCCCCATGTGTCAGCCCATCCCCTCCCTAGGGCGCTAGCTCTGTGTGTCACCCCTGTCCCCTCCCCAGGGTCCCAGCCCCGTGTGCCAGCCTGTCCCTGTGGAAGCTGGACGCTGGCAGTGTGCGGCTGTCACAGCCCACTCCTCCCTGCACACGTAACAGCTCCCTGCTTCCCCACCCGCTCCCAAAACCTGCCCATGACCACTCGCTGTCCCCTGAGCAGCGCTGTCTGTGTCACAGGGATTGCGTGACAGCGGCACAGATTCCAGGCCTGCAAGAGACAAGCCTCCCTGCTGCAGGATCATCATTTCCAGGGGAGGAACACACCAAAAGACTCCAAGGTCAGACACGTGATAGTCAGAGACAGAATTTTAAATACGAGTATTAATATTTTTTTTAATTTATTGCATCTTAAATAATCTATTGTTATTATACTGGTGGGCGGGGTGAAGATTGGCTTTGTACCAATGTGCAATTAAAATATCACCTGGATGGAAGAAGATATATGAAACAGTGAAAAAGTACAGAAGAGAGCCATGAACACACCTGGGGTGGAGCCAAAGCTACTGCAGTTTATTGGTGGGGGTTAAAACACGAGGAGCAGAAACAAGCTTGCAGCAATCAGGACTGAAATTAGAGGTTGCACTAACCTTGGTTATCAAAGGAGGTTTATTTTGCTGGATGTGGAGATGAGGTGAACACATGTGGCGTCTCTGGACGTGCCTCATGCAGTGGGAGAGGAGGTGGCAAAGCAAAGCTGACGGAGCTGAGCTGGCTGCAGGGACCTCTAACATCTGGAGCTGGCTTTAATGCAGAATGATGAAATCTCTGGTCAAGTTACACGCCAAAGATGGCTCCTGTTTTGAGGAGAGAGCCCCAGCAGCAGCAAGCTCAACTCACCCAGGCTGCTGCTTTTGTTGCTAGGCTACAAGTGGGATGTACATTTATAAGCAAAAAAAAAATAAAAAAATAAAAAGAAAAACCAAGCATCTTGTAGTGTTGCCATGCTTTGCCTTCTCCAGCATTCCATTTAGGATTGCAGTAGGAAAAATCATAGTGCAGACAAAGATGATTTTTTTTTCCCCCTGGTGATTTAAGTAGGCATTTTACTGGTGGAAGGTGCTTTGAGAAAGAAAAACTTGGCAAGTGGCTTTAACATTTGGTGTAAATACATTGCATCAGACTCACAGTCATCAGCTGTGCTGCTTATTTCAAACTGTGGCAGCAAATGTACTGCAAATAGAGGAGCACCACTGCTTACAGATCCTGATAAGTCTCACATGTGCTCTTTTGCCACCACACAAAAGTGCTTTTTTTCCCCAGAAAGTCTATTAGTTCATCCCATTTGAACTAATTAACTGCCATGACTGACATCCCTGGAGAAGGCCTTGTGTTCCTTTCTTTGCCAGAGCAATTAAAACATGGATTTGCCTTTCCACTGTTGCTTTGCCAATATTTTTTAGTTTTAAAGTAGAACAGGTCACTTTTTCTTAATCAGAGGGAGGTTTATTTCCTGTGTTTTCTCCTAAGCCAACACAGCAGCCCTTTGGGTGGGCATTGTGGAAAATTAGGCATTGGAAAAGAAAAATCTTGAGTTTGTTCAGACAAAGGAGCCCCAAAAAAGGAACAATGTGTTACTTTAGGAATAAAGAGACCTAGCAGGACTCTGGAGTATTTATCAAAGTGGCATGGGAAATGTTTCAGAAGAACTCAGCTCTGCAAAAACAAGCAGCTTTGGGCACTTTGATTTACAAAGAGAAGGAAGAAGAGAATCTGTTCTCCCCATTTTCTAGCAGCAGGTACTTTTCTCAACCTCGAGATTTTCCAGGCTGCATCTCATTTCCCAGGACAAGGCACTGACAGCTGGACATCAGGTTGTTAAGGGACTGCTTTAAAGAATGGAGATTATGGGGCCTAAGTGTGTCAAATCTTATTTTTGTCTCTCCCAGTGCACATGAAGTATCAGCAGCACCTGGCTCTAACTTTTGAACTATTCTTATTTTAAAGAATCCTAAAGGATTCTGTGAAGAAAGAGGTTCTGCAGTTATCTTCTATTTTTACTGGGTTTTCAGGGAAAAGCCTCACTCTTGTTCTTTAAAAAAAAAGAATTCTTAGTTGCCTCTAGAAAATTTTATGAATCATTATCTGACCTGAGCACCTTTACCTCACGAGAACTTATGGGTCTAAGTCCTGGTAAAGGACATCACAAAAGTGACATCTTTCAGCATTTGTGCGGGCTGGTTGGAATTCTGTTTTAAACTGGATTACCCAGCTCATCCCATGCTTTGTAACAGGAGGTTGCAGGTTGGGAGTTGGGCACCAAGAAGTCAAATGTCTCAGTGAGCATTATCACAATTATATCTGCTCTGCTTTTGGATGTAGAATTCTCTTTAGACTTCTCCCTGGGTTCGCACTTACATCATAATGAAATTTCCTTTTCTGTCACTCTAGTCCCAGTTTTAGCTGATACTGTAAAGAAACTGACGAAAATTCTTAATTTTGGAGTGGAGTTTTTCAAGGCTTGGGTTAAAATACAAGGTGTCAGTAACATAAGAAAATATAAATTGCTCCAAGGAAGGTGGCAAAGCTTCATTTCATCATTTGTGCATGGCTGCATGAGTTTAAGTTCCCAGAATTTCCCAGATCATTTGCCCATCTGGATTATTCAGTCATGTAACACAGATTAAAATAAGTGATCAAATATCTGGGTTGTTTAAAATTGAGTGAAATAAATAGTCATTGCTATTCTTCTCACTGTTGCTTTGGTTTGAAAAGTGGTTGCATGACCTTCAAATGTGATGTCTAAAAGATGAACTTTGTAAAGGAGCAGCAGAGAGTTGAACTCCTGATAACTCCTGAATCTGCATTTTGTATAATTGTTGCAACTGCTGTTGTTAACCTTTAAACAAGGTTTAAAGTCTTCTGCTGTTGCTAGTTCTGTGGAAAATCTAAATGTAGCCTTTGTACCAAAACTGTTGATCAGACTTTGTGCAGGTTTTGTATGTAATTATTATGTTAAGGCAAGCCACTCTCACTTATTCTGAAGCCCTTTATTCCCCACAGTTGATATTAATATTAAACTTTAGATCATGAGCTGGCAGATGATTCCATCTGATCAGAGAGGGCAAGAAATTTGCCATGGGCAAGGACATCTTCCACTAAACCAGGCCCTGTCTAACCTGGCCTTGAACACTTCCAGGGAGTAGCCACAGCTTCTCTGGGCACGCTGGGTGCCTCACCAGCCTCACAGGGAGGGATGTTTTCCTGATATCCAATCTAACCCTACTCTATTTCAGTTTGAAGCCATTCCCCCTTGTCCTGTTGCTCCAGGCCCTTGTAAAAAGTCTCTCTTCATCTTTCCTGTGAGCTCCCTTCAGGCACTGGAAGGCCACAGTAAGGCTGAACATTCCCAATTCTCTCAGCTTTTCCTCACTGGAGGAGAACACAGCCATGTGTTGGGGAAAAACTTTATGAGCTCACCATCAGTTATGACACTGAAAACGTGGTACATAGCCGCACAGGGATAATCAAACCTCTGTGTGAGTGCTGGGGAGACAGAGATTGCCAAAAAATGTCCCTGGTCTTGGGAATGCCAGCCCTGGTATTGTTCAGGGGGCCAGGGTTTGCCCAGCACAGCTGATGCTCAGCCAGACAATCCCGCAGCACGAGGCAGGATTTAGCTGCTCTTCTCCACGGGCAGTTTGGATACGCTGCTCTAGTTTGGAAACTGAAAGGGTTTAGTGATATGAATGTGCCAGAGAGCATAGTCCAGCCTTCAGTGCTGATTTAATTTGCTGGGGAAAACAGCTGCAGGGTTTCCAGGTACAAGTGGTTCTACTAAATACCTTCCTAATTGTTCTGTTATGTGAAATAGTGAAAATACGATGATTTTCTCCCTTACTGCATGTTTTCCATGAGAGTTGTTAATTGTTTGACTGCTTTATGATGTCATTCTTTATCCTTTCCAGTACTGCTGATCCTCCTGTGTGAACATAACCTCAAAGTTACATTTTAGTACGGATTATTACAACAACTGATGTGTTTGTAAAATTCATTTTGTTTCCCAAATCCTCTGTTCATGGCTTTGTGTGTGGAGAAGAGCAATTGCCTGGGCAATTTTGCTGCTTCCACATTAAAAGTAAAGGTGCTGTTGATTGAAATTTTATCCTATTTCAGGATTAGTTGGTATTTTCTGCGTAGTAGCAGGTGGGAACAATAAATTCAGGTGTTTACATATGTGGGCACCTTAATTAATTAATTAATGGTTAGGTAGTTTGCCTTCATTGGTTGATTGTAACAAAGCAAACAGTTTTATCTTTGTCTTTATTGTGCTTTTACTTTCCAGTTCCCTTGCAAACTTTCTGTTTATCTCAAGGTTCATCTTGATTTATTTAAATTTTATTTAATCCTAATGTCCTTTATTTTTCCTGTACCCAATTCTATTAGGGATAATGAGAACTTAAATCTTGGGCAGACTTAGTACAGATGGAAAATTAGATCACTGAAAGTAGTGGAGTTCCACCCTTGACAAAGCATTGTAGTTAAAATAATAATTAAATCTTAAGTAGTTTTATTACAGTGCTTTTATTATTAAGTATTTGAATGGATTATGCAAACAGCAGCTCCCCTCTGAAATTGTATCTGGAAATTAAGGTGAGAGGTGGGTAAAAATAGTGTTGCAGCAACTTAAATTGAGGGTGTTGCCCTTCTTTCTTACAGTTTAAATAAAAATAAAAATTAAATCCATCAAATTTATGATGATGACTATGGCTGTTAGACAATATATTGATAAAACCTTTTTTGTGCAGTTGCCACTTTTACTTTATAGTTGGACAATTTGTTTTATAAAGGGATCCCTTTGAAGTATATCAGCACTTTACTAGCTTATGTTTTTGCTTTATGGGATTTATTTCCCTTTTCAGCATTTACTAATGGAACCTGATGAGTCATGAGTAGCATCATGCAGTCTCTTTAAAACAAGAAAAGGGGCTTTTGTTGTAGAAATATTTTGCTGGAAAACTTCTAAGTTTTCAAGACAGAAATTGCCCGGTTCTCTTTGGCACTGTTGTTACAGGTCTGTGATTCAGAGTCCCGTGACTGGCAAACTCAGCCACCTTTTTTACTTCACTGCAAGTTCTACCTGTCTCCAAACCATATTATTCTCAACTTATTATTTTTACACTCCCCTGTGTGTGTGACATCTGCTCTTTCTCTGTGGGCATTGGTGGTCTGTCTGGTTTATTTTAAGTTCTTTAGAACAGCATTGTTCCTATTTATCTGCTAAAAGGGCAAATCAGCCACATCATTGAGAGAAGAAAATGGGTTTGTGTACGTAAATAGCTGTCACCTAAAATTTAAACCCCTTTTTCAGGAGATTTAACCCTTTTGCAGGGTGGGCAGCTGTCCCACCCCCACCCCCCATCCTATGCAGGATTTAATGTCTTTTATTAAGATTAGTAATAGTGAAGTCCATGTTCTCTGTTCCCATCTTTCTAAACAGTCACAGACATTTCAAGCATGACTTTTTCTTGTAGCACATGAATTAATGGATGTTTTCCATCTTCCTGCTAGGTTGCTTTTTGCTGCCGCAGCAGCACTAAGCATGTTTTGTAGATTTACAAGGGGAAAGAGAGACCAAACCTGTGCTGACCTGTCTCTGGTAGCTGAGTCTGGCTAGGATGGGTAACAGCAGGAGGAATGGCATGGAAACATCTGGGAAAATTCCAGGGCTCAGGCACTGCCCAGGTCTGAGTTGTGCCTCCTGTGCAGGGGCAATTCCTGGCTCAGTCCCTGCCCGTTCCTCTGGTGCCACTGCCAGGCCCCAGGGCAGAGCCTGGCCCTGCTCTGCCCTCCCTGCACACAGGGACAGAGAGGGACACCCAGGGCTGAGGGCTCCTCTCCAGGCTGAGCAGCCCCAGCTCCATCAGCCTTTCCTGGGCATGGAGGAGCTCCAGGTCCTTCCTCAGCTCCGCAGCCTCTGCTGGCCCCAGGAGCTCCAGGTCTCCTTGTCCTGAGGATCCAGAGCTGGACGCAGCGCCCCAGGGGTGCCTCAAAGGGTTGAGCAGAGAGGCAGGATCACTCCCTGACCTGCTGAAAATGCTCTTCCCAATGCACCCCAGGATCCTGTTGGCATTCTTGGTCACCAGGACACTCTGCTGGTCATGGAGAGCTCACTGTCCAGCAGGACTCCGGAGCTGCTCTCCAGCAGGTCACCTCAGCTGTGCAGCTGAAGGGGTTTATTTCCCTCCAGTACAGCATTTTTGCTTCATTAGTTTCCTGCCAAGGTAGTAAATTCCATCAGCTCACCTGGGTCAAGGAACATCAGAGCAGACACAGAGTAGATAAAGTGGGGAGGGGATAAAGACAGGATGTGAAAGTGTTTAATCTCCTGTGTTCTGTGCGTTCACCTTTAATGATTGCTTCAGACTGAAACAATCCTGAATTGTTTCAGGATGGATGAATTGAACCATGAGTTGAACTGGCATGAATTGAACCATCTGCAGTGAAGGCAGATCCTTAATGTTTGGATTTCTTACTACTGAGGGATGTGGGTGTGTGAACAGAGGTATCAGAAGTAAATAAAGGGAATTCCCAGATAACCCAGTCATGTATATTCTAATCAGGATAAAAAGAAAGAATTATCCAGAATTAAAAGAAAGAAAAAAAGCTTCCATGGATGCACTGCTTTATTCAGCATGCATTAGACAGCTTTAACCAGATTATCATAAGCTATCCTAAAGCAGCTTTAATCTTTCTTAATGAAACAGATCATTTAATTAGAAAATAATTCACACTTGAACTTTCCTGCAAATAAGGGAAGCAGTCACAGAACAAGTTACCAGCCCTAATGTCCTGATTTTTATCTTTGTTTTGGTGGAAAATAGGGTTTAAATAAATGAGTGCACTTGCTTTCATAGGGCTTTGCAAAACCAGCAGTTCCCATTTTAGACCAGAAGATGGACTATTAATTCACAACACAGCACTGTTCACAGGAGGGTGTTTTTAATGGCAAAGTACTAAGAAAAGGAAAAGAAATCTAAGGAGCATCTCCTGTTGAGATGCTGTGTGTGAGAAATCTGTTCTCCAAATCTGTCCTGAGCCTTTTTTTCATTTCCATGATCTGTGTACGTCCTGCATCGTGCCTGGTTGAGAGATGCACACATGAAAATAATCCTGCTAATAAACAGTGCTGCACAACAATGAACTTAACAGTGAGGGAAATGTGAGGGGGAAAGGGGGAAAAGATTGTTTTCCCTACTGTACCAGATCTATTAGCATTCTGGTATCATAGAAGCACAGAAGGATTTGAGTTGGGAGGGGCCTTAAAGATCATCTAAAATTGGATCTTTATTTATAAATATATAAAAATGGGTTTTTATAGATTCAATTTCTTTCTGCCATTTGAAACAAGCATTATTTGAAGGAGGTTTTTTTTTCCCACTGGTTGTTGAATATGTTGTAGAAATTTCTTATAAGAAATTTAAAATCCATATACTTGTGCTATGGAGAGACTGTCCATTTTTTCATTAGATGTTGAAGTTAACTTAGTCATCCTGAAGTAATTTTTACTTTTCTGAGCTTTATGCCCCATAGATGCAAAACTCTTCGGTGTCTTTCGCTGTAGTTCTTTAACCATCTTTGAAGTATCATTAGGAGATCTGGTCATGTGTTCATAATGTAGCAATTGTTGCATTACATAATCTCTGTTTTGTCAAACCACAGATTTAGAGAAACAACATTTATTAAAATAAATTGGTGGGTTTGTGTTCCTAATTTTTGGGTTGTTTTGCTACGCCAGAGAAGTTAACTGGATTTTATTAAATATTTCATCTGTCACTGCACTTTATAGCACTTAATCTCTTGAAATAGTTGATTTCTCATTCCCTTCAGCACATTATTTTCAACATACTAATTCATCGTTGAAGTAAAGCACTTTCTGATTAATATATTATTGTTTAGTATGTCTGTTTGTTAATAAGCTTTTATGCTTCCTTTGCATCTGCCTCATCCTCAGGTATTTGTACAAATGTAATAAATAATGTGTAAACATTTTGGGGCACTGGACACAGAAGCATTTCTGCAGACTTACCCCTTTAAACCCTTATTCTGCAAATTCTTTGGTGCCTGTTCTCTGGGTGTTTTATTCTAAATGTGGCCACTTTTCATCTTGCAGGTTCTAGATACATTAGGAACTGAGTGGAATTTTGAATTGCAAATGTTGATGTTTTCTTGGCAGAGCTTTTGAAGATGGCACCAGATATCCCATTAAATATTAATATCAAGGAGCCCCGATGGGATCAAAGCACTTTTGTTGGACGAGCCAATCACTTCTTCACTGTAACAGACCCCAGGAATATTTTGTTATCTGATGCCAAACTGGAAAATGCAAGAAAGATTGTGCATGATTACAGGTATGGCATTGACTGCTTCTACCACTGGCCCCACAAAGTCCAAGTCAATGATAAGTACATGGTGATATATCTAAAAGGAAATACTTAAAACACTGTATTCATTGCAACACTTCTTATTCTCACTTCAGAGCTTGAAACCCTTTTATTTTTAATCAAATTTGCTAATGGATGGTGAAGTTATGCCCTTCTTAAGGGTTCTGAAATACAGAAGAGTCTAATTCTGAAAGTAGTTAATATGACAGCAAAGCTTAAAACTTCCTCTTATGTGTAGCATTTGGAGCAGTTGGTTTCTTAAATACTCTCAAAGTGAATTTTCATAGTTTCACACTAATGACCTCAGAGATTTTGTCTCCACATTTTAGCACTAAAGCCTAGTGCAGCTTTGAGTAGATAGACTCAGCCAACATAACCACTGCTGGGAGTTTTAATTCTTTTTATTTCACCAATCCATTTAAAAGCTGACGAATCTCTACAAGCTGTCTGAGAGTCTCTATTAACTTAGGGTGAACATCCCCAAATCCTCACATTCCTCACAGGCGTTTGCAGCATTTTATAACAGTTCTGCTTCTTGCTGTTGTCTTAACTCTTAACCCGTCCCAAGACAAGGTATCGTGGCACCTGGCTTGACAGAAGATGAGTTGTGGAGAGCAAAATACGTCTATGATTCAGCCTTTCACCCAGACACTGGGGAGAAGATGTTCGTGATCGGCCGAATGTCCGCCCAGGTGCCCATGAACATGACTATCACAGGCTGTATGATGACCTTTTACAGGTGAGACATGGCAGTAAAACACATAAAACATTTGCCTGCTAATTAGAGAAGTGAAAATCAATGTTATTGTCAAAAGATTTATTGTAAATATTTTTAAATGTGAAATTTTGCTTCCTTTTCCTCTTCTCTCTCCTCATTCCCTCACGTTGATTAACGGTTCTTTCGAGAAGTAGTTTTGAGATAAGCCCTTAGCCCTTCTCCTTCACCATCCCACTTTCCCTCAAACTGGGAAATGTTCCAAAATCCCATCTGTGTGGAGGACAAAGAGAAGGAGATCCCTGGGAGTTTCCAGCCTTACTGGCATGCAGGATGTTCTGTCTGCCCCGTGAGTACTCGGAATGCTTCAATCCGTTTGGTATGGTTGATTTTAATTATTGTTGTAGACATGGCCACAGGTTGTGGAGTTTCTGCAGCTCCCCTGTGATTCCTGCATTTCCTCAGTGGTTCTGGAATCTCCAGGACAGTGAAGCCCACTGAAGCAGAGCCAGTGCTCTCTTAGCAGCCTCAATGCTAGGAACACTTTTTGACACAGGATGCAGGAACTGATGGGAGCTCAAAGGAAGCAGCAGCAGCCTTTTGGATGCTGAGATTGTACAAACTCCTGACACACACCCCAGTTTTGGATCGTGTTTATAAAACATGTGTGTGCTTTAAATTGCAGTCAAGAGTATGAATCAAAACCCCAGGACAGGTGCCCATTCCCAAGCACTGCCTCCTGTTAACTGCTTGTTCTGTTATTGTCTATAACACTTAGAGAAGCTCTCTACCTTTTCTTTGCATTATTATTCAGGTTCAAAACTAGGTGATTTTTAAATTCTTCTTCTAAAATAACTCTGACTATCAAGTATCAGTATCTCACTGACTGTATTGTTTCATTCAAATAAGCAAGAACTTCTGCATGGTTACTGCTTGCAGTGGCTTTTCTTGATTTGTCATCATTTTCTTGTGCTGTTAATTCAACTGTGAGTTTAATAATAATAATTACAATTGTTTCTCTTTTCAAGAACGACACCAGCAGTGCTTTTCTGGCAGTGGGTCAACCAGTCCTTCAATGCTATAGTAAATTACACGAACAGGAGCGGGGATGCCCCAATCACTGTCAGGTCAGACACTGAAGCTCATAATTCTGATGAATAGAAGTAGCTCTCTGGTGTATTTGAACATGGGTGGGCATTAAAGTTTGAGGCGAGACAGGGATGAGTTTTTCCATCTCCTCTAATTATTAATTTGATATGCACAAAGGGCATTAATTTGATATGAGAAGGGCAGAGCTGAGAACTCCATCTCTGCCATTAAAGACAAGCCTGAGCACCTTGATCAAGAGCACTTAACAGTGCAGGATTTAACGGGAGTCTGTGTTTCAGGGCTCAGTCAACCATTTGCAAGTTTTCCTCATCAGTTCGGTGTCCTATCAGGATATTTCTAAGCTGATGTTTTGTGGGGGCCTTCAGTTGTGTCGCCGTGCCACCTTCTCAGTGCCAGCACACACCACACTGAGGGTTCATTTACAAAAAGAGATTCCTTCAACTGGTCTGTGCTTGTTTCTACTTGATGTCTAAAAAAGAGACTAAATAGATACAGAAAGCAAGAAATCTCAAACTGAAAGAGGGGAAATTTAGGTTAGAAAAACATAAAAAATCTTCCCTGTGAGGGTGATGAGGCCCTGGCACAGTTACCCAGAGAAGCTGTGGCTGCCTCATCCCTGGAAGTGTCCAAGGCCAGGCTGGATGGGGCTTGGAGCAACCTGGAATAGTGAAAGGTGTCCCTACCCATGGCAGGGTGGAATGGAATGAACTTTATGGTTCCTCCCATACCATTCTATGATTCTATGCATAGAAAACTGGAATTGCAGTACTTGACTTTCTGGTTTTGGGGCTGACTTGCTTCAAGATGTCTGGGAGCACACTTTGGATTCCAGCATATAGAGACACCTCCTAGCTGGGAAGTATGTAAAGTGTGGTTTGGGGCAGGTTGGGTTGGATTTGAATGTTTGCAGCATAGCTGGTCTGTGTGCATGGGGTTTGGTATGGTTGGTTTTAATTACTATTGTAGACATGGCCTCGGAAATCCAAACTGATTTTACTAGGTTAAGCAATTAGGAAATTAAATAAAGAACTAACCCTTCAAGGTGTTCATTCAGCTACATGAGAAAATGCTGAACAGGCAGCAGTGCACAACCAGCAGAACCTGATTCACTATTACAGTGTGGCTTGAATATGATTTTTACTGCTATTGAAATCAAAGTGTTTAATTCAGTGTCCCATTTAGATCTCCCATCCCCACCTTATTGCAGTAGCACAAGAAAGCCTATTTAACTTCTGGGGGGGCATAACTACATGTGTAAAATGTAATTGTTTTTCAGAGTGACACCAGTGTAGCTGTGCATGTGCAGACATTTTCATTTCTGTTTTAGGCAGCTGGGAACAGCCTATGTTTCTGCCACCACAGGTGCTGTCGCTACAGCCTTAGGACTTAATTTACTAGCAAAGGTATTGCTGGTATTTTTTTTCTGTTCTTCCCAAACTGTGATGTCCTGTGAGAAGCTCACAGCTCATTTCTCCTCTGGTGTATCTGTGTCATGCACAGCTCCCACTGTGGAGTTGTTATGAATGCTCCTTTCTTTAGATCCCAACTTTATTTTTTCCCCATGGAGATGGGTTTATGGATATCTGTCAAACAGCCCATGTTTGGTTCCTGCAGACTATCTAATAAGGTGCCTTTTCCCCAGTTTCATTTTTCAAGGCATCTGAGAAGCAGTTGAAAATTAATTGGACTTGTAATTACACTTCCCTGTGATGCTACTAAATTCAGAATGGTTTTGCCACTCTCCTGCCACTGCTCACTCTGGAGAGAAGCATTTATGACTTACTTCTTGTTTGAAGCTTGTTCTACTTCTGCCCCACCAGTGAGTTTTCACTGAACTTTAATGTAAAGGAAATAAGTCTGGTCTGTCATTAGCAGATGAAGCATTTCAATAAAGACAACGATTATGTACATTTTTATTTTCCTTTTTTCTCCCCTCTCTGTTTTCCAGCGCGTCTCGCCTCTTATAGGGAGGTTTGTTCCTTTTGCTGCTGTTGCTTCTGCCAACTGCATCAATATTCCACTAATGAGACAAAGGTAGGAAAAAGAACAAAGATCACTCATGCTGGAGGAAAAGATGTTGTTGGGTTGGTAGATCAGCAAGTTACTAAATAAAGCACATTTTGTATCTTTAGCTTGTTTCAGTACTTTGCAGGAATCTCATGCATGAGGTTTTGACTGGTTGTTTGTAACAGGTATAAAATAGAACATAATCATTCTATTCAGATAAATATCCAAAGAGTTCTTCAGTCTTGGATCTCAGAAACCAGTTACTGGTTCCTTCAAAACTTTGCTCACATGGACCTTTGAATACCATCTACATTTGGAAAAACACAGTCATTTCAAAAATGGTGCTTGAAATCCCAGCTGCAGAACTTAGTCATAGAAGTCAGTTCTGTTTAATCATCGAGGTGACAAAAAGATGCAGTTTGTCAGAAACAAACTTTTTTTCTGTGTTGTGATTTGACTAGGAATAAAAATAGTAGTAAGGAAAAGCAAAATCATCCTATTATGAACAAGGTTAAGGGCAGAAAAGGGAATATTTCTACTTTACAATGGAAGTTGATCTGTGGTATTTTATCTTTTCTAAAATCCAAGGAGAAGAATAAAGGCAGTCCTGAGGATATTTGCTGTTCCCTGTACTTCTCCCAGTGTGAGTTTAACACCTAGTCCTGCACTTGAGCAAAAGATTTAATAGAGAATAATGCAGTTACAGAAACATGGTTTATTTTGTACCTCCTCTTACACTTTCAAGTATATTCTTCATGGTTGAAATGACAGCTCAGACTAGAATGCCAGGGGGAAGATTTCACAGAGCCTTCTGTTTCAACTCAGTGAAAATAATCTTCCTGTGTTCCATGAGCTGTCAGACAGGACAGGCTCCACTTCCAGAGCAGTCCAGAAAATTCCACTTTTCTGAATTAATGTGTAAAGGGACCTCTCCCTTCTGTGGAACACAGAACAAGCACATCTCTTTTCTTCCCCCTTGGAATGCTGTGACCAGACTCAAGCAGCAGATTGCTGTTACAAATATTCAGTTGGTAACTTCTCAACATATTTTTCCTTGATCTTTCTCTGCTTTTAATTTTTTTTTGTGCCAAGGAGTGTTACAAACAGACTCACTTAGAAAATAAAATAAACCACATCATTCTTACACTTGACGATTTTAAGGGACAAAGATAAGGTGACAAAAAATGGTGAAAAAATAACTTCACATCCATCAGTGCTTTTATTTTTTACCCCTTATTCAACAGGGAGCTCCAGTTTGGAATTCCTGTCACGGATGAGGATGGAAAAAGACTGGGTGATTCATCCAAAGCAGCTCAGCAGGCAATTGCCCAGGTGGTGATATCCAGGATTCTGATGGCTTCTCCTGGCATGGGTAAGGATAAGTCCTGTGCAGTCCTGATTATCAGCTCCTGCTGTGAGAAGGAGATTCAGTTTCAAATTACCTTACAGTTCCCCAGGCAGTGCTTGCCTTTCTGTTAAGAACTTCCCCAGGGAAATGTGGAAACATCCTCAGTGTGTTTCACTGAACTGCAGCAGGGAAGCTCCTGGGATGCTTGTGCAGAAAAGATACGGAGAGCAAAGGAATGGGAGCAAATTCCACTTGCTTGGAGTTGGTTTAGGTGCTCTGCCAGTGCCAAATGACTGAGCTCAGGTTAGTTACATGTGAAATTGCCACTTTTGCTTATTGGGAGAATTCACCTTTGTAAATACCAATCCAGCTGGCAATGTGAAATGAAAACTCAGTGAATGACAAAAGGCTGTGAAAATTGTATTGTGATGTTCGTTCAGCTAAACAGAAAGTGAAAGCAAAGTGCCTTTCTCTCCAAGGTTAATGCCTTTTTTTTATCTTATTTGCAGCAATTCCTCCATTCATAATGAATGCCCTGGAAAAGAAAGCCTTTTTAAAGGTTAGTCTTAGATAATCTATCTCTATGTATTTCATATCCTAAATTAATATTTTAATGAATTTTAAATACTTCCTGAATCTTCATATTTGCCTCCCAAACACTGTGGGAGGACAGCCCTGTAGAACTTGCTTTGCAGCTGTCTCCTTCTGCCTTTCCTAAAGACAATTTGGTTCCTTTTGTTACAGTGCAAGGTAACATCGAGAAAATAGGAACATTCTTGTTACTTTTATAATTGTTCTTAGAATGCACATTTCCTCCTGTGAAATAAACCTTCCTTGTACTGAGTCTTGGAATACAATTTATTGGGGGAAAAAAGGAACATTTTAATAATACTGGTTTTCTCAAGATAGCAATAAGGAGGCTTTGCTTACCTGGTGTAGTAGCAATCTGAGTTTGTAAACAAAAATAATGGTAAGAACCTCTCCTGAAAATGATCCTTTAAAATTTACTGGGTGTAAAGTGCAGGGTAGGCATAGAATGGGCAATCTTTATCAAAGATTACTTATTTCCTGTATTCTTTTTATGCTAATGTAGTGTGAAGTCAAACCCCTGGTGTTGGTAAATCCATTACCTACATCAACATTCTGCACTCTGTGTGCATGAGAGGGTAAACAACAATAATGGAATTAGTTACAGGGTTGTCTAACACAAGGGAAATAATATTCAGGTGAGGAACCCTTTAATTTTTTACCAGTAAAGGGAGTTTCATCCTCACTGCTGATATCACTGATTTAATTACTTGGTAGCTCCAGGCAAGGCCTCCGCTTGTGAGACCCACCCAAGAAACTTAAGAAAATCTGTCTGCTTCCTGTTAGAAAAAATAGGAAAAAAATCATGGTCTGAGTCTCCAGACCCTGCCTTGGAAAAGTTTGTGTGGGGACAAGGAGGACAAGCAGGGGAAGATTTTGTTTGGAATGGTTTTGTTTGTCTAAGATAAAGCTTTCTAAAGTGTTTAAATTTTATCTCTGTCTGTTTCTGCCCTTTGTGTCTCTTGTGCAGGGTGAGATTACCCAGTTACACACCCCATTTGAAAGTGTTTCTGTATTTATAAGGCAGGAACAAACTGCCAGGTATTCTGCCTGGGGCAGTTGTGGCTGCCCCATCCCTGGAAGTGTCCAAGGCCAGGTTGGAAAGGGCTTGGAACAATTTGGAACAGTGAAGGGAGTGGAACCGGATGATCTTTAAAGTCCCTTACAACCCAAACCATTCTGTGATTGTCTTCCAATCTTAAAACTTCTTTTTCCCTAAAGTGCTTTGCTTCCCTCCCACTTGTTAACAGAAAACACTTTTGCTCACAGTGTAAAAACAGGAAATGTGGCATTTGAGTTTCACGGTAAAAATCAAGTGTGTGCTGCTTTTATCTCCTGGAAGAAGTGAGCCTGCAGGGCATCCAAACACACCACAACTTGTGATACTGTGATGTTCTTGAGAATGTATTGCCTGGAAAGTTAACCCTTGTTAAAAAAGTTTAGGGAAAAAATATTTTGTGTGTATTTGACATGTGGGACATGTCACAAAACCATTGCCTCAGCTGACAAATACATGACATTTGTGAAGAAATTGCAGCAATCCTCAGGGTCTGGAGACAAATACCTGTTGTTTTTGTGTGGTGTAATCAACATAAGAGTGTTGTGAATTTTTCAGATCAGCCAAAATGAGCGATTTCTGCAGTGACTACTCAGTGGTCTCTGGTACCATCCTGTCCTCTCCCTCAGCCTCAGAGACTGAATCCAGGTGAAACACTGCTCTGCAGGTAGCCAGTGGTAACACCTGGTAGAGATTAGTATTAAACCCATTAAGGAATGAGCTGCATTTTTAACAAGCAGCTTCTGCATGTCCTCATGGGGTTTGAGAAGCACCATCCCATGCCAGCACTCCACCACCATCCCCACACTGCTTTACTAACTCACTACCCTTGGCCTCTGCTTCACCACCACTCTTGGAAATAATTCTTGACTGCTTGCCAAAGCCTCTTGAGCAACACACAAGGCCAAAAAATAGAAAAATGGTTGTGAAACGATTAAAAAAATTAGAAAGCTGGTCAGCAGTAAGACAGAGAGAAGGAAATGCTCCTGGGATGTTGGTCTCAGAGCAGCCTGTCACCCTCTGGTATTTGGGATAAGATGTAGGTCATGTAGCCCAACTCATCCCCCACATTCCCAGAGGGTTTTGCACCAAGACATTGGTGTGAATTAACAACATTCCCAGAAGTTATTGCTCGAAGATGCCTCAAGAATGTTCTTGGAACACGAGCACGTATTTACTGCTTCAAAAAGAGGCTGCCTTGAAGAAGTATTTTTATCTGTAGTTTTTTTTTTTTTTTTGCCATTGGTTTCAGCAGCAGCTTTGGGGCCTGTTTATGTAATTATGCAGCATAGCAGTAATTGATTAGGCTGCATAATGTCTATTTTCATTATCCCTATGGCCATACTCCTGACCAGCTCTGTGCAGAACCAGGTTATTTTACCTGCTGCAGCAGGAGGACCCATAAAGAGCCTTGCCCTGAGGCACAGGGTTTATAGGTTTTACTTACAGGTAACTTTTCTCCTAAAGAAATAAATTGTTTTTTCCATATAAACTTATGAAAATTCCAATCAACACCAAAGTTTTAGTTTATATTACTGCTCTTACACAGCTTTAGCTACAGTTTCTCTTCTGTTCTGCAAACTGTATTAACATCCAAGTTGATTCTAGAAGTTTCCTCATACATTTCCTTGAAACATGGAAGTTGAAGTTTTCCTTGAAGTTTTCCTCACACATTTCTTTGAAACAAGCTCCTTGGGATCTTTTAACCTGCAGCTAAAATCTGTGTTCAAAACGGTTACAAAACCAGAACAGAGGGCCTTTTCCTTCAAGCATTGTTCTTGAATGTCTTATGCCCTGAAGTCCTCCATGCATTCCTAATTTCACTGTCATTTCATTTATTTATTTTTTTGAAAACAGACATAGCTGGCCTGGGAAAGCTGACAGATTTTTATATCCAAGAAAGAAAGGAGGCAGTTAGAGAAAAGCTGATTCTCCTTATGGCTTTTGTTTGCTTAATTATCATTTTTCCATTTTCTCTGTTTGCACTAACCACTAAGATGTCATAAAGACATCTGGAAATTAAATCCTAATTCATTGGGAGCTGCCTTCTTCCGGAGTTAAATGATAGTTCTCTAACACAGTGAATTCTTCTGCTCTTTCTCTTGTAGTTTCTCCATTTTCTCTCTTTGTGGGGGTGTGCAGCCTGCATTTGAATTTTATTGTTTTACGTTGTTCCCTTGGCAACTCCAATTCTTAATTCTGACCTCCCAGTGTTACTTTTTCTCACCATCTTTCTGTATTAGTGCAGCTTGGTAATATTCTGAAAAATAAAGGCTGGAATTCAGATCAAGTTGGCAAAAAATGTTCCAGCACATAAACTCCACGTTCTTTATAGAGTCTGTATTAGACACCTCTGTCAGATCAGTGACCAACTCTGACAAAGGCATTAAACCATTCATTCCTCTCAGGGCACCTTCCAACAGCCTTTTCAGTTATAAAAATGTATTTGGGGCTGTTCTGTTGCATACCTTGGGTCCCACACTCCCCTGCAATGCACAGCATCCCTCCCTCCCTTCTCAGAGACAGTGCAAGGTTTGGCTTGTCTTCACCACCTCTTGGCATGGACTCTCCCAGGGCGTAAAATGAAAATCTGGGGTGAGTTTATCTCAGCTGAGGGTCAGATAGAGGTGTTTAGAGAATGCCAGAACAGCAAAGCTCTGCTGCCTTCACTCTTCACCCTTCTTGCTGTTGTTTTCTGTTCCCATTTGTTATCTCTTGTTGCAGGTTATTGCTGAATTGCACAGTTCTTCCTGCACTCATTTCTGCATTACAGATTGACTCCATGAAAAAAAAAAAAAAATAAAAGAGAAGCAGTCTTCTATGTTGTTTCTTCTCCCTCAGGCTCTGGAGAAATTTTACTCCACACAGGCTCGTTTTCCCTGCCTCAGACACTGTGACCTCCCTCAGCCCTGAGCTTTGTCCTCCTGAGCTTTCTACGTTTCCTCTGCCTGTTTCTACTCTCAAACGATGTCCAGCTTTTGTTCACCATTTCCCCCTCTAACTTCTGTATCTCAAGAAATTCTTCTTGCAGAAACAAACTCCCTCTTCACTGAAAACCTCATCAACTCTATCGAGTGATTTTTACCTCATGAGCTATTTTGTTTTAAAATTCCCTTTGTGTCCTTATGGCAGCTGTGTTCTGCTCTTAAGGGAGCAAGAGGCAGCAGTGTCCAATGAACAGCTCTGGGTTTACTTCATTAGTAATGAATTTCAACTACAATTCTACCAATGAGAGTGAATTCCTAAATAATTTTAAAAGCCTGAAAAAAAAACCAACTTGGCATATATTCAAGTTCTGAAAAAGTTACAGAATTAATGAGGCATGTGGGTTATGTGTTGCTTTTCCAGCTTTGTTTTCCCAGTCCTCAAACCCTTCTTTCCTTCAATAAAAGGTGAACTCCTGCAGAACTGGAGTGTTGCTACTGGGACAAGTTCCTGCACATCAGGGGAAGTCATATGACAGGAGAAAGGGCTAAGACAGGCAGATTTACGTTGCCCTTATTTGTGGCTGCTGGCTCTAGTTGCAGGTTAAAACCATTTGATGCCACCAAAGAGAACGTAACCAGACTGAGCTCTCCCTTGGAATGCCTGGGCAAAATTAGGTGCCCTGCAGAGGTGTGGCAGCACCACTTGGAAACTTCCAAGTTTCAGCTCTGTTGCTACTGTGGGCTTGTGAGACTCAAAGCAAAGGCCCAGGAGCAGGTCCTGAGTCAAACAGCCACTCACTCATTGGAGTTTCTAAGGGACACTTAGTCAGGATCACTGTGTACATTGATTCCCCCGGGAATTTCCTTGCTGCTCTCCAAGGGGATTTGGCTCTCAAAGTGGAGCTCAGCATGAAGCCACGCTGGTCAGGGTTTTGCCTTCACATCTCAGAGTCTTTTAGGTGAAATCTGTCTCTTAAAAGAATTCCAGGAAGGTAGGAAGCAGAAAGAAAAGACTCCACACTCACTGTGTGTGGTTTTATTTTCAACAGAGATTTCCTTGGATGAGCGCTCCCATTCAGGTTGGATTAGTTGGAATCTGGTAAGTGGTTTCTTTGGGTTGGGTCTGCTATCTTAAGAGATACTTGTAGGGGTTTTGAGAATGCAGTAATATTTGCCTTTTTTTTAAGAGAAAAAGGTTGAGAGTTACTGAGGGCACAGCAGTTATTTCCATCTCTGTAACTGATAAAATATCATGTTAAAAACAAAAAAGCTGTTAGCAGGGAAGAAGATGCCGAGAAAAGCAGAGGGAGAGAGAAAAGGGAGTGGCAAAAAAAGGAATGTGGCAGCTTGATTACAAAGGATGCATTGGCTGCTACCTCTAAATAGCCAGTGGAATCTCATCCTGGAGGTTGATAATTCTGGAAACATTTGGTTAATAGGGTTTAATTTGCTGTGTTCTGGCATTTTCTGCATGCACATAAAGGTAAAACACTGTAACAACATCAAATGGTAATTTTAGACAAATTTAGGAGTGTGATATTGAAACATTTAGTGCTATTTGTAGGTAAATGATTTCATAAGGTACAATGCAGTGAGAAATAAAAGTTATATAGCACTTTGTGGAACTTTATCTCACTGTGTACAGAAAACAAGAAAGCTTTTTAACTAAATCATGCATAAGATTTTTGAATTCTGTTTTAGCACCCTAAATATTGTAAACCTGGTTTTGTCTCCTCTAGTCTCGTGTTTGCAACTCCCCTGTGTTGTGCACTGTTTCCTCAGAAAAGGTGGGTACTGCTGTGAATTATTCTTACTTCAGTGTTATTCCAGATCCAGTCATGGTGCTGCACACAGACACAAACACGGGGTCATTGCCTGCTCAAGCACAGTTTTAATTCCCATATAACAAAGGTGATAAACAAGAGAATATACAGAAAAGTAATAACTATGTTATTCATCAGTAATATTTAATAGTTGTTTACAAACCCCAGTAGCTCAAGATGAGTTCTATACAATATATTCTTGTCCAGTAAGGTTATGGATGCACTAAATACAGTCAGAGCCCATTTTATTTTCAGCTGGAAACTCTTCTGTTTATACAGAGCAGCACTGGACTGTCTGTGCTCATTTGTTATTTGATTAATATTTTTCCAGACTTTTTCATCAATACAGAAGTAGCTCAGTACTGAAAGCAGTCTTAGAAGCAATATTCATTACAGCTGAAATACTTATGAAATCTGAATGAGTTATTCAACAAAAACCTTTGCTCACTTTGGTACGTAATATGGACAGGGCTTTAAATTCAGCTGTCCCTCTCATTTTAATAGTGGTTGTCTTAACTAGCTGCCAGATGTACCTTAAACAACCCAAGCTTGAGCTGAGTCCATTAAAATGCTGAACTAAGGCAGCTTTTGACTTCCAGAAAACAATAGCCAATTCTCGGTGTTGTTTGAGTACAACAAAGCTGACACCATCTGTCTCCCTGCTTGGCCTAGGACAGAGAACTGTGGTAAACAAGTGTCACTAGGCTACCTGGAGATGACTTGACAAACCAACCCAGCACACATGCTACAGTTCTTGATTTCAGCCAGGGCTCTCCAGTTCAGAGGAAGATTAGACCTTGAACTGTGTTCAGGAAATTGCAGCTGTTCAAATGATCTAGCAACTTAATTCACTTTACTGTGAACCAGCTCTCATAAAAACAAACCCTGTATTCAACTGTATAAAATCACACAGTAAGTTAAATAGGCAAATACATTACATTTAATAAAAACCCTTTTAGGAAGGTAAGTTTCTATTGCCAGCAACAAGCTGAGCAATGAAGTGGATCCTTACCCTCATGGTAATAGCAACAGCCATTTCCTGACTCCACAGACTACCCCACTGCCCTTGGAGCAGGGATTCACGTGCCCTGGTCTGTGAGCCTGCTTCTGGATAAGATGTTTAAACAAGATCTGAAAACTCTTTTGACAATGTAGGAAGTTTTAGTAGATGCATTGTCCATCTCATTTTCCCTTCTGATGCTTGTTTGCTGTAACCCCATCACTGTTTCTTTTGCTCAGTTCGATGTCGGTGTCGCACTTGGAGCCAGATTTGCAAGCCAGGATCCGAGACAGCAGCCCTGGCCTAGAACGTGTATACTTCAATAAAGGATTATAATTCAAGGAAGGCAAAGTATCTTTCCAGGAGAAACTTATGAACTTTTTTTTGGAATTGTGTGCCAACATAGACAAGAACACACCTTTATCTTGTCCTTTTGTTAAACAATATTGATAATCTGCATTATTTTACAGACTTCCCTCAGTATAGTGTTTAAATTACATAAGGTCACTTTGTCCACTTTGGTATTGTTTGAAACTTTAAACATACATATCCAGAGATGTTTACATAAGTCTCAAGCAGCTACAATAACAATAAAGAAGCGCACAATGAAAACCAGATGCTATTATATTGGATTTGCCACCTGTTCCAGTAATAGCAGGGCAGGGACCTCCTTTTGAAAAGTCATAGAGCAACTGAACGAAGTTGCCAGCCTCTGGTAGCCACAGTACGGGTGGCTGAACGTGTCAGGATGTTGTGCAGGAAGGGCTTTTTGCCAGGAGGCTGATTGGGCTGCAGGTTTTCCCTGTTGGCACAGAAACGCTTCTTGAGGGTGGACGTTGGCGGCGCCTGCAGCTTCTGCACCGTGTGGTACTGCTCAGCAATGCAGGCCGCCTTCTTGCGCAGGTCCAGCTTCACCAGCATCATGTTGTTCTGCAGCTCTGCCAAGGTCTGGTCCTGAGGAAGGCAAGGCAAGATATTTATATAAAAATATAAAAATATCGAATCATAGAAAGAAAAGCCCATTCCTAGTTGGAACTGACTGGATTAAAGATCCATTTGTTCTCTGTTGTGGACAAGGGACGGCTTTTACTAGACCAGCTTGCTCCAAGCCCTGTCCAACTTAGCCTTAAAGCACTTCCAGGGATGGAGCAGCCACAACGTCTCTAGGAAATGTGTTTTCAGTACTTCAGCATCCTCATAGTAAAATTTTTTTCCCTAATATCTAATCTAAACCTCAGCGTGAAGCTATTCCCCCTTGTCTTGTCATTCTCTGCTCTTACAAAAAGAGTCCCTCTCCAGCTTTGTTGTAGGCTCCCATCAGGTACAATGACAAGTTGTCTTAACTCCCTGGTTACTGTGAACTGAGAAGGATAAACTGCCTTTTGCCAAAATTCACTAACTGTTCTGCTAAATAAGACCATGCATAAAAGCTTCTACTGTCAACAGTGTAGCAGTTCAGCAACACGTAGGAACAGTAAGGGTGGGACAAAGCTGACTCCATCCTGCTGCAAATATGCTGTCATAGCAGCTGAGATGGAGTGAATAAGGAAATGAGAACTCTGAATTCTCCTACTTTAAGTGCAGGCTGTCAGTTAACTGAACAGGAACATTTTGGGTCTCCTGTGGAGAGGTAAATGTACAACTAACTCAGCCATTGAAAATAATCAGCCACAGAGCTCCCTTCACAAAATATGTACCAGCAAATAAATCATTTTTATTTGCAGCAGCAAGAACTTTGGTTGCTCTTGTTGTGGCAAAGCACACAGACTGAACCCCTCTCCCCCATGCAACCCACACCAAAGCAGACACATCACCTGTCTTGCCAGGATGTCATCACACATGCCCAGGGCTTCTCGCAGCTTCCCTGCCCCTGTGCTGTGGCAGCACGCCCGCTCGGCAGACTGGAGAGACTCCCCAATTTTTTGTAACTCTGAACGCAGCAATCTGACGTTCTGGAAGAGAGGGGTTTAATGCAACAGCTGGTTTTGGCACTGCTCTGCAAACAAAGCCACTCCAAGGTAATTCAGACAAGCAGCACTGAAGGAGGACGCCATCTGAGTGACCAGATACTACAACCTTCAACAACTCCCTTAAGTTCAACAAACCCATTTCATTTGTTTAAAAACCTGGAAATAGCAGCCCCAAACTCGGCTTTAAGCTGGCAACCACTTTGCCCTGCAAATGTTCTTTTCTGTAACACACAGAACTGGAGTTACCTTCTGCCCATCCTCCAGCTTCCTGTCCACATCCATAGTGAGGGGTTTCGCAGAGGGAGGTGGCTCCACTAATTTCTGGTACTTGTGCAACTCTAGGAGCAGACAAAAAGTAGTGAGCAACAGGACATTGATCAGCTTTCAGTATTCCTGAAATTCAGGGCTTCCCTTGAGACAAGCTGCCACAGGCAAGCTGGAAAGAGCTTTTGAGTTTGTGCAGAAAGGCACAAACATTCCAGGCTTCGCCCATTCACTTAGACAAAGGGGCTTAAGAATTTGAATGGAAAGATTATCCCGTCCTAAACTCCATTTTCCTGTGAAAATGAAGTGAAACTGTCCATCCAGCACATTATTCCTGTCACCTACAAGTCAAATAATGTTTTGAGGGTGTCTAAATCCAATGTACCCTGAAAGTCTCTCTAACCCTGCACAGGGATCTCTCAGCACGGTTCAGAACCAGTGCAGCATTGCTGCTGTACCTGCACTTGTGGAATTCAACTCCTTTTGACACTGCTCCAGCCTGGCTTTGGTGTCTGCCAGCTCCTGCTGCAGAGCAGGTGAGGTGGCCACTCGCTTGGATCGACGTACAATCTGCTCCGAGTCCTTTTGCTTGGCATCCAGGCTCTCCAGTTTTTGTTTGGTCTCCTGCAGAGCAGCTTTGAGCTCCGAAATCTCCTCATCACGCTCCTGAGAAAGGAAGTTTGTTCAGAGAGTCAACATGATTTTCATAGCACAACTTGTCTGAAACGTTCTATGTCTTTATTCCTGGAGAATTTCTCAATCCTACACTTCACACATTGAACCCAGCCTTCAAGGTTACTTTTAAGCAAGTACAGCAAACTCACTTCCTGGGAGCCTAAACCACTTTTTTACAGGTTCTAAAGAAGAGGGATTGTTTTAGGAGTTGGCATCTTCAGAGCAGTCTGCAAGTCCCAGAGGTCACTCAAATGCTATAGGCATGAAAATATGGACAGGTCCATACCCATCATCACAACTGAGAGCAAGAAGAGAAATTCACACAGCTTGTGTGAATCTGAAGAGCCCAAATCAAGCCACCAGTGGAAAGGGTAAGGGTGGGGAGAGAATCATGCTGAACAAATGGACAAGTCAGAACAGTGGTACATTAGCTTCCAGACTGACTGTTCAAAATTAGGAAGCTTAGTGGGCCACAAAGTAGGAGACAAGGAGCAAAAATTGTGGATTAATACATGAAATAATATCACCACAAAAACCTCAGAAAGCAAAATCTTTCTTTTCACTTTGCATAAATATCTTCCTGGACTCAAGTACCCAGAGTCCCCTCCCAACCCACTGCCACTTTCCTGATGGCATTGCATTGCCCTGAACAAACCTGCATCTCCTCCTGGTAGTGGTCAGTCAGTAACTCCTTCAGGATGGTCATTTTACCCTCATACAGTTCCTCCAGCTGCTCTCTCTGAGCATCCACGTGCTGGCTACAAAAAGAACAACCAATTCCATGTCAGCATCTGGCAGTTCTTGGTGCTGCAGCTCATCCTGAGCAGAGGGAGGGAGACCAGCACAGGCTGTACCTCCACCACTGCTCCTTCTGTTGCATGTGCTCCAGCATCTCGTTGCAGATCTCCTCGCGCAGGCGCATCTCAAGCTGCAGCTTCTTCTGCCGCTCCTGCACCAGCAGCTCTCGTGCAGCTTCGACCGCGCACAGCAAGTCCTGCAAGAGGGACACAGCTCTGCTGCCCACACTGCACAACAGAGTTAAGACCTGGGGTAAACTAAGTGAACCCATGTCTGCAGGATGCAGTGATCTAGATTTAAGGGTTTAGTCACTTGGAAAGAAAAGTTGCCAGGGTTTGCTACCTTGACACATGACAGCTTGAGTCTCTGTAGGGATCTGACTCCATCTTGATCTTTCAGCTATCCCTGCTGCCTGCTTTATCTAGGAAGTTTTATTATTTTTTTCCCCATTTAGATTCCTGTTCTGCATGTTTTGTAGATTTCCCTTGAAGAGAAGGAATTACAGGGCTGCACCTGCACTGTTACTGCCACTATTCCCTAGATGACAAAGTGCTTTCAAATTCAGCATGTGTGTCAGATTTAGACCAACTGCAGAATGTTTTTGTCAAGGATTCCCAATTTCCTGGATCCTTTTTCCTTCTGAGGTTCTCTGTCATCTCTGCTGGCTCTGTCTGAGCTCCAATCCCAGCTCCCCGGGCCAAAGCTAACAGGCACGTTCTTGACCTTGCATCCACATAAAGGCTGTAAAACAAATCACAACACACCTTCTTCTCATACATAGAGACATCTGCCTCATCCTCAGTGTCTTCTTCCGATTCCACATCTTCCTCTGGCTCTGCCTCTGGACCCTGGCTGATTCGCCTGCTGTGTTCTTTGATGATGGATTTTAAGGATGGAAGTCCCAGCTTTGTGGGAGGTGCCTGAACAAGCTGAAGGGGAAAAGACCACCATTATCAATCTGCAAAGCCTGGAAGTTGTGTAGTCTTTAAATATAGCCCCTCTCGGCAACCTGTCAGCCATTTCAGTTTAGCAGAATCTGGAAATACCCTGGAGGTGATAACCACTGGAGAAGCATAGGGATGTGGTACAAGCATGCCCCTTCTCCTTGTGGTGGGAAGGGGCCAAGTCCCACAGAAGCAGGAGAAACCCAAGCTACCCTGACTGTGCCATGATCCTGGTGTGTGTTACTCACCTGGCTGGCAATGGCTGAGAACTTGGCTACGTACAGAGTCTCATCATAGGTGGAAGCACACTGGTTGATGTTGACAATCATGCAGGAGCGCCCGCGCCCCGTGAAGAAGCCCTGGAACACGCGGGTCAGTTTGCTGTCCCGGAAGGGAACCACCGCCTGCTTTGTCCTGTGGGAGAGACAGCAGTAAGCTGGGAAAGCAGAAAAACAACCAAAAACCACACCCTCCCTCTGGAGGGGTGGATGCTCACCTGGCCTGCTGGTTCTGGCGGAGGGCAGCGATGCAGCGGCCCAGGGTGTGCAGGGAGGTGTTGATGTTGTTGGCTTCTTTCATTCGCTCCCCGCTTCTCTGGTCCTTGCAGCGCTCAGACCCCGCCAGGTCACACAGGGTTAGCCTGAGGGAAACACAGTGATATTCACATCACTTCCAGGGTTTGTCCTGCCACATCACCTTTACAGTTCAGACACCCTGCAGTCACCTTCCCAGCTTCCCCATAAGGGCACAGACCATTCTTTTGGGGTGCCTGGGCTGTTGATGGATGAAGGGCCTGCCCTAAGTGTAGGTGTTACATAAAGTAACAGGAAAATGAGCTTTGAAGTGTCAACTTCAAAAATCCTTTGCCAGTCCTCAGAACAGCCACCTTCCAGATAAATACATCCCAGGAACAGGGACCAGCAGCACTCAAATCAGCCCTGCTGCAAGGGTAAGGATGCTCACATTTACCTCTACTCAAAAAGCCTGAGAATTACCTCAAGTTGTACCTTGCAGTACTCCTCAAACTCCTGTCAGTTCCAAGACTTAGTATTTATTCCTTCCAAGTACTTTCAACAACACCATCATCAAGATGCTTCCCATACCACAGGCCCTCAGCCAAAGAGACAAGAAAGTTGAGATTACACCCAAATCCCAAAAAACATGAAACTTACTCGCTGATTTTGGGAACAACTTCACTGCTACCTCTTTGCAAGTGCAGAATCCGAATGGAGAACACACTGTGACTGTAAAGAAACATGCAAATATTTAAAAAAAACCAAACAACTTTAAAAGCCCCTCAGAACTGTATTTCTGCCTAAACAATCCCTCTCCCTTCAGACCTGCGACTGGAGTTCTGGTTCATGTGGGTGCTCGCAAAGCTCTGGTTTTTCCGACCCAGTTTCAGGAGCTTCCAGGCCTCATCAGCATCCCGGACATTGATCCAGTTCAGATCTGGAAAGCAAGCATGCATTGAGCACAGCAGTTGGGAGACTGGCAGAAAACTTATCTCAGCCCAAACTTCACCATTGCATATCCTTGACATCAACAAATTTGACAATCCTGTAATCCCAACATCAGAGCTCTCTGTGGGGCTCTCCAGCACATCACTGCTAAGCCACCCACCCACTCAGCCCTAAAGCCTTCCTAGCAGGCCACTAAACCTCTCCTGCAGGTAAATCTACCTTTCACATAGGGGTTGCCAGTCTGGTCCTCGCAGAGCCGCAGCGTTTGGCGCTTGCGGTTCTGCCCAGGTAGAGCTGGTTCTAGCAAGTCATAGATTAACTCGTTGTAGATCTCAAAGAAAGAGACCCAGATGGAGAACTGTACATCTCCTGTGCTGGTGAGTGAAATGCGATCCAAGTCAGCCCAGCAAGGGCCCAGTTCTGGAGAAAAAGAGAAAGAAGGAAGGAAAACAAATCATGACTGCTGCTTTTTGTGGGTCCAACCAAAATGGCTTAGCTCTAGAGCAAGATACTTCCTTCAGCAAGCAAAACCACCTCAGACACAAATCCTTTTATTTACTTCCTCCCATTTGCATCTATTCTAATGCCTGTCCCCAGTGAGAGAGCCTGAAGTTTCCTTTAACAGTATCACCTGCTCTGTGTAAGGACTTTTATACACTCAGTTTTGATTCCAGAATTACAAGATATTTCAAACATGAACTCTTCCCGGCATAACTGAAGTTTCAGTCCTTGTTATCTCAATCACTCCGTGCTTCTGGATATCTAAGTAGCTGGGTTTGGTAGACAGAGCACACGTACTCAGTGCAGCCTGCCACTTTGGCATCCTGCTTCCCAGCAATCCCCATCTCACAGCAATCAGCTGCTCAATAACCACATTCCTAGAATGAAGTGAGTGAAAGTCAAGCAATTTCTCATTTCACAAGGCTTGGTTGTTATGGAGTGGTGAGTTCTTCTGATACTGGCAAAATATATGCAGAGTTCTGACGCGACATCTTTCATAGGGAAAATCTGAGGCTACAGCACCTTTGCTCCCTTACCCATAACACAGCATCCAAACAGCCATCACCCTTTGCTTCCCTCATCCTCCAGCAAAAAGAAGCAGGCAGTACACAACAGGCTTCCAGAAATACCTTCTGTCTGGCTGAGGTCTGAGCGGTTGGTGAGTTGGCTGGATGAAGACAGACCAGCAACTCCACTGTCAAAGCTGCCACTGGTGGTGGCCTGGAGCTGAGATTCAGCACTGTGACTCCTCTTCAGCGGCGTTAGCAGCTCCTCCTTGAAGGAAACAAGGAATGCAGGTAGCATGACACCACCCCTTACCTCTTGCTATTGATCCCCCAGAGGCCCCGTGCTTACCTCCCAGAGACCCCTCTGCAGCATCATCTGCTTCTTGGTCTCCTCCTGGCGCACCTGCCTGCTGTCCAGCCAGGTCACCTCGTTGGAGAGGGCAGGCTTCAGGTCCATGGCCTGGTACAGCCGGTCCCCAACACTGTTGAAGATGGTTGCCAAGGAGCGAGGCAGAATCCCCCCATCTTGGGTGGTGCCTACAGCAAGAACAGCAGCAAAGCTGAGGATTCAGAGGCAGAAGACAAAAAACAATTCCTTCAACAGGCCCCACAACACCTGGTGCTTTCCTTACCCTGAATCGTGTGAGTCTTCCCTGAATTGGTGATGCCATAGGTGTAAACCAGACAGTTCTGCCCACTCAGCACATCCGTTACCACCTGCTTCATTGTCTCATCAAAGAACAATTTCTGCCCCACCTCTGGTCCAAAAATCTACAAACAAGACACAGGAAAAATGGCTTTGTGTAGATCTTTCCTATCCTTTGCTGATGGTTGCTCAAATGATATTACATGGTCCTTTGTTCCCTGCACTAGCCATGAGCAAGAACCCCACCAGCAATTCCAGCTGAGCTCCCTACAAAAATAAGCTGCTCATTTGTTCAATCCAATAACATCTCATATCACTGCAGCCCTAGTCTGTTTACAGCCTCATGAACAGGAGCTTGCCATTTGCTGACAAAAAAAGAGTTGTCAGAAACAGCTTAGAAAGAAAAAAAACTAATAAAATAGCAACTAAAACCTGAAGTAACCTGATTGCACGAGACTGCAGAGTTCAGGCAGCACCCTGGGGTCAGTGGATTTGAATAAAGCTGCTTTTCAAGCTGCAGGGCTGGTTTAAGCTCAAATCACTTCCAGATGGGTTGTTTGTCCCAGCTACCTACCCGGGTGAAGGAGAATCTGTGCACTGCTTGTCCCACTCCTCGCTCCGTGCTCCGCATGGTGAAGGAATTCTTTGGAGCTTTTAGAATAAGGGTTTCTGAGTTCTCAATACAGACACAGCCCTAAAGAACACCAAAAAATCCATCATTGCAGTGGCTTACAGGAGGATAGACAGCAAAGGACAACAGCATCTCCCAGCAGGCGCACAGGCAGCTCAGACTCTGCTTTATTCAGTGTCTCACCTGGTCTTCCCCCTTTTCTACTTCTGTAGATTTCAGAGGTCGAACTCTGAGGTAGACCTTTAATTTTCCATTATTGTCTTCAGCTACAGCCTGCAAGAATCAGCACAAGTTAAATACGGCAGCCAGAGAGGCAGCACACAACCCCTCATGGGAACACTTAACAGGAACCACAATATGGAAGACACATGTTGGCTATGCTGCTAGTGCTGAGGAATTTCTCTGGTCCCAAAATCACCAACAATGCCAGATGCTTTCTTAGGTACTTCCAAGCACACCAGCTTTTTTTTTTTTGTTTGTTTGTTTTGTTTATTTACCTAATGATCAGACTAACAAGGCAAAGGTCTAACACCAAAACCAAGCATCACCCCAAGAGGCACTCGCTGCCCACTGCTCTCCCAGGAACTGCTCCCCCAAAATGCAGCATTCTGTTCCTGCCCTTCTGAAGGCTTCCTGTTTTTTCTGCATCACATCACCTTTGTACAGAGAACAGCAGCCACGAGTGAAAACGCTGCCCTGTCGGTGACAGAAGAGCTCCAACCTCACCTGAGAGCCCTCCAGGTTTGGGGAGATGGCGGAGAACTCGGGCAGCAGGTCCTTGCGCAGGTCAGCCCCAAACCCCGCTGCTGTGGACTCGAGCACAGGGGAGGCTGCAGCCTCATCGTCAGAAAACAGCCCTGGGGAGGCAAGTGCTTGTGCCATGGTGCCAAACACGGCTCCTGGGGAAAGAGGGGCACAGGACAGGGTGATGTTACAGCAGCCCCCTGCCACATCCATCAGTCCCCCACGAACACGCGTCCCCGCGGGGATCCCTCCCTTGCCACACGACGCTGCATGCAAACGTGCACACAAACACACCCCCTGCACTCGGGGAAACCACACAGGACCCCTGACACAGCCCGTGCACACACAAACACTACCCAGGACTCCAAACCCACCTCCTGGACATACGGACACCATAAAGGTGACATGCACACAGACACCCCTTTAACACGCGGTACCAAACAGACCTAATGCATACACCAACCCCCACACGGGTCACCTCCAAACCCAGACGCAGCTCGCCGCCGCTCCTCCCCCTCCACAGCCCAGCACCACGCGGGGTCTGGCCGCACGCACAGGGCCCCACAGCCGCCGCCGGCCGCCCCTGCCGCCGCTCCGGCCCCGCCGCTCCGGCCCCGCTGCCCCTCACGCCGCCCCTCGCTCGGCGTTTCAAACCTCGCCGCCCGCCCGCTCCACCAATGGGAGCCCGGCGTGAGCGCCCCTCAACCAATCAGCGCCCGCCCTTGGGACAGAGGGGGCGGGGCCCGGGCAACCGGCCGCCCGCGCGCGCGCGCACACGGCGAGGGGGGCGTGGTGGCGCTCGGCCGCCTCCCGGCGGGCTTTGCGCGCGGTGCCGCCCCTGCCGCCCTCAGGGCCGGGCGGGAAGATGGCGGCGGGGCCGGGGAGTGAGTGCGAGGCTGGGCGGGAGACGCGGCGGGGAGCGAGCGGCGGCGGGGCTGGGGAGGAGAAGGGGAAGGGGAATGGCCCGAGGAGAGCGGAGCGGTTGCGGAGGATCCTCCCGGGAAGAGCCAACGGGGGCGCGGGGTGGGGCGGCGCCAATGGGTCCGGGGAGGGGCGGGGCCAAAGAGCCCGGGAGGGGCGGGGCCAGCCGTGGCGGCCCGGGTTCGAGTCCCGGTGTGCCCGGGCGCTGCCCCCGCACACTCCTGCCCTGTCCCGCAGAGCACAAGCTGCTGAGCGCCGGCCCCACCGAGCCCTGGTCCATCCGCGAGAAGCTCTGCCTGGCCTCCTCCGTCATGCGCAGCGGCGACCAGAACTGGTACGGGAGCGGGGAAGGCGGGCGGCATGTGCAGAGCACCGGGGCAAGGCACGGGGCTGTCACCCCGCTGCCTCTGTTCAGAACAGATGGGGTGTAAGAGGTGTTGAAGGTGTACCTGGACAGGCACTTTGTTGCCTTCATAACTACTGTGTAAAAGTGGTGTGTTCATCAAAATAAAGAGCGATGAGAGCTGGAGAGGGACTTTGGGCAAGGACATGGAGTGTCAGGACAAGGGGAATGGCTTCAGACTGACAGAGGGTTAAGTTGAGATTAGGAAAAAATACTGTAAGGATGGTGAGGCACTGAAAAGGGCTGCCCAGAGAAGTGATGTGACTCCCCATCCCTGGAAGTGTCCATGGGCAGGACCTGGAGCAACCTGGGATAGTGGAAGATGACCCTGCCAATGGCAGGGGGTTGGAACAAGATGATCTTTAAGGTCCTTCCCAACCCATTCTGTGTTCATAATTAAATGAGGTGAGTTGTGGACAACAAAGATATTTGGTAACAGATTCCTGTGCACTGAACCTACAGCTCTGTTTTACTGTATTTTTCTCCTCACTAAAGCAAGAGTTTTGTGGAAAAGTAATCACGTAACCAGATCCAATAAACTTGCTTTTCAAATCAAAGGAGTCAAGTTTATTAGAAGCAGGTAAATATTTTTGAGACTTGTACAACTCCTTGGTGAGTTTGTCATGTTTAGCAGGATTAATAAATGATGTAAAGAGAGGTTTTCATCTTTTCGTGTTGTTTGGGGGAGAAGGTGAGTTGATGGTGACTTGCCATTTCCCTCCCACAGGGTCTCAGTCAGCAGAGCCATCAAACCTTTTGCAGAGCCAGGACGCCCACCTGACTGGTTTTCCCAAAAGGTAAGACACTGACATTTGAATCTTGGACATCAAATCTGCACAATCAGAAAAGCCATCTTGAGGATGAATTTAGGACTAGTTGTTCCATGCTTTATCCAGTACACAGTTACTAAGTAAGGCTAAGTAAAGAGATCCTTCACCAGGCATGTGATTAAGCAGTGAAATCCCTTGACTCGGGAATTTGTGGATGTCCTTGTGTTTTGTTGTGTCCTGCTGTTTGGGCGAGCAAACTGTCCTCTGACTTCCTTTGTTTCTTCTCAGCACTGTGCATCTCAGTACTCAGAGCTCTTGGAGACCACAGAAACCCCAAAGTGAGTACCAAGTCTGACCCCAGCACAGCCTGCAGCAGCTGAGGGGGGACTCGTGGGTTCTTACAGCAAAGTCCTTGTCACTCTTAAATTACTTTCTTCCCCAGGCAACTCCTCCCAGAAGGAGCATTTCAGAATGAGAAAATTCAGGTGGAATAACTGTTGTGGGACGGTGGGATCAGGGTTTGTCAGATGGGAAAGATAATCTTTATTTGGCTGGAATAAAACACTGCATGTTAGCCTTACTGATCAGACCCTTTACACATAAATTTGTCATTCAGAATAGGAGTAGAAAAGAGAAGGAGTGAGAAGAAATACAAAACATCTCCATGTTTTGTATTTGTCACTATTTTGCAGTGTTTTCTTACAGTTTACTAACCAGCATTATCATTACAACTCTGTGATCTCAGTTATTTACTGCTCCTAATTGCAGGCGTTTTATTTGGGGACTTCACAGGATGTTAACTTAGAGATGGGATGTTTAAAAGCAATATTTGTGTGCGACTGATTTGTTTGTGAATGATCTTCAGCACTAGAGTTGCAAAATCAAAGAGCTTAGTAGAGTTAGTGAAGAAAAAAATAGATGTTTCTTCCTGTGGAGAAAAGAATTTTCTAGTGAAGTGGAAGGACTGTTTTCAGGTTGAGAATCTTTAGTGGACTTGCATCTTTGATCTGTTCCTCAAGACTTTAACACTGGGTGAATTAGCAGAAATTTGCTGAAGAGATTGTTTGAACATTGTGCTCTCCAATATAATTTAATGGAATTGGAGGAAGTTAATTTTTTTTTTTTTGCATGAGCATGTCATGAATGACAGAAAGCAGCCATTTATGAAAGAGGAACAGTTTTCTTGTGGTTTGTGTCTGAGTTTTTCTTTTCTCTTACTCTGTAGAAGAAAACGTGGTGAGAAGGGAGAAGTTGTGGAAACGGTGGAAGATGTTATTGTGCGGAAACTGACTGCAGAGCGGGTTGAGGAGTTGAAGAAAATTATTAAAGAAACACAGGAAAAATACAGGTACATGACAGAGGTGTAAAATGCTGCACACCTGAGAGTCTTGTCCTGAAAAAGTAGTCCAGGTGGGATGGTGATTGGGGTGCTTAAGGTGTCCAGTGATCAAAAAGTAAAAAGATTTTATGATTACAGGCAACTCAAGAAGGATGCAGAGCTGATCCAGGCCGGACACATGGATAACAGACTGGAGGAGCTGTGCAATGAGATTATGATGTGGGTTATTTTGTTGTTTCTTCTGAGACTGTAGTTTCCTGATACTCTGTTTGTCCAGCATCTCTTGCTCCACATAGTTTGGGTTAAGAGAAATGGGGCAGCTGGGCAGATGCTTTGGCCTCTGAGGGGAGTCTTGGCTTGGACTGGGGGATACCAGCTGGTGTGGAACATCCTCCTCAGTAAAGAGCTTGGCCATGGCTTGCAGAACCATGTTTGCTGCCTCCATTCTGACAATTACCTGAAAGTGAATTTCCCTGCCCAGTGTGTCATTCTCTGGCTCTGCTGCTCGCCTTGGGGGATTTGAGCCTGAGTCCACAGGAGTGGTTTGAGGTTGTGTGGAGATTACAGGGTGGGCAGCAGTAAAACACATTTTGAAGGGGGAATTAAGGGGAACTGAGACCCTGTGTCAGCAGGTTTTTGTTCTTTGTACAGAAAGAAGAAAATGGAAGAGGAAGAGGCAGAAATCAAGAGGAAGGCTACAGATGCTGCTTATCAGGGTAAGCTGGAAATGTGGTGCCTTCATTTTCCTCAGACCAATGCATATATTCATAAGAATATTTAGAAAATACTGAAGTCTTGTTAAGATCTGCAGGAGGAATTCCTTGACCCCAGAGTTGGAGAGAGAGGCTGTATTCTCTTTCCAGCACTATATTTGTAACAGGGTGAAAGGCAGAGGCTTCAGAAAAAGGAATAAAATCTTCAGGAATGGTGTATCCAAGGGAAACCAGGATTAGTAAGGAGCTCTGTGTTAGAATGTCAGGCTTTTCACACCTTTACTTTCCCCTGGTCACTGAAGAAAAGAGGAAGAAACTTTTATTCTGAATGTTTAGTTCTTCATAACTCTTGGGGCATTTAATTTGGTGGTGGGAGGTGGTAAATACCCAACTGCTAAAGAAACCCACAGCTGAAGTGCATTATCCAAAGTTAGTACTATTTGGGAACTGGGCCTAGTGGAGTGCAAGAAATTCCTATAACATAAATTGTTCTCTTAAAATTCCTCAGAGGTAACTCTTGGGGACTGTCCACGATGGAGTCACAGAATCTCACTGCAGTTTCTGTTCTCTTCCAGCTCGCCAGGCCATTAAGAACCCACCTCGAAGGCTCACGGGGGTGATGGTTCGTTCTCCTGCTGGCTCCACCTCCCCGGGCGGGGATTATTCCCTCGGAGATCTGTCCCAGCCTGCTGGGGATGAGGCCAGTCCAGGGGTAAGGATCCTTCTCTGGGTAGGAGGGAAAGCCCAGCTTGGGACATGGGGCTCTGCATCCATCACAGAGAAGGGGCCTGGGGAGAAGCCCTTGCCTTGCTTTGCAGCCTTCAGGTGCTGTAGTGTGGTTGGTGGCAGTGCTGCTTGAGATCCATGTCCTCTTCCCTGTCTGTGGTGATCCAGTGCCTGGATCAAAGACCGTGTAGGGGCATCAGTGGGTTGGCCAGGCAGTCTGTGAGTGCCTGGGAAAGGCTCTGCAGGGCAGGGAAAGGATGAAAGCACATGCCTGGAGTAGGGGCAGTGAGTGAATGGAGTAGGTGTCTGTGGTGTGCTGGATCAATGCTCTTGGGGGAAGCAGCAAGTGGGGCTGGTCCGTGTGGTGGAGTGTGGCTTTGAACAGTGTGGTTTTTCTCTTTCTCAGGTCACGCCAGGGACATTGCCCAGCACCCCAGTTGCCTCCTTCATTGGAATCCCTGACACCCCTCCAGGCTCTGCTCCCCTGGATGCCCCCATGACCCCAGTCACTGATGATTCACCCCAGAAAAAGATACTAGGACAAAAAGCAACTCCGCCTCCTTCCCCTCTGCTCTCAGAGCTGCTGAAGAAGGGTAGTCTCCTGCCCACAAGCCCCAGGCTGGTATGGAGCTCTCTGCTCATATATGCAAGCACACAAACAATTTGCTCCAGACTCTCCCACTGAAAAAGGGGGATCTGCAAAGAATTTTTTAAAATGTGCAGTTTTGTGAGAGTCCCAGCAGAAGTGATAATCTGAGAGGTATAAATACCCCTGTGAGCTGCAGAGGTGAGCCCCTTTCCCAGCAGGACTGCAGGGCTCGTGCAGCACGTAGGACTGGCTGTCCCCTCAGTCATAAGGAGTTGGAGTTGCAGGGTTTGCTGGAGGAAATAGTTCTCCTCAGGGAAGGGAACTTACTAGTCAGCATCATCCCCATCAGCCTCCATGGTGTTCCTGGTGATTCCTACACTGGGCTCACCTGGTTCTTTACACCTTGTCAGGAAGCCCTGTTTCAATATTTTTAATGTGTACAAGAGTAGGGAATCCTTGAATGGCACTTATGACCTATACAGAAGTGCTTCAGTTCTCTCCTAATTGTAGACAGTTAGTAAAATCACTGTGATGAGAACCCACTTGTGGTGTTAGTGACTTGGGAAGTCTTAGGAGATGCTGACACTGTTCAGAGCCCAGTCTGAAAACAGCAGCCATCAGCCTGCTTGTGACACAGATTCCCTGGGTTAGTGCTTGTGTGATGGAGTAGGTGTGTTGCTGTTGACTTTTTTCTTCTTAGTAGTAAGATTTAGGGTTTTTTCTATTTGATAGCTTGGGTAAATGTTCCATTGGTTTTGTGTCTGCAAGATGTAACATAAAGTGGAGCAGGGAAAGGTAATGGCTGTGGAAGGCTGAGTTTTCTTTGTAGGAACAGGACTGGTTTGCATCTGTTTGAAGGTCCACCATAGGTTCACTGTGTGACCTTGATCAAGTTTCTTTCCATCTTGATATTTCTGCTTCTCTTAATTCAAAACAAGGGATATTTCTGTGCCATCTCAGGGTCTAGAGAGACTCATATGTGTAAAGGATTGTGAGGTCCTTGAACAGAAGAATTGTGATAGAGCAAATGATGCACTTGGCCTCACCTCAAAGGAAGATAGCACTGCAGCTGTGTTACAGCTGAAGAACAGCAGCAGTTTCAGACTGTCATGTTCTGCACTTGTGTGAGGGGCCTCAGGCAGGGACTAACCTGAACAAAAACTGCGGAAGAAATGCTGGGACACCAGATGCTGGTCCTGTTCATGGAGGTGCACATCTGGCAGAGAATCACTGGTGTGGTGGTATCTCCAGGAACTTGAGTCTCGTCCTCCTTTGACAGGTCGGTGAAAACGAAATGGCAGTGGCTTCTGGTCACATGAACAGCTCTGGAGTGCTGCTGGAGGTAGGAAGTGTCCTTCCAGTGCTGCACAGTGGGGAAATGCAGTCAGCACCTGCTGTCCCTGCATCTCCAGCTGCTTCAGGTAACTCGGGCCTCTCCCTGTACAGTTGTCCCTTAAGATGTACCTTCAGACTGTTCTGTGCATTTTCTTGGGGGAAGGATGATGTCTACCTGGCTGGTTTGGGGGCTTCTCTATCAGTTGTATTCCTATTTCTGTAGCCCTCTCCATCTCACCCCTACTTTTTAAGATGACCCTAATCCTTAAAAGAGTGACTGAAACAATTCAGCTTGATTCAGTCCTGATCCATGCAGTCTGGTCTTCTGCGTTTGGCACTGGCTGTCACCAGTGTAGAAAGAAAGGGTTTGTTCACAGGGAGTTGGGGAAAAAATGGTCTAGATCTGATTCCCAACATGTCAAATGCAGCTCCATGTGAATCTGGAGAACTCATGTGCCTTCCCTCTGCTGTATCTTAGAGATCTGTTGAGAGTTAGACCGCTGAGCTCCAGAGGAAGTTCCACAGAGTGGGGGTAAGGGGAACAGTGCAAGACTCTGCATTGGGCTTTTTCAGAACAACCTGCCTAAGGAAGTTTATTTTTTTCTCAGCTCCTGCTGACCAGTGATTTAATCACATTGCCTGCAACTGAGAATTTAAATAATTCATTCATACAGAATTCCATACAAGTAATCTTGCTTTCCTTATCCACATCCGGGTTTTTAAGACCTGTTAATTTGGTCCAGACAGTTCAGTAAATTCAGACTGGAAGTTACAGCTAAGATGAATGGCAGCCTTTGATATAAGAGGAATTCTCCAGGAAAAACCTGCAAGGAAATCCCCTCCACTCCCTCCCAGCTCCTGTGATGACTGTTTGTCTTGGCTTACCTTGTGTGGCTCTCTCAGCACTGTTTTTCAGATTTCCCATAATTGTTTTGGGATGAGCCTTTGGAAAGGCATCTCTGTGCATGTGTGGCTTAGTCTGTCCAGCCCTTGCAGTGAGTGCAGTGTTCTGTAGCTGCATGATTCTGCCTCAGACTGCACACACAACAGGAGTCATGCATTTTTTGGTGCAGGTTCTCTGTACGGCTTTTGGGACTCTTTATAGGTGTCTCTCCATGTCTTTTCCCAGAAGAAGCCACCAGACAGTGAAGAGCCCAGTGGTGGCTTTTTGGGCTTCAGTGGTGGCTGCTTCTTGCTCATGTGCTTTTCCCTTCTACTCTCTGTTAGGTGCTCCTACGCTTTCCCGGCTTTTAGAAGCTGGTCCTGCACAGTTCACCTCACCTCTTGCTTCCTTCTCCGCTGTTGCCAGCGAGCCTCCAGCTAAGCTCCTGCCACCCCCCGTAGAGCCTGTGTCCCAGGCCACTATTGTCATGATGCCCACGCTGTCAGCACCAGCCGTTGTGCCACCAGCTGCAGCTGCAGAGAGCGTAGCCACAGGTGCGTTCCTAGCTACGCACTCAGAGGTCGCGTCCTGCTGGAAAGCGCAGCTTCCCGTGGGGTCCGCGCCCTGCGAGCTCTCACCTGGGCCTTATCACCTCAGACTCGCCATCCTGGCCAAAAAGGATGCTTATGGCTGGGTTCTGGAGTAAACAGATGGTTTTAAACAGGGTTTGCTGGGTGGGGTGGGGGTGCTGGTGATTTGCTGGACTGCGGTTCAAGGGTTGGAATCTCACTTTGTCTCTCCTGTGGGAAAGCAAACCCGTATTTGTCTTTTATTAATCTACGCTGTGGTGGGGTGGATGGGCCTGGGATACTTGTGGTTGGTGCTTGGTCTTATCCACTGCAGTGTTTGTTTATGTGGGGACTTCTCCAGCTTGGTCTCTGACTGTCCCTCTCATCCTTGTGCAGTGAGCCAGCCAGAAGCCTGTGTTTCCATGGAGGCAGTCTCTGATTCCCATACTGTGACAGTGTCCATGGACAGCAGTGAAATATCAATGATCATTGATTCCATCAAGAAGGAGTGCCTGGGTACTGGGGCTGGCAGCACTGCAGGATCTTCCAAAGATCACTGCATGGATGGGAAAGAAGATCTGGATTTGGCTGAAAAAATGGATATTGCAGTGTCCTATACGGGGGAAGAGCTGGACTTTGATACGGTTGGAAATATTATAGCCATCATTGAGGACAAGGTAAATGGGGAAAGCAGAGTGCAAGTGCCTTTTGCTCCACATTCGGTTGGGTTAATCTCAAATGATTGCTGTTCACCAATTTAGTTTAAACAAGCAAGAAATAACTATTCCAGAATGCACATTCTCACCATCATTTTCCAGATCACCAGGAAAGGACACCACTGCTGCCTGTCTGACACTGGTGGTCCTTTTCAGAGTACAGAAATAAATGTCTTTCTTCCTTGGAGGGTGGGGTTTGGGTCATGTCTCTGGCAGACAGATGAGCACTGCTCACAGAATCCTTTCCAGTTGTGCCATACTTCTGAAACTGAAGCTTTAGAAGAAACATCACAGGGAGTGATACAAATCTGGCTACAAAAAGACAACTTTGTAAACAGAGTAGACTGGTATTTCCATAATTGTTTCAGTGCCAGATAACATGAACTTTTCTTTAATCCCTCTTTCTGACCTCGGTCTGCACTGCTGTGTGTTTGTTTTGACAATAAAGGTAGACGACCACCCTGAAGTCCTGGATGCAGCAGTTGTTGAAGCTGCTCTGTCTTCTTTCTGTGAAGACACCGATGACCCTCAGACCCTTCCTGGCCCGTGGGAACATTCAATTCGTCAGGAGCATGAGAAACAGGCCCAGATGCCACAAGTGTCTGTGACTGTGAAGCAGGAGAGACTGCAGTGTGAGGAGCCAGAGGCAAAGGGAATTCGAGACCTAATGGGCATCAATGAGCTGGGGTCAGAAATAAAGACTGAACTTGCAGAGCAGGACCAGAGCCAGCTGGGCCCTGAAGAAACCATACCAGCAACTGCAAGAGTGACAGAAACACCAGAGCTTAGAAACCAAGAGATAGAAGAAGATCAAAGAGCAGCTGTAACATCAGGAGAGACTTCTGAAATCAAGATAGAGTCGTCCCAGCCAGAAGATGCAGTGCTCAATCCAGTGAAGACAGAGGTATGTGCTCACAGAGGCTGCCTGGAACTGGTGTGGGGAAAGAGAGGAGAAGCTGTGGCAGGTAGGAGCAAAGTTTAGAAGAAGGATGAGTGCTGGGTTGAAGTGACCCTTCAATGAATGTGACTGACTGTTTTCCTGGGAGTCAGGCTGCTGATGTGCAGAGCAGCTCTGCTTTAGGCAGTACCTTTGTGTATCTCCCCCCACCCATGGGCAGAATTGCTGCTGGGAAGGTGCTCAGTGAACCTCATTGTCTGGAGTTAGGTTAGGGTGAGTGAGATGTGCCCACACCTTCACTGAAGTAAGCTGACACAAACATCTAGATTTGTGCATTTCTCTTCCCTCCAGACCCCACCTGATGATGATTCATCCCCTCCACAAGTCCCAAATGTGAGTGAAGACTCCTCACAGGCTGATGTTCAGCACAAATTTGAGCTGTCAGGTAACTTAATTCAGCTAGGAAATCTTTTACATGAAACATTATTAGCTGGATAGTTGTTAGTTATCTGGTTCAGTTTTTTTGGGGAGGAGGGAGAAAAGATACCTGTAGGAACAGTGGTAATTACTGCAGGACAGTAGGCGTTGGTGCAGGAGCTTTTATAGGAAAGGCTGCTTGGGAGAATCAATCTTTCTGCATTTCTTTCTTTCACAGAGTCAATGAAGGAGGAGGCCCAAGCCCTGTTTAGGAGTCAGATGAAGGTAATTCCCTGTTGGTTTTAGTCATCTTGAGCTTATTAGCAACGTCTTGGTGCTGCTGTCTGCTGAAAGGCAAAGCTTGTATTCAGCTTTCTGCACTGGGAAGTGAGCAGTCTGCAGCTGAAGGGGAGATTGCTTCAGAATGCAAAGGTGTTTGTGTATGTGCTTCTGGGTCTGTGGGGACAAGCAGGGCAGGCTGGAGAGACTGGGATTTTGTGGAAGTGCCTGTACAGTTGTCAGCAGCCTCACAAGAAAATCACTTTGATCACAGAACCGTAGTTGCTTTGGAGGTGCTGAGTGGCTGCTGTAGCTGGCTGTGCCAGCTGATGGACTCTGTGTTTCAGGATGGGCAGGGTGAGGAGGATGATGAGGACGGTGCCAGTGAGGCTGCCAGTTTGGAGGAACCCAAAGAAGAAGACCAGGGTGAGGGATATCTCTCAGAGATGGATAATGAGCCCCCGGTGAGCGAGAGCGACGACGGCTTCAGCGTCCACAACGCGCCCTTGCAGTCGCACGCGCTCGCCGACTCCATCCCCAGCAGCCCGGCCTCCTCGCAGTTGTGAGTGTCAGGGCACACAGGGACTAGAGGATTCCCATTTCTGGTTTGCTGAGTGGGTCCTGAGGGAGAATTTGTTGATGATTTGTTTGGTTCTTGCTTACAAGGGCAAGTGTGCAGACAGCACTCCAGTACCAGCTCCCCCTTTTTCCTTCTGTCTTTGGTGTGGATTAGCATGGGCATATCAAGGATAAAACAAGCCATGAGTCTTCTGCTCTGAGGCAGTGATCAGACTGCTGAAGGAATTATGTTCTTCTCTTCCCAGCTCAGTGTGCAGTGAGGACCAGGAAGCGATACAGGCTCAGAAGATCTGGAAGAAAGCCATCATGCTGGTCTGGAGAGCAGCAGCTAATCACAGGTGAGTTTGATGTCTTGGCAGAAAGAAGTGACTAATCCTAGACAAGTTTCCACTCTCCCATCTCAGAGGCTTATCTGTCTTGGGAGATGGTGAATCATACAGACAAATGAGCAGGAGAGCATGAAACAAATATTCAGCAGCAAGAACAGGCACTGAGTGGACTCTTTTTCTCTGCAGGTATGCCAATGTCTTCTTACAGCCTGTAACTGATGACATAGCACCAGGCTACCACAGCATCGTGCAGAGGTGAGTCTCAGCAGTCTTCTGTCATTAGAATTCTGTATGTTTGCCTGTTTGTAAGGCATTTCTGGCAGGAACAATGTAGTTTTTGCCTGCTGTGCAGACTTGGAAAAGTATTCTTTTTCTGACATGATTCAGTCAGAAGCAGGTTTCCCCAGGAACAGTCATCATCAGTAACAGGCACGTGTCTGTACACAGTCCTGAGTGAAGTACGCTGACTTACACAGAACGTTTTATCAGTAAGGTGAAACTGATCTGTTTCTCCTAGTTTCTCTCCAAGAGTAGGATTTAACCTTTGGAATTCCTAGAAGCTGTTCTTTAATCAGTATTTTGTACTGTCCCAGATGGTGGGCTTTTCTGGAAGAATTAACCAGAATCCCCTACTAGCTGCTGAAATCTCTTGTAAACAGTTCAAGCTCAGTGGCTGCAGCTCTAGCTCCTTAGTTTCTCTTGTCAGTGGTGCCTGGAGAAGGCAGATGCCTCTCCTGAGAGATCTCTGAGGCTGTTTTTACTATTCCAGGTAACTGCTCGACACCTTGGGTCTTCTGACCCAGGCCTTGGTACTGGGGAGCACGGCCCATGGGGGAGAACCTGTTCAGCTAAATAAAACAGACACTGTAACTAAACACGTTACAGAGCTGGGCTGTTGCCAAATGAGATGGGAAAGAGTTAAGCATTTCTGTTGCAATTTTGCCTGCATTTCTTTCACAGACCAATGGATTTATCTACCATCAAAAAGAACATTGAGAACGGGCTGATCCGAACCACAGCCGAGTTCCAGCGGGATATTATGCTGATGTTTCAGAATGCAGTGATGTACAACAGCTCTGACCATGATGTGTACCACATGGCTGTGGAGATGCAGAGAGATGTCCTGGAGCAGATCCAGGTAAAGCACTGAGCTGAGGCCAGTGCAGGACAGAGCATCTGCCTTGGTCCATAGCTTTGGCTGTAAGACCACAGTTTCACTCCCAGTGTGTTTGAATACAGTGGGTCCTGTCCTTCCCTGCTTCTCATGGTAGCTCAGGTGTTTGTGTTGAACTAGATTGTGGGTGAGTTAAAAGTAATGCAGCAAATTTTTTTATATGTTAATCCCAGACCAATTTCAAATGTAATTTCCTTCAGGGAAATGCTTAGGCCAGCAAGAACCAGGGTGTGGTTCAGGAACAGAAACAAGTAACAAGAACGGTGAATGACAGAGGCCCAGCGGTTTCGTTGGGTGGCTGTGCTGGTTTATGTTGATACAAAGTGCACATGAAACTGCCCTGTGAATTTGTGCTATTTAAAATACCCTTTGAAGCAGAATGTCCCAGCTGGCAGGGCTGAGTTTGAATTGGGGTTTTGTAGTTCCTCAGGACTTGTGGCTTCTGAGGTAAATTGGGGAACTTATTCTGAGCAGCACACAAGGAACTGAAACTGCCTCTGACCCAGTCATTCCCAGCCTGTGGTCTGTGATAGATAACTGACATGCACTTACTGAGCTCGTTTTGCTTGACAATCTTAACAGAGTGTGGTTTCCTTGCAGCAATTTCTGGCCACACAACTGATGATGCAAACATCAGAGTCAGGGATCAGTGCAAAGAGCCTGCGGGGGCGAGACTCCACTCGCAAGCAGGATGCTTCGGAGAAGGTGAGAATGCTGCACCCTGTGCAAGGGCACTCGGGATCTTGTGAAGAATCCCAAGATACTGCATGAAGTTCCCACGCCAAGGAGGCAAAAGTTCCCACACCAGCATCTTCACATGAACAACTTTTCTTTAAATGTGCCTATTGACTGTATTTCAGTTCTGGAACTGTTCAGCATTCCAGAGGCAGGTCTCATGAGTCTTTTCTGTAATCCAAATACTTCTGTTACCTGTTTTTAAAAACAGGTGATAAAAAGTGTAGGGAAGTGAGCAGTATTGGAAGAGGTGTGAATACTCTCAGGCACATGGTGTGACTCTTGGGGATGGGCCTGCAGGGCAGGGAGTTGGACTCAGTGATCCTTGTGTTTCCCCTCCAACTCCACAGATTCTGTGATTCTATGGCATGGCAGAAAGGTGAAGGGAATTGCCATATCCTTCACTTTCTAGTCAGGTTTTTAGAGCTAGAGAATCAGACACCTCTGGTTTGCTGTGTAAAATACACCAGAGAACCTTTGAATTCCACACTGATCTAAGCAATGAAGATTTGTGGGTTTTTCTTCTATAAAGACACATGCAAACTTGATGAAGTGATCTTAGACACTCTCTGGTGCACACAACACTGTGACAGCAGGGGCTGCCTGCTTAGTTCTAGTGACAGCTGCACCGAGCAGGAATTGTTTGGTAGACCAGGACAACTTGCTGTGGCTGTGGAGGGAATATCCCTTTCCTGGCATTCTGGCTCTCGCAGTATCCCTCTTTTTGTCTGTTTTTATGTTCCTGCTGCATAAGACTGACGCCCTGCAGGAAGGGGAGTGGGGCACATGTTCCTCTATGCTCGTGTGTGGGCTCAGTGCTTCTGTGTGGTGTGTGCATTTCCGTAGCTGATGCCTGATAAGTCCTTCTGTTTGGCCTTTTAACAGGACAGTGTCCCAATGGGCTCTCCTGCCTTCCTTCTCTCTCTCTTTGTAAGTATTGAAAGGCTCCAGCAGGTTCTGCAGTACTGCTGCCAGGTGCTCTGCTCCTTGTCTGGGTGATCGCTGCACTGTCACAGCATCCTTAGCACTGCAGCAGGATGTGTTTGACTTGGGGGCTGCACCACTGTGATCTGAGAAGAGACATCTCAGTCCCTTACTCTCAAAATGGGTGAGCGGGTGGGGCTTCAGTCTTTTCTTCTGGTTCCAAGTGTTTTTTGTCATCTGCTTTTGCTTTTTTCCATGACTTCTCTCCTGCTTTCTTTCCATGTAAGTGGGAAGACAAACCAAGTGGTGCAGTCCTGTAGTTCCTACATCTCTCATGTTTACACAGCTGCCCCTTCTACACGTCCGAGGCAGTACAAAAGGTCTTGGGAGAGTGAGGAGTCAGCTGTGTGTCCTTATCCCTTCCTGGTTCAGAAAGCAAATAAGACTCTGCAGAATTATCTTGCTCTGTGCCCGTGGTGATCTGGAAGTGTTTGGAAAAATATTCCCTCTGGGAAACCCCAAGTCTCTTGAGTTACTGTGAGGAGAGAGAGGAGGAAGATGGAGAGCTGTCATTATCTCTCACGTGTATCTAAAGACAGAGGAGTACTCCAGGAAAGGCAACAGATCAGCCAGAGAGAGGATCACAGGAAGCTCTCAGCTCACCTGCTCGTGGAAAGGAGCTGTGTGGAGGAACTAGGGAGCTAGTGCCAGGGCCACTCAGCTGGAGGAGCACTTCCCATAGGGATCAGCAGCTGATAAGGTAGGTTAGTCAGCAGTTTTTCTCTTCCCACCTTAAGCTAGAATTTGCTGCTTAGGAGAAAGCCTGCACTGTCCAGGCTCCAAAAGCATCTGTCTGGGCCAGAGGTGTTGCCTCTCTCTGCCCTGGCTCCAGCAGTGCAGAGATGCTGCCAAGCCCAGCACCCTGCTGTGTCCAGATCCAACTTAAGTTAGGTCTGCAGGCAGGCTTTGGCAGGGACAGCTTCCCTTTCTCCTGCTGGGAAGGCGTGAAAAGTTGTTGCCAGATACAGAATTCCCTCTGTCCCTCCCTCCCTCCCTCCCTCCCTCCCTCCCGCGGTGCTGGAGGGACGTTCCTGTGGGGTTGTGTAACTCTGTTTGTTTGCCTTGTGAGCAGGACGGAGGCACCAGAGGGCGGCGCTGCGCCATCGAGGCAGACATGAAGATGAAGAAATGATGCTGCAGACACAAAATCCCAGCAGAATCCCAGGCATCCGGAGCTGGAGTGCAAGCAGGCAACTCTTAACAGCTGTTGGAGGAGGAAGAAAAGCTGCAGGTCCATTTCTGGGACCTGGTTCACCACCTTCGCTTGCCCTTCTGGAAAGCCGTGTCGTGTCAGAATGTGTAACCCAAAGAAGCTTCCCTAGAGGGGAAGACCAGCCCCCCTGCCTGTTTTAGGGCAGTCATCTTGGGCTTCACACATCAGTGTTCTGGTGTTAGCTAGCAACTGGTGGCTCGTACGTACTGTAATGTGAAGTGTACAGATTTTTACTAGTGATGTGTAAATGTGATGTATATTAAAATCTGGGAACAAACCCGTGTGCAGTGTACTGAGCACCGCAGCTCTGCAGGGAGGAACCCTGTGATACAAGCCTGGATCCCCACCTGGAATATCTGCAAATATAATTCTTTTCCAGTTATCCCTGTAGCACACATGCATGGCAGAGCTCTGATGTTAGAGACAATCCATAAATCACGGGAATGCTGCACAGTGCTTGGATGGAGAGGAAGATTCCCTGCTTGAGTCTGTGAGGATGCGGCACCACTGTGGTGACACTGGAGATCAAACCTTGAGAAGTTAAATACTGCAGTCTTCTTGGAGCTTTCCTTAGGTGAAAATGCATTGAAAAGGACTTGACATTCTTTCCCCAGAGATATGGGGAGGCTGCGCTAGTCAGAGTTAAAATCTGTGATCCCAGCACCCGTAGGCAGGATTGCCAGTACCTGGTTTCACATCTGAGCTTGTGCACTGTTTCTACTGGGAATTACAGTCCTTTTCCTCAGCAACATGAAGGTTTTAAGTTCTCTGTGAGAATTTCCAAGTCACTTTTTTTGCTCATATGACCTGAGATGAAACTTGAATGTTTTCTGCCCACACAGCCTTTCATGGGGGAAAAGAAAACAACAGAATGACACCATCCTTGACTGCTGCAGCAGCTGGGAGTGCTCTGCACTCCGTGCAGCATATCCAGGGTGCAGCTTTCTGGTAGACAGGTTTCAGGAAACTGAGTCACTGGGATTAAGACCAGAGGCATTGTTCCCTTATCCAGTAAGAGCTCTCAATTTTCACAAGTTCAGTGTTGAAGTTGGCCGTGCCTGCTGTGTCAAGTCCTGTGTATTGCTGAGGTGAATTTTCACCAAGAGTCACCTTACTGATGTGGAAATGCTGAAACTCCCTTGGACTGGTGATTGGTTAATTGTCTTTCACTGCTAAACCCAGGAGCAAATTTCTGGTTTGAATTTCTATTGTTCTCAGTTCATAGCACAAAAAGTTACAGGGGTCTTTGTCTTTCATGCATTTTATGGAGTGATTTCAGTTAGGGACAAACATTTTAGCATTGCCTGTTGTGACAGGACAAGGTAATGGTTCTAAACTAGAAGAGAGCCTATTTAGACTGGATGAAGATTTTTTTTTTTTTTTACAATGAGGATGGTGAGGCCCTGGCACAGGTTACCCAGAGAAGCTGTGGATGCCCCATCCCTGAAAGTGTTGAAGGCCAAGTTGGACAAGGCTCTGAGCAACTCGGAATAGTGGAAGGTGTCCCTGCCCATGGGCGGGGGGCTGGACCCAGGCAGCCTTTAAAGGTCCCTCCCAGCCCAACCTGTTCCATGATTGTAAGTTGGAAAAAATCTCTGTGCATTCCTTTACTTCATTCAGCGGCTCAGAGCAGGGCCAGCTTCAAATATTTACCTTACACCCAGTCAGAATCTCCTGTGCTGCAACTTGTCATCCCTGTCTCCTTTCACTGTTGGGCTCTGAGAAGAGTCTGGCTCCATCTCTGTGACACCTCTGCCCTGCCACTGTCTCTGCTGGAAAACTGAAGGTGCAGCACAGGAGAAGACCTTTATCAGACGCTCTGGTAACTTGCTTTCATCATAGCAAGCATTGCTGTTCCTTCCTACCCTTGGTTTCTTCTCCTAACCAGGTGTCTTTCTCTCAGCCTTTTCTCTTGTCCCATGACATTTTAATAGTCTTTAATGATACTTAAGAGCTTTAAAATTCCAGGATAGGATTTTCTCTATGGAGCCTCATTCCCTCTTTCCCAATTTATCATCTCACGCTCTGACTACTTATTAATTCTCTTCTTCCTAATACTTTGTTCTAATCTGTCTAGTTCAGAGCTGATGTTTTATTGTGCTGCATCTCCCAGCACCCACCCTTTTACAGACAGATACAACTGTCACCCCTTTCTGGTTTTCTTCTTAAATGACAAGTTACACAGCATAGGCTCAGTCACGTTATATTTAAGCTTCTTTAGGGCTCACAGATGAATCCCAGTGGGTTCTAAGGTTTATTCACTCCCTCAAATTGTTCTAAAATCTCCCCTGTTGACATTTTAATTAGGTATCGTCTGAGACCCATCCCAAGAGAAGGTCTCATGTGAGTTCCTCTGTGGCAACTGCTGATAATGATGATTAATTTGGTTTTTCCAACTGGCCCTGTTTTCTACTGAGATGTTTGGCACTGATCGTGTGTCATCCCCACTGATCATCTGGCAGCTCTCTGCTTCTGATGTTTTTGATGAGGTTTTTTGTTTTTATTTGCTTTTATGTCTTTAGCAAATTGTTCTCTTTTTCCTTTTTTTTTTTGCCTACTTTATGTGGATTCTACATTTCATTTATTAGAGTTCAGGCTTTTATCATTTTTCTTGTTTTGACATGTAAGTTCTTTTTAAAGGCTGTCTTTTTGATTTCTAACAGCTTTCTCCCAGAACAGCAAGGGTTGTGCAGTATCTGATCTCTGCAAAGTGAACTAAAACTTTCCAATTTGAGAGAGGTTCCTTGCTAGTGACTTATGTAGCCAGCATAATTAAGAACTGCCAGGCAATTCTTAATTAAAAGTTCAAGTCTGTGTCATTTTGTCCGGAATTGGTGTGGAGCTGAGCTGTCTGTGATTATTTCACTCATCATGTCTTGCATTAACACTGCTGTTCTGCTCTCTGGCATCTTGAGTTTTCCAAGATTGGGTAAAACTGAACATAAGGCTGAAGATCTCTTTAATCTTATGCCCAAGTTCCCAGGACTTCCTGATTTTCAACATTTATCCCTCTGGAGCACAGAAGGATGATCACAAGTGATCAGATTACCCCGGGCTGAGGCTTTTCTGTGCTTCTGCGTGTGGCAGCTCTGCTGAGGCTGCAGGAGAGAGCTCCAGGCACAGGGTTTCTCCTCAGATGGAATCTCAGTTTGCCCAACTCCCTCACCTGGAAGCTGAGAGCAGGTAATGTTATCTCCTACCTCATCAAATTTCATCTGCTGCCACTGAAGTGAACTTTGAAAGAGGTTTCAGAGGGACAGGCTTCCAGATCCCAACTCTGCTTGCAAGTTCAAGCAAAGCAGTTTTCTCATCTCAGACCCAGTGGATTCTGTATTTCTCCCAGTTATGATAACACCATAAGCTGAATTTGGAGCTGTGCTCGGAGTACTGAGAATGGAAAAGCCAATCTGTGAGAAACATACTTGTTCAAAACTCTGAAAAAATTAGGTTGTACATAATTAACTGAAGACTCTAAAGACAGTGTTAATTAATGCACAGAATTCTCCATAGGTGCAGCATCCAGGCAGCTCCATTCAGTGGCAAGATGCAGATTTTGTGACACCCATTACTGTTGTACTGTGACTCTGCAATCAATTCCCCAAGCTTAGAGGACTCAGAGTGCACTCATGCAGTAGAAGACATTTAGGCATGGACTAATGAACAGAGATTAAATTAGTGGTTTCTTCCTTCTTAAGAGAGTTGGCATTCTCTTAATTTTCTGCAGTGGATAAAACTGTGCCTGTCGGTGTGTGACTGTGGTTATAATTCTTCTGGCTCAGGTACATGAGATATCACCATCCAGATAAATCACACCTGTTGCTTTCAAAACTGTGTCTGTAAGGTCCTGAAAGTAAGTTATCTCCAGTATAAAAAGTTCTCAGGGGGCAGCAAGTGGAATTTCAGTGAGTTGTCCTTGGAGTCACCAGTTGTTCCCAGCACTCAGCAGCTGAGGAGCCCCACGAGGGCCCGGTCTGAGCTTGCTGGATGCCTTCAGCACCTGAAATATGGAGCATCAGCAAAGCCATGTGCTTCCAGACAGCTCAGCATGCCCTGAGCAGAGTGATCCACTGCCCAGCGCAGGGAGAGAGCACAGCAAAAGCACCAGAAAACCTGAAATTCAGCTGCTCTGAAGCAGCAGTTTGTGTTGCAGAGCTGCAGCCCTGCCATGTGCGGTGTGATGAGTTCAGGGGGAGGCTGCTCACCTCAGAGTCCTTCCCATGCTGTGGCCCTCCAAGCGTGTCAAGAAATGAGCTGAGCTTGGCAGTTCAGGATCAGGGTACAAAGAAATGGCTGTATTTTCATTGTTTGCAGATGGGCCATGTCTGGAAGTCTGAGTTGGAATCTCCCATCAAGTCAGGGAACAGTGATTTCCAGTCTCTTCCCGACTCGGATTCAAGCTTGGATCTGGATGTGACGAGCTGGAGAAATACTGCAGAGGAGGCCATGGGGAAGCTAGAGGGGAGCAGCCAAGAGGCAGACCATGAGATGGAGCTGAGTAAGCCTCTCTGGAAAGATGATAGTGAAGATTACCACGAGGCAGAGAAGCCATGTGAAAGTGACAGTCTTTTCCAGTTCCTCTTGGAGGTAGGGCTGTTTGGATTACAGGAAGATGGGCAGCACAGTTCAGGCCCTCCTGAAACATTGGGGTTTTCAGGGCCTGCACCATCCATACCAACAGAAACAGTCTGGGGGCACAGCAGAAGCTCTGGGTTCACTTTCTCCCCAGCCCATGTCCAGCCTTTCCTCCCATTTGGAGCTCCCACTGCACGCAGGCAGCTGTTTTGCCAAAACACAGTTCACCCTTAAGCACAGAAATGTCAGAGAGCTGACACTGTAATAATAACACAGGGCTTCATCAGATTCTGCAAGGATTCCTAAAAATGGAAAGGCGTTCGTGAGCGATTGCAAAAATAGCATCTCTGCTGTTTGTTTCTTCTCCCTTTTGCCTTCACAATTTGAAGTAATAAATCACTGTCTTGCAGGTAACCCAGATGTTGGAATCTTTCTGCATTGGCAGCACAGAGTCATCGCAGACTCCGTGGGATTATTGTGGCTCGGGGAAGCAGAGTGACGGGGAAGAAGTGATGTGCCAGGAAAAGACCACAGGAACAGCAATCTCAGGAGCAGAGGAAAGTCAACTGCACATCCTGGCAAAAGATGAGGAAGAACACTTCCTGGGAAGAGAGGTAGGAGAGTGATGGTCCTAAAAGAGCCTCTGGCCCTGGATAAGAGATGAGAGAGTGAAGGAAACGAGTTCTAGAAGAGATGGGGAGCCCCAGGTTCTGAGAGAGGAGACAAATCACACAGGAGGAGAACACAGAAAAAATGTATGAGGGAAGGGTGTTTTTTATGTATGGCTGTGTATCTTTATAAACAGGAAGCTTGTTACAGATGAAACCCTCAGATGTGAGTTGGAGGAATTGCTCCTTGGCAGTGTAAAGGTGACTCATGAGAGCTGGCAGGCTGCTCTCAGGTTTAAGGCAAGGTTGGAATACTTGCCTGGTTCTAATTGCTGTGTTTTGCAGTACAGCTTGGCTGGTTCCAGGCCCACGAGGCTGTGCCAGCAATAACCATCTGCCCCTGGGGACTGTCATGTCTTAGAAGCAGGCACTGTCTAGCCTGGGTTTGCATCAGTCTTGTGTTTGGGGGCTGTGGGCTCCCACCAGCCTGCTGGGTATTCCTGGGAGAGCAACACAGCAGTGGAGGAACAGGGCCATTTTCCCACACTTGTTCTCTTGCAAACTCAGGACACTGGAGACAAATAAGCTCCAGGATTTCACCTGTTCAGCCAGGACAGTGTATTCCCAGCAGTTACTCTGCTCTTAACTGCTGTTACTCCCAGCAACTCCCTCGCTGTTCTCCCAGTGGTCACAGCCAAACACACAGTGCACAGTTTCTTTCTGAGAAGTCTGCTCGTGCTTCAGATCTGTTGAGGATTCTGAGGTGTTCCTGCATGAAATCCCACTGAGCATTTTACTGGCAAACCACTACAACAGCAGCACCACTCTCCTTCCTGGCTGAGTCTATTCCCTGTCATTTTAATGTGGGAGTTTGTGAAGAAACAACCTTGTTGAACTCTAGGGGTTCCTGTTATCTGAATCTAGAGCTTTAACAAGCCTGAGGCAGTCTTACCTCAGCTCCTGATTGCCCTCTCTACATCCATGACTCTTCCCAGAGAGCAGACTCAACACTGGGCACCACTCAGCTCCCCAGGGTTTGTGTCAGCCAGGGGTGGATGTCATCCAAGAGATCAAACACAGCTCCTGCTGGGAAGGTCTGAGCGAGGTCAAGCAGCATCCTCTGAGTAACAGAGCAGGCAAGCTCCCAGCTGAGCCTGGATGCAGGAAAGGGATATGCAGCAGGCTGCCTTCTAGATAAAGAATTCAGGTAATGTGCTGCCATTTTAGATGTACCCTCTGTGCTCTTCAGGGCAAGACTCAAGAGACACCTGGAGAACTCCCTTTAGATGAGCTGCATCCACCTGAGATGAGTGCTCAGGCCCTGGATCAAGATGACAGTGACAGCACCTCTGCAGCCTCAGTGCTGGACTTCACAGACTCTCCCAACATGCACCTGTAAGTAGCTGGTTCTGCACTCTTGCAACGGCAGCAGAACAGAGCCATTCCCCTTGTCACACGTGAGAACAAGTGCATGGCACAGGTCACATCCAGGAAGGTGAGATAGCCAAGCAGAGCAGGAGGGAAGGAGGTAACTTGTGCTGTCTCTGGATTTGCTGGCATTATAGGGCACTGATCCTAAGACGGAGTGAGAAGAGTAGAGATTAAGAGATTAAATGGAAAATAAATGTTTTATGTTTTCTCAAGTCAAATAAGCCTGGTGTGAGCTGCACATCAGGCTCTGTCAGGCAATGCACAGCCCAGCATTACCAACCCCTTTGAGCACGTGCAGGTGTGTCAGTCACATGCAGGCTCTGCCACGTGTGATAACCTGCACTGCCTTTCAAAGGAAAAATGTGGGATTTTGGGAAGAGAAACTTCATAAAAACCACCTCAGTAAAGTTCTGAACTGCAGAACAGCTTGAGGTTTTCTATCCAATTTGGTCCTGCTCCTTATCTCAGCTTTGCTTTTACCTCTCGTCCTGCATCTTCCTGCACTCTGGATGTTCAGTTGTGCATTCTGATGCAGAACCCTCCCACCATCACACTCAGAGGCTTTTTGTAGCTTCATGCACCTGGATGTGGTGGGAGCCAGCAGAATTGTCACCTCCTACTTTGTCTCGAGTGTGATGATCTGGCAGTATCTTCATTCCACAGGCTGCAGCCAAGCTGGAATAAGCCCCTTCAGCACCTGATCCTCAAAAAAAAGCTCCTGTCCATCTGGAGGATGATAGCCAGTCACAGGTATGTGGGAGCAGAGGGCTGCATCAGCATGTCCCAAACACATTGCCCTGAGTCCCAGCTCTTGTGTCACCAGTCCCAGTCCTCCCCTCCCAGGGGCTGGCCTGTCTCTCCAGGACTTTGGGAACAGCTGCCTGCTGCAGAGCTGGAGAGAACACTGCATATTGATTTCCTCTGCTTAATGTGGCAGAGCCCAAATGCTGCTTCCTACACAGCTGGCACAACAGTGGCTGAGCATCAGGGCCAGCAGGGAGAGGCAAGCCCTGCTCCATGTTTTTGGAGCAGGGGCAGGCAGAGAACATTCCTTGTCCTTGTCCCTGTAGGTTCAGCAGCCCGTTCCTGAAGCCAGTGTCAGAGAAACAAGCCCCTGGATACAGGGATGTGGTAAAGAGGTGAGTTTGTGGAGGAAGTGCTCACTGGGTGATCTCTCTCAGGTTGTTTTCTGTCTTCTCTGGTTTCCAAAGGGCCAGTGGGATGGTTTCCTCCCTCCTTTCCCAGAGTTTGGCTGTCACCAGCATCTCCCACTGATTCCTTTCAGTAAAACTCCCTTCTGGGTAATTAGAACCTGGAAGCTTGCACTGACTCTGAGCTGGTGGGAATTGTGCCTGCCCCGTGCAGGCATTACATGGCTGGCTCATTCCAGGCACAGTGCCTGGGCAGGGGATCCAGGCCCTGCAGCTCAGCAGTCCCTTCTCCCCATGCCTGGAATGTGCCTCGGGAGATGCCCCCTCCTCACCCGCTGCGAGCGCCCCAGATGTTTCACTCTCAGCACAGAAGTGGGTCATAAGAATATTTCCCAGAGAGATTAATGGCATTTTTTCAGAGCTGAATCATGTTCTATTCTGGTCACAGTTGTCCTCTCTGCAGCCATTCATTTTCCCATTCTGTCAGAATAAGGGAAGTAATATTTATTGCCTATCATGTTCCCCTTACCAGCAGTGCTATTTTTGCTGGTGCCACCATTCGATCTTTAGGGGATTTAATAGATACCTATTTTAGTAACTTTTCTTTCTCCACTAAGACCTGGACTGACTTCCTGAAGACTAATTACTGCTTGCCTTCTCTGGAGCTCGGCATCCCATTTTTTCCAGAGGTGACTGCTAATGACCTGCCAAGTTGATTGGATAGCAAGTGTCGCATTGGCTGAACTCACTTTTGTCTGGCTTGGAAGAAAAGCCTTTCTCACTCCCCCCTGTGTGTCTTGAGCAATAAAATTGATTGAAAATAGCTGTGCTTTCATGGCCACCCTGAAATGAGAGCAGGCACATTCATGCAGATCCCAAAGGATGCCAGGCCCTGGGTTGCAATTTCATTCTTCTCCTCTCTGTCTTTTGTAGACCCATGGATTTAAGCAGCATAAAGAGGAGGCTGACAAAGGGACACATTCAGTCCGTGATGCAGTTCCAGTGTGACGTGATGCTCATGTTCCAGAACGCCGTGATGTACAACAGCTCCGACCACCACGTGTTCCACATGGCTGTGGAGATGCAGCGAGAGGTCTTGGAGCAGCTGCAGGTCTTGGCTGAAGCCCTCCTGTTGTCCAGGGACAGGCTGGAGTGAGGCAGAAGGTAACCAGCCCTGCCTCGGGCCTCTCTCAGCTGGAGCAGCGTTGTCTCCATGGGTCAGGGCATCTCCTGGGCTCAGGGGATGTGCTGCCGTGGCCTCGGGTAGATCTCATTCTCCCCAGTGCTGGCTGCTGGTTGATGGGTTGATTCAGAGCAGTTTTTGGGAGGGTACCATGTTGGAAGCCTCCATTCTTTTTGGGAAAAGCAGCAATGTAGCCCTGCAGGGAGAAAAGTTCCCTGGGATGAAAAGCAAGAGAGAAAATCCTGTGTGTGGCCAGGTGGATGAAGCAGGCGCAGCCCCTGAGGGTGGCTGGCTGCACACCGGGCACGGCAGCGTTCCCGTGTTGAGGTTGTTGTGAGCTTGTGCTGGGTCGGGTGGGTCCAGCGTTACCGGTACTGACCACACCCAATAAAGGCCCGTGTTGAAGCTTGTCCCGGCCTGCCTGACACTGGGACCGGGACTGGGACTGGAAGGGGTCCAGAAGTGGAACTGGGACTGGGACTGGGACTTGGTCCAGAACTGGAACTGGGACCGGAACTGGGACTAGGATCGTGACTGGAACTGGGACCAGGTCCAGAAGTGGAACTGGGATTGGAACTGGGACTGGGTCCAGAACTGGAACTGGGACTAGGATCGCGACTGGAACTGGGATCAGGTCTAGAAGTGGAACTGGGACTGGAACTGGGACTTGGTCCGGAACTGGGACTTGGTCCAGAACTGGAACTGGGACTAGGATCTCGACTGGAACTGGGAGCAGGTCCAGAAGTGGAACTGGGACTGGAACTGGGATTGTGTTCAGAACTGGGACTGGGATTGCACCTGGAACTGGGACTGGGTCCGGAACTGGAATGGGACTGGGCCCGCGACTGGAACTGGGACTGTGTCCAGAACTGGAATGGGACTGGGACCGCGACTGGAACTGGGACTGGGTCCAGAACTGGAATGGGACTGGGACCGTGACTGGAACTGGGACTGGGTCCAGAACTGGAATGGGACTGGGACCGTGACTGGAACTGGGACTGGGTCCAGAACTGGAATGGGACTGGGACCGCGACTGGAACTGGGACTGGGTCCAGAACTGGGATGGGACTAGGACCGCGACTGGAACTGGGACTGGGTCCGGAACTGGAATGGGACTGGGACCGCGACTGGAACTGGGACTGGGTCCAGAACTGGAATGGGACTGGGACCGCGACTGGAACTGGGACTGGGTCCAGAACTGGGATGGGACTAGGACCGCGACTGGAACTGGGACTGGGTCCGGAACTGGAATGGGACTGGGACCGCGACTGGAACTGGGACTGGGTCCGGAACTGGAATGGGACTGGGACCGCGACTGGAACTGGGACTGGGTCCTGAATTGGGATGGGACTGGGACCGCGACTGGAACTGGGACTGGGTCCAGAACTGGAATGGGACTGGGCCCGCGACTGGAACTGGGACTGGGTCCAGAACTGGAATGGGACTGGGTCCAGAACTGGGATGGGACTGGGACCGCGACTGGAACTGGGACTGGGTCCAGAACTGGGACCGGGGCCGGGAAACGCGTGCCGGAGCGCGTGGCCGGGGTGGTACAAACACCGCTCGCCATTGGCCGTCCCGGCTGTCTGTCACTGCCAGCGCGGTTGCCGATTGGCTGTGGGAGAGCTCGCGGGCGTGCGTCCCGCCCGCGGCGCGGCGCGTGCCCCGGAAGCGGAAGCGGCCTGGGGCGGCCATGGCGCGGGAGAAGCCGGAGGCGGCGGCCGAGGCGGAGGCGACGCCGGAGCTCTCGTACCGGGAGCAGCTCGACTTCCTGAACCCCATCGCGCAGCCGCTCGCGTCCCGCAAGCTCACCCGAAAGCTGCTCAAGTGCATCAGGAAAGGTCTGGCGGCGCCGGCGGGGAGGGGCCGGCTCGTGGCGGGGGCGCGGTGCGGTCCCTCACGCCGTGGTTCTCACTCAGCCCCTCACGCCGTGGTTCTCTTGCAGCGACCAAGCACAAGCAGCTCCGCCGCGGTGTGAAGGAGGTGCAGAAGTTCATCAACAAGGGCGAGAGGGGGTAAGTGCTGCCCTGGCCCCGGCCCTGCGCGGCCCCGCCGGCCCGGGCGCTGACAAGGCTGTCCCTGCAGGATCACGGTGCTGGCCGGGGACACGATGCCCATCGATGTCTACTGCCACATCCCCATCATGTGCGAGGATAGGAGCCTCCCGTACGCATACGTCCCTTCCAAAACGGTGAGTGCCGGGCCGGGGGAGGAACCGGCCCTGGTGACCGGGAACCCGGTGAGGAGCCCGGGCTGTGACCGGAACCTTCCCGGGAGGTGCAGATCCGGTGCCCGAGTAAAGAGCTCGGTGTTTGTCCCTGAGCAAGGCACGGAAGGGACGGGGGGGGAGGTGTAGGAAGCACTGTGGAATCACAGAGCTGTTTGTCATGATCGCGTTCCTGCAGCAGCTCCGGGACAGAGCCAGCACAACTTTTCCAGGCTTCTCTGGGGTGGGGCCAGCTCTTCTGCAGACAGGGACTTGGGTGGGCAATCGGTGTCTTTGGAGCTTCAGCCCCGGTGCAGGCAGCTCTGCAGACCCACTCTGGGGAAGAATAATGGCACGTGGCCCGTGTGCCAGTCCCTTCTGCCAGCCCAGCTTGTAGGAGACAAGCTGGGAAGAAGGTTCATGAGGTTCCCACCTCGGGAAGGGACCTGGCCCCCATGGCCTCCCTGTGTTCCCGCAGGACCTGGGAGCTGCCGCGGGCTCCAAGCGCCCGACCTGTGTCATCCTGATCAAGCCCCACGAGGAGTACCAGGAGGCGTACGACGAGTGCCTGGAGGAGGTGTCAGCCCTTCCCCTGCCGCTCTGAAGAGCCGGGGCCGGGCTGTGCCCTGCGGGGCCGTGGCAGGTCCCTGTCCCTCTGCCCGGGGGCCACACGGCTGTTTCTGGGGACTCTGCCGAGGGGACTGCTGGGGGGATGCTGAGCACTGTGGGGTGAATAAAGGTGTCTGCGGGTTTGTACAAAGTGGTCCTGGTGCTCGGGGGGAGGGCTGGGGGGTCCGTGGCTGGGTTAAAGCACAGCAGGGGCGGGGGTGAGGCTGCCCCAGGAGCCCACCTGCCCGTCGTGACTCACGGCCATGCCCTGCCCGCTGGACAGGCCCAGGCCAGCCCCACACCATCCCCCTCACCCTCGTGGCCGGGAGCCCCCCGAGCCCGAGGGAAGCAGAGCAGAGGCCAGGAGAGAGAAATGCAGGTTTATTGCAGGAACGGGGGGCAGAGCCGGGCCCGGCCTTCACAGTTCTGTTACACAAACAGAGCAGGGCTCTTTCCAGCACCTCTGGGCACCCCCTCACCGCCCCTGGGAGGGGAGACCCCAGCCTCTTCCCCAGCTCAGGCACATGCCCCAGTCCTCTCTCCTACCCCCGTTCTTCCCAGTGTGGCAGAGCACCAGTTCCCATCCCTCCTTGCACAAGGCATTTCCCCATCTCAGCCCGAAGAAAGCTGCACCAACCACCTCCATTGCAGAGCAGCTCCACACTGGGGACACGAGAAGCACCTCGGCTGGGGCAGCTGCCCCCTCCCAGCAGCACCAGAACTCCTCAGGGTTTCCTCCTCTGCCTGCCCAGAGGCACCACCAGCCCCAGGGCCCTGCTGACAAGGCTGCCACTGCAAACAGTAGCTGCAACCCCTGCAGCAAGGCAGTGGGGTGGGGGACAGGGCTTAAGCTGCTCCTCACAAGACATTAAGTTACTGGTTTGTAGGAACAGGGGCAGCAGAGCAGGAGGGACAGGGAATTTCTCACAGGGTGCTTGGTTTCTGCCCCCGTGGCAGAAGGAATCACAGGGCAAACACTCCTGGAGTCAGAGCACGGGGCACATGCAAGACCCCCACCCTGGCACAGATGACCCCCCCGCCCTCCAGAGACCCCCACCAGAAGGGCCTGAAGTGCTGCGAGAAAGAGAAGCTCCCCTGTGGCAGTCAGTCCTTCAGCCCAGGGCAGCGCCGAGCGGGGCCAGTCCTTGTGCACACCCTGAGATCGTCCCACTGCAGCGGCAAGAGGCTTTCCCCTTTCTCAGTCCCACTGGCATCCCGCCCCTCAGATCTTGGAGGACTCCACCCGCTCGATCCAGGGCGAATCGATCCTGACATCCCTGGGCTCCGCCCGCAGCTGCCGCAGCTCCCGCTCCAGCGCCTGGCTCCGGTGGTACATCTCCATGTAGCTGGCCTGGAGCTCCCGCTGGTACCGCAGCACCTTCTCCTTCTCCTCCTGCCACGTTTTCCTCTCCAGCTCAAAGTTCACAGCCTGCAGCTGGCCCTGGCGCCGCTCCCGCAGCAGCTCTGCCCACAGCCACTCCACCTGCCGCTCCAGGGGCTCCGCCGAGTCGCTCTGGAGGCCCCGGCACTTGGAGTCATCAGTTTCGCAGCCAGGGAAGTCCTGGCACGACGGCATGGGGTCATCACCCAGAGGCAGCGAGGTGCTGGGCTCCTGGGGGCTCTGGAAGGAGTCTGCCAGCTGTGCCAGCTGGGAGTCCCTGGCCTGGACCTCTGCCTTGGCCTCCCGCAGCTGCGTCTTCAGGCTGAAGATCTCCCCCAGCTTCTGAGCCATCTCCTCCTGGGTGTCCCGAAGCTGCTGCTTCAGCAGGGAGATCTCCGCTGCTTTCTGGCACACCTGCAGGGCACGGGCGAGCAGTGAGGAAGGGCTGGGGGAGCAGGACCACAGAGGTGGCAGGACCCCAAGTTGTCCTCATGGAGACCATAAGCACCAGACGTGGCTCATCCCTCCCGTACTGTGACCCAGAGTGACACCAGGGCAGGGAACTGCTGAGAACTGCTGTCCCCATCCTGGCCCCACAGCCAGGAGGGTGGCAATAGGGAGGGAAGGGAGGAAGGAAAGGAAGGAAAGGAAGGAGACTCACCTCCCACTTGGTCTCCTCCAGTTTGGGGCTGCCATGCTCGCCCTGGGGCTGCCGGAGCTTGGTCTCCTCACACTGGCACTGCTGCAGGCTCAGCTCCTCCTGCAGCCGCTTCTTCTCCTGCTGCGCCTTGTAGAGCTGCAGCTGCAGCGCCCGCTGCCCGCGCTGCGCCTGCTGCATCACCTGCTGCAGCCGGGCCATGTACATCTGCTTCAGGTCCTCCAACTCGTCCAGCCACAGCCGCTGCTTGTCCTCAAACGCCTGCCAAGCACAGGTGGACAATGGTGAGAGGCTGCAGCCCCAGGGACCCCAAGAGATCCTGTGATATTTGATCCTCCCATACTTGGGCATTCCAAGCCCATCACCCACCACAGCAGCTCCTTCACTGCTCCTTCCACCCCCACATCCCTGCCCGGGGCACCCAGCGCTGCCCCAGCCCCACGGCTCACCTGTGTGAAGGGGTCTTCAGTCTCGCTGAGGCTCCTCTTGAGCTGCCGCAGCTCCCCTCCCGTCTCCTGCAGCCGGTCCTCCAGCTGCTTCACCGCGTCCTCCAGGGAGTAGGAGAACTCGTACGGCGGTGGGGGCTCACTGGGGCTCTGCAGCCTGCTCAGGGTGGCCATGCTTTTGCAGGACAGGGGCATCTTCTCAGGGGCCAGGGTATCCCTGGGGCTCCGGGAAACCCTGTCCAAGGAGCCCCCGATGTGGTTGATGTGGCCCATGGAGGCGCTGAACTGGCTCTGGGCAGGCTTGAGGCGGGAGCCGTAGGATGGGAAGCTCTGGATGGAGTTGTGGCTGGAGTCAGAGGCCTCATCCAGGCTGATGGCGTGGAGCAGGTGGGTGCGGAGCGGGCCGTGCTGCGGGGCCGCCGTGCTGCTCTGCGACAGCAGCGTGTGCAGGCTCCCATTGCTCTTGGACAACTTCTGTCCCTTGGACGAGGACAGGCCCTGCATGGAGACCAGCCCCTTCCCAGCCACTGCCTTGAAGGCCGAGGGCCTGATACGGCACTGAAAAACAAGAGCAAGGTCAAGCATGAGCCTCTACAGCCAGAGAGAACCCCCCCACTCCCAGCTTCATATCCCTGAAAATCCTCAAATCCCCACACCCCATCCAGGGGGGTGCAAATCATCCTGCTCCATCCCCATCCTCTCGCAGACCAGGCTGTATTTCAGACCCCCACAGCCTCACCTTGTCGAAGCGGCCCCGCTCCGGCAGGGAGCTCTTGGAGAAGTCAGCCCCACGGTGATGCTCGCGGGAGCAGCGCTCGGGGGACCGGTTCTCGCGGTCACTCTCGTAGTCCCGTTTGTAGCAGGCGCCCGGTGTCTGGTGCTTCCGCTCCGCACGCGTCTCCTTCTTGGCCCCGTGCAGGTACCCAAAGAGCTCCCGCTGGTTCGGCCCCTTCCGCAGCAACCCGTCGGGCTGCCGGAGCCCCCGCGAGCCGCCCAGCGGGGCCCGCAGCTCCAGGGGGGACAGATCCTGCTTCTCCACCAGGCTGCCCACGCTGCCCATGCTGCCAACGACGCCGACGGGCTCCGAGGAGAGGTAGGTGCCGAGGACACGGGTGTCGGGCTCACAGGTCACAGGACCCTGTGCTGCTGCCATGGAGAATTAGAGAAAAGCCCAGAACCAGCACTGCCGGGGAAGAGACAGAGTCAGCGATGCCGGGAAGCCGGCACACACCCCCGGCACCCCCTGGCCCAGCCAGCCCCCAGGGCCCACACGGGCTCGTGGCACTGGGGTGGATCTGCCTTGTCCCGTGCAGCTTCCCGGGGCACAGGGCACAGCACGCACGGGGCGGGGGCTCCCCGCCGCTGCCCCCACCATGGTGCAGCGCCTCCTCCCACACCCAGCCCCACCTCCCGCCCGCGGCCGGGGCCGCCACCAGAACAGGCACCTGCCGCCCAGCCAGGCGGGCGAGTTCGGGAGCCGGCAGCACCTGCCCAGGCCTGGCGCCAGCCCCGGCCCGGCGGCACCCAACCTCCCCGCCGGAACCTCGGGCTCCGGACACCTCTGGAGACCTCCCCAAAATGCCCCTGGGGATGCCCATCAGCTTGGCCTCGCCGGGGTGCGCACGGGACGGGCTCCTCTGCGGCACCACGGGGACACTTCCCGCACAGCATGGGCGGCACGGGCTCCTGCAGCTCGCAGGGCGAGCTCCACACGGCCCCTGCCATCCACACGCATTCCCTCCCCAGCACCAGGCAGGGACCAGGCGGCCACAGCCCAGCTGCTGCGTGCGTGCCGGGGACCCCGTGGCCGGACATGGCGTGAGGGCGGTGGGAAGGGGCAGGATGCGGACGGGACAATGCAGCTTCCTGCGCAGGTGGCCGGGGGAGGAAGGATGAGAGGATGCCTTCGGCCTCGCCTCTGGCTCCCCAGCGCTAGGGAGGGGACGATGGCCTCACACCAGTACAGGGGACATAGAGAGTGTGGCAGGGGCGAGGCAGAGCCCCCAGCACCGCTCCCAGCCTCGCCGAGGGCTCCGGGGCCGGGTTACACCCAGGAAGCTGCCCTGGTTCTCAGCACCACGCGCCGGGTAAACAAACACCCCGCTTTTAATTGCTGCCACGCACAAACCTGTCTGACAGCTCCCGGCCTGCGCTGTCACCTCCCTCTGTGAGCCCAACACCTGCTCCGGGCACCGGCACCCCACGAAGGGCACCAGGGATGGACCCTCTGGAAGGATCGGGGCTGCCTGCGGTGCCACCGGGCGCGCACGGGGATAGGGAGGGGACGTGGATGTTCCCATGGTTGGGGGGTGGGGGGGGAACGTGGATGCACATCCAGCCCCCGGCACTGGGGAGCAGCTCGGCCGAGCCCCGCAGCGGCTCCTCCCGGCACAGGCGGCCGAGGAAGTAGGTCAGGTTGTGGGAGGTTTGGGAAACGCCGGGGGAGCCCGAAGGTGTCCTGCCTGCGGCAGGGAGGGGATCACCCTCCAGGCGGCAAAACACCGGTCCGGCCAGCCTGGCTCCTTCGCGATCTGCTCCCAATCCCAGCCGTGCCCAGGCAGGATACGGCCACGAACCTTTTCCTTTTCCCATTCCCATTCCACCCGGGAGGGAACGGCAGGGTTGGAGGGAGGCGGGCGCGGGTCCCCGCGCAGCCCCTCCGCGCCTCCCCGCAGCCCCGCCGGAATTTCCGGCACGGAGAAGGCGGAGGGGGCAGTCGGTGCCCGGGGCCGAGCCCGGGACAAAGCCCCGCTGGCCGCAGCGCACGGGGGAGGGGGATGGGGCGCGGCGGGGGCCGCCCGGCCCCGCACTCACCATGCCGGCGGCGCTGCGGTCCCGCACGGCTCCGCTCCGCGCTCCTTCCCTCGCCGCGTTTGAACGCGCCCCTCGGCCGCGGCCGCGCGGGGCGGCGGGCGGAGCCGGCACCGGCAAATCGCGGCGCGGGGGCGGTGGGACGGGAGGGGCGGGAAGCAGCAGCAGCAGGAGGAGGAGGAGGAGGAGGAGGAGGAAGGAGGGGGACGGCCCGGCCGTGCCCACCGGCGGGGCGGGGCGGGGCAGGGCGCGCTGGCTGCGTGCGGCGCCGCCACTTGCGCGGAACCCCCCCAATGGCGGGGAGAGCCCCGCAAATCCCCCCAGCTACAGCTCCGGGACCGGCAGCACCGGCGCCGCTCGGATCCCGGCAACCGCCTGACAGGCGGGCTGGTATTCCCGGGTATCGCCCACCAAGGGCGGAGAGAAATACTTGGCTTCGTACCTGCGGCGTGGAGAGGGGTCTCGACTCCATGGGACACTCTCTGTGCCGATCTCTAGCAGGACAACCCCGTGTCCCCCGCTTACAGCACCCGCGGGTGGGCAGGAGCCTCACAAAGCCCGGGGGACACGGCGTACCCCCGTGGGGCTCTCGCCTGGCCTGGCGCCAGTGAGACGGGACACGCTTCATCCCTCTGAATCACATCCTGGCCTGGAGCCGGTTTTGGCAGCCGCAGGGAGCGAGGATCCCGGCACGGGCTGGACCTGGTCACCGGTGTCCCGGCCTCCTCTGGGAGCAGGACACCTGCCGCAGCCCTGCTCCGTCCCACGGCGCGGTGCCCGTCTGTCCCCGGGCAGGGACCGCCCGTCCCCAGCCCGGCGTGTCGGTGTGCTCGCACCCCGCTCGCTGCCAGCTCCCTCCGCCGCACACCCGAGTCCTCAAGCTGTGCTGCCAGTGCTCTCCCACACACACACACTGTCCCCGGTCCCTGCTCGCCGGGCTCACATGCTGGCAGTGTCCTCGGTGCGCTGCCAAGGCACGCTCCGCTCCCTCGGGCCTCAGCCCCCGTTCCCCGCAGCTCCTGTGCCCAGCGGCACCAGCACGCGTGGCCTCTGGACAAGAGAGCCCTTCCCAACGGTGCCATGTCCCATCCTGCTGGCCTCAGGAATGTGTCTGCCATGCCCTGGCCCTCTGCCTGGAGCTCAGTCGCGAAAGAGCCGCCCCGGCAGCCCGCGGGCACTGGCATCATCCCACGGGGCTGGGAGCGGGCAGGCTGCAGTGATGCCGGGTGGCTGCACGGGGTGCTGGTCACGGCCGCACCCCTCCTTCCCGTCTGCCCCGTTTCCTGCTCCTCCGCGAGCTGCATGCCCCAAGCACGTCTGCCTGGATAGCAACTTCCACAGCCCGGCCCTGCCCGGGTCACTCCAGCAGCCAAGGATGTCACCTTCTCCAGGCAGAGATGTTTCAGCTTCCTCTTTTTCCCCAGTCCCCTCTCTTTGCTCACCTCACCCCCACTGCCCCCCTTTAAGATACTACAGCAATTTCACATGTCCACCAGCAAACAGCTTTGGAACAATCCACTTTATAACAACCTGGCAATAAAAGCCATCGATTGCTGTGCCTGCATGTGGCCTTGCTAACAGTAATTGGGACCCCAGAAGGGGGGTCACAGAGGGGCAGGGCTGGGCCTCCAGGGGCCCTCTCTGCCCCTGAGCATCCTGATGTTCTCCTCAGGCTTGCTGAGAGCATGAGAACGCTGGGAGGCTTTTGGCTCGGCTCTGCAGGGCTCCTGGGACAGCAGGCAGGGTGTGATCCATCTGTGGAAAGGCAATGGGGAAAAACTTCATCCCCTCCAGCTGGGCCATTGCCAATACCGAAGCGTGTGGGGGGAGCAGAGCCGAGCGACCTCCGAGTCACATTCAGGGCTATAAAAGGAAGCCGGGTCTCCAGCAGGGTGCCTCTTCCACAAAAGCAACCGGGGGATGAGGGGGCTGCGAGCAGAGCTGAGAAATAGCTGCCAGGCAGCGGGAGAGGAGCCTGGAGCGCTGAGCAAAGCGCGAGGTGCACATATGCTCTCTGTTTCTGCACAGCTTCGTCTTTATGAAACCTGCCCCAAATTGTGTCATCTATTTTGAACGGCACAGAGGAATACTTTGATCTGCCTCCACCAGCCCTGGCTGCGGTTCAGGCACCAGGAAGGGGCTGCCATACAGATGGCTGATCCCAAACCCGTGCCATGGAGAGGCAGGAGCGAGGCTGCTGGGCCAGTATCTCCCTCTGGCTGCCCACAGCAAGGGCATGACTGGTCCTGGAAACACCTGTGCAGGAGTGCACCTGCTGTCCAAGTTCACCAGCACCTTCATGCCAGATACCAGAGCTGCTTTGGAGCCACCAGGCTGGACAGGCCATCGGGAGCTCTTGGATTGCATCGCCCCGAGGCTGAGCCTGCTGCTTCCATGATGCAAAGCAGATCCCAACCACCCTGCACCAGCACCTCAATCCCTGCCTCAGAGGCAGCCCCCAACACTCTGTCCAAGGGTCCAGACTCCTCTCCCAGCTCCAGAGCAGCACAGAGAGCAGAAGGCACCAGATCCCACCAGACACCCCATCCCAAGCCCTTACAGGGTACGTGGGCCCCACACTTGGCTCCGATGCTTTTTTCCCTCCCTCCTCTCTGGAGCTACTCATCTTTCCGGGATGGCAACAGCTTCTCTCTGGGGATGGAAAGCAACCACTCCAGGAAGTGGCAGGCAGAAGACGAGGACAGAAGGGGCCAGGAAACGCAGAGGGCCTGGTGCCAGTGCTAGTGGTGGGGCTGAACAGAGAGGTACTGGCTGTTCAGCTGGGTCTACCCAGCCTGAGGAGGCAGCAGCACCCAAAACGTGTGCCAAGACCCCGGGGCAGACATCCGATTTTCCAACCCCCCAAGAAAGGCTGAGGCAGCACATGCCACAGGAAGGCAGGCAAGGAAAGGGAAGCACAGCCAGAACTCTCCTCCTCACCCCAGAGAGGCCCTGGCCTACAAGTGCTGACATCCAGCAGTGCTGTGGATGTGGGGCTCGGGCATGGCTCAACCACAACCACTTCCTGCAGTGAAATGCCAACAGCCCAGCCCTGGGGGTACCTGGCAGCTGGAAGAGGCAGCATCTCTCTCAGAGCCCGTTTCAGACTGGCTTGGCCTCCGAGCCAGAGCAGCTCAGAGCTCACCTGTCACACAGAGAGCAGCTGGGGCCAAGCCAGAACAGGTGTGCTGAAGGAAGATGAAGGGAACAGGAAAATGGAGTAGTGCCAGCACAGCCCAGGGCATTCACAACTCACAGGTGCCCTGACAGTTCTTTATTGTCCTCTGAGCTGCATGGCAGCTCAGCCATGTCCAGCACAGGAAAGCCACCTCCTGCACCTGCCCTGGGAGGCAGCACCAGCGCCTGCAGCGACACCAGCAAGTCCCATTCTCAGCCTCTTCTGTTGCTCCCAGCAAAGTCCAGTTTTCAGCCTCTTCTGCTCCTCTGTGTCTCGCCAGCACTGCTCATCCGCTGCAAATCCCTGCCTGCTCCAGGCAGCTGCACGGCAGCCAGGGAGCCTTGGCACCAGCACAGAGCACACGCCTGGCACGCGGGGACGGGCTCAGCCAAACGTGCACCAGGGGGTCTCGTTTGTGTCACAGTCCAGCAAGATATTAAGGACGGTGCAAGGGGCTCCTGCCACGCTCAGATCTGTCCGTGACTCGATTCGGTACCTCACGTTGTTCAGGCCTCCCTCCCGATCCACCTTGAACTGTTCCTGAGGGAGAGAAAGACTGCTCGGCCCAGGCTGGAAGGAGGAAGCACCCAGTGCCCAGGGAGGGAGCCAGAGCTGGCAGAGAAGGACACGAGCAAGGAGGGCTCAGAGCACTTGGTGACCACAGCCCAAATCTCCTGTGGTTCCCCCTGACCACGGGTCTCACCTGCTTCTGCGCAGCGATGCGCTTCTGGTCTCTCTTCCTCCAGGCTGGGTCGTGCAGGTGCTGGAAAGTCTCGTATCCAGTTGTGATTCCAGAGGGACGACGAACCTGGGAGAAGAGCAGGGCTTCCATAAAGCTACTGGAAAACTCCCACACCTGCGGCTGGAGTGCAGGGCTGCCTTCCCCAGACCCCAAACTGGGTAGCCACAGTGGGGGCCAGGTGAAGAAACATAAAAAAAGGCAATTTCAAGCCAGGAGGGTACAGACACCCCTTACCTGGAGACCAGCTCCTTTGATACGTCGATAAAACTCATCATCCTCCCGTCCCCAGCCCCAGAAGCGGTTAGACATGCCATTGCACTGGAACGAGAGCAGCACCGTACCAGCCAAGGTTGAGCACAACTCCACGGCCTCACAGGAGCAGACACCAGCCCAGCCTCCCCTGTCCTGCCCCCCAGCAGCTCAGACCATAGGCTCTGTCCCCAAACCATTCTGACTCCTGTTCCCCACTTCCCAAGTTCACCATGATAATGTCATAGCTCCTGCTCCAAGCTGTCCAGGACATCCCACCCAGGAGCTCACCAACTCATAGTGCTGCTTGGTGAGCAGCAGGATGCCGCCCACGTAGGTCTTGTAGTGGTAGAGCGGGTGCAGCTCGGGGGATGCCACGTGGAAGGGCCCTGCCTCTGGGAAGCTGTAGTCCAGGTGCTCGTTGAGGGGCAGGAGATCCACGTCGTGCATGGCGATGTAGTCGGTGTCGTTGCCGCTCTCCAGGAAGCCCACGTTGATCAGGGATGCCCTGTTAAACCTGCCACAGGACTGGGGGCTCTCAGTGCCACGCACAGCAGCCACTGTCCCCACACATCCCCCTGCCACAATCATCAGTGCCCAATGTCTGAGCGGTCCCCAAACAGGGACACATGCAAACACAGCATTCCATCCTGCAACTGCACCCCCGCACAGTGAGCTGGGGGTGACAGCATTTCCAAACACCCTGTGGCCTGTCTTTGACTTCCAGAGTCCCCATATGTTTGCTGCTGCAGACCCGTGACACTGGGGAGAAAACTGAAATACCCGAGGATAAAGGAGTCTATGCTAAGATTCTATTCTTGCTAAGGAATAAGGAAGCAAGCCACCACTTTGTCCACCTCTAAGCTCTAGAATGAGCAGCTTTGGGGAGAGCATCACACACTGGCCCTGCCATCCCGCTGCCCTGGTCCTCCGCTTCTCTGCAACACCCTCCCGGCACTCACAGAGCTTCGGGAAGCACGCCCTCGGCACAGGGAGACGCTACCTGAAATGATCCACTTGGTTGAGGATGAAGATGCGGTGGCGGATCCTCTTGTTGCTGAGGAAGCGGTGCATGTAGGGCACGAAGGCCAGCAGCTCCTCGAAGCGCTCTCGGAAGGGCACCAGCAGCGCCAGCCGGTGCGGCCCCCACGACGGCTCCTCCTCGGGCGGCTGCGGCGGCGCGGGGGGCGGGCAGGGCTGCCGGGGAACCCCCCGGTGCTGCCCGCCCGGCGCCGGCCCCTCGCCCGAGCAGCTGAGCTGGAGCCAGAGCAGCGAAGCGAAGCCCAGCAGCAGCGCCAGCAGGAACAGCGGGAAGGCGGAGAGGCGGCCGGGGAAGAGCCGCAGGAGCGGCGGGGACCTGCGGGATGGCGCGGGGTCAGCGCACGGTGGGACCCCCGAGTGGATCGCGTGGGATCCACGGTGGGATCCACGGTGGGATCCACGGTGGGACCCCCGCCCCGCACACCGCGAGAGGATCCCCCGAGTGCCCCCAGCCCCCGGCACCACCCCCCGGTGCCGCCGGGCTCACCCTCCGCCGCGCAGCCGGAGCGCGTCCCTGCGGCGGGCCGGGCCCATGGCGCCCGCCCGGCCCCGGCCCCGGCCCCGGCCCCGGGACACGCTGGCTGCGCCCGCCGCTCCCCCTTCTCCCCCGGAAACACGGCCCCGCTCTCTTCCGCCGGAGGGGCGGGACGGGGGCGGGACCGGCCGCCGGGGACATCCCCTCCGTCCCGTCCGGTCCCCCAGGGGCTCCTCCGGACAGCGCGGGGACGGCTCAGCACATCCCCGGCAGGGGCCGGTGAGCGCAGATCCGCGCCCGCGGGGCCTTTGGGATGCTCCCACGATTGTCTCCCTGCACCCCCACCAAGCTGAGACCCCCCCCCAATTCCCATTCCTACAGCACTTCCCATCCTCCCTCCCTCCCTCGCCTCCCCATCACAGAGAGCCAGAGCCACGGCTGGTGTCAGTCCTTTAATGCCCCACTCGCAGTCCCCTCCCCTCAGCCCCTCATGTTCACACCTGCCCCAGGCAGCACAGCAAATCCCAGCAAGGTGGGGGGAACGCTGGAAAAACCGGGGAGCAGCCTCCAGGCTCCCACACCACAGCTCTGGGGAGCCAGTGGGCATCACCCCCCTCAGTCCAACCCACGGGAGGCCAAGGGCCAGGCAGGGGTTACAGCCAAACAGACAGGTAAGAAAATACTTCTGGTATTTCTCAGAAACAGCATTTAGAAACCACAGTTTTTTTACAGCTCCCCATAAAAAATGATGGGTTTGGGCACAGGTGTTCCACTAGTAGAAACGCTTGTTCCGCTCCTGGCGTTTCTGGAAGACCACGGCTCCCACCACGGCGCAGACAATGATGCCCAGCAGCGCACAGAGCAGGAGCAGGAACACCTTCCAGCCCGTCAGCGGCCCGCTCCGGAAATTCCCCGTCGGGTCATCCACGTTGTCTGCGAGGGAAACAACAGCTACAGAGACCAACATAACCTCGGCTCCTCTGGAGCTTTGCCAGGTGTCACGCCGTCAGTGCTTCCAGAGTCCAGCCCCGACATCCCAATCCCCCATGGAAAGTTTCCAAAGCCCACAGGCTCACCTTTGGGGGATTTAAGGAGGCTGACCCTTGGCTCGATCTTGGTCCAGTCAACAGTGTCATCTTCTAGAGGGTGCTCCACCATGAGCTGGAACAGCTTCATCGAGATAATGTCGTGATTGTCTGAGGAACAACCGTGAGCACCAAACACCATCAGAAGCTCTGAGATGTCCACACACTCAGAGCACCCCTCAGACCGTCCTCTGCCAGGCCAGTCTCCTTCCCTCCCAAGCCACCCTCATCCCAACGTATCAAACTGCAATCCAAAGATCTTCCTTAGCTCTCAGGTGCCTCCTTTCCCCAGGCATGAGTCCCTAGAGGGTTTCAAGAGCCCGGTGAACAATTCAGAGAAAGGAAGAAATGGAAACTATCCAGTGCATCCAGTGTTACAATCACAGAATCACAGTTTTTTTTAGGGTTGGAAGGGACCTCTAGAAATCCAACTCCCCTGCCAAGACAGGGTCACCTAATCCAGGTTCCAACCACCACGTGTTCCCCTGGGGAAAGCCCCTCTCACCAGAGAGATCTCCAGTGCCAGCAGAAGCACCAAAGAAGTACCCAGTTGGCAGCTGCACCCCTGCGATGTCGATGCAGTTCTTCCATTCGTTCTTGTCTTCCACGTCAGTCATCACCTGCAAAACCAGGAGAGGGTCACACCAGGAATGTTCAGAACCATGGGACAGGGTCCATCCTCCCTGCTCAAGCAGGGCCATCCCAAATCACATAGATTGTGTCCAGATGATTCATTAATATCTCCAGTGAGGGACACTCCACACCCTCTCCAGACAATCACTTCTGGCATGCCACTATCCTGCCTGGCTGCACCCCATTGGAGCTGGAGGTGCCAGAGAGGCAGTGCCTGAGCCTGGAATACCATCCCCAGCTCCTGGTAGAGCCAGCCCTGCCCCCCTGAAAAGCAGGACCCCGCGGGGGTCTCACCGTGAGCCGGCCCCGGGAGTAGCGCACGGCCAGGAAGGTGTCGTGGTTCTGGTTGCGCAGGTCAGCCGAGCACCCCGCCAGCTCCGTCCCGCGCCCGTCCTTGCTGTGGTCGTAGGTCAGGGAGCCGTTGTTGACCATGGCTGAGATGTAGGGGAACACGCGCTGTGGGGACAGACAGAGGCTGTGGGAGCTCCTGGGGCACGGCCAGAGCCCGCAGAGGGAGCGAGGTGGGAGCACGGCACGGCAGCAGGGCCATGGTCAGGATGTGCACGGCTGCTGCTCCACCTAAAGCTGCTTCTGAACCAAGCCAGAGCTGCCTAAAGCAGAGCCACCCTTTCTGACCTCCCATTTCCAGACCCCTGCGGACGTGACACCTGGTCAAAGAGCAAGAAAACTAGACAAGTTTTCCCAAAATCGGCCTGGGAGACTTTAGGGAGCTGGAGATAAACAACGATAGCCAATTATTAAAAACAACCTGCAGGTGTTGTTTTCCTAATATCTGTTTTCTTGTTACCCTCATAAGATTGTTAATAAACGGGCATCTTGTTAATTAGCCAATCGGGTGAAATGTATTGATTAGATGAGCAGTCAGGTCCCCCTGTATCGGAGCAGTGTGTAAAAGAAGCGGTTTGGAGCAAAGACACGCGCTAACGCCACTCAGCTTTCTGACTGCTCTTTGTCATTTCTTATTGAACAGTGACAAGACCCCCATCCTGTGATTCTGTGAATAAACCCACCCTGTACGCCATGGCCAGGGCAACCAGACTGTCCCACACTTGCAGAGTGGCTGGGTAAAAATCCCAGAATCATCTAGGCTGGAGAAGACCTCTGAGGGCATTCAGCCCAACCTGTGACCAATCCCCACGTTGTCAGCTAGCCCTGCGTGCCACATCCAGTCGTTCCTTGAACACAAGAAGTGTAAGAACAGAGCACAAGACCCAGAACGGACAGAAATCTACAAAAGCAGCAAAACTACACACAAGGTTTTGTGATCAGTGGATTACCTACACCAGGAGAGGACAACTGGAGGCAGGAATTCACCTCCCGTGAGCATCAAGACAACAGGGAGATGGGTCATTTCCAGGTGCTTTATCACTTAAGTATCATGGTTTTGATGGTACAGACCCCAAAGCACAGTTTTGTTTTCTGACTGTGCCACAATGAGATCCACAAACACAGAGCAGGACAGAAGAAAAGGATCCCCAGCCCTCACAGGACTGATCTGTCCCGTGGCCATGGGGAATTCTGGAGCAAAAAGGCAGCCCAGGAGTTTCTTTCAGAGACACACAGGTTGCAAAGAGAAATTAAGGGCAGAAACATCATGGGATGAGTATCCAAAGCACAGAGGTCAGGTAATAACTCCCAGGATGAATATCAGCAGGTGGTGCTGGGTTTACACCAGCTCTGTGCCTGCTCTCCTGTGCAGAAGAGAAGATGCCTTGGAAACATCCGTGCAGCCAAGAGCAGCACAAGAAAAGAGCTAGGAGCTTCTTATCTCCATTAATGCACACAAACTCTTCTCTTTACCAACTCACAGGACAGGAAGAGCGGACCATGCCCAGCTAGGGAGAGACTTTTCCTTGGATCAGGTGAGAAGCACTCGGAGCAGGAAGGGAACAGCACTGCACAAGCTGCCTGGGCCACTCACCTCCGTCGCCTCATCATTGGGATAGGTGTCAAGGAAAATAGCCAGTCCATGGAAGTTGTCCTTGCTGCCAAAGACAGGACCTGGAACAGGGCAGAGGAGCGGAGAGAGGAAGAGACAGAAGGAAGTGAGAATTTGCGCTCAGAGAGTTCTGAGCAGTACAAGCTGTTCACTGCCAAGCAGGTGGCTGAGGGCACCTGTGCCCGGGCAGAACACACGGGACACGTCACCCCAGTCTAGTGAAACCAGAGCGGGGAGCTCAGAGCTGCCCGTGGCCCGCTGCCTTGCGGGACAGGCCCCGTGTGCTGCGGAGCAGCCGCTCCCGGCACCGACCTGGCGTCAGGCGCTCCTGCGTGTACCACAGCGCCAGCCCATCCCCGTGCAGGTTCTTCTTGCCGGCTCCGTGGATCTTGAAGTGGACGTGGAGCTCCCAGTCCTTGAGGAAGCAGGGCTGTGGGAGAAACCCCAGCGGCGTCAGGGCGTGAGGCGGCAGGGCCGCCCCGACCGCCGCCCGTCCTGCCCCGGGCTCTCACCACGCGGTTCCAGATGGAGCCCTCCCGACTGCGCTCGTCGGGCGTCAGGCGCACGTACTGGCTGGTGACCATGGTGCTGCCCGTGAAGTCCCACAGCGGCATCGCGGCGGAGCCCGCGCCTGCAAAGGGGCGAAGAGAGCGCGGATCAGCCCGGGCCGCTCGCGGGGCGCCCTGAGCGTCCCCCCGGCCCCGCGCTCACCCTGGTACGGCTTCATCAGCGAGTGCTCCCGCTTCAGGTGCTCGTTGTTGCCATCCGTGAGCTCGGCGGGCACCGGGCGCGGCCCGGCCAGGGCCAACAGCAGCGCGGCCGCCGCCAGCCCGCCCGCACCCGCCGCCATGCTCCGCTTCCGCCTTCCGGCGCCCCGCCCTCTGCCCCGCCTCACAACCGCGGCAGCCAATTAGAAACCCGATCTCCCTGCGGTCCCGCCCCCAAGTGTGAGCGGCATCACTGTCCGCCTATGGCGGGGGAGAAGGGCGGGGCCAGCGGGGCGCGTAGCTCCCATTGTGCGGCGGGAGGCGGGAGGCGGGGGCCGAGCGGCCTCCCGGCGGCGCGGGGCGTGCCGGGAGATGTAGTCCGCCCGCCTTCCCCGGGCCGCCTCACGTGCGCGGCTCGTGCCGCCCGCGGGACACGTGACCGGCCCCGACGGGTCCCGGGAACGGGAACGGGAACGGGTCCGGGAACAAAGGGCTCGGAACAGCCCCGGGATGGGATGGGAACGTGGACCGGCCTCGGGAACAATGGGCTCGGGAACGGCCCGGGACGGGGACCGGCCTCGGGAACAAAGGGCTCGGAACAGCCCCGGGATGGGAACGGGGACCGGCCTCGGGAACAATGGGCTCGGGAACGGCCCGGGACGGGGACCGGCCTCGGGAACAATGGGCTCGGGAACGGCCCCGGGACGGGAACGGGGACCGGCCTCAGGAACAATGGGCTCGGAACAGCCCCGGGATAGGCTCGGGGAACGGCCTCAGGAACAATGGGCTCGGAACAGCCCCGGGATAGGCTCGGGGAACGGCCTCAGGAACAAGGGGCTCGGAACAGCCCCGGGATAGGCTCGGGGAACGGCCTCAGGAACAAGGGGCTCGGAACAGCCCCGGGATAGGCTCGGGGAACGGCCTCAGGAACAAGGGGCTCGGAACAGCCCCGGGATGGGAACGGGGACCGGCCTCGGGAACAAAGGGCTCGGAACAGCCCCGGGATAGGCTCGGGGAACGGCCTCGGGAACAAAGGGCTCGGGAACGGCCCGGGACGGGAACGGGGACCGGCCTCGGGAACAATGGGCTCGGAACAGCCCCGGGATGGGAACGGGGACCGGCCTCAGGAACAATGGGCTCGGAACAGCCCCGGGATGGGAACGGGGACCGGCCTCGGGAACAATGGGCTCGGAACAGCCCCGGGATAGGCTCGGGGACCGGCCTCAGGAACAATGGGCTCGGGAACGGCCCGGGAGCCGCGGGTCAGCAGCGCCGCAGAGCAGGAAGGACCGGCCGAGGCGCGTGGAGGTCACAGCAGCTTTATTGAGGGTCGAGGGCAGCCCCCGGCCCGCTCCCGCAGGTCTCCCCCCATCCCTCCGCCACGGCAGCCGTGGTGGCCAGGGAGCGGAATCTCCCAGCCCTCCGGATGGGCACCTCCAGCCCGGCGACAGCAGCCCCGGCTGGCTCAGAACGCGTGTGGTACCAACCCAGGGGCACAGGGACCCCTCGGCGGCACAGAGCAGCCCCCGCTGGCACGGGCAGGTCCCTCCGTTGGTGACTGTCCTGTGTTCGTGCTTGTCCCGAGTCCTGTGCGCACATGGGGCTCCTCTGGCCAGCGAGAGGTGCCGAACGGAGGCTTTCCCGAGCCAGCGGCCGCGGCTGGGGCAGCACCAGTCCCGTCCTGCGGGAGCTCAGGGCGACGCAGCACTCGGGTGCCTGGCGGTGTTGGGGTGCCCAGGGTGTGACAGCGGCGTGGATGGACAAGTCCTGGGCAGGTTCTCATGCTGGAGGTGTGCAAGCCCTCAACACAGTGGGACACGTGCTTCCCTCCAACAGCACGGGGGCTGCAGGGGAGGCAGGGGGTGTGAGGAGCCTGTGGAAGCCCAGGAGGCAGGGAGAGGGGAAGCCGATTGATTAGTGGAAGACTGGGTGGGAAAATCATCCGAACGTGGCAGTCTGAGGCTCAGGGCCCAGCCGAGGCTCGGGGGAAGCTGAGGGACCAGGGGGGTTGGCCGTGGCGTAGGGACCTGCAGCTCAGTCCCATCTGGCACTTTGCAGCTCTCACTTCCTCCTGTTCATGATCTGGCTGGAAATCCAGTTCATCCCATCCTGGAGGGAAGAAGGATGTGAGCGCAGGCCCTTGGGCCCTCTCCCAGCTCTGCAGAGCCCAGCGGCCCCCATCTCTACCTGCACCCCTTCCCCAGACAGGGCCGAGCAGGCCTGGATCTGCCACTCCCGGTCCCGGTAGGTGTGGAGGCTCAGCCCTTCTGCGATTTCGGCTGCAGGTGCTGCAGTCACCAGGTCCTGCTTGTTGGCAAACACCAGCAGCGGGACCCCTGTGAGGGACTCGTCCTCCGTGAGCTCTGCCAGCTCCTGCCGAGAGAGAAGCTTCTTCCAGGGCTGCTGCTCCTCCACGGAGCTGCCCAGCATGGGCTGGACACCTCAGCCCTCCAAATGCCTCATCCCTCCTCTCTGGTGCTCATGGCACATAAGGAAGCTTTGAGGTCTTGACATTCCAAGGGAGAGAATCTCGTAAAGGAGTTTCACCTCCTGGAGCTCCATCAGCCCAGGATCCACATGCAGGGCTAGTTGAGGACTGAAATCCTCCCAGCACTGAGAGCCCTGGGCAAAGGGCAGCTGCAGGAGGCTCCTGGTAGTCCCGAGCTGTCTGGCACACCCACACCGCCGTCTGCTGCCGGAACAGCCGGGGCTGGCACTTTGAAGTCTCACCTTCCCCTCTCAGAGCTTCATTCCCAGGGTTTGTAACTGAATTTGCTACTCGTAAACCTTTGTTTGGCCGTGTCACTGACCAGGTGCTGGGGGGTGGGAGGGATGAGCGCTGGGGACTGAGGGGTCACTTTCACCAGGGATTGTCACCCCTGTGCTGGGCACCCTGGAGCATCCCAGCTCAGGGGGAGCTGCTGGGCCATGGAGTGGTGTATCCCTGCCTGCTGAGATCTTGAGCCTTCCCACAGAGCTCTGGGGACAGCGTGGCCCCCCTGCAGCACTGCCCCATCATTCAGAGCAGCTTTGCTTCCCCCTCATCCCCAAAGAGCTGCTGCCACACAGATCCAAGCCCCAGGACCCCACAGCCACCCCTCAGCAGAGCCTTCATACCTGCCCTGTCTCCTCGAAACGCTTCTGGTCGGCGCTGTCAATGACATAAATCTGCCGTGGGGACAAAAGGGACAGTCAGGGGCTCCTTCTTGCCCAGCTGGGGCCCACACAGCGTGCACAGGCCTGGGGGTGCTGCCCCACTCACCAGCAGGTCTGTGCTGCCCAGATACTTCTTCCAGTACGGGCGGATGGAGCGCTGCCCCCCGATATCCCAAACATTCAGCTTCAAACCGTGGGACTGGACGCTCTTGATGTTGAATCCCTGCGCGGGGACACAAACCCCGACGTCACCCAAGGGATGGGTGGGACCTGCGCCCTCCGCCACCACCCGTGGCCCCCAGCAGCTCCTACCTGTGTGGGGGTGATGGTGCTGACCTCCTCGGACGCCAGGCGCTTCAGCAGCGTCGTCTTGCCCGCGTTATCCAGCCCCAGCAGGACGATGCGGAGCTCCTGCTCCGGCGAACCCTTCAGCTTCTGGATGACGGAGAGCAGCCCCTGGGGGCAGGGGGTGCTAGGGGAGCCCTGTGGGGTGCCAGGTGGCTGCAGAGCACCCTTGTTTGGGAGGGGGGAACTGGGCGCGCTGTTGGCTTCGAGTACCTTGTGTTTATGTCCTGAGCGAGCATAAAGGCCCAGCTCCCAAGGTGTTCAGGCTCCCGGTGGCCCCACAGCAGATTTGCACAGCCCCAATTCCCCCCTTATCGGGTGTGCTGTCCCAGCCCTGGGACCACCCCCAGCTCCTGTGGGGACATGCCCCAGGCAGAGCCCTGCTCTGCCAGCCCTCTTGGCACCACCACTGAGAGCAGGTGCTGCACTCCTCCCTGGAGCCGGTGGGATGTCCCTGGACCCCGCTTACCTTCTGCACATCACCCATGGTCTGCGAGTCGCTCTGGCCCGCGGCACCACCTGGGGAGCTGCCAGGGGCTCGTCCCCAGGGCCCGCCGGCGGGTTCGTGACTGGCACGCTCCCCGTCCCCGGGGGAGGAAGAGGATTACGGGCTCCGGAATTAGCTGCTGTTCCTCCATTTACCCACAGCATTAAATAATGCCCTCGGCAAATCCTCCAGCCAGCTGTCGCCCCGCCGTCGCCCACCCCCGGGATAAACCAGGTCCCCCCAGGCTGGGCCACTGGGGCACAGGGCATCCCTCTCCCCATGGGGCAGGGCTCCCAGGCTGGGAGGATGCCGTGCCCAGGCACAGGGCTGGCACAGCCTCCCACACTGGGATACCTCACGCTGAGGCAACACCAGCACCCACAAGCTGTCCCCTTGCAGGGTGGCAGAAGAAATTGCTCATCTTGCTTGAGGCCACGTCAGCGACTGCCACAGCTCCCCACTGCTGCCCAAGGGAACCACCAGGCCCTGGAGCAGGTTGAGGGCTGGTTTGTCAGCAGCTGGAGCTTGGGGATGACACAGGACAGGGGTCCAGAGGGACTCAGATACATTCTCCAGCAGCCCACCCCCAACCCAGGTGGGGTGAGGGGCTCATCTGTTCTCCGTTTGGATTAAGTGCATTAATTAAGCAATGTCTTTGATTCCTGCATGCTGCAGTTCCGTCCTCAGATCAGGTTTCCCATCAGAGAGGTTATCCTTGTGGTGAGGACCGTGAGTCACGCACTCTAGGAGAGACATTTTTATTTATAACTCTCGTGGCAAAGCCAAGCCAAACAACACAGCCACACTCCAACAAAGCAGAGGGGAGCAGCACAATCACCCCTCATCCCACTGCTGCTCCATGCAGTGGCAGGGGGCAGAGGGGCAGCCAGAACCCACTGTTCCCCCCACCCAGAGACCCTGCCAGCCCTGTGGCTGCTTGTGGTGCTCTGCTTTTTTGCCTGCTTATGGTGGGAAAGCTTCATTTTTTTCTGCATAGATCTGCACCCAACTTAATGTGAGGGTTCTGCTTTTGATAGGTTAATCACCCACCTTACATCCCCGTTATTAGCATTTCCCTGAGCGGGTTGCCATGGTGCTCTGCGGTTTATCCTGCGCTGTTAGTTACTGAGATTTCCTAACAAATAACCTAAAATATCCTCCACTGGTTTGTGGTTGCTGATCAACATGGAACCCCGACCTTAGGAGATGGGCAAAACTGCTTAGGCATCAGTTTGGTGACTCCAAGCTGCACGTCCACTGCTCCTCTCTGCCAGGTTCTGCTGGCACGCACAGCACAGGCAGCCCTCCCCAAACGCTGGCCCTGGGGCCAGCCCCACACCCTCTGTGACCAGGGCAAGTGGCACCAGGCTGGTGGCGGCGTGTGCTGGGCCTGTTGATGTCCCCCTGCCCCCCCTGGGGTGATGTGATGGCCGGGAGGAGGAGGGGGACTCGGGTGGTGACCCCAGGGCAGCACAGCCGCGCTGGGAACAGAGACTGGGATGGGTTTGGGAACAGGGATGCAGATGGGGATGTGGTCACGGATGTAGATGTGGATGGAGACAGGGACAGGGATGGGGATGGAAACAGGGATGCAGGTGGGGATGGGATCACGGATGTGGATGCAGATGGGGAATGAATGGGATGGGGATGGGAAACAGGGATGCAGATGGGAATGGGATAACGGATGTGGGTGCAGATGGAGACAGGGACGGGGATAGGGACGGAGATGCAGCGGCGCCGCGGCGGCTCCTGGCCCGGAGCCGAAGCCGGTGTCCGCCGGGGCGGTGCCGGCGGCGCGGGGCGGGCGGGCGGCCCCGCTCCCCCCGCTGCGGTCTCGGTTCCCATGGTGACACTTCCTGTGGGAGCCGAAAGCGGTAGTGTGGTGGTGCCGGGAGCGCCGGGCCGGGCCGGGCCGGGAGAGCCGCGCCGCCGGCCGGGGATGCTGCGGGGCCGCGGGCCGCGCCCGTAGCGCGCCGGGCCGGGCCGGGCCGGGCCGAGCCAGGGATGCAGGGCAAGGGCAAACTGCTGGTGGTCCACAACGGGCGCATGGTGAGTGCCCGGGGCGCCGGTCCCCATCCGCCGGGGCTGCCCCGCCCGGCGGCGCGGCGGGGAGCTCGGTGCCGGGCAGGCGGGTGATGTGTGGGATTGCAGACCGGGCGGGCAGGGGGTGTGGAGTGGATACCGGGCAGACAGAGGGATGTATGGAGTCAGGAAACAGGCAGGTGGGAGGGTGTGGGGCTTCTGGGCAGGAGGGGCAGGATCGCCCTGCTCCTCCAAAGTATCCAGGAGCTGTGGAGGGATTTTAGGGCAGGCAGCGGTGTCTGGGGCTGGGTAACAGGCACGTATGGGGCCGGGGCAGTGAGCAGCAGGGGGCCGTGAGGCTTGGACAGCATTGTAAGGGGATGTGTGGCTCTGGGTAATGGACAAGCGGTGACGGATGGGGATGGGGTCACAGCAGCCAGCAGTGCTGGTGTCTGTGGGGCTGGGCGGCGCAGGCATGGCAGGGCTGTGTGGGTGTGGGCAGCAGGGATGGATGGGGAGGAGCAAGGAGCTGGCAAGAGAGAGGGACGTGGGACTGGGGTAAGAGACATGGCAGAGGAACGTGGGGTGGCGTAGCAGGGAAAGGCAGGGCTGGGGTAGTGGGCCTGGGATGGAGACATTCAGGGGCTGTGTGGGGCTGGCAGGCTGGGGGGCACGGGCCGGCTGGGTCAAGGGCATCACTCAAATGTGGGCACCACTTCAGCGTGACCCCAAGCAGGTGATGAGACACAGCACCGTGCAGCGACTGCGTGGCTCGGCTTTGGCTACAGAGGCTCTGCCCATCTCCCTGCTTGGCTACTCCATCCCCAGGGCTGCTATCTAGGGTGGCCCAGCAGGTGCTGCAGGACACCCTGTCCTGCTGTGCCCTGGGCTGGCAGCACCTGGTCCCTGCTTTTGGGTATCTGCCCTCCGGCAGCTCCAGGCTCCAAGGAAGGAGGGAACCGGCAGTTTGCCTGCTTGGGGCTGTGGTTGTCCTTCCTTCCCTCCCTTCCTCCCCTCCTCTTCCTGTGCCGTGGAGGCTGCTTCTCTCCACCCTTTTTGTTTGGGGTGGCAGGGTTACATCTGATAGCAGCTGCCCTTTCCCAGTTGCTGGCCTGGCCCTAGGCCATGGAGAGGTAAGAGAAAGGCTGCACCCCCTTTGTAACCCTCTCCTCGCTGCCCTGGGTTGGAAGTCCTGGGTCCTGCCTCTGTCACAGGGCAGGTAACACCAGAGCAGTGTTTGCTGACAGTGTCTCTTGCTCTGGGCTCAGACTGGGCTTGCCCTGGTGCTGCTGCCAGGCCAGCAGATGCCATGTAGCCCCTCTCACCTCTCTTCTTTCCACTCCCACAGGGCCCGGCCGTGTCGGATGGAGGTAAGGCTGCTCTTTGCCCTGGGACAAGAGGCCAGCATCATCTTCAGGGGAGGGGGAAGCCCACTGGTGCCAGGGGCAGGGAGCCAGCAGACAGCGAGGTCATGCGTCAGCACAGGCTGTGCCATGGGCAGGTGGCAGGGCCCCCGCAGTGCAGGGCTGAGCCCTCTGCCCAGGAGTGGCCTTGTCCCCCCATCCCTCCCACACAGCCTCTGGTGCCTGTCCCTCCTTTTGGCTGCTCAGCTGGCACTTTGGGTGCTGGGGGCTGAGTGGTTTCCTGGGGCAAGGAGAACCTGGGTACCAGCCAGCCCCAGATTCTCTGATGGAGTCTGTCTGTCTGTCTGTCTGTCTGTCAGTCTTACTGTGCACTGGATATCTCAGATGGTTTATTTAACTGTCTTGGCCCCAGTTACTTGTGGATTAGACCACCAGGAGGATAAGTATGGGGAGCCTGGCAAAGGAGCAGCCTGACACACCTCCTCTGTTCCTGCCAGCTTTGCCACGAGAGCACTGCTTCTATACCCTTACCTTCTCTTGCAAATGAGCCCCTGCTTCCAGCGGCACACCAGTCAAACCAGTTCCAAAGCTGGGGTTGCCCCTGGGAACTTCCATCTTTCTGAACACATGGTCACCCTGGGTTTCCCCGAAGTGGGGTTTCCTCAGGGTTGGGAGCTGGAAATGACACTTTCTGTGCCCTCCACATGCTGGGTTTGTCCCTTGTCTTGGCCAGAGGAATAGAGAAAGTGAGTTCAGGCACCTCTGCCCATCTTCCAAACTTCCCTCCACTCTGTGTGCCCTCTGTGTCCCCTTCCACTCTGCTTTCCCTGCTGGCTGGGTGCCTTCCCATGGCTGTCTTACCCCAGGAGATGAGTCACATGAGTCACATGTGGAGGTGACATTAGGGGGCAGGGAGACAGCCAGAACTGACCCTTTTTCTCTCTCAGAGTTAAATGCCTCCCGGGCCCGTGGCAGCAACCACAGTGTGAACAGCCTGCCGGGCCCACCAGCCTCATGTGGATCCACCCAGGGCTCTGTGGTCAGCTGGGCCGAATCCTTCGAGACGCTGCTGCAGGACCGTGTGGCTGTCACCTACTTCACCGTGAGTGTCACAGCCCAGAGCTCAGCCCCTGCTCCCGTCCACTCTTGGACACCGACTGTCCCACAGCCACAGTGCCACCAGACCAGCAGATCTCTCTGCCCTGCAGGAGTTCCTCAAGAAAGAGTTCAGTGCTGAAAACGTCTACTTTTGGCAGGCATGTGAGCGCTTCCAGCAGATCCCAGCCAGTGACACACAGCAGGTACCAGCTCCGTGCAGCTTTGCTCACACAGCTGCTGGGAGGGATGTGGGCAGAGCTGTCCAGCTGCATGTCCTGGCAGACCCTTTTTCTGGGGGGATGAGCAAGCTGGAGGCTCTTGCAGAAGGAAGAAGGAGATGGATGTGATGTGCATCTGAAAAGCCACAGCTGGGGCTGCCTGCCCCACAGAGCAGGATGTGCTTCCCCAGCCCAGGTCTGCCAGAGGGTGGAGAGTGTTTCTGGGGGGACAAACAAGACCAAGGGCAGAGCTAGACAGGGAATCATGGGGCACAGCCAGGTACAGAGTCCAGGTACTGAGCTGGTCCTGGGGCAGGTTGGTTCTTCAGGGACCAGGTATCTCTGTGGGGTGAGCAGGGGGCTCCTCTGGTGTGGTATAGAGGAGGGGGTTGCTGGTCTCAGCCTGGCCTCCTGTCCCCTCAGCTGGCCCAGGAGGCACGGCGGATCTACGATGAGTTCCTCTCCAGCCACTCGGTCAGTCCTGTGAACATTGACAAGCAGGCCTGGATTGGGGAGGACATGCTGGCCACCCCCTCCCCAGACATGTTTCGCATCCAGCAGCTCCAGGTATGGCGGCACCTGAGCTCCACCCACAGGATGGGGGGCTGTGGAACCACCCCACATGTCACCCAGCATCACTGCTGTCGCCGTGGGGCTGTGCCATGAGGCAGTGCCCGGAGCCTGTAGGTGTGCAGGGACCTTAAGCACACACATCCTCCCTTTCCAGATCTTCAACCTGATGAAGTTTGACAGCTACACACGATTTGTGAAATCCCCACTCTACCAGGCCTGCCTGCGGGCAGAGAGCCAGGGCCAGCCCCTGCCTGACCTGCGGCCCCACTCCCGCAGCAGCAGCCCCCCTCCTGACCTCAGCAAGGTGAGTGAAGGGGAAAGGGGAATGGGGACTTGTCCCCATGGTGCTGGGTCCCTTCCCTGCTGCTCAACCCCAGGCTGAGGACAGACAGTCAGGGGACCAGGGAAAGGGAAGGGGAAACCTCAGGCGTTGCCATGTTGAGATGCTGCTCAATTCACCCCAGAAGACAAAGCTGAAGCTGGGCAAGTCGCTGCCACTGGGCGTGGAGACAGCAGGCAGCAGTGCCAACCGCAGCCTTCAGCGCTCCTTCAGGAAGGGAGAGCGGCGGGAGCCGTCCTGGGCAGGTGGGTGCTATGCTGAGCAGGACAGAGGGGCCACGCCACCCTGAGGGGTGTTCACATCCCCACCACCGTCCCTCTGTCTGTCCTAGAGGGGGGAGAAGGCAGCAGGAGTGCCATGCTGTGGAGGGAGTCCCAGGGCTCACTCAACTCTTCAGCCAGCCTGGACCTGGGTTTCTTGTCCTCAGCCAGCACAGCCGCCAGCCCCTGGACGGAGGTGAGTGGGCACCACGCCAATCCCACGGCACGATGCTGCCACTGGCCGGGCTCATCCTACCACATCCCTCCCTCAGGGCCAGCAGAAGAGCCTGGGGGGCAGCGAGGCAGAGCTGCCAGCCAAACCCATGAAGTACTGCTGCGTGTACCTGCCTGACGGCACGGCCTCGCTGGCCTCTGTCCGGCCCGGCCACTCCATCCGGGACATGCTGGCAGGGATATGTGAGAAACGTGGATTCAGCCTCCCTGACATCAAGGTCTTCCTGGTGGGGAATGAGCAGGTAGGGCAGGCAAGGGGGGAGCAGGGTTTCTGCCAGCCAAACCAACCCTGTGCCAGGACCACATGCTGGCTCTCTCCTGATGATTTGTCTCTTGCAGAAAGCGTTGGTGCTGGACCAGGAGTGCTCTGTGTTGGCAGACCAGGAGGTGAAGCTGGAGAACAGGATAAGCTTTGAGTGAGTGGGAGCTTTGGGGCTGATGCTGTTGGCCACCCACAGTGCCTCAAAGCCAGTCCCCCAGGCAGTGCTGAGTGCCCTGGATCTGCTCCTGCCTGCAACCACCTCTTCTCCCCCTCTGCAGCCTGGAAATCTCCTCCCTCAACAAGACCATCCGCATCACAGCCAAGTCAACCAAGCGCATCCGGGAAGCGCTGCAGCCCGTGCTGGGCAAGTACGGCGTGAGCGTGGAGCAGGCGCGGCTGCGCAGGGTGAGCCTGGGCCTCGGCAGGCACGGCCAGCCCCGTGCTTTGGGGGGAGCCCTGGGTTTGGGGCTCTGAGCACGGGCAGCTGGCTCTGAGCAGGTAGTGGGGAGCCGTGGTGCGTGCCAGGGCCAGCCTGTGGGCTCCAAGAATCACTGGTTTTGGGATGGGCTGGGACATCCCTCTGTGTGCTGGGAAGGAGCAGTGGGTGTTGCCTGTGCTGGCCCAGCGGGGTCTGGCCAAGCGGGTCCTCAGCCTGGCTGCCTTTCCTGTGCCACAGTGAGTGTGACACTGGCTGCTGTTCCTGTTGCAGCAAGGTGAGCCAGCCACCCTGGACTTGGAGAAGCTGGTCAGCACAGTGTCTGCTCAGAAACTTGTCTTGGAAACACCAGCAGGTAAAGTGTCCTCCCTCCCAAACCATGTCCCCTCAAGCCACATCACCATGAAGAGCACTTAGAGGGTCAGGCTGTTTTCTGCTGGCCATGGCTCCCACTCCCTGGGACAGGGTCCATCCTGCTATTGCCTGGCCAGGACCAGGGTGCTGGAATGGGGCACTGAGCATCACTTCCCTTGCAGACGTGCGAGCGATGGGGAGCGCTGAGGCTGCGGCTGCCCCCTCTCTGTTCCGGAGGGAGGTGAGCATCAAATCCCACCAGCCCTGGTTAGAGATGCCCTCACAGCTGCTGTCATGGTCCACGGGGAAGCTGGGACCTGCTGTGGTCCCAGCACTTGCCACGGGGCTGGGCAGTGGGTGCTGAGGCAGGAGCCAGGCTGTGGGAGGGTGATGGGGTCACAGCCCAGGGGAGTGCTGCCTCCTTGCCCCATGGCTGAGGCCTGGGCTGCTCATTGCAGGAGGGAAGCCCAAGAGGAGCAGAGCCTGACACACGATGGGAGGTGCCCTCCTCCTTCTCCAGGCCACAGTCTTCAGCTGCCATGAACCTCAACCGCCGCACGTACGACCTGGAAGGTGAGACCTGGCGTGTCTGAATCCTGAGGGGTTGGGGCAAAACACAGGCTGAGGGATGCAGAGCTCCTGGTGTGCTGGGGATGGGGGCAGGGTCCCATGAAGCTGGGAATGGGCTGTGGGGTCTTGGGGTCTGGCATGGAGCAGGGAGAAGGTGCCGGCGCTGTGCCTGGGACACGTTCAGGGGCATATCAGGTGGAGAGGGCAGCTGAGGTGCTAGGACAAAGCCCCAGTGCCTGGCTCAGGTGCATGACCTGCATTTCCCCAGGGCTGGTGGAGCTGCTGAACCGTGCCCAGAGCTGCCGGGCCAACGACCAGCGTGGGCTGCTCTCTAAGGAGGACCTGGTCCTGCCTGACTTCCTCCAGCTCCCCGTGCGGGACGACAGTGCCTGTGAGGGGTCACATCAGCCCAGTGCCCCTCAGGCTGGCTCTGAGGGAAGCAGCTGCCCTCGGGAAGAGCCTGCGCTGGCTCAGCCTTCGTTCGACCACAAGCTCTGATGAGTCCTGGTGCGTGGCACCCCCAGGCCATGCGGGGGTTCAACAGGGGCCCGACAGCCCCTGCCCTGCACCGCTGACACTGCCCGGACTGCAGATCCATCCACGTCCTGTCCCAAGCTGTCATGTCGTGTCGCTGTGAGTGGCTGAGCAGCTGCCGTGCCCCTCTGTGGGGCCACGTCCCGGTGCACATCAAGGGAGTCTTGTACATAGTTCAAACCCTCGTTGCAAAGCACTTTGCAACATCCCTGGCACTGTCCTGCCCAGTGCCTCTGCCTGCAGCAGAGCTGCCTGCCCAGCACATCCTGCCCGTGTCAAGCTGACACAGCCCCACGCTCCCTTCCAACTGCAGGGTGTGCAGGATAGACAGGGTGGGTGGGGAGGAAAGGCAGGCTCCAGTCCTGAACTCCAGTGCTGTGGGCAGGCAGGGTCAGGAGAACATGTGCCCGGAGCTCAGAGCCAGATCCAGTCGCTGGCCCCGTGGGAACAGGGCTGCCCCGTTGTTGATTTGTAAGTCCACCCTTCCTGGGGAGGGTGAGCATGGCCGTGCCAGGCTGTGCCCTGTGCAGGTTGTTACGTCTGCATTGCGTGAGTGTGGCCTGATCCTGCCACAGTAGCACTGCTTGGAGCAGGGCACACGGTTCCTGGCCCGGGCAGCCAGAGGCAGAGCCAGCAGATGGTGCCAAAAAAGCCTTCCTCCTCCCCGCCGGAGATCCTGCATGGGCGGCTGCTGAGGGACACGCAGGAGCAAACCCCCATATCCCCCCTGCCCCATCCCCACTAGGGCGTGGGTGCTCAGCCTTCCAGGACAGCTCTGCTTGGTGCCAGAAGAATGCAGCACCCCCGGGTGCTGAGCACCTCAGCCTGGTGTGCAGGTCCCCAGCGCGTGCCCAGCCTGTCATTCCTGCCAGTGGCTGTGCTGGGCTGTGGCCTTGAGTCCCGATCCAGTCCTGGCTGTGCACTGCTGGCTCCCATGCCCAGTGGTCCCAGACAGAATCTGCGATGGAGACATTTCCCAGGAGACCCCTCCACAGTCCATACGTGCCAGAGCCCTTCCTGGCCGTGCCTTGGGTAACCACTCATCACCGCTGCCTGGCCAGAGGCAGAGGGGTGACCCAGGGCCCCCAGGCTTGCCCAGAGATGGGGGCATGGCCACCCAGCCCTATGCTGCCACAGCCAGCTGCAGCCCTGTGGCCTTAGTCAGAGCCCCCCTGTGTCTCTGTGATGCTGCTCAGTTCTGTCTGTGGTGTGGAACCAGGGGAAATAAAGAGCATTGCCTGGATGTACCCGTCTTCCCTTCCTCTGTCATCAGGGCTGGATGGTGCTTTTCCCTGCAGCAATGTCCCCTCAACCCCCCTCTCCCCCACAGAGCCTTCCTAGGGCCATGGCAGAGCTGGGACCAGCCCTCAGCTCCAGTGCCACCCTGACTGGCAGCAAGGGGCAGTGCCAGGATCTTGTTTACCCATCACTGCTGATGGAGTAGGGGAAGCTGCAGGGCCGGCATGGCCAAGGACTTCAGCCCCGACCCTGTCAATGAGTGACAGCCAGAGCTGCCAGGGCCTCACTGGGTTAATGATTGAGGGGGCAGCTGGCCAGGAGCCCCTGGGCACGGGGCAAGTGCGGACACCAGCCCCCTGCACACTGGCTGCACCCCCCGGGCAGAAGGGTCCCCAGCCCCTGCGGAGGCAGAACATGTCCCCTGTCATGCCACCTCCCGGGCATTCAGCTCCATCAGTAGGTGGCTCAGTGATGCTCCAGCAGTGGCACAGGTGTCCCCAGGCTGTCCCTGAGTACCCAAGGGATCTTCCCTTACATTTGCACCTGGCTCATCATGGTGATGGGTTCTGACAGTGCTTGATCCTGGGGAAATGGGGATGTGGCAACTGATCACCTCTTTGTGCCCACTCCCACAGGCACAGGGCTGGAGGAGCCTTTGGCCACTGTCTCTCCCCTGGACAGTTGTGCACATAAGCTTGCTAGGTGTCCTGTGGGTGGATGGAAACTTGGCTGGAGGTGTGTAAGCAGCAGGTAATGATAAACAGGGCCAAGGAGGTGGTGACAGCAGCGCTGGCCTCACTCCTCTCCTGCTCACCCACCGCACATGCTGGGGAGGTGTGGTGCCAAGGAGATGCAGGCTGTGCCCCACACAGCCCTCAGCACTGCTGGCTGCCCCACAGTGAGCCGCTGGCGCGGGCAGAGCCCAGCTGTGTGCTACCGTCACCACCAGTGGCAGGACACAGGGATCACACTCGTGTTGGCATCAGCCATCTCCAATGCCCTGGGAGTGAGGACATTGTGCCCTGGGCAGAGCTGATCCCTCATGGCTGATGCTGTGATGGCACTGAGGGTGCTGGATGTGAGCATGGCCTCATCTCTCATTTGTGATGCCCCAGCAGCACCAGCACCAAGCCCTTCTCCTCCTCCTCCTCTTCCTCTCGTGCAGTGGATGAACCACCTGGCACCAAATGATGGAGAGCTGAGGCTCCTCCAGCATCACCTCTCGGGCACTGGGCCCCAGCAGTGCCCCGGCTCTGCTCATCACCGCAGCGGCTGCTGCTCGCCCAGACCCCGGGCAGGCGAGGCAGGAGTGCCGGGGACGCGGTACCCCGGGCCACGTGCCCCACACTCCCGGGGGCGCGGTACCCCGGGGCACGTGCCCCATCCCGCCCCGGGGCCGCAGCTGACGTGGGATGTGGTGGGGGTTACCCATTAACTGCAGGAATTTCTGGGGAGGAGGTGAGCAGCGAGCGGAGGCGAGGGGCGACACGGGGCTCCTTAGACTTTGCTCTTGGCGTGTGTATAAAGGACCGTGGTGCCCCACGGGCCACTCCGCTGGAGGGACGCGTGGATGTGGCATGTGGAAGTGGCACTGCCCTGAGTACCCGGCCAGCCCCAGGTGAGCTGGGCCCTGGGCAGGAGGAGTCCCCTTCTTGCCCGGCCTGCCCTTTGGGAACTTGCTGGGGTGGCACAGCAGCAGCTGGTGGCCCAGGGGACCAACAGATGATGGGATGGTGCTTCTCAGTGGTGCCAGCACTGCAGAGATTTGGGGGGACGTGGCAGCTGGTGCAGCACAGCTTTGGTGACACGTGGCCACCTCTGCTCAGCTTCAGCAGGAGCGATGCTGCCCTACCGGACGGAGAGCCCGGTCCTGCCCGGTCGCTGCCCGGTGCGGGGAGGAAGGGTTGTGCACGGGCCACAGTTCGCCTACTGCCCCAGCCCCCAAGGTAGGTGCCCCCAGCCCTCTTCCTCCTCCTCTTCCTCAGCTCTGCTTCTGGCCAGACCCTGGTCCAGGCAGTGCTGGGCTCTCCTCTGCAGGGAGGTCCCTGCAAGGACAAGGCTGTAACGTAGGTGCCCTCTCTCCCCAGCTCTGCACCGGCTGCCGGGTGCCCACAGCTGCCCCTTCACGGTCAGCGCTGTGCCCTGCCCTGACCATGGCTTCCCCTGCCCCGGCTCCCCGGGGCGCCTGCGCGAGGGCCGGGAGCGGTACGAGCTGGACGCGCTGTCCTGGCAGGGGCACCGACTGGGCTTGGACGAGCTGCAGAGGCCAGGTGAGACCCCACAGGGGGTGGGGGTCTCACAGCACCTGGCCTGGGGAACACCCCAGAGATCTGACAGAGGCACCTGGGGCACTGGGGGTGCCAGGACAGTGGGGTGCCAGGTTGGGAGGAGAGTGCTGGTGGAGACACCGGGTGATGTGGGAAGAGCTGAGGGACAATGGGGCAGCTGGCACAAGTCACTGCAGTGTGGGAGGAGATGAAGGGGATCCTGGGACAGGTGGCATAGCTAAGGACATGAGCCCTGTGCTGCCAGGAGCCATGAGAGTGGCATAAGCCTGTAGGAGCCTGGGGAGCCAGGGCCATGCCATAGCAGGAGTTTAACACTCTCTCTTGTCTTGCACAGAGCTCGGGTGCTGGGCCAGGGTCCAGTCCTTCTGTGTCTCCCTTCTAAAGGTGCCCCTGATGTTTGGGTTCCTGTACCTCTTTGTGTGCTCTCTGGACGTGCTCAGCTCTGCCTTCCAGCTGGCTGGAGGTAGTAGGGTGGCAGGGATGCCTGGGAACCTGGTGGCAAAGGCAGTGCCAGCAGCCTGCGCTCACATTCTCTTACAGGTAAGGTGGCGGGGGACATCTTCAAGGACAACGCCATCCTCTCCAATCCAGTGGCTGGGCTGGTGGTGGGCATCCTGGTGACCGTGCTGGTGCAGAGCTCCTCCACCTCCACCTCTATCATCGTCAGCATGGTCTCCTCAGGGTGTGAGTGTGCCCATGAGGCTGCTGGGGACCTGAGGCTGAGGGAGAGGATGGCTGGATGGGGTCACCCTGAGCCGGGCCATGCAAGGCTAGCAGGTCTCTCTGTCCCCAGTGCTGGAGGTGCGCTCTGCCATCCCCATCATCATGGGCTCCAACATCGGCACCTCGGTCACCAACACCATCGTGGCCCTCATGCAGGCTGGCGACCGCAGTGAGTTCAAACGGTGAGAGCTGGATGGGTGGGAGGACACTTGTGGGGCTGGGGGCTGCTCCTCAGGACCACCTGACGCCAACGGGCTCCTTCATTCTGCACAGGGCCTTCGCTGGTGCCACAGTGCACGACTGCTTCAACTGGCTGTCAGTGCTGGTGCTGCTGCCACTGGAGGTGGTGAGTGGGTACCTGCACCACGTCACCCGCCTGGTTGTGGCCACCTTCAACATCCGCAGCGGGAAAGATGCCCCTGACCTGCTGAAGATCATCACAGAGCCCTTCACCAAGCTCATCATCCAGGTCTCCTCAGCTGTTATGTATGCCAGAGTGGTATGCCCCAGGCTGGTGGTGATGTCCTCAGCACTGGTGTCCCTTTGATGGCGGTTGTATCCAAGTGTCCCCAGGCTGGCAGTGGTGTCCCCATGCCAGTGAAGATGTCCCCAGCCTGTGGGTGCTGTTAGCCCCCAGGTACCCTCTCCAACATGTGTGTTGTTGCAGCTGGACAAGTCTGTGATCACAGGCATCGCGACAGGGGACGAGAGCCTGCGCAACCGGAGCCTCATCCGCATCTGGTGTGGACCTGCAACCCCACAGGTGAGGGGCCCGTGGCCCTGCTGGGGCCACCAAACACTCCCACAGAGGATGGGTGGTGGGCAAGGGCTGGCGGAGGACACTGTGGAGCCAGCTGTAGCCCACCTTCTCCTTGCAGATGGCCACTGTGGGGCTTGGGCCCCCCCCAAACTGCACATCCCCTGGCCACTGCAGCACTAAGGGCATCCAGGTCCTTCACAATGTCACCAGACAGAAGTGTGAGTGAATGTGGAGGGCTTGGGCAGGGCTGGGGCACAGGGCATGGGGCTGGGGAGGTGCAAGTGGGGCTGGGAGTTGTATGTGTGATGGAGGAATGCTGGAGTCATGATGTGGGGCAGGGCTGGGAGATGTTGTGCTGGGGTCCAGGTGTGGGGCTGTCTGTGGGGGCAGGTTTGTGAGCGGGGCCGGGCCAGCCCCAGCCCCTTGTCCAGCCGTGCTGTGGGGCAGGTGAGCACCTCTTCACCGACACACCACTGCCCGACCTGGCCGTGGGGCTGGTGCTGCTGGCCGGGTCCCTTGTCGTGCTCTGCACCTGCCTCATCCTCCTGGTCAAACTCCTCAACTCCCTGCTCAAGGGGCAGGTGGCCAAAGCCATCCAGAAGGTCATCAACACTGGTGAGTAGGATGGGGACCACATGCCACACGGCCACCCATGCCCATCTCCACCTGCCATCCTCAGACCTGCCCCTGGCTGCCCCTGACCCCCAACCCTGATGTGGCCATGGCCATGTCCCTGTTTGTGTCCATGCCCGTGGCCATGCTGTGGCAGACCTTCCACACCCGCTCAGCTGGCTCACTGGGTACTTCGCCATGGTGGTGGGTGCTGGGATGACCTTCGTGGTGCAGAGCAGCTCTGTCTTCACCTCGGCCATCACACCCCTGATCGGTGAGTCACGGCCATTCCTCATGCCCTGCCATGTGCCATCCCCTGGCCTGTGGGTGCTAAAGCACTTGGAGGGACAAAAGGAGCTGTGCCTCCTTGGGAGAGCATGGGGATGGCATTGCCAGGAGTGACAGGGTGCCTCTCCCACAGGCCTGGGGGTGATCAGCATTGAGCGTGCCTACCCACTGACCCTGGGCTCAAATATTGGCACCACCACCACTGCCATCCTGGCTGCCCTGGCCAGTCCAGGGGACAAGCTGGCCAGCTCCTTCCAGGTACAGTCAGCCCGGGGCCATGGCTGGGCTGGATGGGGTCACCGGGCAGGGCAGGGGCTGGGGGAAGCCCACGTGCCCGGCCTGATGGGGATGCCATCCTTGCAGATTGCTCTGTGCCACTTCTTCTTCAACATCTCGGGCATCCTGCTGTGGTACCCTCTGCCCTTCACCCGCCTGCCCATCCGCATGGCCAAGGCGCTGGGCGAGCGCACAGCCAAGTACCGCTGGTTTGCCGTGCTGTACCTCATCATCTGCTTCCTCCTGCTGCCCTCCCTCATCTTCGGCATCTCCATGGCGGGCTGGCGGGCGCTGGTGGGGGTGGGCGCGCCCTTCCTCGGCCTCCTCTTCTTCGTGGGGCTGGTGAACGCGCTGCAGGCTCACAGCCCCGGGCGCCTGCCCAAGTGGCTGCAGACCTGGGACTTCCTCCCCGCCTGGATGCACTCGCTGCAGCCCCTCGACCGCGTCATCACCCAGGCCACGCTGTGCTGCACCGACCGCTGCCGCAGCCCCGAGGGCTGGGAAGAACACGAGGGTGCACCCCGCGACAAGGCCAGGCTGGGGCTGGACAACCCCGCCCTCTCGTACCCCGAGGAGATGCCCAGCCCCACCATGCGGGTGGGCTCCCCTCGCCCGCTCCCGCACGGTGCCACACGGCTCTAGCTGGCAGTGCACACCCGGGCTGCTGCTCCTGCAGCCGCTGGTGTCCACTGTCCCTGCTCAGCTGGTGTCTAATAAAGGGGGAGCGCTGACGCCCCTGTGTGTGTCTCTTTGGGTCCTCCCTCTGCAAACCCTGCTGTCACAGGTACCCCCCACACCACCATTGCTCAGCTCAGCTGGTGCTGGGGACACACCAAACACTCGGCTCGTGCTGTGGGGCACATGGTGATGATGGCACAGCTAAACCCCGAGCTCTGTAGCCACCTGTACTGAGCTGTCACAGGCAGCATCTTCTTCCCCCTGCCTTGTCCCCAAAGGGCTGAGCTGGCAGGGTCCGTGGTGCCCCACTGTGTGCCACGGCAGCATATCAGTGAGTGAGACACACCACGGGGCAGCCAAGCAAGGTCCTGGGCTGCTGAGATGATGCTGAGCTGGGATCAGCAGGATGATGACCTGGCATGGTTGGGCCGTGCCCCTGCACCACCAGGCACCCTGGCACCTGTGGCTGGAGCCCTCCTGCCGTGGTGACCCTGAAGGGAGCCCTTTAAGTGGCAATAACAGCTTCTCCCACTGCCCACAGATGTTTGGGTTCCTGCCAGTGATATCGGCCCACCCTTCCCTCCCTCCCTCCTTCCCGCCCGCCCTCCTCCGGACTGGGACCAGCAGAGCCAGCAGCGCTGCCGTGGGAGCCTCTCAGTGCTCCCGGCACCGCCGCTGTCCCGCCTGCCCAGCCGGGCAACCACTGGGCCAGGACGACCTCACCACCAGACCAGGACAGTGCAGGAGTGGTGGCAGCCAGGAGAACCCCCCGGGGACTCAGCGATGCTGGGACTGCGCTCGCAGCCGCTTCAGGACCGGTGAGCAGGGTGGGGGAAAGCCCCATGGGGCTTCATCTGCTTGAGGGGCTGGGCCAGCATGGAGCCAGCCAGCGCCCTTCCCAACACCTCCGGTAACGACAGCGGCGCTGGCAGTGCCCCACACTCACCCGCAGCCACGGGCCTCATCTTGCTGGCGGCCTTGTCTGTCCTGCTGGCCACGCTGGTGGGCAACGCTCTGGTGGTGGTGGCCATCTCCACCAGCCGGGCCCTGCAAGCCCCCCAGAACCTCTTCCTCGTGTCCCTGGCCTCGGCAGACATCCTGGTGGCCGTCCTCGTCCTGCCCTTCTCACTGGCCAACGAGGTGATGGGCTACTGGTACTTTGGTGGGCTGTGGTGCAGCCTGTACCTGGCGCTGGACGTGCTGCTCTGCACCGCGTCCATCGGGCACCTCTGTGCCATCAGCCTCGACCGCTACTGGGCCGTGACACGGGCGGCACGGCTCAACCTGCGCCGCAGCCCACGGCGGGTGAAGGGCATGATCGGGGCGGTCTGGGCGGCGGCGGCCCTGGTGGCACTGCCACCGCTGCTGCGGCCGCGGCCGGGCGGGCGGGAGTGCCAGCTGAGCCAGGAGACCTGGTACGTGCTGGCCTCCTGCGCCGCCTCCTTCTTCGTCCCCTGCCTCGTCATGGTCGCCGTCTACTGCCGCATCTACCGCCTGACTGCCCAGCGGACGGCCGCCCTGCTCGCTGCCCGCTCCCCGCGCCCCGCCAGCGGCGATGGAAAGGTGTCGGGTGTTGGGATGCTGAGATGGCGGCGCCGGAGCCAGCACCAGAGTGTGTTGCTGTGCCGCCGGCGGCTGGTGCGGGCGCGGGAGCGGCGCTTCACCGTCGTGCTGGCTGTGGTGATGGGCGCCTTCGTGCTGTGCTGGTTCCCCTTCTTCTTCACCTACAGCCTGGGAGCTCTCTGTGGGCAGGGCTGCCATGTCTCCAAGCCCCTCTTCAACTTCTTCTTCTGGATCGGTTACTGCAACAGCAGTGTCAACCCCCTCATCTACACCCTCTTCAACCGGGACTTCCGTGCTGCCTTCCGCCGGCTCCTTGCCGTCCCCCACCGGCACCGCACTTAGGGACCCGCTGGGACACGAGGGACATGCTCCCCAGCCCTGCTCAGCGTTCACAGCACCTGGCCACACCGCAGACCCTGGATGGCAGTGCCAGTGTGCAGCTCAAGGTGCTTCTGGAAACGCAGGATTGAATAAAACGAGACCAAATCCTGTGCCTGCGGCTGGCGTCTGCCTCCAGGGAGCCCAGAAAGCGGCACCAACTGCCAGCACCTTTTGTCACCCGCATCACCCCACATGTATGCCTTGCAGCAGTGGTGGTGACAACTTGTTATGGCAGCTCCAGTGAGTACCAGCCCTCCCCAGATGAATGTCTGTATCCCCTAGCACTCTCTTGTGTAGGGATGGACCCCATGGCTGCTGCGAGGAGAAAAAACCCTCCCCATGGCAGCGTCACCAGCACTGGGCTCAGCTGGCTGTGCCACCACAGCAGCCCAGTCCGAGCCCTGTGCCTCTCTGCCAGGGCTGTCCCCTCTGGGATCACACCAGCGGTGCTGTGTCACGGGGGCTCTGTGAGGGCACACACGAACCCATTCTGGGGTACAAGGGTTGCAGGTCTGGCGTGCAACAGCCCACGTCCTGCTCAGGGACTGTACTGGGATTTTGCTGCAGGAGGGAAAGGAGGAATGATATCCCAGAGCCAGAAAGGCTGTTCTCCCTTGGGAGAGTGTCAGAGATGGGATCGCATGGGAACAGGCTCCGGCACAGCCTGACGTGCAAGAGGCCACAGAGGCAGCTGTGGGGCGAAGACCTGGGGACAACCACATCCCCCTTGGGGGGCAGAATCCGCCCCACACCCACCCTGCCTGGCTGCCTGCCTCGCTCTGCACAGACACCCGGAGGTCAGGGGCTGCTCCACTTCTTCAGCTTTGCTGCTCAAAATAGAAAATCTCAAAACATTGGACTTTCTCTAGGCTAAAAACAGCTGCTGGCGCCTGGGAGCTGGAACCCAAGGAACACTGGCCCCCACCAGCCCCCCTCAGCCCCCGTCAGGGTGGGTGCAGCTCAGCTGGGGTCTGGGGGGGCTGGATGGGACGGGGGCACTCGCAGCAGTGAGGCTCCCTGGGCCATCACTGTGCCTGCTGGCCCCATGTGGGGAGGCTCATGGTGTGAGCTTTGGAGTCAGCAGAGGTTCCAAGTGGAATCAGGCTGGGATGGGTCCCCGAGCTGACTCTCGGAGGCGTCTGGCCCCAGCGGCTGGCGCTGCACGGGCACTGCCTGCGGAAGGAGCCACCCTATCACTGCCACCCAGCTTCCCCTCCCACAGCCACCGTTCTCCTTCTCACAACTAAACAACATTTTGCTTCTAAAAATACTCAGATGAGGGCAACTAGTGGGGACCCAGCCAGGCCAGTTCTCCCAGGGGACACCAGCCCTATGGCAGCACCCCAGGGCTCCACAGTGCCCTGGCCACGCACCCTGGTGCCAACCAGGGTACCAGGTACTGTCCATCCTCCTGGGCATGAGCGCACAGCTCCCTCCACAGAGCCAAAAAGCAGAGTGGCAGCTCCACCACCTGAGCTGCTGCTGCATCCGATGGGGACATCAGGATCTTCTGGACACTGGTGCTGCTCCAGCAGCCTCCCGTTGTCCCTGAGTCTTGTCAGTGACGGGAATGGTGCTGCAAAATGCCAGGTGGGAGGAAACGGAAAATAGCAACCCAAGGGTTAATGCTGGAAATGAATGGAAACAGAGTAATCTCATTTTAAGTTCAAAATAAACATGCGGCAGCTTTGGAAAGAAAGCAGCTCTAAAAGAGGAGCTCTCGCACCATGAGCTCATCCCTCCAGGCAGTGACAGAGAGATTACCCCCAAGGTGTGGCAGGGCAAAGCATCCTCCTCCTCCTTCTCATCGCTGCAGATTCATACCCTGAAGATGTGACATCTGATTTCCAGAGGACGCTGAGGAGCACAGCAGCCACAGGCAGTACCGACTGCACGGACAGGGAGTGCTTGGAGTAATTTGTGTTATTATCATCCTCACTACAGCCTGAGGACATGAACCCAAAATCTCTCCTGCCATGGGCCCAGGCTGCCATTAACAGAAACCAGTCGAGGGACCTGCCCATCATCTCCTCCATGCCCTGGCCAGCACCGGCCTCACACCTGGGGCAGAAGGAGGCATCTCCTGCGGGCTGGAGCGAGCGACAGAAGCCGTGGGAAGGCAGAGGCGATGTCCTCACTCCAGGCCAGGAGCAGCACAAAGCAGGGCAGACTCCGCTCGGTTTAAGAAGATTAAGGAGTGGTTTTGTGCCCAGGAGAGGCAGGGAGATGGGCAGGTGAGCCGAGGGGCTGACAGGTCATCGAGGGGTGCTCGAGTACAGGCCAGCTCTGCAGGAAAATCAGCCACTGGTTTGCTGGGGTCAGGTGGGGAGAGGTTCCCATGGCACAGCTTTTCTTCAGACAGGGTAACGCTGCTGCTAATTTTGGTGTAAGTTTGAAATAATGGTTTTTAGAGAGAATAATTGGAGTTAAGAAACGGGCGGGAGCTCAAACACCAGAGCAGCACATGAGCTGTCAGGGTCAGCTGCACTGGGGGATGACAAAACCCAAACCTCCAGGGCAGCGGTGACCACGGAAACGGGGCACAGCACCGGAGCTTGGGTCACCCACCCGCTGACCGGGATTGACCGAGACACCGGGGAAACACGCGTGGCTGCTTGGACTTCACTGAGGCTGCGAAGGCTCCCCTAAACACGTAACTGGCTCTGCCAGGAGAGCGCAGGACACCTGGGAGACACCGCCGCCAGAGGGACCGGGACCGGGACCGGGACCGGGACCGGGACCGGGACCGGGACCGGGACCGGGACCGGGACCGGGACCGGGACCGGGACCCCCTCACGGCGTGCTCTGAGCTCCGGCGCTTATTTATATACAACAGATCGGCCCCTCCCACCAAAGAACGGCCTATCACGACTCGCGCTGCGGCTGAGTGACAGCTCCACACCCAATCAGATGACGTGGGAGGTGGGGCTCCTCGTGTGGGCGTCCTTGACTGTCTCCCAATCCGTTCGCGGCGCGCTCTGAGTGACATCTCGCCCTCCAATCAGCGCCCGTCCCCTCGTCCCGGCAGCGCATCGCCGATGGCCGCCGGATGACGTCACTGATCTGGCCCCGCCCCACTCGCCGCACCTCGCCGGGCCAACTGGAGGGCGGTGGGGGTGCGGAGGGGGCGGGGCTTCCTGAGGGGGCGGGCCAATGGCAGCGCGGCGCGGGAGGAGCGAGGGCAGGCATTGGCCGGGCGGGGCGCGGGGGGCGCGGCGGCGGCGGCGGGGGGCGGCGGGCGGCGGGCGCGGGCCGAGCGCGGGGAGCGGAGCCGGCGGGAGGCGGCGGCGCCCGCGGGCCCATGGAGCTGGAGAACATCGTCGCCAACACCGTCCTGCTCAAGGCCCGCGAAGGTGAGCGGCGCCGGGCACCGGAGTCGGCGGGGCGGCAGGCCCGGGTTGCGGGCCCCGCTGGTGCCGCCCCGGGGCTCGGCCGGGGCGGTCCCTCCCGGGGCATCGCGGCCTTGGCGGGGAGCGGGGAGGCGGCGGTGCGAGCCGGGCACAGGCATTCGGCTCCCCCGCCCGGCGCGGGGGTTGCCCGGTGCTGTGCTCGCTCCGGGGGTGCTGAGCTCCCTCCCGGGCGGCCTCGCCGCCTCTCCGGTGCAGATCGCTCCAGATCCTCCGGCACGGGGGAGAGGCAGCTTTGGGTACCGGTACCGTACGACAAAAAAAAAAAAAAAAAAAAAGTTGATTTCAGTCCAGTAGACTGCTGCTTCGCACACACGGGCCGATCCCGAAACTGCGGCGGGGAACCCCACCCGTCCGCCGCCTTCACCGCAGCCCCGGCCCCATGTGCGGGGCTCCCGGAGCTCTGCTGCGGCCCCACAGCGCTGAGCTCCAGCCCCCGTGCGGGATGCAGCCTGGCAGCAACGGGGCTGTCCTGGAGGTGCGGGAGAGCTGCGTGGAGAAGCCTCGGGAGGGCATGGGAAGTCTCACGCAGGCACCTGGTCCTTCGCGCAGAAGATCCGCTCCATCCAGGCATCGATGAGTTCAGTAAATCACATGTGTGGCGGGGCAGTGCAGTCCCCCCTGCCCCGTGGTGTGCACTTGGCCAGACCGAGCCATCCTGGAGCCTGAGAGACCCGCTGAAATCCAGTTACAGGGCTTTGGAGATTAGATTTGTGGGAGCAAAAAGCAGCAAAATTAGATTTGCACGGGCAGAAACATTTCCAAGCTGCTTGAAAACCAGGCTAAGTGTAAGTACTCCTGGCACAGTGACCCTGGTGGACCATGACGTTCGGGTTCACAATGGCAAGGTTTGGTTCAAAACCAAGCAGCAGGGTTTGTGACCTCCAGGCACGAGGCCCAGCTTCACACGGGGTGACCCGGAGACTGGCTCCTGTTGTGCCCTTGGGGAATGGAGTTTTGGCACCGATGCAGCACGAGGTGCTGGACGGCTGCTGCTCCTGGTGCTCCGCTGGTGCCTGTCCCTCGGCAGCAGCAGGCAGTTTGCAGGCAGAAACAGCCCGGTGTCCCACTTGTGCCAGGTGAGAGCCACAGGTGTCCATGCTGCCTGTCCATGGCTCTCCCACCTGTGGCTGAGTGGTCGTGGTGGCTGCTGGGATAAGCTCAGACAGCTTCTGTGACAGGACAGAGCTGCTTTGCAGGCCAGAACCAACAGGGCTGGGTTCTTAGCTCCAGCCCAGCCTTTTTGGACCTTCCTAGGTTGGTGTGGGAGTGCAGAGCTGAGCTGGAATGTGCTATGGGGCCGCTGACAGCCACCTTCAGCTGCTGCCACAGCACGACCATGCCCTGTGTTTGGTCTGGCCCAGGGAACGTGAAGGATCCTTGTCCCCCTTGCTCTGACAGAAGGACAACAGACCAGCTCTCATCCATCACCCAGCCCTGAAGCTTGCTCCTGGTGAGCTCTGGCTGGAGGCAGCCCACCCCTTGCCCCATCCCCAAGCCAGGGGTGCTGGGAGGTGCCTGTGCAGGAGCCCAGCTCCCCGCTGGACTGTCGGCAGTGCTGGGAGGGTGGGGGAGAACCGCGCGTGAAGGGCGCTGGAGCCTCCTTTCAAAGCAAACAACTCGAGGAAATGCAACCTCGGGGTGCTGTGGGGCTTTGCTCTGCCTTTCTTTGAGCTCTCTTGGGGTGAGGATGGCCTGTCCTCCCCTGCCCTCTTTTCGCTGCCCCCATCCGCTTCATTGTGGCTGACAAGAAGGTGTCTGCGCCGCTGGTTTCTTCCAGCCCTGCTCACCCTTGAGTCACTTCCTTCCTGAGTTTGTACAATCGTGCGGCCCAGCTGCTGGTGCGGGGCAGATGCAGGGCAGGGACCCGCGGCGTGCCAGGGACTCGGACCTGGGGCTGGCATCAGCATGAGGCTGACCAGGATGGCCCCATCCCACCTGGTTCTCCTGCGGCGCAGGGCGCCGGATGCCCGGGGGGCTGTGTCTAGGGTTTGGGGCTGAACTGCATCTGCAGTGGAGGAAAGTGTTATGAGGGTGTTTCTCAAGAGTTGATAAATTATGTTCAACCCCTGTGTGATTTCAGAAGGCCTGGCCCGACTCTTGGCCCGACCACTTTGGCAGGGTGATTTAATGCATTTCCAAAGAGAGGTGGGAAATTGTGTGTGTTGGCACTGGAAAGCAATCCCTGGAGGTTGGCTGATCCCAGCAATCATACTTAGTGCTTGCTCTGATGTAAATTTTTTGGTCTATCTAGAAACTTTCCCACCCTGTCCTACAGCACTGGGCATTTACTCCAGCAGCTGAAGCTGGAATAAAACCTGGGTTTTGGATCTGGATTTTCTGAGGCTGCCTTATCTCTGGAGAATGGTGGGAGTGTCCCCACTTCACAGGTGGGAAACTGAAGCGATGAGCCCCAGGCAATGCAGGGAGTTGTCTGTGGAGCCAGGATTAGAGCAGGAATTCCTGTCTCCCAGCTTCTTGTCCTCCCTCTGAGAGCCCCTCCCTGGAGTAAGCAATCAATCTGGAATGAGTAGGTGGCATGAACGTCTTTACTGCTGCAGGAAGAGTTTCACACCAAGCAAGGCATGGCCTGGAGGGGTGATTAGTTATGCTGAGGTGCTGGGGACAGGCCTGGGAGCCAAGAACTGCTGTGGCTGTGGACACTCCTGCTCTTGGTGGGATCCTCCCATCATGAAAGGTCTTCAAGTTCTTGTTTGGGATTTGTTCCGCAGCCAGAGGTTGGTCTGTCCATTTCCAATTGGGGCTCCAACACTTTTGTCCCACCAGGAGATGGTGGTACCACTTCGGTCTTGTTTTCCTTGCCTGGACTTAGAGGCAAGGCTAGGGTGCAGTCAGACACCTTTGCTTCCTGACTCATGGTATTGATTCTGTGTGCCCTGCAGGTGGTGGAGGAAACCGGAAAGGCAAGAGCAAGAAATGGCGCCAGATGCTGCAGTTCCCCCACATCAGCCTCTGCGAGGACCTTCGGCAAACCCTGGGTGAGATGCAGGGCTTGGTGGGAGTCGTGAACCCCAAGCTGAGAGTCAGGGACATATAACAGGGCAAATCCCAGCCAGGATTACTTGGAGTTGAGAGTATAGGGAAGAATTAATGGGTAGGTAAGTGGCTGATGATGTAGCCACACGCCTGCGAGGCTGTGATGAGCTTCTGTGTGCAAACAGACCTGCTCCATGCTGCAGAGTTTTGGAGTGTCACTCTGGGGTGCCTTTGCAAAAATAGCAAAGGTCCTGCTAACATTCTCTGTTCTCCCTGACTGGATTCAGCTCAGCTCCATAGACCTCAGCTTCTAACTTTCGAGCAGTAGCTCTTCCCAGGCAAACTGGGTTTTTGCTGTGTGGAGTGGATGAGAACTGGCACTGAGCAGGGCTTGGCCTGTCATTTTCATTCTGTACTTTGTACTCTTCATGGTTTTAATGTTGTTTGTGCAGCAGGCTTGGTCCTGAGATCATGTGAAATTGTTTTGAGGCACAGAGGTGCAAGTGCTTTGCTTCCTGGGAAGAGGAGAGCTTGTTTAAGTTTTCAATCCGGATTCGTCTGCCAGCTGGAGAGTGGCACAGCGCTGGCCTTGTTTCAGAGCAGGTGTTGCTGAAACAAATGGGTTTGGGAGGTTTCTGCAGCTCAAATTCCCAGTTCTGCCCTGCCCAGGTTTTCCAGTCCTGGCAGTCCTTTGGGCCCCATGGAACTGTAATACTTGGAGAAACTCAACCTCACTCATCCACACTGTAACCCTCAAGTTCACAGCAGCCCAGTGCAGGCTGTCCCCACCTCCCTCTGCCACACAAACCGTGCACCATCTCTCAGGGCTGGCTTCACAGCCAGATGTGACTGTATGGTGACTCCAGCCTTGGATTTGCTGCTGGCTGCCTCTCTGGAGCAAGGTCTGAGGGCTGAACAGGGCTCTGCCTTGGGCTCTCCTTGCAGCTCCCATCTTGGCTATCCAAACCCTTTCTGCCTCTTTGACTTGCAATGCCCTCAGCAGAGCTTTCCCCCAGCTTTTGTCCATCCTGTGCCTGCAGCCACTCTTCCTGTGGCTGTCATGATGTTTTTCAGCACTGAACTTCACCCATTTGCCAGTGGTGAGTGCTGGTGGTCTCTGTGTCTGCTGTCCTGCTATCCAGGACAGTGACCTTGTGAAGATTTGGGAAGCAAGTCCCTCGCAGCCACAGGCTGTCACCACCCGTGTCTCACTTCCCCACGGAGAGGCACGTGAGAAGTGCTCTGACCCAGGTGGCAGCAGCTTCTCTTGGTTTTCCCATGGAGAGATGACCCTGTTCCTTCTGCTTAGGCACTTTTTGGCTGGGTGTCATTCTTTTCACCTCATTGCTTGCTGGAAAGCTTTCCTATTCCTATTTCTTTCCTATTCCAGAGTCTTGGCAGGACTGTGGGCACGGTGGGCTGGTTGCCCATTGCAGAATTAAGCTTTTTGTGCCCTGACCACAGGGAGTAACCTCGTGTGAGCCTGGGCAGCAACCAGGGCAGCTGAAAGCCTCTGATCTCACCGACAGCAAAATTCTGGTCCTCCCCAGCTGAAGGGAACTCCTTCCCCTGCAGACACAAGGAAACCGGCTGGTGCGGCGGAGCTGGTGAGGCCACCTCCTCCCCCACCACAGCCCGCCTGGCTCTGCACTCTCCTGCACCCTCAGGAAGCTGCAGCTTCCTCGGGAGAAACTGCTGCACAGGGAGGGGAAGGCTGGGAGTACCCAGCGCTGGGATCCCCTGGGTGGCTGCACATCTGCTCTGCAGGCAGCCCGCAGCCCTCGGTGGCAGTGGCTGTCACAGAAATGTGTTCTGGCTTGCGATCAGACGTCTCGTGAGTGGAAGGGGAGGATAAAGGCAGAGAGCTGGAAGTGCTCTGGGTAGTCAAAGGCGTTTGTGCGTGGGCTGCCAGAGTTCAGACACGGCTAGGAGGAATCTGCAAGAGTTGATGTAGAAGCAAGTGGCTGTCCCATGGAGAGGGGAGTTCTGACTGCTGTGTGTACATCAGCAAGGCATCTGCGGGAGTGGTGCCTCCCATTTTGATGCTGCTGCTTCCAGCAGGGCCTTTGGGAACACAAGTGATTTGAAGGAGTCATCAGAACAACTCTTGGCCTGGAAGATCTGCCTTGAGATAAGCTTGTTGTGTTCCTCATGTTCCAAGGAAAGTTGTGTGTCTAGAGTAGTTGGTTGATCTCTATGGAGAGAGGAGAGAGTCTTTAGGCAAGCAGCTGATGTGGAGGTCCTTTTTGCTAGGAACAAGAGGTTCAGGCTGAAAAGAGCAGCTCAGGTCAATCCTCTCTCAGGGAAGAGGGTCTTTCATAGGGGAATGTAAAACCTCAGCAATGTCCCTTGTCCCACTGGTGCACTGCCCTCTCCTGGGAATCCCAGTCTGGTGGGACCTGTCAGCAGCCCAGCTGAGGAGTCACAGTACCCCCACTGCTCCCTGGGCTGGGACTGCTCCGTAGGGATTTGGCAGGGTGACCTTCTCCTCGTTTGCAGAGCGGGACTACCACAGCCTGTGCGAGAAGCAGCCCATTGGGCACATGCTCTTCCGGCAGTTCTGCGAGACGCGCCCCGAGCTCTCACGCTGCGTCAAGTTCCTGGATGCTGTGGTAAGAGCAAAGCCCATCAGGCTTCACTGGGGGAGGCAGGGATGTTCCTGACACCCTGGGCACAAACTGGTTGGCTGGGTGCTCCAGCAGGTACTTCTGGGCACATTGGGTTTTCCTGTAGGAAAAACCTGTGAGTCAGAGCCCAGATAGGGCTGGACCTTTGCTTAGGGAGATGTTTGCTGGAGATCTGGTTTTCAAGGAAAGCATGGGAAACTTTGGGCAGAGGGTGTTGCTGCTCCACAGCTATTGCCCAGTAGCAAGGCTGGGTTTCTGGCTGGATCTGCCACTCACACTGCTCTCTCCAGGCAGGGTACGAAGTGGCTCCAGATGAGAAGAGGAAGGAATGTGGGCAGCACCTGATTGAAAAGTACTTGAAGCCAAACGTGAGTAAGAGGGTTGTGTTTGCTGCCCGCAAGGGTAGAGCAGTTGGAGAGCCAACAGCTGACATTGCCCATATCCTGCCACAGCCAACATGCCGAGGCACCACACCACCTCACAAGCTGCCACACTGCTCTGTCCACTGACCCTAAAGCGGGACCCTTGTGCTCTGCTCCCTATGTCTGACTCCATCCCTTTGTCCCCAGAGTGAGGACCACGTGCCTGAAGTTCCCTCACAACTGGTGGATGCCTGTTGTGAGAGGCTGGAGCAGGAGCCTTCCAAGGAGCTCTTCAAGGAATGCACTAAGTAAGTTGGAGGGCTGGGCTGTGCCTGCAGGTCACACATGACACGGGGATGATCTGCAGCTGACTCACCTTGTCCCTCATGGTCCCTTCCTCTGGGAGAGTGAGAGCCGCTGCTAAGGCTGGGGTCTGTAGAGTTTTGGGCCAGCAGTTTGTAGCCCAGCTCCAGGAAAGTGAGCACAAGGATATCTTGTGCTCTGGGAGCCACGAGCTGCTGCAGAAACCTCCGTCAGCCCTCCCAGTCAGAGTTGCCATTTGGGAAGACCCTGTACCAATGTTATTCCCAGTTTTGTGCCAGGATCTTGTAGGCTTCTGCTGAGCTGAGCCCATAGCTGCATTCTGTGCCAGCTGTCCTGTCCTGCCTGCTGCAGAAGCGGCTGTTGTGGTTGGGTTACTCTGGCTGTTGCTGCAGGGGTCTAAGGTCACCTCTGTTCCCATCACAGAAGCAGTGGCCAAGGTCCCGGCTCCGGGTGTGAAGCGGAAGCTCTTGGGCAAACTGGGCTTGCAGCCTCACCCCTGCCTGCACAGTAGCTGGAGCGTGTTGCCTAACTGAGTGCAGGGCTGTGGCAACACATTTGCTGCAGTCTTCTGGGGAGCGTTAGCTCCGTGTGTGGTAACCAGTGTCGTGTCTGAATGCAGAGCCTCCGGGCTGGGCCCTGCCTGCTCTTGGCAAGCTCTGAAAGGGGAGAGCCCATCCGCTTCTCCTTGATGCGTGTTTCCAGTCTAGACACTGTGTCTAAGGCTCCTCACTCCGCTGGGCAGCCCTGGCACTGCTCTCCAAGGCAGTTAGGTCGCTGGTGCAGGATCCCCTGTGGCCTTTTGTGCTGGATATTCATCTGATAGTGAACAGCTCAGCGCCTGGTGCTAAATGTTGCTAGCAGCTGATTACAGCCTGTGTGCACGTTTGCCCTGTGAGCAGAGGGACAATTGCAGAGTCCCATTGTCCCCCTTTGTCCTGCAGCCGTGGCTGATGCCAAGAGGCCGCAATTAGCAGTGCCAGCCGGGTCCCAGGGTGCTGCATTTGTCACAGAGGTGCCTCCAACGCACCTTCCTTTTGCATCAGGTTTAGCGTGGAGTGGGGCTTTCTGGGCCAGGGCTGTGCGGGTGGTTCAGCACCAGGCTGGGTGAGGGATGGCAAAGTCTTTTGGGGCTCTTCACCTCCTCTTTCCTGGGGCTGCTGGCTTTTTCCAGGGCTGTGACCAGCTCTCAGGAACCGTGCTGGCTCTGCTCTCTCCTAGGCTTATCCATGACTACCTGAGCGTGGCTCCCTTTGCCGACTACCTCGACAGCTTGTACTTCAACCGCTTCCTGCAGTGGAAATGGCTGGAACGGTAACGCTCCCCTCACCTCTGGGAAACCTGCACCCTCCTCACATGGCCTGCCTGAGGGGTCCCTGGGGCTCCTTCCCATTCTGGGCCCTGTAAGGAGCCATGAGCCTGGCCTTTGCTGTCCCTCAGGGCCCTTCACTGGCACCAGCAGCATCCCCAGCCTTGCTTGCCTCGTGGGGAAGCAAGGCTGGGTTGAGCAGGGGTTTGGGGTGAGCCACAGTCTGTCAGGCCAGGGCATGGAGCTGTCTCATTGCTGACATCTCACTCTGGTTTCCTTTCCCTCACAGGCAGCCAGTGACCAAAAACACTTTCCGCCAGTACCGCGTGCTGGGTAAGGGCGGTTTTGGGGAGGTGAGTAACCACTGTTTCCTCTGCATTCAGGGTACCAGGCAGCCACTGTTCCCTGCTGCCAGAGGCAGACCTGGGTTGGCCATCAGGGTGCCACCAGCTGCTCCAGCACCTGGAGGCAGGTGCTGCTGGCTGGGTGGGCTGTGGGGGCTCTGTGCTGGGCTGTGTTTTGGGTCTTGTGTGGCCTGTCAGCTCTTCCTGAGAGGCAGGAGCTCATCTCTCTCCAGGTGCTGGAGGTGTGGGAGGTGCTGTGTGGGGTTGGTAGCATGAGCCCTGTGGTGCCTACTGCTAACTGGGCAGTCAGGTCAGTTCCCTGTGTCTCAACAGGGCAAACTGCACTCCTGGAAACTTCCTGCCAGGCTTCCTTCTGTTTATGGAGCGGCCTTCTGTTTTCCTGTGCACCAGCCATGGTGCTGCTAAAGCCATTAGAGGCATTACAGCTGGCCCCTGCTTCTCTGTAACACCTGGAGCTGTCACTGTTACCTGTGTCTTTGCTTTGACAATGGGCTTCTTTGCCTTCCTGTGCCTCTTCCTGAGAGCAGAGCCTAGACCCCCACTCTGAAAATGGCAGTGGGAGGGTGCTGAGCCTTTATCTCCCTCCAGGTGTGTGCCTGCCAAGTGCGTGCCACAGGGAAGATGTATGCCTGCAAGAAACTGGAGAAGAAACGGATCAAAAAGAGGAAGGGAGAAGCCATGGCCCTGAATGAAAAACAGATCCTGGAAAAAGTGAACAGTAGGTTTGTAGTAAGTACATAGGAATTGCTCTCACTTTGCTGCAATGCTGAATTCTTCCTCCAACCAGCCAGCCTGGCACCTCTGTGCTCCTCACCTGGTGTGCAGAGGCAGGAGCAGGCTCTGCCCATGGTGCAGGGTCCTGGTGGCTGCACATCTCTCACAAGGCTGTGGTCTGGCAGGATCTTTACTGCCTCCACAATATGCAGTAAAACAGCTCCAAACATCCATCTGGTTTTACAGGCACCTTTGTGACTTTTGGGGCACAAGTAAACAGTGAGAACTGTCTCTCCAGACAGTGGGGTGGGGAGAAGCCCAGCCCTGAGCTGTGTGACTGGGAGCTCTGCCTTGGTGCACTGAGGTGTGGAAAGCCTGAACCTCCCTTTGCAGAGAGTTCATCAGATGCTGCCCCAATGTTGCTGTTGAGTGCTGCCTGCCTGTGGGGGGAAGCAGCTTTGGCTCAGGGAAAGCGTCCTCCCTGTCCAAGGAAAGCTGGGGATGTGCTGGGACTGCTGGGCCATGTCCTCCCTGGGTTTGCACAGTTCCTCCTCTGCTGGCAAAGGCCCAGCCCTGAGCCTGTGAGTGGCTGCTTGGGTGGCAAAGTGTCCATGGGAGTGTGGGCACCTCCCTCTTCCAGCTGTGTCTTCTAACAGCCTTTCTGCCCTGAATTGCAGGTGAGCTTAGCCTATGCATATGAAACTAAAGATGCTCTCTGCCTAGTGCTGACCCTCATGAATGGAGGGGACCTCAAGTTCCATATCTACCACATGGGAGAGGCTGGTTTTGAGGAGCCCCGGGCAGCTTTCTATGCTGCTGAGATCTGCTGTGGCCTGGAGGACTTGCACCAGGAGAGGATAGTGTACAGGTGCGTGCTGCCTGGTCCCTGCTGGGAGAACTTGTAGGGTCTGCAGCAGCAAGAGGGTTCCTGCTGCTCTTACCAGCCCAGCTGGGTCTGTCTGCTCAACAAAATAAGCTCAGCCTTGAAAGCAGCACAGAGCTGAGTGAGAGGAATCGGGAACAGAGAGCTGATCTTGTGGGAGAAAGGGAGACCTTAGCTTGGCTTCCTTGTGCTGGTAAATGATCGCCAAGAACAGGATGTGATCATGCTGTGAATGTCTCAAGGCAGGCACTGAGCTCCCTGGGCAGTATTGACACTAGAACAAAGGAGGGTAGGCTGCCCCAACGTGCTCAAGAGCTGGGGAGGAGGGAAAACAAGTCGATTGACTGTACTCACAGGGCGTGATGCAGTGTTAGTAAAGTATGGCTAAACACTGGCCAGGAAGTCCCTTCTGGTCCTTCCTTGCCCTGGGGCAGGATAAGCAGAGAAGCCTCTGTTTCTTATGTGGCCTGCTCCATACTGAGTTCTGCACTTGCAAAGAGGGAACCATCCTCAGGCTCACTGCTGAGGGTTGAAGGTTGTTGTGTTCTACCTCTCTGCCCCGGAGGGGAGAGCTTGCAGGGTCAGCTCTGAAACAGAAGGTGAGAGGAAGGTTATCTCTGTGCCCAAGGCCAGGGGCATTGCATCCTAAAGTTGCTTATCTGTGACTTGTTGAGATGTGGCTGTTGCTTGTGTCCTTTGCTTTGACAACAGGCTTCTTGCTAATCAAGTCCCTTCCATCCTAGGGACCTGAAGCCAGAGAACATATTACTGGATGACCATGGTGAGTACAGGGTCAAGAGGAGCCGTGAGCCTGAGTTTTTTCTTACTCTGCTTGAACCAGGGTTACTCTGTGTTTTTGGCAGCTTCAGACACTGCCCCCTGACTTTCTCCTGTTAACTTGTCCCCTCGTCTGTGCAGGTCACATCCGTATCTCAGACCTGGGACTAGCTGTGCATGTGCCAGAGGGCCAAACAATCAAGGGCCGGGTGGGGACTGTTGGCTACATGGGTAAGTCACCCTGCTTTAAGCAAAAAGTCGTTCAAAAGATGTGCTCTCCCTGCCCTCACACATCCCTCACCCCTGCTCCTCTGCAGCTCCAGAGGTGGTGAAGAACGAGCGCTACACGTTCAGCCCGGACTGGTGGGCTCTGGGCTGCCTGGTGTACGAGATGATCGAGGGCCAGTCCCCCTTCCAGCAGCGCAAGAAGAAGATCAAGCGGGAGGAGGTGGAGCGGTTGGTGAAGGAAGTGCAGGAGGAGTACTCGGAGAAGTTCTCGCCCTGCGCCCGCTCCCTCTGCACCATGGTACAGCTGTGCAGCCCTGTCCCTTCACTCCCTCTGCACCGTGGTACAGCTGTGCAGCCCTGTCCCTTCACTCCCTCTGCACTGTGGTGCAGCAGTGCAGCCCTGTCCCTTCACTCCCTCTGCACCATGGTACTCCTGTGCAGCCCTGTCCTTCACTCCCTCTGCACTGTGGTACAGCAGTGCAGCCCTGTCCCTTCACTCCCTCTGCACCGTGGTGCAGCCCTGTCCCTTCACTCCCTCTGCACCATGGTACAGCTGTGCAGCCCTGTCCCTTCACTCCCTCTGCACCATGGTACTCCTGTGCAGCCCTGTCCTTCACTCCCTCTGCACTGTGGTACAGCAGTGCAGCCCTGTCCCTTCACTCCCTCTGCACCGTGGTGCAGCCCTGTCCCTTCACTCCCACTGCACCATGGTACAGCTGTGCAGCCCTGTCCCTTCACTCCCTCTGCACCGTGGTACTCCTGTGCAGCCCTGTCCCTTCACTCCCTCTGCACCCTGGTGCAGCCCTGTCCCTTCACTCCCACTGCACCATGGTACAGCTGTGCAGCCCTGTCCCTTCACTCCTGTGCATGCAGCAGCAGAACACCAGGGCTGCTCCCTGCAGAGGTGACAGCCAGCTACCCTTGTTTCTGATAAGGCAGCACAGGAGGATTCAAAGTGCCTTCATTCCTTGCCCAACTACCTAGCAGGCCTGTGCTCTCCCTAGAACACACTGCAGGAACCCAGGGCTGCTCCTGCACAGAGCACCCTTCACCCAGGACACTGGTTTCCTTTGTGTCACAGCTCCTGTGCAAAGACCCCTTGGAGCGCCTGGGGTGCCGAGGAGCTGGGGCCAAGGAAGTGAAGGAACACCCTCTCTTCAAGCACCTCAACTTCAGGAGGCTGGAAGCAGGCATGCTGGACCCTCCCTTCAAGCCAGATGTAAGTGCCCATCTGTTCCTGACCTTTTCAGTCACTGCTGCTGTCAAGGGAAGAGGGAGCCCTGGCATGGGCAGATGGGGCCCATCCCCTTCCCTGGCAGAACAGGGGTCCAGCAAGCTCTGGGCTGCAGGGAGAGGTGGCCTTGGCTTAGCCATGAGCAACAGTTGGAGGTGGTGGCATCAAGGTGGAGCCTGGCATTAGAGCAATCTTTGTGCTGCATAGCCCCAGGCCATCTACTGCAAGGATGTTCTGGACATCGAGCAGTTCTCCACGGTGAAAGGAGTGGAGCTGGAGCCCACAGACAATGACTTTTACCAGAAGTTTGCTACAGGAAGTGTGCCCATTCCTTGGCAGAACGAGGTGGGTCTTTGCTCCTGCTTGTGCCCACCATGGCTGAGGGCAGTGTCCCTGTGCTGTCCCCACTGCTCCCATGCTCTGCTGGGCCCTCGGGGATGGGCTCCATGTGGCACTTGCTGCAGCCTTCTTTTCCCTCTTCCAGATGATCGAGACAGAGTGTTTTAAGGAGCTGAATGTCTTTAGCACAGATGGCACAGTGCCCCCAGACCTGGACTGGAAAGGGCAACCTTCTCCACAGCCCAAAAAAGGGTTACTCCAGCGCTTGTTCAGCAGACAGGTAAGGGTTTGCCCAGCATCTCCTCCCCAGCCAGTCTCCCAGCAACAGTGACCCTGCTCCTGCCTGTGCCAGGGAGGTCTGGCAGGGAGGTGGGCACGAGAGGGCAGCGAGCAGTCTCCCCTAGAGCTTTCAGGGGCACCCGTGCAAGGCTGCAAGGAGCCAGCCCTTGCCTGGCTGGCACTCCCCATGCTGGGGGAGTCAAGGGGGCTGGAAAGGAGTGTCCTGGCTAAACATGCTGGAATCACCCAGGCAGAGGAATGCTGAAGACTCTAAAATACTAAGTCATCTTCTTTCGTACGTGAATAATACCATCCCTGAACAAGTCTTTCCTCTTGGAGTGGGCTGTCTGGGCTCCCCAGAGCACTTCTGCCAGATCTTGAGCCAGGCAGAGAGCAGCTCTTTTGAGGGATGAGGAGAACAGAAACATCTTGCAGCTGCTGTGGGCTTGCTTGCCTGCCTGTTTCCTCTGCCTGGGACAGTCTTTGCCTTCTTTCCAGGCCTGGCAAAGCCTGGGCTGCTGCCTCCCAGCAGCTGTGTGCAGCTGTAGGACTCCAGCATGGTTGGCTCGGGACCCACTCAGCCACCTGGTGCTGACTCCTGCTCCTTGGCAAGCTCCCGAGTTGTGCTTTGCAGTTCAGTGGGCTGCCCAAGCCAGAGCCAGCTCTGAGGATACCCAGCCCTTCCCGAGGCAGCCAGGACCTGCCAGAGGATGGGCAGCTGTTTGTAGAAGGGGTTGAGCTGTGATTTCCCACGTGTTTTCTCTTTCCAGAGGTGAGCAGTCACTCCTGGCTGCTCTGCTCAGGGAAATACCCGGTGGCCCACGGACATGGCAAGATCTGGGAAAGAGGAGTGTTATCCTTCAGTGCCTATTCCCTTCCCCTGGCAGAGCACAACCTGCTTGTTGTTCTAACTGCCCCCTGAGCCACTAATCCAGCATCCCTGCTCTTGCTGCCTTTGTGGGGGAGGCCTTGCCCTCAGCTTGAGCCGAAGTTGCCCCTGCACTGCCGCTGCTGGGAGTTCTCCTCCCGGGGGCTGTGGGAAGTTTCCTTCACTCCTCTCCAGATGTCTGGGACACACAGAAGGGTTGAGAAACTGTGAAGGGTTTGGCATTGCCCCATGCTCAGACTCCCATTTCAGCAATAAGGGCTTCAGCTGCTCTCGTGGCCAGCTGAGCCCTGAGCGGGGCCGAGCGTCTGTGCTGGCACTGAGCTTGTGTCCCTGTGTGGCTGCAGTCCCTGGAGCCCAGCTTCCTCACAGCTTCTGAGCTAGCCAGCTGTGTGCTCACCAGTCTGTCTGCCAGGGGCTGACCTCCAGATGCAGCTGGACTGTTCTCTGCAGTCTGGGGGTCCCATCCTGCCCCTTGCCTCCATGTAACTCTCCCGCACACAGGCTGGGAGGGAACCTGGCCCATCCCTGCCAGAGGGCAGCTGTAGGCTGGGTTGTGTGACCGTGCTCACCCTCTGCTTGCTGTGCTCCTCTCTCCCTCCCTCCTCCCTCTCCTTGCCCTTCTGACTTCAGGACTGTTGTGGAAACTGCAGCGACAGCGAGGAAGAGCCCACCCGGCTGTAGAGCACAGCTTGTTCTCCAGCCCCTGGGACCTTCTTGCCTCTCCTGAGTGCTCAGCCTGAAGGACACGGTCGCAGTGGCCCCACAAGGTGGATTTGTTTACAGTTTTATACGTTTGTATGTGAAGACTGTGAGGATGATTCCAAGGCTGGCAGCCGCACACGACTCGGGTTGAGGTGCCTCTGACCATGGGCAAGCCCTGAGACAAACCCGGACGCTTCCAAATCTGCCGCTTGGGATGGTGCTGGTGCTGCTGCCGCTCCTGTCCCAGGCCCAGGGTGGGAGGGAGGGATCGTGCCGGCGTGGGCCGAGGCCAGGCTGGAGCAGCTCTGCTGACACATTCCACGGTGCCGAAGCGGCACCGCAGGTTTGATGTATATTTATATATGTTGGTCTGTACATATCACATGTTGGTTTTTAGTCTATGGGTGGGGGCCTGCGCTGCCCCCACCCTGTCACAGGCACAAACGTCCTCCTATGGGAGGAGTGACGGTGCCAGCTTTGTTCCAGGGAGTCCTGGACAGAGGCCTTCTGTGCCTTGAGGTGTCTAAATCATCTTTCCTGGACCTTCTGGCCATGCTGAGGTGTCCTGGCTCCAGCGGAGTCCATTGCTCAGCCTCGAGGCACAGGAAAGTGCTGTGCCAAAGCGTCTCCCATTGCGTCCTGGCAGCAGAGCGTCACTGCCTTGTCCTCGTGTCCCTGTCTGCTGGAGCCTGCTGCCTCCTGCCTCGTCTCACACGTGCTGCCAGCTCCAGTGAGCTGATCCCGAGCCCCTCTCCAGACCACTGGCACAGCTGGACACAGCCACTCCCGGGTACCTGCTGCTGCTGTGGCCAAAGGGTTGGTCTGATCCTGGCACGCTGCAGGATAGTGGCAGTGTCGTTCCACCAGCTCTGGACCTGTGCGTTCCAGAGATGTGGCTGTCCCCAGGCCCAGCTCAGTGGTGGAGGAGCAGACACAAAGGACCCTGCTCTCAGGGAGCAAAGCTGTGATAAAGGGAATGTCCCTTCCCAGGGTCGTGTGAAGCAGTGACCCAAAAGTGAATGGGCTGGGACCAGCTTAGTGTGTGCCCCCAGGGGTTCTGGGGAGCCAGCACAGCTCCTGCACCCACAGGCAGGAGCCCTCTGCGGGGAGCAGCGTGGGGATCGGCCCACCTCTCCATCCAGCTTGTCCTGTCCCCTCTTGTGTACACTTGTCCCAGCTGTGTCCTGAGCAATAACTTGTCCCTTCTCTGTGTGTGTGTGTGCACACGTGCGTGCGTGTGCTGCTGCCTCTGCTCATTCTGAGCCAGGCCCCCCAGGGGGGCTGAGCACCTACTTGGACCTGTGGTATCATTTGCTTGCCTTGCACTAAAGTTGGAGAGTATTTAAATTTTTAACCTTTTGTTAAGTGTAAAGATTTCCTGTGCCTTGTATTGCTCTCGTGTCATGGGGGAGCCTGCTCCGGGCCATACAGGGTTGGTGGCTGTAAGAAGGGAGTGGGGACCTCATTTCTGGCCTGCCATGGGCTCTGCTGGTGCTCCTGTCCTGCAGGGAAGGGCTGGGGATGCTTGCCAGGGCAAAAAGGCTGATGCTGGCTGAGCCCTGAGCATCACAGATGACCCTCGGTGTCTTTGCTGCGTATTTTGAGTCAGCGTCAGGGCACGACAGGTATGAGGCCTTGTGCTGTTGGGATGCTTGTGCCAGCTGTGGCCCCCTCTGGGGTGTGTCCATCCCCAGCACAGCCCCTCCTGGGCTGTCCCAGGTGTGCTGTGGGGCCGGGACAGTCCTGCTGCCCTCTGATCCCTGTGAATTACTGCTTTAGGGGGGCCACCATGAATGGGAACCTTGTGGCAGCACAGAGAGCTGCTCCTTCGCTCAAGGAACAGCCCCTCGAAGGGAGACCCTGCGTGGCGACACGGGGTGAGGGTCACGACGGTCACCAAGGGGGAAGCAGTCAAAGGGGAGCAGCCTGGTGGGGGACACAGGGTGGGTTTGGGGTCCGGGGCTGGCGGCAGCGGCGACAGCCTCGTGCGCAGCGCGGGGGGGCCACACGCAGCTGCACTGGGATGAGAATAGCAAGTGCGGCTGGGTAGCTAGGGAACAGTTGCTATGGGAGCGGGCCGAGGAGTTCTCACACTCAGAGGGGGCATCTTGGGGTAAAATCCAGGCATTTTCTGCAGCCGTGGAAGGAAGGAAGGCAGGCAGGCGGGGGGATGGGGACTGCTTGGGCATTGCTGTTCCAAACGCAGCAGGCAGGATGCTTGTGCTGCCCTCCCGGCACTGCCTGGGTAATGGCACCCTGGCACCAAGGTCCTGGGGTCACCAGCGCGTTCGTGTGTCTGTCACATGTTCAGGGTGGCTCTGGGGCAGAGCTGGAGTGTGAACAGAGCCGTGGCTAGCCCTGAGCAGGGCAGGGAAGTGGTGCTGCCTGTTTGCACCTGCCTAGTGGTGCCTCAGCATTTGGGGGTGTCTCCTCCCCATCTCTGTCCTTGATGGGGGTAGCAGCATGCAAGTGAGGGGATGCTGGTGTATGTCCAGAGCTGGGGTGGGTGGATCTGGACCCTATGGACACGGGTGAGCTGTGGGGTCCTGAGCAGTGCTGTGGGGCTGTGGCGGCAGTTCTGCACACCATTTTCAGGGGTGAAGGATGCTCTCAGCTGTTGCCTGGGCAACGGCTCCTCCTCCAGCCCACCATGTGGCTCGGGGAGCGCTCCCCCGCCTGCCTCCCCCCGCTGCTGGGGAGAAGGGGAAGGGGAAGGCAGCTCCCGGCCCCCGGCGCTGGCGGGGCCGGAGGCCCAGCTCCCTTCGCCCGCCCTTGCCCTGACCTGATGATGCCCGTGGGCCCCACCGTGCCCCCCGTCCCTACGGTCCCCATGCCTCAAGGGACCACCCCGGCCCCCCCGCATGGCCGCAGCCTCCTGCCCGCCCTGGGTGCTGCTGGGGCACCCGCACAAACACCGAGCCGGCAGTGCCCGACTGCCGTGGCCGCGCTGTGAGGTCGGATCGCAGGAGGCGAATTCCAGCAAGGTGAGTCGGGGCCAGAGCCAAGGGAGGCGGGGGACACGTGGCCACTGCGGCCCTGCTGCGAGCGAGGTGGTCGTGCTTGGCCGGGCACCGGAGCCGCTATGCCCAGCTGTGGTGGGAGTGGGCTGCCAGCACCCGGATTGCCCAGGTCATGCCCTGGCCGGGATGGAGGAAGTCCTTCCGGCTGGCCCCCGGCAGAACAATGCGCCGTGTGTGCAGCCGCAGCGGGCGCCTGCCACCCTGCCCACAGGGAGGAAACGACGACGGGGTCATGGCCTGCGTGGGGCACCCACACCCATCACCCACCCGCATCTGGCGCATCTCCGCCCCAAAACCACTCTGCCCCGCTCCTGGCACAGCCCCAGCGCAGCGAAGGGACGGCGGGGACTGGAGCCCAAGCCTGGTGCAGTCCGAAGGAGCCAGAGGGCTGTCCCGTGGGGGCCACGGCCACTGGCCTCGTTTACAGCAGAGAAGAGCTGGTGACAGCCACCGGCTGGCAATGGCTGGGGGAGCCCTAGCTCAGGGACAGTTGCCCAGGCCAGGCTGGTGAGGGTTCTGCTTGGGGCTATGGCACCCAAGGGAGTGGGGTGACCCCAGGACACCCACTGCCATTTTGGCCCCTCGCTGTTCGGGGGGCCAGGCTGGCACCCCTGCCCTGCAGAGCCACGTGTCTCACTGCGGTGGCCAGGTGGGCTGTGGCAGGGGCTGTTAAGGTCTTGCCAGCGGCTGTGGCCCTGTGCTGGCCGTCACCCCGGGGAGCACGCTGTTGTCACCCCTTGAGGAGGCTGGGGATGGCATTGCGGGAACGGGTGGCAGCACCCACAGGGTACCTCCAGGGCGAGTGCAGGGCTACCGACCGTGGGAGCCTGTGGCGCCACCCCACCGAGCATCGCAGGGCCCTCACCCTACCCGGACCGGGAGCCACTACCCGGGAATCCCCGGCCCCCCCCACCTCTCGGGGCTCCCGCGGCCATCCCCGGGGATGCCCTGGCCCTCTCGCCACCGGCATCCCGCCGCCGTTCCCCAGGGGCCGGGGCGGGAGGGATTCCCTTGGCAGCACCGGTGCCCAGCCGATAGCCCCCGAGCGGCGGCGGGTCCCGGGGCGGGGGGTGCGGGGAGCCCGCGGATCCCTCCCCGAGCCGAGGGCGGGGCGGAGCGGCGGGGCGGGAGCCCGGGCGGGCGGGGCGGCGCGCGGCGGCGGCGCGGGAGCGCTCACCGGAGACAAAGGCAGCGCCGGGAGGCGGCGGCGGCGCCGCGCACCGGGCGCGCACCGGGCCCCCTCCCCCGCCGCCCTATGGAGCCGCCGCCCGCCGCTTGAGCCACGTGCGCCGCCGCCGCCGGTAACGGGAGCCGCGGAGGGAGCGGGCGCGGCGCCTCCGCCTGTTGCGCGGTGCGGGGGCAGCGGGGCCGGGGCGGGGGCGCGCGGGGCCGTCGCCACCGGGGGCCGCGGCGGGAGCGCGCGGCGCGTACCGGGGCGCGCATCTCCGGTCCGGCCCCGTCGGGCGCGCGCCCCGGGGGAGGAGGATGAGGAGGAGGAGGAGGATGAGGAAGGGGTGCCGCGCCCGGCACGGGGAGCGGGGAGGTTCCTCGCCGGGGTGTCACCCTCTCCGCAGAGGCAGCGGGTAGGGATGCGACGCGGGCAGCGGGGCCCAGGCCGTGGCCGGGGGCAGCGGGGCGGCCCGGGGCTACCGGCGGGGCCCGGCTCGGTGGCCGCTCCGCTCTCCGCCCGGCGTGTCTCCAGCCCGGCCCCGCTCCTCCCCCAGCCCGCACGTCCTCGGCAGCCCCGCTCCCCCCGCACGCCCCAGCTGCGAACGCCCCCGGTCCGCGGCGCCGCCAGCCCACCTTGCACCGCTTCCCGGTGTTCCCCCGGCCGTCATCCCCGGGCTCGACCCACGGCCCTTCCCGCACGGTACCTCTCCTCCCCGGGGATGCCCAGGCTGCCGACGAGGAGCCTGTTGCAGCCGATGTGGCGAGCGCTGCCCGAACCGAGCTAGGTTCAGCCAGGGCACCCCCTCCCCAAAGACCCAGATCCCGGCGCTGCCTCAGCCCACGCGTTTGTCTGCGTGATGGAGCAGCCCCCGCTGCCCGCCGGAGCATGGTCAGGGCCCCCGGCTCCTTCCTTCCCCATCGTTTCTTCCTTCCGCCGGGCTCGGCCCTCCGGCCCCGCCGGCACCCTCAGCCCCGGTGGCCCTGCCGTGATCCCTGGCCAGCAGCGTGGCCCTGCGCCGCAGGGGGATGGAGCACCCCGCGCCCCTTCGCCCTACTCCGAGGGAGTGATAATGTCACCGTGATCACCCAGTCCTCGGCTGCCGTCGCTTCAGGCTCACCCTCCTCCCTGCTGCCGAGCCCGTTTTTTCCCACACCACGATAATGAGAATCCTGACGGGTGCTTACGTGCCTGCCTGCGAGCACCCATGGGTGCTGCTCGCCGCTCACTGAGGAGCAGACCTGCCCCTGGCACACACCTTTGACATTTGATGCTTGGCTGGATGTGACCGAGCTGTCACCCTGCCTAAAGGGCGAAGGTGATGGCTCCCATCACCACCACCCCTGGCTCTGCATTGCTGTGTTGGGGTGCCACCATCCCCAGTGGCTGCGAGGCCAGCGATGGCTTTGGTGCACGTGTTCCTGCGAGCGCCACGTGCCGCAGGGAACCGGCACCTCTGCTTGTCCCTCCTTCTCCCCAGGTCACCCTCCTGTATGGCAGCACAGGGATGAGCTGCCGGGGCTCAGCAACATCTTCAGGTGCACTGGGTGGGCAGGAGAAGGGGATCCCACTGGACACCCCATTATCTTGAAGATGATGCTGTGGACCACAGCGTGGACCACAGCATCCATCTCCCACCCCAGGGTGCCCGGCAGTGCCGTGGGCGATTCTAGGGGGGCTGTGCAGGTTTGCATCCATGGGGGTGATGGTGGGGGGTGCATGGGGTGCCAGGCACGGTTCCCCCTGGCTGCGGGTGCTGCGGCGCATGTGGAGCGAGTCACCATGGGAACGGGGCGTCCACGTTTCCGTGTCGCTCACGCTCGCGTCTGTCTCGTTGCAGGGCCCCCACCCCGGCGGTCCCCCCCCAGCGATGGGCAGCGGGACCCCGGCAGCCCCGTCCCCCCGCCGCCCGCCCCGCCGGCCCCCCGCCCCACCGCCCGCCCGGCGCACCCAGGCCTGACCCACCCGCTCCAGCCCCCCCCAGCTCCATGGCGAGGACGGACCCCTGACGGCAGGCTCGCCCGCGGGCCAGAGGAGACGGCGCCGGGCACGGCCCGGGGAGATGCCCTCGGCGGCCCTGACAGCATCGGGTCCTCCCTGACCCTGCCGCCGCCCTGAGCATCCCGTCCCCCATCCCGAGGGCAGGGAGAGGCGGGGGCCTTCCCCCGGGGCCGGCTGCCAAGATGGTGATGTCCCAGGGCACCTACACCTTCCTCACCTGCTTCGCGGGCTTCTGGCTCATCTGGGGCCTCATCGTGCTGCTGTGCTGCTTCTGCAGCTACCTGCGGCGGCGGGTGAAGCGGCAGCAGGAGGAGCGGCTGCGGGAGCAGAGCCTGCGCGCGCTGGAGATGGAGCCGCTGCACTACGAGGGTTACGGGGGCAGCCCCCCCGGCATCGCCATTCCCCACCGCCTCCGCCTCGAGCCCCACCATCACCATCATCACCCCCACCACATCCCACCCCCCCGGCCCTGGAGCTGCCGGCACGGTAAGGAGCAGGGAGGGGCTCTCGCATCCCCGGAGCACGTGCCTCCCCCTGTTTTGGGGGGGATACGACGCGAGAGCCGGGGCGCAGCGCTGACGGCAGCAGGGGTCCGGGGGGGGCTTTGCCTTGCAGAGTCAGACCTGTCAAAGCCGCCGTGCTATGAGGAGGCGCTGCTGATGGCGGAGCCCCCCCCGCCATACAGCGAGGTGCTGATGGACACGCGGGGGCTCTACCGCAAAATCAACGCCCCTTTCCTGAGCCATGAGCGGCTGGAGAAGCAGGAGCAGCCTCCCAGCTACAAACCCCTTTTCCTGGACGCCGGCTACGGTTCAGCGCTGCACCTGCCCCGCTCAGCCAGCCCCGGCCCTGCCTGCCCGGACCTCTACCTGCAGCAGGAGTGCTCCCCACGCATGTTTCCCAGCTGGACGGACTCGGAGCTCAGCAGCAGGGACACCTACGAGACGGGACCCTGGCACCTCCCGGTCTCCATGCCCCTCTTCGGCAGGACTACCGCTGTCTAACGGCGGCCGCGGGGGACGCCCGGACCTTGCCATGCACCTGGGGGGTGGGGGGGTTTCGGTTGCTCGTGTCACCCCAGGGACACCCGCCCCGGCGCGGGCCATCGCCGCCGGCGCGGAAGGGGCTGGTTCCCCGTCTGGCCCCCGCTGGCCCCCCCATGGCCGGGGGCGCTGGGGACCCGGACTCTGCTCTGTTTCTTAAATTTTTTGTTTGTTACAGTTTGAGAATAAAAGTTTGTGGCTCGGGTTTGCCTCCTGGCAGGCTGGCATGGTGGGACTGCCCCCTCCCCAAGGCAGCCGTAGCCCCCAAGTCCCAGCCCTCCCCGCCACCCCAGCAGGCTGCAGCCCCCATGGGAGACGCTTTATTTATTAACAGACATGAGCACACCGCCGGTACAGAACTTGTGCTTTCCAAAAAGTTTCTGGGGGGAATGGGGGGGGGGGGGGGAGAGGGGCCAAGCAGGGGCCAAGCAGAGGAGGACAGGGCTCCCAGCAAAGAAGGAGTGGGGAAGGGGTAAAAGCCCCACATCAGCTCCTTGCCGGGGTTTGGGGTGGGGGGGGACGCCGCTGGCTGCAGCCTTGCCTCGGTCGGGTCACTTTATTGCCATATTCATTTATTATTATTATTATTATTTCTCTTTTTTTTTTTTTTCTTTGAACTCGTGCAAAGTACTGGGGGGGCTCCCGGGGGGGCACGAAGAGAACGAGGACCCTGTCCCACAGCCGGGCAGGGGATGCGAGCGTGTGTCGTCCCCCCCAAAAGGGCGCTGGGGTATCGGGGGGTGGGCTGCTAAGGGAGGGCTGGGGGGCTGACACGGCTCCTACCGACAACTTAAAAAAGAGAGGGGGAGAAGGGGGGGCTGTAAAAGGTGCCCCGGGGCGGGGCTGCAGCGGGGCGGCCGCCACCTGGAGGCCTCATCCTGCGGGGCCCCAGAGGGGTGAGGGGGGCCCGGCCCCCGGCTGCAGCCCCCTCGTGCCCCGCGCCGGCCGGGGCGGGCTGCCTGTGCCGGCAGCGGGGCCTGGGCTCACAGGGCCCCCCCAAAGCTCTCCTCTTCCTCGGGCAGAGGGTCTGCATCCCAGCACGTGATGTCGATCTCTGGAGGACAGGGAGAGGGGCAGGATAGCTTGGGGTGCCCCAGAGAGGGACAGGCTCCCCCTCCTCACTGTCCTCACTCACCTGGGGGCTTGTTGTAGAACACGGGCTGGGGGGCTTTGGCCGACAGCTCCTCGGTGGGGGGCACCTCCTCCTCCTGGGACTGGCTGAAGTAGCCCTCGCTGGCCTGGGGGGCGGGGGCAGGTTGTCAGGACCCCCCCAGCCCCCCATCACCCACCTCTCCCCACAGTGATGCTCACCTGCTCCCCACGACCCGGTGTCCCATCCTTGTGGGCCATCTCCCCATTGGTGATGGGGGGGCGTCTCTCGGCCCGGGGTGTCTTCCTGGGGTGTGTGCTGGCAGCCCAGATCCTGGGACTGGGGGTCCCCCTCGCCAGCTGCCTCTTCCTCATCCTGATCCTCCTGCTCCGCATCGCAGAAGGTGGCAGGGGGCTCAGGCAGCTCTTCCAGGCTCAGCAGGGCCCCCTCCTCGGGCAGCATGGCCGGGGGTGTCTCGGGGACAGGGGCAGCAGGCAGGGGCCAGGCAGCTGGGGGAGTCACCCCGTCGCTCTGCCACAGGTCGATGAGGCTCTCAGGGTTGGGGGCTTCCCCAGTTTGGGGCTCGTCAGCCACGGGTGGCAGGGAGGGCTCGGTGGGCTCCAGGGTCACCAGGTCCCCCAGGGCATCACCCCCCGCTGTCCACACTGGCCTGGGATTGGGCTCGTCCCCAGGGGGCTCGATGGCCTTGTCCTCGGGCCCCGGGAAGGGCCAGTGCTGCTCGGGCGTGGCTGGCCCGGGCTCCTGTGCGCTGGGGCTGGGGGACTCTGAAAGGAGGGGACAGGAGTCAGTGGGGACAGACAACCTCGTCCAGTGCTGGGGGTCACCCGAGGACAGGGATGCAGCTCAGGGGGATTTGGAGTCCTTTGGACTGGGCACAGTGTGGGGAATGCTGCAAGGATGGGTGGAGGTGGCTGGGCAGGGAGAGGATTGTGGCATGCACTGGGGAGTGAGGGGACATAGGGAGGGACAAGGTGATCCCCTGGGGAGCGGCAGGGAGGCAGAAAGGGCTGTGGAGGGAACAGGAGAGGTTCCCTGGGAAGATGCAGAAGGGAAAGCTGGGATGCACCAGAGGATGCCCAAGGGGCCAGTGAGGATGCAGCAGGGACACGTGGTGACAGCAGCAGAGCTGGCTGGGGTGCCCTGGGGACGCAGTGGGGCAGAGGGGACACACAAAGGGATTCAGCAGCCCTGGAAAGGACGTACGGCAGGACGGCGCAGACTGGGCAGCATCGCACTGGAGGACCCAGCAGAGACAGCAGGGCTGCACTGGGAGGTGCAGCAGGGAGGGCCAGCATGTACGGAGCTGGGGGAATGCACTGGAGATGAGGGGATGCATGGCGTGGGGTGCAGCAGAGACAGCAGGAATGCCCTGGCATTAGAAAATGCACTGGAGGCGGTAGGGATACAGCAATGACGGTGGGGCTGCACTGGGGGATGCAGCAGAGACGGCGGGGATGCAGCGGCACGGAGCAGCAGGAACGGCGGGGATGTGCTGGGGGACACAGCAGAGATGGTGGGGATGTGCCGAGGGATGCAGACGGGACAGCATGGATGCACTGAGCCATGCAAGGGCAGCTGGGGGGGCTGCAGCAGAGCCGAGGGGCTGCAGCAGGGATGCGCTGTGGGACACAGCAGAGGCAGGCGGGATGTGCCGGGGGATGCGGACGGGACAGCGCGGATGCACTGAGCCATGCAAGCGCGGCTGGCGGGGCTGCAGCAGGGCCGAGGGGGCTGCAGTGGGGATGCACCTGGCAGCCCTGGGCAGGGGGAGGCGGCGCCAGCCCTGCGCCCACCTTTGGGCGTTGCCGGCGTCTGGTCAGCGGGCGCGCGGGTGCCCGGTTCGCCCGGCGGCGTGGCGGCCGGGCTGGACTCGCAGGGGCTGCAGCCCGCTGCCGAGGCCTTGCGGAAGGCGTCCGACTGGCTGCCTGCAGACAAGGGAGATGGGGTGGCGTGGGGGGGCTGCCCACACTGACGGGGGGAACCAGAACCCCAGCACTGCTCCTGCCCCGCAGCGACCCAGCTGTGAGCTGCCAAGTGCACATCACTGTGTATCTGCCAACACGTCGTCCCCTCCTGGGTGGTGGGGTGGAGGCTTCCAGGGCTGCAGCAACCACCATGTCCCCTCCAGGTGTCCCCTCCACCCCCATGAGTTTCAGCCCCCGCGTCTGCTGGGCAAGGGGACAGGCAGCCCCATACCTGCCGTGGGACGCACGGGCTCTGCCCATGACACAGCCTTTGTGGGCAAGGCTCCATGCCCTGTCAACTGTAGCTGTGGGGGCACAGCCCTACATGGCCCCTGGAACCACCTGGCTCCTTCTGCCCCACACATTCCTGGGCACAGCCTTTTCCATCCCACGCTGTTTTGTGGACAGTCTTGCATTCTTGTCCATGGCACAGCTGTTCCATCCCCTTCTGCCCCACTGGCACAGCCTCACATGATCTTGGGCACAGCCTTTTCCACACTGCCTAATGCTGCCCCACGGGCACAGACCTGCGTGGTCCAGGGCAGAGATGTCCCTTTCCCTTCTGCCCCATCAGCACGTGATTCTGGCACAGCATTTTCCACGCTGCCTGACCCTGCCCCACGGGCACAGTCCTGCATGATCCAGGGCACAGCTGCCCCACGGGCAGAGCCTGCCCCGTGCCCGCTTTACCCCATGGGCACAGTTTATCCCATCCCACTGTGGACCACCACCTCCCCAGGCACAGCTCTACCCTGTCCCCATCTGACCCATGGGCACAGCCTGCCCTATGTCCCCCCCTCCCAGGGGCACAGGGACCAGCATGGGGTCGGCCCCAGCAGGGCCATGGTCCCCGCCTGGGTGCCCGTCCCCCTCAGGGTGCCAGTCCCCCTCGGGGTGCCCGTGCTGCCTCCGCTGCCGGTCCGGTGTGCCGTGGGGCTGGGTGGGCTGTGGGGCAGCTGCCCATGGCTCGACCCCCGGAGCTGCGCGCCCGGGAGCTCCCAGCTACCTACATGGGAAGAAAGAGGAGAGATTTGGAGTGCGGTGGCAGGAGATATAGGGGAAGGGGGTCCGTGGGGGGGAGGAGGAGGAGGAGGAGGAAGAAGGTGGCCCACTGTCAGCTGTCTTTATGAAAGGACAGTGCAGACGACCTGTGAGAGAAAGACAGACAGACGGACGGACGGAGAGAGAGAGAGAGCAAAGAGATGGGTCAGTCCCTGCTCAGCGCAGTCATGGCGGGGCTGGAGCACCAGGGCACCGGGATGGGAGCACAGCAGGGTGGAAGGCAGCATGGTGGGAGAATGGCAGGACAAGAGGATGGAAAGGCAGCAGGACAGAAGGACGTGAGGCAGGGGGAGAGAGGCCAGGACACGGCCGTGGGATCAACTATCTGCTCAGCCACAGCACAGCCCCACAGCGTGAATCCGTGGCACAACCCACGGCATGGCCAGAACACACAGCCCACAGCACGACCCGCGGCACAGCCCCACAGCACTGCCCTGAGGCACAGCACCACGGCACAGCCCATGGCACAACCCATGGCACACCACACAAGAACACGCGTCACAGGCTCCCTCCTAGCACAGCCCACGGCACAGCCCCCCAGCACAGCACCACGACATGGCCCCATGGCTGGAGGCACCCACCAGGACAGACAGTCCTTCCCTAGATTCACAAAAAGAGTCCCAGCACTGCACTGCACTCCAGACTGTGGGGCAGCTCAGCTTCTCCATGGGGCACTCCTTGCCAGCTGGCAGCACGCTGAGCACCCCACATGTGCCTCACTCTCTCCTGCCCCTTTTAGCTGTCACCATGGGATGTAGTCCCAAGCCATCCCTGGACCTCCAGTTGCCCACCCATACACACCGACCACGCTTCCAGCTTGGCTGCGGGCCCAGTGCTACGACAGGCGAGTGGACAACACCCAGCAGGGAGCAAGGTGAGCCCCATTTTGCTGAAGACATCCTGACATTCAGCCCCTGACAAGCTGCCCCAGCTGCAGGGGCCACGTGAGGTGCAGTGGCAGTGGCGGTGATGGTGGCAGTGATGGTGGCACAGCAGAGCAGGATGTCCCCTGCCATCCTCATACCCTTGGCACCCAGAACCACAGTGCCAGTGATGGCAGAGGGTACACCCCCTCCCCACATTGCATCCCTGGCCTTTCCAAGTCCCACCGCAATCCTTTGAGCTGTGACACTGCACTCACCTGTGCCCTGGTCTCCTGGTACCCACCCCTGTGCCCACAGCCCCCCGCAGCCCCTCACCTGTCCTGTGGCTGCCCGGCGAGACAGCATCGCTGCTGCCTGATGCCACCCGCTCCTGCTGCTTGAAGAAGTCCCGGGGGTTGTCAGGCCGCTGAGCGATGATGGCAGCAGCCTCCTGTGGGGACGGAGGAGGCTGAGCCCCACCGCCCCGGTGGCGTGGGGCTGTGGGACCACCCTCCACACATCCCACAGCTTCATTCCCATCTAGCTGTGGGCACTGCTGGATGGGGAGTGAGGAGCAGCACCGGGCACGGCCATCACCACACTCACCTCCACCTCTGACTCCGATTTCCTAAACTGCTGCCTGTCGTCTTCCTCTTGCTGGTCCCCCTGGGAAGAGACACAGCATCACCTCCCAGCCCCGGGCACCCAGCTGGGGAAAGCCCTTCCCTGGGGGTAATGCCAGTGGCAGCTCTGGCTCCGATCCTGGCACCAGTCCCACCGTGGCACTCACAAAGATGGACTGCTCCTTCAGGCGCTGCCGGGCCTCCTCCGCCTCCAAGCTCTGCTGCTTCCTCCTGCAATGGGGAAACGGGAGAGGCGCTGGGCATCGGCTCCTGCCAGTCCCTGCCCCAACCCCACCCTGTGAGGGACACCCATGTGCCCATCCAGCCACTCACAGCACGAGCGCAGCCATCCCGTACCCACATCCCACCCGACCCCAGCCGTGCCTGTGCTCCTCGATCTGCTCCTCGCGCTCCCGGTAGCGCCGTTCCCGCTCCTCCTGCTCCAGCCGCTCCTGCTCCATCCGCTCCTGCTCGAACCGCAGCCGGGCGTCCAGGGCCTTTTTCCGCTCTTCCTCCTTACGCAATTCCTCCTCTTTCTGGTGGGGGGGATCAATGAGGGGGCTGCCCACCAGCCAGCCAGCAGCTCACCCCGCTCCTTGGGGTGTCCCTCCGTAACCCACCTTTGCCTGTTCCCAGAACTGCTCCCGGTTGAGCCGCTTCATCTCCACGGTGGCATCGGTTTTCTGGTAAGTGGTGCCCTGGGACGGAGGAAAGGTAGGGGGTGGAGGGGCTGGGATCAGCGAGGGGTGCAACAGTAAGGGGCACACGGGGTGAGGGGCTGTGGCACACAGGAACCCTGGGCGGGTGGGATGCCCCAGTCCCGCCAGCATCACCGGCGCTGCCATGGGGACATTACCACAGGCTCGGCGTTCTCGTCCTCGCGCAGCCGCAGGCGGTGCAGCACCGGGCTGGAGACACGGGCCAGCCCGTTGGAGAGCCGCTGCCCGATGGCCCCGGGGTCAATGTCCTCCACGCTGCTGGCATTGACAATGACATCGACACCCTGGCGGGGGAGCAAGCAGCCATCAGGGTTCAGGATCAGTGCCCTGGCAACATCTTCCCCCTCCCCAGCGTCACCCACCTGGAAGAACTCGGCAATCTTGGCTACGTGGCTGGCACAGGCGCATTTGCGGGCGTCCGGCACGTCCTCACCCACCTGTGGCAGCCAGGGAGGGACTGAGCTGAGAGAGGCAGCAGGGTGACCCCCACCCCACTGACCTTAGCAGGGCAGCAGGACTGTGGGGCACCCGCCACTGCCAGCTCCCTCACACCCAGCCATATCCCTGTGGGAACAGCACAGCCCCCCCTCAGCATGGCCCCTCGACTCACCCAGTTGACGAGGACATATTTGGGGAGCACGGCCTGGGGGTCCTTGACGCTGCAGAAGCCATACATCACCTTCTGAATCTCAAAGTGGCCGGAAAGCTCCAGCAAACCTCCACCTGGCACAGCACCATCAGCCCATGTGCACCCAGCACCAGGAACTGGTGACAGGGAAAACACCGGCACAGGCAAGCTGGAGGAGGGGAAAGAGGACCTTACCTCCTGATGCTGCCAGCTTCAGGTCATCAGAGCCATCCTCATATGTGTAGAGGGCCCTGGGGAGACACCATGGGTGAGCCAAAGCCAGGAGGAGTGTGGGGCAGCCCCCAACCTCCCCATCCTGCTTACACTGGGTCAGGGCATGTCCTGGGGTCTGGCTGCTTGTCCCAAAACTAGCACACAGCCACAACAACCCCTTGTGCATCAACAGCACCAAGAGCCAGACTGCCAGGCAAGGCAGACAGGATGTGGGGCAGGGCCTATTCCCCAAACCTTGGTGGCAGCTGTGGGGAAGGGTCCCAAGTTTGGGGACAGTCACTTGGGCACAGGGACTCACCGACTGCTGTGCTGCTAGCCCACACAGTCTCACAGCAACTTGCTCGCCCATCCCTGTCCCTTCACGACCCTTCCATCTACCGACCAGGTTTGGGGACAACCCTGTGCCCCAGTAAGTACCCGGGTCCACTCACGTGCCCGGCTACGTGAGCCACCAGCCCAGCAGGCACCAGGCTGGGGGAGGACGCCGGAGCACCAGCAGCAGCAAATCAATGAGCCGCCAGAGTGTGATGGGGCCGTCATGGAGACTGTTCCTTGGAAACCATTCCCAGCGGATGGGAAACCCCCTGTCGCTCCCACCGTGCCCTGGCCAGCCCCTCTGGGGGCTCCGCGGGGACCCCCACCAGCCAGCACCTCCCCAGAGGCACACAGCCAGCGATGGAGGGGGGACCACGCATGCCAAATTGGTCCAGGGCGGGTGGGCGAGGGGATGGATGTCGCTAGGCAACCAGCATCCTCCATCACCATGGCAACCCCCCCATCCCAGCTGGGATGCAGCTCGCCCCGATGACGAGGTGATTAGTGGAGGGGAGCGGGGGAGGCAGGCAGGCAGTGGGGACCTGCGGGGCCTGGCAGGCACCCAAACCTGCCTGCCACCGTCACGCGCACCCGGAAAGCCAGGGCCGCCCGTGCTGGATCCCCCACATCCCTGCTCCGCCGCGGGTGGGCGGCTCTGCCGATCAGCATTCGGCTGGTGGTGCCCGCACGGCGCTTCTCAGAGCCCCAAAATCCCCGCTGTGCCGAGCAAAGCCGTCCTCACTCAAGCCTGCAGCTTCAATCCACAGCCTGGGGAACGGGAATTGAGGGTCCCTACGGGCAGAGCCACCCCCAACACAGAGCCGTGGCTGGAGCCAAAAAGCAAGGGGAAGGCAGGCAGGTGCCTAAGAGGGAGAGGGCCTCCCTCTGCCTCCAGCACCCGCCGCCCCCCGAGCCCCTGGCAGGGAGCCGCAGATAATTGCACCAAACAAGATTGACTTTAATCCGCACATCCCGATCCCGCTAATCGGCCGCCCCAGCCGGCGCCAGCTTCCAGGCCTGGAACAGCTGCAAAGTGCCGTCTGAGATGGCTGTGACAGGGAAGGGTGGCAAATGCAGCCCCTAATCCCCCAGGAATGGGGGAGGATGGCAGCAGTTTGGGGGAGCCCAGGGCAGCGAGCTGGAAGCTGGCAGGGTGGGATGCAGCTGGCAGCAGACAGGAGAAAAGAAGTAGGGCAGAGCTACAGCATCACTGCCTGGGGAGCCCTGTGGGTGCTGGGGGCACCCACTGCCTGCTTTCCTTCTCCAGAACCCTGCCATGCTGGGTGGTATGTGGGCACCAGGCTGCTGCCTGCACCCGAGGGTGCTCCCAGGGCAGATGGGGCTTGCTGTGGACACAGCTCAGCAGCACAGCCTGACTCCATGCCAGGATGGAGGTTTCCATTCCAGGAGACAGGGAAGCCTTGCTGGGGCCAGTAGCATCCCCAGGGGTGCCCCCAGGGCCCCACAGCCCAACAGCATCACCACAACCCCTGGCAGTGGGGACCAGCTGTGTCACAGCGGGTGCTGTCAGCATCATGCATTGCTGACCCCGCTTCCATGGGCTTTAATGCCTCCACCCAACCCATACAGCCCTTTCCCACCCCCCGGGCTCCAGGTATGTGGGTCACCCGTGGGTGGAGATGCCCTGTGCAGCCCAGTGGGGGGGCTCCCCGCAGCCGGGGGTCTCCACTGAGGACCCCTCATCACCCCAGCCAAAGAGACCACAGCCCCGCTGCCCTCGCATGGCCCCGCTGCTCACCGGAGTAGGCAGAGCAGCATCCCCAGCTGCCAGAACGGGGCTCCCGCCGCAGCCCACCCCCCGTGCCACGGCCAGGGAGGGGTCACATCGCCCCAGCCTCCCGCCCCAGCCCCGGCACATGTGTTTCCAATGTGGCTGGGAGCTCCAGGGAGTCGGCGTGCTCAGAAAGCAGCACCAAATTCCTTTCCGATCGAGTAATGGGCCCCAGCAGCCTTCGCGGGGCCGGGCAGGGGGAGGGGATGCTCGGACCCTTCAGGACCGGGCTGGAGCAGGGGAAATCCCAGACTAAACAGAGGGATCCCGGGCGAACATGAGCGTGGCATTCCCCGGTACCGGCCTAGGGCCTGCCTCTGGCACAGTGTCCTCCCAGGCAGCTCCCTGGCTCAGGCAGTCTGCACCCTCCTCCCCGTGGGACTGTCCCCATCACCTTGCCCGATGCAGCCCCACCAGCATCACCCCCCATCCAGCACCCCCGCAGCGGGCCCTGCAGAGGGGATGATGCTCCCACAGGCACTGAGTGCCAGGCACTCCGGAGACAATGGGATGGGGTGGCTGGGGACGATGGAGCAGCTGGGGACGATGGAGCAAAGTCAGCCCCACGGATGGGGATGGCAGGGGATCACTGCCTGGCCGGGATCAGCGTTGGAGGTGTGTGGGGGGGAGCCGCCACCGGCCCTCGCCTTCCCGGGAACCGATTCTGCTTCTCTCAGCAGCTTTGGCAGGGACGGCTCCTTTGCAGCGGATGCCGGGAAGCGAGATGTACCCAGGGCTGACAGCTGCCGCCTGGCCGGCAACACACACGGCGCTTGCCCACAGCGCCCCTGGGCTGACAGAGGGACTGTGGGGCCCTCCGGAGACCCCCGGGGACTGGCGGGGACCCGGACCTGCCCAGGCCCACACAGCCCTGTCCTGAGAGCAAGGACCTGGTTAGAGACAGATGTCTGACCGGCTGGGTTGTGGGTGCAGCCCAGCTGGGAGGTGGGAGTCCCCGGATGGGTGGTGGGTGTATCCCGGAGGGGTGGTGGATGCCCTTGGCTGGATGGTGGGTGCACAGTAGCTGCCCTCCGTCCGCCTCCCACCAAAAGCATCATGCACAGCATGCACCCAGCACTCCGTACTGTCCAGCGCGATGCGCCCCAGCGTGCCGGCAGCGCTCCCACCCAGCATGCCAGAGGCACCCTGGAGGGCAGGGAGGGGATGGCGGGGCGGATGGCCCCAGCCAGCCTCCCGGCACCCGGCTGGGCTGGGAGATGCGGGTGGGCTGGCAGTGGGTGATGCTCCCTGCAGCGGGCCTGGATCCAGCCGGCCTCGGCAGCGGGTGCCCCGCACCGGGCTGCGGGCAGCGCGAGAAGCCGGGGGTCCCAGCGGAGAGAGCCACTCCCCTCCCCGACTCAGCAGCAACCCCAGCCCGGCGGGGCAATCCCGGGCCGACACGCCACGACCCCCCAGGGATGTGGCAGCCCAGGAGCTTGGGGGAATCTGAGGGTAGCGGTAGCGGCGGGAGATGCTCGGTGCCCCCGCGGCTTCAGGCCTCTCTCCGCCGGGCAGCGGGACCGCCCGCTGCCGGAATACCGGTGGAGCCGGTCGGGAGCAGGACCGGTCGGGAGCGGGGCCGGGCTGCGGGCGCCCCGATCCCCTCCCCATCCCCCGTTCCCCGGGCGCCCCTGCCCGCGGCTCCAGCTCCAGACAATGGCGAGGAACCGGTGCCGGGCCCAGCACCGGGGATCCCCACGGGGCCCTCCCCGCCGTGCGCGAATTCTCCCGCTCCCCGCTCTCGCTGCCCGGCTGGGGGTCGGACCGGGCCCTGCCGGGGACTCCCGGGGCCGACGGGTCCCGGCGCTCGCACGTGCCGGCCCGGCGCAGACAAAGCGGGGACCGCGCCCCGGCCCGGTGCGGCGGGCAGGTGCGGGCACCGGGGGCGGCGAGCCGGGCACACCCCCCGCCGCCCCGCCCGCCTTTGTGTGCCGGGGCTCCCGGGGACGGCGGGGGGCGCAGCTCGGGGCGCGGCCGGTGTTACCGGGCGGCTCCGTGCACAAAGGGCGGCGGCGGCGGCGGGGACAAAGGGGCGGCGGCGGCGGCGGGCGCGCTCACCAGTCGGTGGGGCTGTCCTCGCCGATCACGTCCTGGTAGGAGGCGAGCAGCTCCAGGCGGTGCGCCGCGAAGCCGACGCCAGCCATGGCGGGGCCGGGATGCTGCCGGGGGACCGGAGGGACCGGCCGCCTGCCCGCCTCCGAGACACTGCCGCAGCGGCCGGGCGGAGGGGCGAGCGGCGGGGAGGCTCCGCCCGCCGCCGCGCCCGGTCCTAGCGCCGCGAACGGCGGCCCCCCTCCCCTCCCCTCCGCCCCCCCGCCCGGCCCCCGCCCCCGCCGCGCCCCCGGGGCACCCCCAGGGCACCCCGCCGGCCGCGCCGCCGGGCCCCGAGCCGGGACCCCGGGGGTGCGGGCAGCATCACCCCCGCCCCGGGCCGCCCCCGCGCACAGCTCGCCTCCGGGATCCCGCAGCCTGGCCTCTGCTCTGCCCCCGCAACACCGCGCTCCGGGCCGTCCCCAGCCCCAGGGACACTGAACCCCGGCTCAGCTCCTCCTGGGAACCTGCACGCCGGGTGACTTCGCATCCCGGGCTCTCCTCCGCCCTGGGGACCCCGCATGCTGTGCTGCCCCTCCTGGGAACTTGCACTCTGGAGACCTCTCGTGATGGGTGGTCCTCTCCATTCCCATATTCTCCCCTGCCCCACGTCCTCTACACCCAGGAGACGTGGCACACCTGGTTTCCCGTGCCCTCCACTGCCCTACGCCGAGCCCCCGTGTCCAAGGTTTCCTCTCCAAGGACACAGCACCGTAGGCTTTGCCCTACACACCCAGCCATGCCCTCACTGCTTGCACAAGGGGTCAGTGGACACAGACTTTTTGGGGGCCTCTTGGCCGCCCATCTGCTCCTCTATGTCCAACCACTCCCAAGCCCCCGGTCCTTTCAGAATCCCGAAGCACCTTTCCCAGGAGGTTTTGCCTCTGTGTGAGCCCACAGCTGGCTTTGCACTGACCCGCGCAGGGCTCTGCAGGGGCTCCCAGCCAGGTGCTAAGCTCCTGCCAGGACAGGCAGCGATTCCCTGTCCCCGGCGCTGTCCCCAGCCTGGACCAGCACCGCGCTGGAAGGGTCTCTGTGCCAGAGCAGCAATGGAGAGCGCGCAGGACCCGATTCCTGCGGGTTGGGGATGTTGGTGGAGTGGCCCGTCCCCAGACAAGCCCTTCAGGCAGCCCGTGGATGACCCCAGAGGGACGTGGGACAGGGTGCCGAGGGCCCTGGCGGTGCCTCCCGCTCCCCCCACGCCCTCCTCACACCAGCATTTCCGAGCGAGGCCAGAGCCGGAGCCGCCCTAAGAGGCTGTGAGAGTTTGGGAGCAGCTGTGGAGCAGCTGCCGGGGCCAGCGCGGGGGCTGGGGCCGGGGCAGGCGCCCCACAAGCGGCTCAGATGGCTTTGGGGGTGGAAGTGGTGGGACCCCGCTCAGGGATGTGGTGGGAGCTCTGAGCCTACCGCCGCCAGGCTTTGTTCTCGGAGCAGCGAGGCTGCAGCCCCTCCCCAGGCTCCACCTCCGCAGCCCACCCGAGACCCTCCTTCCGCTGCCTGTGCTCAAGCTCCTCACATGGTGCGCAGAGCTGGTGGGCAAGAGATGCCCTTGGCAAAGCGCAGAGGCACCTTGGGTGGTAGAGGCGTCATCGGGAGGGCCCAGAGTCAACAGAGAACCAACCAGAGCTAAGCCCCCCATGAGCACAGGCCTTGCAGCGGCCCCAGGGCATGCCTGGCTCTCCCCAGGGGAGAGGCAGGCTGGCTGTAGCACACTGGCCCTGCTCCATAGCTGGGCAGCGCGGGGCTGATCTGGCAGAACCTGTTCCCAGCCCATGCTACCCCAGCAGGCTCCGTCCCGCACCACTGCCTGCCCCTGCCCCTTTCCTACCCTCCACGCACGGGTTGCTGTCCAGCCAAGCTAGGGTTGGTTCAGGGCCCGCTCACGTGGGGCCACAGCCACCTCACCTTCCCCTGTGCTTCCTCTGACCTTGGCTGCCCAGCTGGGACTCACACGCGGGCACTCAGCCCTGCTCCTGCCAGCCCTGCCAGGCAGGCACCAGCTGTTTCTGTGCCATGTCCTGCTGCTTCTCAGTGTGACCATCCCATTGCTCTCATGTGCCCGAGCCAGAGCGCCTGGCCCAGCCCCAGCTTGTCTTTATGCCTTGACTTTCCTTGCCCCATCTTTGATGTGCTTTTGCACTCCTGGAACTGGCAGTGAGAAGACGTGGCACCGCAGCCCAGATCTGGGTGATGCCAGGAGGCATTTGGCTTCCCACAGCCAGCTCCTGCCCCCGGCAGAACTTTCCAGTAGATGAGCAAGACAATTTTCCTCACAATTGCTCATCGTGGCAAGAGCTGCAATTATTAATGACCGTTCCAGCTGTCAGAGTGGAGAGGGAGGAGAACACCCACTCCCCCACACCCACTGCCCTCCAGCCCGTTCCAGCTGGAGGTGCCGGTGTGGCCTCACAGCCGTCCTTCGGGACAGCAGCTGCATCGCGTGAGCGAACGCCTGGCTGCTCCACGCTGGAGAACGCCCAGAGCTGGTGCACGTGGCCCATGCGTGCCCCGTGACTCCTCAACCCCTCTACAGTACTCAGGCATAAGGACCAGAGGACACTGCCAGGTATACAAGGACCCCCACTAAGGTCTGACCCCTTCCCAATCTCTCCTTGCTGCATTTTGCCCCCCAGATTAATTACTGCCCCCATTAGCGGTCCTGCCTGCTACAAGAGGGATGACCCAGTCGACACATGGGGTCAAGCCCGGGCTGACGCGGGCAGAGGAGGAGAAATCTGAGGCGAAGAGTTTCCCTGGAAAGCTGGAGGGAGCTGAGTCAGGCCCCAGAGGGAGCAGGATGAGGGCAGAGCATGACCTTCCCAGCCGGCCGCACCTCACTCGGCAAAACCACTGGCCTGGAGACAGCTGGCACTTGCAGAGATGTGTTTATTAAAGGCACTAAAAGCACCGTGGCTGCATCAGTGCAGCCCGACCGGAGGGTGTGGTTTGGGGGGAGGCATCGGTGGCCCCAGGATGGCAGTGGCAGAGAGCTCTTCGGTAGGAAGCTGTGCCCAAGCCTTGCAGGAGCAGCCGCCTGGCTGGGCTGGCCATCATTACACACTGCCAGCCCACAGCTGGGCCACGCCAGGCTGGGGGTGTTGCCAGCCCCAGGGGAGCGGTGGGCCAGCAGGGTGGGGGGCATGAGGCACAGACACCCCTGGAATGCAACTGGGGCAGGAAGCCACCACAGCAGTTTGAGGGGTGGCCGGTGGCTTGTCATGGGCAGGGCCCCAGCAGGGGAGCAGGGCTGGGTCTCCAGCCCCAAGCACACAGCAGGGAAGGTTGGGGAGAGAGACAAGAGCTGGTCCTCACCCACTCAGGGATGTGTAAGGAGTATCCCTGCCCCAGCACTGAGCTGCCAGGCAGCAAGGGAGCAGCCCAGCCGTGGCAGACTCCCTCCAATTCCAGCCTCATGGTTGTACCCACCATGCTGCGTGGCTCAGGGGCAGGAGATCCATGCAGTATCCCCTTCCCAGGGCTCCCAGGGCCAGTTGAGAAGCATGTAAGAAGCCAACCAGCTATAAAAGGCTCTGGACCCAGCACTGCATCTGGCTGAAGTTGAGCCAGGAGCTGCCAGGAAAGAGGCAGGAGCAAGGGAAAGGGCCAAGGGCCCAGCCTGGCTCCCCGGGGCCAGCAGGGCAGGGGGAAAGGAGCATGCAGGGCCAGGGGCATGTGTGGGCACAGCTGAATTCCCACCCCTCACACATGGGAGAAAGCATGGCTCTTGCACAGCGGCTTGTCCTTCTTGGAGTAGAATGTCTTCCCTTCCAGGTTGGTCTGGCAGATCTGGGGAGGAGAGTACAGGCGGTCAGGATGGGGGGCTGAGTCAGCCTCTGGTCCCCCACAGCACAGCACTGGTGTCCCACAGGGACCTCCACATGGCCCTGGGGCACTGCGAGGGAACAGAAGGCTCAGAGCAGAGTCCCAAGCTTCCAGAACGGAGGCAAGCGGGAAAAATCTTGTGGCAGCAGGTTCTCTGTGCTGCTGGTGTACCCCACCCAGAGCAGGACTGTCGGGGAGAGGCACAGGCCCTGCAACAGTTGGGGAGGGAGGCACACTGCTCACCGCACAGACAAAGCAAGTGTCGTGCCAGCTGAACCCCAGCGCCTCCAGGAACCGGTCCCCAGCATCGATCTTGAAGTCACAGCCGCGGCACTTGGTGCCAAACATCTTCTCGTAATCTGTGAGGAAAGGCAGAGCCCAGGTCAGCACTTCCATGCACTACAGCTGCTCATGCCAGGGGAGCAGGGCTGCAGCTCGGCCAGTATCCCACAGGCACAGCCAGGGGACAACCCTGCCAGCCCCCATCCAGGTGAGATAATGCCCCAGACACCGGGGAAAGGTGCAGGGTGGCACAGCCACCACAGGGCTCCAGGGGGAGGAGGAGAACCTCATCTCCCAGGATGCAGCACTCGCTTTGATGTACATCCTCCCTCATCGCCATGGCAACATAGGAGCTATGGCACTACCCTGCAGCTAGGGAGAACCAGAATGGAGGGCTCAGGGCTGTGCAATTGGGGTCTCTGTGCTCTCCACAGCCCAGGGGAACCCTGCAGAGCAAGGCAGCTCATGCCCCCAGCCCTGTGCGCAGCTGCCGAGTCGCAATGGCGCCCCAGGGCCACATGAGGTGACACATGGGGTCCCTGGGTCCTACCTCTCTCGCAGTAGGGCTGTCCCTCCTCCATGTAGAAGGCTCGGTTGCGGATGGGAGTTTTGCAGGCGTTGCAGGTGAAGCACTGCACGTGCCAGGTCATCTTCAGTGCGTGCATCACCTCCTGGAGGGGAGCCACTGTCAGCCAGGGGCAGGATCACCAAGGGCAAGAAGGGACAAGGAATCCCCTGAGATGGACTAAGGTGGGAAGGGACAGAGGCAGGCACGCACAGCAGAAGACAAGGACAGGAGATGGAGGGCAGGCTGAGGGACACTCACCCCAGTGATCTTCTTCTTGCACTTGGCGCAGCTGGGTGCGTAGCGCGTGTCATAGCACTTGGGGCAGAAGATGGAGCCTTTCTCCTCGAAGAAGCCGCCCTCATCCAGCACCTTCCTGCACTGGCAGCAGATGAACTCCTCGGGGTGGTAATAATGTCCCAGCGCCACGAGGTACCGTCCCCTGTGGCAGGACAGAGCCACGTCAGCCACGCCGGGGCCCAGACGCTGGCGTGGCAGTGGTGGCAGCCGGGGCTCACCTGATGACCTTGTTGCACTTGTAGCAGAGGGGGGTGCGGCCGGGGCCCTCGGGGGCTTGCTGGGCTGCCTGCACGATGGAGCTGCGGTTCTGCATGGGGGTCGGCGTGGCCGGCTGGCTGTGCTTGCTCACCACCGTGCTCGTCTTGTCCGGGGCATAGCGCTCAGCAAACGAGGGGTCCACAGCCCAGGGTGGGCGGCTGGTGGGGCTGGGGGTGGCACTGGGGGTCCTGGGGGCTGCACACACACAAAAGTCTTAAGGAGAATGCTCCTGATACCTCGGCAGCCCCTCCCCAAAAAGCCCAGAGATGTTTTGCTCACCCAGTCCTGGCTCAGTCTTCATCGTTGCTCCTGGGGACGGGTCCGGCACGGAGACCTGGCTACAGAACAAGCAGTTAATCCAGCCTGCCCTGCTCGCCCCCACTGCCCAAGGGGTGCAGGCAGGGCTCCTCACTCCAACAAGCAGGAGGGAGCTGGTCAAGCCCCCATGCCCAGCAGTAACTGGTTTAGAGATGAAGTACTGAGCCAAGGGCCTTCAGTCCCGCCAAGACACAGCATCCACAGGGTCTCCGGTACCCACTGTGGTGGTCTGGGAAGAGGCAGGAGGGAAGGTTCTGGGCTTCTCAAGACTGACCAGGGACCCCAGGGACCACACTGACTTTTGTCTGCCTACTAATATGTGATGATCAACCCCAGTCTCATTAGGTTGCAGGGGGACCTGGACGTGATCTGATGCAGGGAGCCCCAGGATCCAGCTCAGCAACACTGAGAACAGGCAGGGCAAGCCAGGGCTAAGAGGCACAGCCCAGTGAAAGAAGGGGGACAGGGAGAGAGGGAGAGCCAGTGGCTCTGTGCTTTTCCAAGACAAATTCAAAAAGGAGATGGCAACAAACCCAACTTTTATTTGTGTCAGAGCAAGTTGGACAGAGCTGGTACCCAAGGGTCATAGCACCAGGGCAGGAGGTGTCACAGGGAGGTAAAGGCAAAAAGTGGGGTGCTGTCCACCCCCCTGCCTGGCTGCACAGAGCAAGGAACAACCCTGACAAGCTGGTGACATCCACAAGCTCAGCTGTCCCACAGCCCCACGTCAGCCTTGCAGGACACTGTGCCCCAGGTCCAGATGCTGCCCAAACATCACAAGAACCCAGTGAGATTTGGCCAGTGCCATCAGCCGCTCCCAACCCACTGTTTCTGGGACACCGTGGCGCAGCTCAGCATTCCCAGCTGAGGGGCAGTGATGCCCAAGGGGTTCTGCCCAGGACGTGCAGCCCCCAGTTCCTGCTTACACACTCCCCTTACCTGGGCTTCCTAACAAACACATCATCATGATCCTCCACTGAGCGCAGCAGGAGAGAAAGGAGGAAACAGTCAGTCCTCACAGAAAGAGGCCCAGACACAACAAGAAGGGAAAGGGCAAAGAGGAAAACCAATCTCTCCTCCCACCAACCCCTGCCCCAAAACAAAGCCCTGCCCGGCCACAGGGCAGACCAAGACCCCAGACCGGTGTCACCACCATGAGACCACGCACAGCCCCACCAGCTTCCACCGACACAACCACCCCACAGGGATCATCACATGGGGCCAAATCCAAAACTCCAGTGCCACTCCAGACTCTGCTGGACCCTGGCAGCACAGGGAGAGGCCAGCACCCCCAGGCAGTGCCAGGCCCTGTGGGAACTCACTGCTGCTGTCTGTGCCCGTCAGCTGGGCCAGTTTGCGGAAGGTGCGGGACTGCGAGGTCCCGGTGCGGGGCTGCCAGTCCTCAGAGTCCTCTATCAGTCGCAGCTTCCCGGGGCTGCACCCGGGGGTACTGGGGGGCTCCAGCGGCTGCGGGGGCTGTCTGTGAGTGACAGAGGGCAGGAGCTCAGCCAGCACCAAGCACAGACCCTGCTCTGGAACAGGGAAGCACTCCGAAAGGTGCCCTGGCACATGCCAACACCTCTGCCGGACCCTGGCACTCACCGCTGCTCCACCGTGCCCCAGCTGGACTCATGGGCATCCCTGTGGCATCAGAAAAAATGGTGGCACAGCAGTCAGTGGCTGATCCATGGCTCAGCCCATCCTTTCTGTATGCACCCACAACCTCAGAGATACAAGAACCTCACAGAAATGCTGACAGCATTCACTCCTGACCAGCCTTGCAGCCATTCCATGACCCCACATGATATCGTGCCCCAGGCACAGGGCGCCTGCCCTGTGACTCCAAAAATGCCCAGCAAAGTGTTGTGTCGCCAGCCACCCCTACACATCGTGCTGCATATTGACCTCCCCAGCTTGGTGCCAGCAGTGCCCAGCGAGTCTTGCCTGCACACCCATTTGGGGACAAACTGGCCAGTGGGTGCCCAGGCAGGAATCTCCCAAGGTGAAGGTCAAAGCAGTGGCTGAGCACTGGCAGTGCCTGTTGTGGGGTGAGCACAGGGTGAGCTCTGCAGCTCCACCACCACCTCAGCTTTGGGAGAGGACAAAGAGGGAGAGAAGAATCCACAACAGGGCAAAGAGTTTGCCCGGAGTCACGAGAAGTAGTGATGCTGAGGGGAAATGAGCCTGCAGCACTCACCCAGCTCTGCCACACCAGGCTCACAGGACAACATGCCCCAGGTGCAGACACTACCCAGCACCTCCCAACATCCCATAGCCAGGTTTTCCCAGTGCCATCAGCCTCCTCCACTCCTTGTATGCCCAAAGGGCTACAGTGCAGCTCAGCATCCCCAGCTCAGAGCCAGCAGTGCTCAGACACCTGGGACATGCAGCCTCAGCACATGCTCCCCTTACCTGGGCTTTTTAACAATCTCATCCTCACCATCCTCCACTGAGTGCAGCAGGAGAGAAAGGGGGAGATGGCATCAGTCTGCAGTGACTGATGCCCAAGAAAAGCAGGAAAGAAAAGGAGGAAAACCAACCTCCCCACCCACCATCCCCTCGCCCATCACACAGCCCTGCTTGGCCATGGAGCAGAGCATGGCCCCAGACCAGTGGCACCACGAGCCCACACACAGCCCCAGGCAGCTCCCACTGGCTCAGCTGCCCTCAGGGAGTTAACTGTGGCCAAAATCAAACTCCTGATGCCACATCACCCCACTGCCTCTCCCAGCTTCTGGCTATGCCAAACCAGTCCCACATCCCCAGCCAGTGCCAGGCCCTGTGGGAACTCACTGCCATCTGTGCCCGTCAGCTGGGCCAGTTTGCGGAAGGAGCGGGACTGCGAGGTCCCGGTGCGGGGCTGCCAGCCCTCAGCATCTTCCATCAATCGCAGCTTCCCAGGATCACACCCGGGGGTGCTGGGGGGCTCCAGAGGCTGCCTGTGAGTGACAGAGGGCAGGAGCTCAGCCAGCACCAAGCACAGACCCTGCCCAACACTGCAGCACAGGGCAGCGCTGCCAAAGGTGACCTGGCACATGGCAACACCTCTGCCAGACCCTGGCACTCACCGCTGCTCCACTATGCCCCAGCTGGACCCAAGGGAATCCCTGTGACATTGGAAAAAACAGCAGCACAACAGTCACTGTTGGACCATCCCTGCCATATGCACCCACAGCCCCATGGAGGCACAAGCCACGTGGAAATACTGACCAGCAGCCTTGCTTGCAGCTGCTCCACAGCTGCACGGGATGCAAAGCACCAAGACCAATTGCTGCCCAGCATCTCCCAACATCTACATCTCCAGCAAGGTGTTGTGATTGTCACCAGCCACCCCTACCCAGGTGGGTGCATGGGGCAGGACCCTCCTGAGGTGACAGTCAATGCAGTGGCTGATTGCTGGCAGTGCCCACTGTGCAGCTCTGAAAACACCTCAAGTCTGGGAGAGGGGACAGAGAGGGAGGGAAGAACCCCCAGCAGTGCAAAGAGCACCCCCAGAGTGACTGCAAGCAGCAAGGATGAAGTGCCTGTGGGGACTGAGCCTGGCATGGGCACCTTGTGGGTCCCACTGCTGCCCCTTACCTGGGCTTTTTAACGGGCTCATCCTCACCATCATCCACTGAGGACACCAGGAGAGAAAGGGGGAGATGGAGTCAGTCTGCAGCAGCCGAGGCCCAGAGGCAGCAGGAAGGGAAAGGAAGGAAAAGTGCCCTCTCCTCCCACTGTCCCCCTACCCCAACACACAGCCCTGCCTGGCCACAGGGCAGAGCACAGCTCCAGCCCAGCAGCACCACCTTGAGCCACAAAGCCCTCGGCAGCTCCTGCTGGTTCAGCTGCTACAGAGGGCCCAAATGGGGCCAAAACCAATGCCCTGCCCTAACAACACACCACGGCTTTATCAGCTGCCCCAGCAAAGCTGGGCACACCTGGGCAGCCAGCCAGTGCCAGGCCCTGCGGGAACTCACTGCTGTTTGCGCCCACCAGCCGGGCCAGTTTGCGGAAGGAACGGGACTGGGAGGTCCAGGTGTGGGGCTTTGAGTCGACAATGTCCTCTAACATCCGCAGCTTCACAGGGTCACACACAGTGTCACTGGGGGGCTCCAGCAGCTGTGGGGGCTGCCTGTGACAGAGGGAAGGAGCTCAGCACCAAGACTGGACCCTGCTCTGGAACAGGGAAGCACCCCCAAAGATGCCCTGGCACATGCCAACACTTCTGCCAGAACCTGGCACTCACCGATGTTGCCCCGTGCCCCAGCTGGACCCATGGGCATCCCTGTAGTATCAGAAAGAATGGTGGCACAACAGTCGGTGTTTGACCAGCCCATCCCTCCCCATACGCATCCACAACCCCAGAGACGCATGAGCCTTGTGGAAATGCTGACAGCATTCACTCCTCATCAGCCCTGCAGCCATTCCCTGGCCCCATATGACACTGTGCCCCAGGTCTGGTCTAGTTCCCTACCCTGCAACTCCCGACATCCCCAGCAAGGTGCTGTCAGTGCCACCAGCCACCCCTGCCCACTGTGTCCAGCACACTTGGCCTCCCCAGCTTGGTGCCAGCAATGCCAAGCAGGTCCTGCCTGCACACCCAGCATGAGGACACCTCATGTGGGGACAGCCTGGCTGGCTGGTGGGTGTAAGGGCAGGACCCTCCTGAGGTGAGTCAGAGCAGTGGATGAACACTGGCAGTGCCTGTTGTGGGGCAAGCCTGTGGCTCTGCCAACAGCTTGGCTCTAGGAAAAAGGAAAGGACAGGCTAGAGGGTGGAGGATAAGGAGAGGAAAGAAGAATCAGCAACAGGGCAAAGAGCTTCCCCTGAGTGACTGCAAGCAGTGAGAGAGAACAAGCCTTGTGGGCTGAGCCCAGGGTGGGCACCCTGTAGCTCCTGCAGTTGCCTTGGCACACGATCCCCTTACCTGGGCTTTTTAATAAATTCATCCTCACCATCCTCCACTGTGTGCAGCAGGAGAGAAAGGGGGAGATGGAGTCAGTCTGCAGCAACTAAGGTCCAGGAAAAGCAGGAAGGGAAAGGAGGAAAACCAACCTCTCCACTCGCCTGGCCCCATTGCACAGCCCTGTCTGGCCACAAGGCAGAGCACAACCCCAGACCAGTGGCACCACCAGGAGCCCACACACAGCCCTGGGCAGATCTCGCTGGCTCAGCTGCCCTCAGGGAGTTAACTGTGGCCAAAACCAACACTCCCGGGTGCTACATCACCCTACTGCCTCTCCCAACTTCTGGTTACCCCCAAAACAGTCCCGCATCCCCAGCCAGTGCCAGGCCCTGTGGGAACTCACTGCCATCTGTGCCCGTCAGCTGGGCCAGTTTGCGGAAGGAGCGGGACTGGGAGGTCCCGGTGCGGGGCTGCCAGTCCTCAGCGTCCTCCAACATCCTCAACTTCCCAGGATCACACCCAGGGGTACTGGGGGGCTCCAGAGGCTGCGGGGGCTGCCTGTGAGTGACAGAGGGCAGGAGCTCAGCCAGCACCAAGCACAGACCCTGCTTCAGCACAGGGCAGTGCTGCCAAATGTGCCCTCACCAGACCCTGGCACTCACCACTGCTCCACTGTGCCCCAGCTGGACCCATGGGCATCCCTGTGATATTGAAAAGAACGGTAGCACAACACTCAGTATGTGACCACAGCACAGCCCATCCCTCACAAATGCACTCCAGAATTAGGAGAAGTCGGAGACACTCAGCCAGCTCTGCCCTGCCATCCGGCAGCCCCATGCCAGGCTCACAGCACACTGTCCAGCTGTCACTGCCTGGCACCTCCCAATACCCCCAGCAAGGTGCTCTCACTGCTCCAACCTTCTCCAGACCCCTTTTCCTCAAGAAGCGATGGCAGAGCTTGGCCTCCCCAGCTTGGTGCCAGCAGTGCCCAGCAAGTCCTACCCAGCACAGGACATCTTTTCTGGCCAGTGGGTGCCCTGGCAGGACCCTCCCAAGGTGATGGGCCAGAGCAGTGGCAGAGCTCTGGCAGTGCCCACTGTGGGGTGAGTGCAGGGCAAGCTCTGCAGCTCCACCAACAGCTCGACTCTTAGAGACAGAGAGAAAAAACAGCAACAGAGCAAAGAGCTTCCCCTGAGTGACTGCAAGCAGCTAAAGAGAACCAGGCATGTGGGCTGAGCGTGGGGTGGGCACCTTGTGGCTCCTGCTGCTGCTCCAGCACACGCTCCCCTTACCTGGGCTTTTTAACAAGCTCGTCCTCACCATCCTCCACTGAGCACAGCAGGAGAGAAAGGGGGAGATGGAGTCAGTCTGTGGCAACTGAGGCCCAGAGACAGCGGAAGGGGAAAAGGAACAGGAAAGGGAAAAGGCCCTCTCCTCCCACTGCCACCTGCCCCAACACACAACCCTGCCTGGCCACGGGGCAGAGCACGGCCCCAGCCCAGCGGCACCACCATGAGCCTACACAGCCCCAGGCAGCTCCGCCTGGCTTAACTGCCCCATATGGCCAAAACCAACACTTCAGGAGGCACCAAAGCCTTTATCCAGCTCCAGTTTCCCCAGCAAAGCTGGGCAGTCAGCCAGGGCCAGCCCCCGTGGGAACTCACTGGCGTCTGCGCCCACCAGGCGGGACAGTTTGCGGAAGGAACGGGACTGGGAGGTCCAGCTGTGGGGCTTTGAGTCGTCAATGTCCTCTAACATCCGCAGCTTCACAGGGTCACACACAGGGGTGCTGGGGGACTCCAGCAGCTGTGGGGGCTGCCTGTGAGTGACAGAGTCATCTGTCAAATCTGACAGATCTCCTGGGGCTGTCCCCCACCTTCCCCAGCACAGAATCACAGCACACCAGTACCAGAGACGCCACACCTTGTCTTACTCCCCACTCCCCAACTCCTCCCTCACAAAGGCTGGGCCTGTGAAGGACTGACTCTGGAATGACCACCACCATTCCTGGCAATTTGAAACTGGTGCCAAGGGCCAGAAAGAGAAAGAACAGCAAGAATAAGCCAAGGTCAAAAAACACCATCAGGGAAGCTGCACCACAGCTGTCTATGGCAGTGCCACCTGGCCATGGGCACAGTGCCCAGCACAGCCCATCAGCCCTGGACCAGCACAGCCACATCTTGGGGAACAGGGAATGGATCACACACAAGGACACTCCAGGGCCCCAGCAGCTGGCAGAGATAGGCAGCTGTCCCCTCTACAGTGGGGACAGCTTGGTGCCAGGAGTGACCCACCCACATGGGCAGAGCAGTGCCTGATGCCCATCCCCAGGCTGGCCCTGCCCAGAAGGACGGGGCACTGGCAGGCAAGGAGCATGCAGGGAGGATAGAGAGAGCAGGTAAAAGGCTTACTGACTTGTCAAGGCTCAGCACCTGTAGGGAGAGGGAAAGAGAAAGGGAGGAGAGAAAGAAAGAAAAAGGAAGGTGAAATTAGACCTACAGTACCCAAGAAGTTCCCAGAGCACACCTATGGCCTGCATTACCCCCTATCCCTGAGTCTCACACCCAGCTCACCCAGGGCTGAGAGCACACTGGGGCACAGAGGCAGATGCCAGCAGACCAGACTGTGCTCCCTCAGCCCCCAGAAAAGGCCTGGATGCCCAGGGCAGTCAATACCACATCCTGCCCCATTGCCCAGTTCCTTGGCACTACAGCAGCTCTGGCAGGAGGAGCAGGGACCAGCAGCTGCTGCACACATACAGCAGAGCTGGGGAACAGAGTGGAAGGGCTGGAGGCCATCACTCTGCCCAGCCCCTTCCTGCAGCCAGGGGAACAGCAGGACTTCCCCAGGCAGGTACTGGCTGGTGGTCACAGACAGCCACGGTTTCCCTGTCATTGCAGATGCCAGCCAGTGTCCTGCTACAGCCACCATGTCAAGCCTGGCAGGAGTCCCCACAGGCTGACACATCCCTGAGCAAGGGACCGGCACGAGCGTGGCCGTGTGTCCCCGTGTGAGACAGTTCTGTTGTGCCACCTCAGCACCAGCCACTGGTTACTCCGGCACGGGCACTGTCACCCGCTCCCACCCAGGGTGCCTGGCATGCAAGGCGCAGCAGGGCCGGGCAGCAGGCTCCCCCCGATCCTCAGGGAGCAGGATGGACAGCAACATACCCGTTGTGCTGGGGGGTGCAGGCGGGCGCCAGGGGCGCGTACGTCACGGGTTTCGTCACCAGCCCGGGCCGTGGGTTCGGAGGTGAGCCGGCCCCGAAGGGCCGAGCTGTTTTGTTGAGGGCGGTGCTGGGAGCGAAGTTATATTTCAGGGGTTCAGAGCAGGGGAGTGAGTCCTGAGCGAGACAAAACACACAGACACAGGCTCACACGTCAAGCAGCATGCAAGGGGCAGCCCTGGGCCAGGCAGAGCAGCAGGCAGCCAGGTAGGAAAGCCGGACAGTACGTGCACCTTGGAGACCGGGCTCTGCCAGGCTGGCACTCACTCCACGGGGCACCTGGCCCAGCAACAGCAGGTCACAAACCCAGCCTGAGGGTCATTTGAAGATTAGTAGGTGCCCCGGACACTCGCTGCTGCCTGTGGCAGGGCGGTGCATGCACACACGCCGACTGCAACCGTCCCATGGCACAAAGCTGAACACATGCAGGTGGCTTCTGCCCAGGAGCCACCAGTCACCAGCCCCAGCCCTGCCTCCCTGTGCCAAGGCACTCCCCAGCACTAGCAAACATGGTGCTGCACCTGCCCAGCCTCCTCCCCTGTGCTGGCCCCTCTGCATCCCTGCCCACACCCAGCACCAGCAGGGGCACAGACAATGTGGGCCCAGGCACCTACTGTGCAGATCCTACTCCCTCTGATCCTCCATAGTGCCAGAGGTCAGAGCTGCTCCTCCAGCTGGGCTTCCTAGACCTTCAAACACACCCCAGCCCCCTAAAAGCCCCAAGAGCAAAGTCCACTTGTTTCACTACACTGAGATTCCCTTCCCCTGAGATGAGGCTGAGCTGCCACTGCGGCGTCAGGAGCAACACGTACCTTCTGCGGCTTCCCCAGCTGGGTCTGGGCTCTGCAAGAGAGGAGACAGATGGGCAGGTACTGGAGTTGGTCCAGACACCACCAGCATGCTGGTGCCTCAGGGATGCAGCACCCAACCGAGGGGAAACATGGCCAGCTGGCACTGCCCCGTGGCTTGCAGTCAGGTTAAGCCTTATCAAGGCAAGCAGAGCCCTTGGACACAGCCTGGGACTTCCAGGCTCTAAGTAAGGAGCAGTGATGCTGGGGGATGGTGACACCAGGAGGCAGCACCAGGCAGAGGGCCCCGATTATACTCCAGTCATACCAGAACCCCATGTTTGATGGACTCTCAATTCCTACCTGCTCAAGGTGAGGCAGAGCCTGTCCCCACAGGCACGGATCCTGTTCTGGGCCTCGATGTGTGTCATGGCACTGGTGCTCTCCCCGTCGATGTACAGCACCCAGTCGCCCACTCCCACGCCGGCCTGGGCTGCCTTCCCACCCAGAGTCAGCTGCAGGACAGACAGAGTTAGGGGAGAGCTGGAACAGCCAAGCAGTGACGTAGGAGCAGAGGGACATCCTCGTGAGGGCAGGGGCTTCCAAGGCCCAGGATGCCCAGCACAGTACACCACACAGACCCGACCCAGGGAAAGTGGGGACTCCCAGATTACTCCCCATTGCCTAGTGCACGAGCCCAGAGCAGCCTCTTCCCCTTGGCAGCAGCAGAAGGCAAAGCACTTCTCCAGGGCACTGCCCAGCCCTTGCCCTCTGGCATGCCTGGGGACCCTGCCAGCACCCCAGGGTCTCATTGCCGTGACGCCAAACACGGAGGCAGTGCTGCCTCAGCCTCGACAAGAAGCCCAGCCACTCCTTGGAGTCATCCCTGTGGTCCCGGGGCAGGAAGAGAGCACAGTGAGTCAGGGCCCGTTGGGCAGCCCACATCTCACTGCAAACCACAGGCATGTCCAGCCCTTCGCCTGGGGCGGGGAAGGACAGGGGAGGCACCCCTTGGGCACTCCCCCCAGCCGCCCGCGCTCCCGTTCCCACCAGGCACAGACATTACCTCATTCCCACAGAGGAGCAGGAGCCCTGCCGGGGCAGGGAGACGCCGCCCCCACCCATGCTGCCCTGCTGGGGAGCACAGCCACAGGTTTCCCTTCCTGGCCACAGTGCCAGGGATGCGCCTTGCCCCCGCTATGGCTCCATGGCACGGCTGTACAACCCTGGGCTGGGAAGTGGAGGCTGCCCTCCCCTCCCACCAGGGATGCGCAGCCAGAGGCGAGCAGGGCCCGGAGCACCACACACAGCTCCCAGGCACTGACAGACAGACAGACAGACGTGGGCAGGCTGCAGCCATTCCTGCTCCTCCAGCATGGAAGAACTCAAGGCACTTGGACCCAGACCAAGTATTTCCTCAAGTCCTGTTCGACATGAACATAAAAGGAGCGAGCCAGATTCCCAGCACTGTCAGAGGGCTGAAAAATCCCTGCCACAGAGTCCCGGCCCCTCCTTGCAGAACCCGGCTCGCCCCAGAGCCACACATCCCTTCTCCAGGCCAACACCAGCCCTCCATGCGAGGCCAAACACCACATATGGGCTGGATGTGGCCCAGTTCCACCTGCATCCCACTGCTATTCCCAGCAGGACATGGGCACCCCCACCCCGTATCCCCACACTACCCTCCCGTTTCTCCAGCCCGGCACAGGAGGGTGCCCTCAGCAGCAGTGATGCCCCCAGCTCCTGGCCATGCTGCTGCAAGCCCCAGCTTGCTGCCCTGGAGGGCTGGGGAAGGCACGGGGCAGCTGCGTGGGTTTGGAGGCAGGAGCTGGAGCTGGGAGAGGTTCTCACACAACTGCCCAGGAAGGGGAGAGCCCATCAGGCTGCGTCATGAAGCCTCACCCAGCCCAGTCAGCACTTCCCGTCCCCCTCCATGCCAACGTGCAGGAAACCCCTTTGACAGGTGCCAGCTCAGCCAGGAGCCACGGCAGTGCCAGCCTTCCTACTTCCCACCCAGACCCGTTAACCAGGGCTTCCTTCCTCCCCTCTCCACCCAGTCTTTTGTTCCCTGCACCTCCATCATCACATCCAGAGACGTGCTCACCTACTGCCCTGTCCAGAGGCCTCCAGGACAGAGCCTCCTTCAGCGCATCCCTCAGCACTTTCCTGCAAGTAGCATCCAAGTGTCTCTCCTCTTTCCAACCTGGCAGATGCCAGGATGTGCCATGCAGCATCCATCTATCCAGACTGCAGTCCTTATCCCACCTCCAGCCCAGGGACCATGGTTTACAGCCTACCTAGGCAGGGTGTCAGCACCCTAGCAGGGCCCCGTGCCACAGGAGGTACACGTCAGAGGACCATGGTGGCACCTCTTTGTGTGATCAGTGAGCTCAAACAGCCTCACTGCTCACCCTGGAGTGCCACAGTGATGGACACAGCTGAATGTCAAGCCAATGGACACACCAGCGTTGTCCTGTGCTGCCCATCCTCGCAGACCTGCAGAGCAGGGCCCCACCGCAGCCCACAAAGCTACGGCAGGATGCTTCCTTCCAGCCTGCTGCAGCAGGGCCAGCTCACGGGAAGCAGTGGCCAAGGACAGCAGCATGCTCTGGGCAGGAGCTCTGGGTCTGGAGATGCCTCTGCAGTGCAGAGCAGCACAGCTCACACTTTCCCATCAGAGCACACCGCCCTGCCATGCAACCCAGCCTCACCAGAGAGCCCCCAAAGCTGGCTGCATCCCTTGGGAATATCCTTGCTGCTCCTGCCTTGCCCAGGACAGCAGCACTGCCCAAGCCTCACCAAGAACAGCTTCACGAGGCCCCTGCCCCAGGCTCTGGGAGGCTCCTCCATCCAACCAGACCCTTTGTTAAGAACTGGCTCGCAGCCAAGAGAAACATTTTTTAGAGAATAAACTCGCTGAATCTGTCTCTGCGTGCTCAGCAGAGATCAGCAGGCCCCAGGGCAGCGGCACAGGCGACTCCAGCCTCACACAGTGCCCTCAGGGGCCACGCTCCATGCTGGGATGCTGTGGAGATCTGTGCCCTCTGGGGCAGGTGTGCAGTGCCCAGCTCGAGCCAGGAGCAGGTCCCCACGCAGCACTCGATGCCACAAGCAAAGCTGTCCTTTGAGAAGCAGCCTCCGTGCCAGCTGCCCAAGCGCCAGCGGCACAGGCGATGCAGTCACATTCCAAGGCTTATAAGGCAATTGCGTGGCCAAAGCTGTGGCCAGCACCCGCCCAGGGATGGGGACCTGCACACAGCCAGGGTCAGACCCGGGAACATTGCAACAGGAGAGGCTCAAACCAGCGGTCACGGGCACAACCAGCTGTGGCACAATGGCTCTCACTGGAGAAACGGGAGAGTTTTGTGGACGGAGTCACATCCCTGTGCAGGCAGCAGTGCAGCTTCCTCCTGACCCTGCCCATTTCAGGAGTGACCTCAGCCACACAGCTGGGAACTGTGCTGTGGAAAGGACGGTACTGAAGGGCACTGCCTAAGTCCTGGGATGCCAAGCCCAGTGCTGGGGTGCAGACCAGGAAGCCAGTCCCACATCTCAGAGAGCAGATCCCCTCCTGCGGTGGTGGGAACACTCCGGAAGGGGCCTCCCCTGCCCCCTCTGCAGAGGCTGTGCAGAATTTCACGTTTCTGCCTGCAGCTCTCTGCCCGGAACACCCCCGTGCTGGGCTGCAGCTGATAAGGGACCAAGGAGGCTACGCGGAGGCAGGCAGGGCAGGATGCAGCATTCCCGGGGCCCCAGCTCATCTACATCCCCCGTACTGCTCTGCCTCAGCCACTGCGGCCTCCCTCACACAGAGGCAGGAGGAAGGATGGGTGTCACCAGCCTTGGTTTCTCTTACCCTGGAGATGGAGAGTGGCATGCTGAAATCCTTCCCTCCCTGCAGCCTGAAGCCCCAGGGTGCCGGCCCATTCAGCATCACCTTGTAGGACTCCATGTCGCCCATCCCTGCAAGGGAAGAGGGTGTGATCCCAGTTAGGGTATGTGGAAACAATGCAGGGAGAGCAGGCGAGGAGAGGGCTCGGTGTCTGGCAGGGTAGGACAGGAGGCAGGTCACGTTTCCAGCTGTAACTCCACCCTGATCATCCTACACTGTGGTTAGAGACGCACCCCAAATCCATCAGCATCTCCTCCAGCAACATCAGAGCTGAGGGGCCCAGGCTAACACTGACTAGTGCCAGGGAGCCAGGCACAGCCCTGCTGCCACCCACAGTGGAGTGTCTGTGGGCTCTGCCCTCTTCCCAAACCTGGGATGTGCTCTCCTTTGCAGCACCCCAGGAACTCCTGCTGCTGAGAGCCAAGGCTGTTCCGACCACAGAGAAGCAACAGCAGGTACAGAATGATAGGAACCAGAAGCATTTTTGCCGGATGAATTAGCAGTAGCAGCACAGGAGCTGCGTGATGCCACCCGAGGCACCTGGCAGAGCAGCCAGGCTGGCGCTCCGGCAGCCGGCCGAGCAGATGCTCCCTGGGAGCGAGCCCATCTCCGGGGCTTCGGCAGGAGGGAATCCCAGCACTCCCCTGCCTGACAGCTGTCAGCCGGCCAAGGCTCCGGACAGATGGGCCAGCACCAGCCTCTTGTCACCTTTTACCTGGAAGAAGCCGCCAGACCCCTACGAACGGCCCCAGGACCTTCCTCCCGAGGGCGGACAGGGCCGGCTGCGGGGCTGCCCACGCCTCGCACGGGCCGGCTGCAGGACCGGGGGCCAGCGTGCCCCCGCTCTCCCCGGGCCGGTGCGGTCTATATAAGGCGTGTAAGACGACACCAGCCCGCTCCCCGCTCGGGAGGGCCGGGGGAAGAGCTGCGTGTCAGGCATTCCCGGCGCCCGGGAGCCGCGCAAGCCCCAGCGAGGCGCCGGGACGGGGCGGCCCGGAGCGGGCGGATACCCCACACCCCTCCCCGGCGGGACGGGACCCGACTGCACCGGGGGTCCCCAGCGTGCACAGGCTGGGCAGCCCCGCTTCTTGCTGGGAAGCCCCACCCTTACCCGCGGGGGGCCTCGGGACCCCTCCCCATCCCACACCGCCGCCCCCCTACAGGGGCTGGGGACGCCGGCTCTGCCCCACACGGGCCCGACCCTGACCACCCGCCTTCCCCTTAAGCCAGGCCTCAGCCCTCCACCCCTCACGCCCCCACCCCCCCGCCAGAGGACGGAGCCCCCCGCCACGGCCCGGCTCCCCGGACTCACCCGCGGCCAGCGGGGCCCGGCAAAGCGGGCGGGAGGAAGCGGCTCGGTGCGGGCCGTCGCGGGACTCGAACCCGGGCACCGCCCCCGCTCGGCCCGGCCCCACTATATATAGCATCGGGGGGAGGCGGAGCCAGCGGGCGTTTCGGCCAATCACCGGGCGCGCCCCTGCCTGCCGGGGCGGGCACGGCGGCGCCCCCTAGCGGGGAGGCTCGAGCTGCCCCCGCCCGCCCCCCCCAGTCCTCGCAGCAGCGGCGGAGCCGAGTCCGGGCAGGGCCTTTATTGACCGAGCGGCACCGGCCACATCAAGCCCAGTCCCGCGCCCCGGGGCTCTCCCGGCTCAGCAGCCGCACCAGCTTGGCCCGAAGGGTGCTGTGAGGCTTGTGCCCGGAGCGCCCTGACAGCGCCACCTGCCCTCCGCGCCCCCAGCCCGCGGCCCGGGGGTTCTGTGCCATGGCGGCCCGGTTGTCATAGACGGGCCCCCCCTCACTGCTGTGGCCCTCGGGGGCCTGTCGGCACCCCAGCTCCCACTGCCCGTCCTCCTCCTCTTCCTGGGCCCCGGCTGGATGTGGTTCTGCAGTGAAGATGTTCTCGTAGAGATGCTCAGGGAGCGGCTTCCCCACGGCCCAGGGCTCCCCAGAGCCTGGCTGCCCTGACACAAAGAGCGGCTGCTGGCCCCGGGCAATGGAGGCATAGATGATGGGGCATGAGCCCTCTGGCTCTGGTGGGGTGAAGCGGAGGAGGTTGGCAGGGGGGTGGGAGGCAGGCTGTTTCCCCCCCAGGGCTGAGCTGGGCTGGGGATCATCATTTGCAGACCCCCAGGGCTGGGGCTCAAGGCCCTGCGCAAAGAGCTGGGGCTCTGAGACACAGAAGAGTCTGGGGTCCAGGGTGTCCTTCCCCTGCTGCTGGCAGGCAATGGCAGCAGCCACAGCCCGGCAGAGCTCAGGGGCCCGTGGGGTGCTGAAGGTGAAGGTGCCCTCGCCGGAGTCACTGCGGCGGCCAGCCTCGAAGGAGAAGACAGCCTGCAGGGTCAGAGGGGAGGGTGAGGGGCTGCCTCCCACCCTGGGCAGGCAACAGCCCCAAGAAGGGAGTGGGGGACTCACCTGATCCTGGCCAAACTTGCGAAGGAAGGGGTAGGGCCAGGTGAGCAGAGGCTGGCGAGACTGGGGGTCCTTCAGCGTCAGGCTCTGTGGAAGGGCTGAGAGCAGGTAGTGCCCCTGCAGCCCACAACGGGTGGCTGCGTCTGTCTGGACCACCAGCACCAAGAATTCAGTCACTGCGAGAGCCAAGCAAGCCAGGGGTCAGCACCGCAGGACTGAGCTGCAGCCCACCCCAGCCCTCTTCACCACCCCTGCACATACGGTCCTGCCAGGACGAGTAGAGGGAGTTCTCCTCCATGGGGACAGCGGGGCCAGGCTGGGTGCTGGCACTACTCGGCACTGTCTCTTTTGCACCCTGAAACAAAGGGATGTGAGTATGACCTGGGACAAGGGGTGGGGAGGACAAATCCCCCTACCTGCCCTGGAGCTTCCCAGCTCTGCCAGACCCCTTGGTACCTGGAAGGCCAGCTGGCAGAGCTGGGTGATCCATTCATCGCGCTGCTCGGCTGCCAGCACATAGCTCTTCTCCGTGGTGGTGAGGTAGAAGGCGGCGGTGGCTTTGGGGCAGCTCTCTGTGCCCGCCGGGCCCACAGAGACGCAGTCAGAGAGGCGGATCACGCGGCGGGCACACCGCTGCAGGGATGTCTTCTCTGGGATCGTGCCGTCATCCCGCACATCAAACTTCTCCATGCGGGCCACGCCAGATGGGCTGGCGGCGAACAGCTGGGCTCGCATCTTCCTCCAGGACCTCTAATGCATGGAAAGGGCAAAGGCAGGGAAAAAATGGGTCAGCGAAGAGCTGGCTGCTTCATCTGGCAGCACTGCCCTCCATACAGGGCATGAGGGGCATAGGGGAGTCCTGGCCTGCACCCGCCAGATGCTGTTGGAGGGCACAGAGAACAGGGGCCAGCACAGACCCCTGAACTGTGGGGCAGGGCAGTCCCAAAGCTGGGCTGAGGGGGGCCTTGCCCTGAGCGGGCTTGGCATGGCTCACTGGATGAGTCACACTCACTCCTGGCTCCCTGAGCACCAGGTCCTGCTCTTTGTTCCCTGCTGCAAGTGCTGGCCTGCCGACCTGTAGCTGAGCTCTCAAGCTGTTCTCAGGACAGACCCTGATGCAAATTAAAGCCATTTTGAGCTGCTAAGGCTCCTGCTGGCAGCCTCACATCTGCTCAGCAGCCTGCTTCCTCCCAGGGGAGCCTTTGTAGCACCAGCACCTTCCCAGTCTGTCATGGGATAGCGGGGGCGCATGCCATCATGTACCTCAAAAGTGCAGCAGAGCCTCCGCCCTGCAGGAACCAGATGCAGCCAAGCACCCAAAATACCCACCGCCTCCAGCCCACCTGCCTCCTCCATGGCAGGGCACCAGCTCTTCACACACACGCTGCCTGCTGCACTTTCAGGGCTTGGTTCTTGTTCAGCAGGGAGGTCGGAGTGCGATTGCAGCCCCACACATCCACTGAGACCCCCACAGGACATGGCCACTCTGCCGTGGCGTGACCAGTGTGCCAGCAAGACCTACTTTGCCAACACCCGACAGCTCCCTGGAGCTGGCCCGACCCCAGGTTCTCTCACCATGTCACCCGTACCCTGCCCCGAGGGCTGCGGCACTAAGAGCCCCTTCCAAGGGCACAGAGGAGCAGCCCAAGCCATGAGGGTGTTGCTGGATGGTGCTGGCCCCACAGGGCCAGGCCGATGGGGGGCACAGGGACGCGTCCCACGTGCTGGCCCAGGGCTCTGCTCACACACACACACAAACAGATGCTGGAGCTGCGCCGTATTAACGCGTGTTTATTCTTCCATTGAGACTCACGCGGTGACCAAGCAAGAAGAACCCAACACACAGGCGAGTCAGAGTGGGTGCCCACACAGAGGAGTCCCCTCAGCCCCACGGGAAAACCCCACTTATGGGGCTGCTGAGCTCAGGGCTCCCCCAAGGGCAGCTCCAACAGGTCTGGCTGCGGTCGCCCCTTCTCAGGCTTGCTGAGGGCCCAGACACAGATCATGACAAATCAGGGCAAACCCTCTACCAACCCCAAATCCACCCTTTACCTTTCCAAATTTGGTGTGCTGTACATAAAGGATCCCATCCTTCACTGGTTTCTCCATGGGCCGAGTTCACCCGGGCAGCCAGCGCAAGGATAAGGGACTCGGGCTACCCACAGCGGAGAAAATGTGACTGCTGCAGTCGAAGGAAAGGCATGGGGCAGACTTCCGTCTCACAGAGACTTCCCCTTTTTGGGGTGTGGGATGGGGGGCAGAGGCTGGGCCACAGGAGGTGTCCATGTGCCCGCCCTCCCCCTCACAGCAGGGCAGTGGGGCAGAACGCGGGGGCAGAGCACAGGAAGCACCTCGGGGAGCGCCTGACATGAGCACAGCATGCTCCACCTCACCCTGGCCGCATCCTCCCAGCATGTCTGGGGACACAGGAACAGCCACCCAAGAATGCACAAATCCAGGTGAGGGCCCAGAGAAACTGGGTGGATTTGTGAGGAGCAACACGAGACCCTGACCTCACCACTGCAGGGGGCTGGCAGAGGCAGCAGGCAGCAGACCAGTCGCCCCACCTGGGGCTTTCTCTTGCCCTGAGGCACTGCTACCTGCTTGCCCAACACACCGCTGATGTAACGGGCTGTTGCAGCACAGCTCCATACATTTCCTTCCGGGGCAGGAACTTCGTCAGGCTGAGCTGGCAGAAGTCCCAGTGACCAAAATTCTGGAAAAGGGGCCACAGCAGTGCAAGACAGGCCCCTGGGCTGAAAGGAAGCCCAGGCCCACCCAGGGGCAGCACATTCTCCAGGCTAGAAGTCCATAGAGCTGTGGGCCAGGTAGTCCTTGCGGCCGATGTTGCTGACTTGCTTGGTCTGCATGGCCTCCAGCTTGGGGCAGTCGGTGATGCGATGGCCCAGGCCGCCACAGAAGGCACAGCCCCGCTCACCTGCAACGGGAGGGATGGGATCAGGGCCAGGATAATGTCACACCAGGACAGCACAGTGCCACACCAGGACAGCAGCCCCCACCCCAGAGCAAAGGGGCTACACCAGTGTCTTCCCAATGCTGTGGCACTGGGAGTTGGAGGGTCCCATCTGGAGCCCAGGTTTTGCAGCAGCCCCACGGGGGTCCCTGTGTCAGCCTGGGGTCTCTCACCATTGATGTCCAGCATGGTCTCGTCCCCACAGTGCAGCACCTGGAGCACCGGTGGCACCTTCTGCTTCGCCTCCAGGAGCAGAGCCTTCAGGTCCATCAGCACTGACTCGTCTGGGGGCAGAGACATAGGTCAGGCAAAGCCATCCTGCTTGCTCAGAACACCCCCTTGGCACTGCCCAGCTGCCCCCTCCAGCCCCCAGCCCCGTGCCGTTCCTCACCACAGGCCTTGTTGATGAAGGTGGTGGCAATGCCAGTGTTGCCTGAGCGGCCTGTACGCCCGATGCGGTGAACTGTGGAGACAGGGACAGGATCAGCCCCGGGTGAGCACAGTGTGACACACCATCCCTACCCCAAGACACTGCAGAGACAGGCACAGAGCCTTGCTGGCCTCCAGACCCCTCCCACAAGGCCTACCATAGTTCTCAATCTCCTCTGGCATGTCGTAGTTGATGACGTGCTGGATGGCTGGGAAGTCCAGGCCCTTGGAAGCGACGTCAGTGGCAACCAGGACATCCTTCTTCCCATCCCGGAAGGCCTCAATGGCTTTTGTCCGTTCTTCCTGATCTGCAAAGGCCCAGCAGAGAAGATCAGCGATGGCAGAGTTCCCAGCCCTACCTACTGCACCAAACACTGTGGCCTCAGAATCAAGCATCGCTTCCTCAGGCAGCCTTTCTCCCAGTGAGGGAGCAGAGGGGCCTCTACATCCCATAGGGACCTGCACTGTGTTTATGCCTGCTATGTAAAACGTGAAGCTCACTCCTGACACTGTCACAGCCCTTCCTCACACCATCAACAACTGCTCCAGGCTGGGACCTTCCGTGGCCACACACATTTCTGGCAGGAGTGGGGTCACACCAGGAGCCCAGCCCTATCTGGGACCCTCACTGACCTTTCCCTCCATGGATGGCCACAGCTTCCACACCCTTGAGCAGCAGGTACTCGTGGATTGCATCAACATCTGCCTTCTTCTCTGCGAAGATCAGCACCTGCGGCAGCACAGGCATCGTATCAGGGCCCCTTCTGCAGGCTGGCACTGCTGGCACCAGCACAGCCCCCTGGGGAAGCCCACTCCCTCTTGCTGAGCAGAGCACACAGCACTGTTGATCCCCAGCAGGGCTCAGTCACAGGCCCACTCTGCACAGGGGGTCCCTCCTCCCAACTCCCCCCACACCCCAGCATGACCACACTGTCCCCAGCATACTCACAGGTGGAGGCGTCTTCTGCAGGCACTCCAGCAGGTACACCATCTTGGCCTCCTCTTTCACATACTCCACCTCCTAGAAACAAGCAGAGACATGGGTCAGGCATCAGAGAAACTGCCACTGCTTAGTATCCCCTAACTGGGAAGGAGGGCCATGAACCCCAGCTCCCTGGCAGAGGAAGAAATTAAGTGCCCTCATGGATGTTTCTGGCCTGCCACACAGGCATGAGGGAGCACCCAAACACCTCACCTGCACAACATCCAAGCTGGCAGCACCCGCTCGCCCAACGTTAATGGTGATGGGCTTCACCAGGGCACTCTTGGCAAAGTTCTGGATCTTCTTGGGCATTGTGGCACTGAAGAGGAGGGTTTGCCGCTGGCCCTGCACAGGGAAGAAGCCTTTAGTCCTCACCCAATCTGCCATATGCAGGACTGAGCTTCAGGGTGCTCCTATTGTGGCAGTTCAGTACCTTGAAGTAGGAGAAGATGGTACGGATGTCCCCCTCAAAGCCCATATCGATCATCCTGTCAGCCTCATCCAAGGCCAGGTACCGGCAGATGTCCAGGCTCACCATCTTCTTCTGCAGCAGGTCCATCAGGCGCCCGGGGGTTGCCACCATCATGTGTACCCCACTGTGGGGTGAGAGGAGGCCGCAGTCAGGCCCTTGGCATTCCTGCCCCATGCAGGACACCTCCCTGGCACACCATTTTCACCCCGACAGTGTCCTGAAGCCAGGGTGCCACCCCTTAGCCCCCTGCCAGAAAACAGAGCAGCTCCAGCCCCACAGACTGCCCCAGAAGGTCTTACTGTTTGATGGTCTCCATCTGCTCCTTGACAGACATGCCCCCGATGCAGAGGGCGCAGCGCAGCGGGGGCAGCCCATCCTCCTGCAGCAGACGACAGTAGTACTCCAGGATGCCATGGGTCTGCCGGGCCAGCTCCCGCTACGGAGACAAAACCAGCTCATTCCTACACCGCTGTGCAGGCAGAATTTAGGATTGCCACTGCAAGTCAATCACAGCCTCGTCCTGGCACTCACCGAGGGACAGATGATGAGTCCATAGGGTCCCTCTCGCTTAGAGAATGGCAGCCTCTTCTCCTGCTCCAGGCAGAACATGATCACCGGGAGGGTGAACACTAAGGTCTTCCCAGAACCAGTGAATGCAATGCCAATCATATCCCTTCCTGAGAGTCTGCCAGAGAAACGGGGCCGATGGAGAGGAGGAACATCATGGAACAGCTCAAACCTCCAGGGCTCAGCAAGGTGACGGGGTGCATCTGTCACCAGGGAAGAGCGCCTGGTCCGCACCCCTGAGCGGGCTGCGGGAACAAGCGCTCTGTACTCCGGGATGGGGACAGAGCACTCACATTGTGGGGATGCCTTGGATCTGTATGGGTGTTGGCTGCTGGATTCCTTTTTTCTTCAAGCCTCTCAGGATAGCTGTCAGAGAGAGCAAGGGACAACGCATGTTCGTGACCTGAACTATTTCCTCTCTTTTCCCACTCAGGTCCCAGCAGCAGCTCTTCCACCAGTGACAAACACCCCTCAGGCCAAGAGCCAGGAGAAAGGTGGGATCCCTTCCAGGATCCACTCCTGGCCTACCTGCTGGGAACTTCATCTCCTTGAAGCTCTTGATGGGGGGTGGGATGCCCTCCCCCTCCACCAGGATGTGGTACTTCTTGCGTACACGGTCGTGCCGTGCCTCCGACATGCCCAGGATGTAGCGAGGGGCTCTCCAGCTGTGAAAGCAACACAAACAGGTCACGGTGCAGAATGAGGCCAGGGCTCCAGAACCAGCAGCTCCCATGGAGGAATTCAGGGGAACTCCCTGTTAGGCTCCAATATCCTCCCAGATTAAACAGGTAACCCCAAGGGGCTCCATGGAGTGAGCGCCGGAGCAGATCTGAGGCAGTTCCATGTATTAAACCCTTCCCCAAAATCTCAGTGAGAAGTGCTAAGCTAACAGCTGAGAACAGCCTATGGATGGTGGATGGAACATGCCAGAAATGCCTGGACACACCTCAATCATCTCCCTGACACTGCCTCAGAATCACTGAAGTTGGAAAAGACCTCTGAGATCACCGAGTTCAATATTTGATCAGTCACCACCTTGACAATGCTGCCTCAAGCAGCACTGGCTCCAAAGGCTCCTCCAGACTTTCTTCGGCTTAATGACCTCCCAGACCTAAAGACCAACCCTCAGGCCTTCCAGTTTAACATAAATGTCCTTTATCAAGCCTTACTGTATGAAAAACATCCAATGTGACTCAACAGCATTTGACTTTAGAGAAAATGACACAAACCTAGTCACTCAGGCAAGGGGCTGCAGAGCCACACTGCTCCTGCAAGACTCTGCAGCTTTTAATTCTCTTCAGCCATGAGAGAGTGATGTTTTCAGAAGGACAGCTTCTGAGCTGGGCTGTGAAACTTACCTGGTTTTGATTGGGTCATCATAGGTGATGCCCTTGGCCATCTCCTTCACCGACATCAGAGCTGCAGGAACAAAGATGATCAGAGCAAACTCTCCTCATCCACATCAACCTCGCGGAGAGCTACTTGGGCAAACAGTTTGGGAGATCATGTCTGGAGACAGAAGAGGAGAAGCAGCAGCACTGACAGCCCCTCTGGCACAGGAACACCAAGTGCTGCTGTGCCCAGAGCCCTGTCACAGCCAAATCTCAGCTAAGGCAGGCAGTGCCAGCTGAGGGCACCCACTGTCACCACCCGTCCCACCCCTGACTATGAGCACTCCCAAGACAGGGAACAGCTCTCCTGCTGCCCTGGGAGCTCTGCAGACAGGTCTGAGACACAGAGCTCCCACTCACCTCGGCCCTCTGCCACGCTCTCCAGGATCTTCTCCTCCTCCTTCAGCTGCTTCTCCTTGGCTGACTCCTTCCGAGCTGGGGGAGAGCCAAGAAGCAATGAGGGGGTTTGCTGTCCCCTGAAAGCCACCCAGTGCCGCCACCAGCTCCTCCCTTACCTTCCGCCTTCTCTTTGAGGTGCTGGTGCTGGTCCAGCAGACTGATGTTGGACTGGGGCCCCAGCGGGATGTCATCCTCGTCCCCGCGCTGCTCGCTCCCGCTGTCCCGCTGCTCCTCCTCGGACACCACCTTCCGCCGCATCTGCAGCAGCTTCTGCAGCTGGGAGGACGCGGGTCGAGGCGGAGTGAGCAGCCTCGCGGCGGGAGGGCCGCTCGGAGCTCTCCCCGGGCAGCCCCGTTACCCCATTACCATCTGCTGCTTGCGCTGCTTGACGGGCACGTAGGGCACGTAGTCGTCATCATCCTCTCCGGACAGATCGGACGTGTCCGCCGGCTCCTCGCGCTGCCTCTGTGGGGAGACACGCGGTGAGGGGAGCCCAGGGCGGCACCGGGAGCGCGGAGCGGGTGGTACCGGGGGCCGGGCCCGCTCGCACCTTCCGCTCCGCCACGGCCTCCATGGCTCCTTCCCGGAAGAGAGCCAGGAAGTTACGTCATCCCGCACAGCGCCGTCGCCTAGCAACGCGCAGGGGCCGCCACTGCGCGGGAGCTGCGACTCGGCACGACGGGTCCCCGCGGCGGCCATACTTGTCCAGAATGCGTTCTACACCTCCCCTCTCCCGCCCCCCGATTTCCCCGGCGCGGCAGAAAGCAGGAGACACCGGGGTTTAAATAAAATAAAAAATTAAAAAGTTCTTTATTGGGTCCAGCACGGTCCTTCCCCGCGGCACGGGGAGCCGTGTGCCCGCGGAGAGGGGGACGGGACGGCCGGGATCACCCCGCGGGGAGAGGCGGGAGGATGGAGGGAGCCCCGGGGGTCCCCGCGGGGCAGGAGAGCACCGGGGCCCCCCGCGAAGGAGGGGACCCCACCAAGGTGAGGCGGGGGGCACAGTGAGGAGAGGCGAGCGGCCGTGGGTGGGTGGGGGTGGCCCCTCCGCACCTCACTGGGCTGCGCTGGAAGTGGTTTTCTTCAGGGTGAAGTTGGTCCAGTTCACGGCCACCTTCTGCCGCGTCTGCTTGGCCGAGTCTAGGCAGAACCTGGCAGGGAGAGGACAGCCCCGGTCAGCTCCCAGCCCCCTGTGACCCCAGCCCCAGTCAGCTCCCAGCCCCGGTCAGCTCCCAGCCCCGGTCAGCTCCCAGCCCCCTGTGACCCCAGCCCCGGTCAGCTCCCAGCCCCGGTCAGCTCCCAGCCCCGGTCAGCTCCCAGCCCCCCGTGACCCCAGCCCCGGTCAGCTCCCAACCCCTTCACGCCTCCAGCCCTGCTGGCAGAGCTCAGCCCGGCGTGGTTCTCCCTTCACCTTTTGAAATACTCCACTTCTCTGTCAGTCTCATCCATCTCTGCCCCATCCAGGTCCTTGGGCAGGAACACATCATCTGGGAAAGCAGAGCAGAGGGTCAGTGCTGCAGGGCAGGGAGGGGCTGCCAGCTGGGCAAGGGGCCACTTCCAGGACGGTGCTCCCAGCACTCACCGATAGAGGTATTGGATTTCTCCACTTTGTTTCGGCTCTTCCTGCCCTTGCCCTTGGGCTGGGGGGAGCCTCCTAGGGCAAGGTGGGTGCCCAGGGCAGGTGGCTGCTGCGGCGCCTCTGGCAGCTCCGCTTTGCCCTCTCCCCTCCGGCCTTTCCACTCGCTGGTTCTCTCCTTCTCCGCCCTGGCAGCGCTGCTGCAGGCCCAAGGCTGCCCCTTGCTGCTCTCCCCAGGCTCGGCACAGCCGCTCGCCCGCTGTGGCTCCGGGGCACTGGCCTTGGAAGGGTGCTTGGTTCCCAGCACCTGCCCCTTCACGCCAGGGCTCTCCAGCCGGGCCTGGCCGCTGGGCACAGGCGTGCTGCCCTCCCCTTTCTTTGCCTGCCCGTTCTGCCGCTTGTTCTTCCGCTGCCGGCTCCCCGCAGGCAGCGACTCTGGCGGCTCCGGCCCCTTGGGCTGCAGCCCCTCCTTGGGCTCCTGGCTCAGCCCATTGCCGTCCGCAGCGGAGTCCGCAGCCTTGGACTGCACCCAGATCATGCGGGACAGGCTGGGCACGGCGCTGAGGCGTTTCACCACGCCGTTCTCGGCCGGTGGGGCTGGCGGGGGCTCCCCTGGCCCCTCGCCCCATCGGGGGCCCAGTTCACCCCGCAGCAGCGTGTGGCTCTTGGCAGGGCCCAGGCTGAGCGGGGCCAGCGCCAGGTCTATGTCCTGCAGGTCAGAAGACCCGTTGAGGTTGGAGAGCAGGTTCTTCTGCTCCAGGACAGCTGCCTTCTTGGGGAAGTCATTGACATCCAGGTTGAGGTCGTAGACACTGAAACTGGCCCGGATGGAGTCCTTGATGGTGTTCTTGATCTCCTGCAGCCTGCTGCTGAGGAAGCTGTTCACCCGCTCCAGCTCCAGCTCTGGCCACTCCAGCAGCTTTTCCTCGGCCGGCTCCCTGGCCTGGCTGGCTGCAGGGGCACGCTCTGCCCGCTTCTGGGCCTCCGCCTCCAGCTGGGCTTTCTCCTTCTCCTGCAATACAGGTGCCATGAGGATCATTTGGGCTGGGCCACAGAACCATGGGTGCAGGACACAGAGCTTTGCTCCAGCTTTGCCTGACAGCAAACTCAAGGGCAGCTGCTCAGCACAGCTACGCCACATCTTCCACAGCCCCTAAACTGTCACATTTCCCCCATGGGCACTGCAACAGCTGGACATGGCACACCTGACACTGCACTGGGCACCAGGCACCAGAAAGAGCCATCATGGCACTGCCTCTCCCTACCAGAGATGCATGGTGTCAGAATGTGGCATGAAGCAGAGTGCATAGTGCAGCCCAAAGCACCCAGGAGGGCTGGGCAACCCTCTGTGGGAACAGAGGCAGGGGGAGTCCTACATGGGGACAGGCACTGCTGCCACCTTGGGTGAGCGTGACACAGAATTCAAGTACCCAAATGGATGCAAGGGAGAGAAGGAAAAGCCCTACCAGCAGCACAGCCCTGCCTGGCCCTCCTCCTGGACCCTCAGCCCCTGCCCAACCTCACCTTCTTCTTCTGCTTGTGCCGTGCCCTCTTGGCCGCCTTGGCACTGTTCAAGGGCTTGGGCTCTGTGCTGTTGATGTAGTCCAACAGCTCGTCCACATTGCGATGGTCCACAGCGGGCTCTCCCGAGCTGCTGTTGTGTCCAAGTTTCTGTGGCAGCTCCTCTTTTCTCTTGGTGAGGCGAGAACGCAACTTCTCTCGGATCTCAGCGTAGTTGCGGCTCGTGGGAGCGGCCGGGGGCTGTGGAGGGCAAGCGCTGTCAGCCAGGCATCAGCCAGCATGAGGGGCAGGCAGCCCTGGCTCCCCCAACAGCCCCCGTGACCTTCCAGCCACTCCCTTCCCTGCAGTCTCAGGGACAAGTCAGCACAGCCCTACTGAGCTCTTCCACCGTGAAGCCACAGGGCTTGGCTGGCTGCTCCGAGCCCTGGGGCTGGGCAGGCGGCTGCGAGTCGGGAGCAAGGGACCAGCAGGCTGGTGAAGCAGGGTAGAAAGGAAGTGGGGGACGTACGTGCCTGCAGGAAACAGCTGTGGCCAGACCTGCCCACCTCCCAGCTCTAGGCACAGGGACCGAGTGGTATCTCCCCACGCAAAGCAAGGACCAGGGGTGGCAGCAGACCAGCCCCTCACTCACCGCGTTGTGGCCGAAGAACTCACAGTAGCAGCAGTCACAGAACTTCCCATCTTTCTGGTTGGTGGAGGAGGAGGTGCAGGAACTGCGCTCTGAGCTGCTGTCCTCATCCTCCCCGAGTCCCTCGTCTGCCTCGCAGGGCTGTGGCGGGTGGCAGCTGGTACCGTTTGGGAATTTGTGCCCTTTGCAAGAGGGGTCCCTGAGGAGAAGGGCGAGAGGTGAGCAGGCGTCAGGGTATCTCAAAAATTGGCCCATGCATGTAGAACAGCCCTCCTGGGGAAGCTTGTGCCCAAGCAGAAGGATTTGCAGGACAAACCCCCTCCCCTGCATTCTCCTCTTCTGGGGAAGATGCCTGAGGAGCCCACAGGAGCAGCAATCTGTCACTCCCAGCCCTTAGGGCCTCTGGCCAGCCGGAGGCTGGTGCATCAGAGCCCCAGCGAGCCAGGCCCTGGGCTGGGAGCAGGGCAGGGCACGGTACTCACTGGGGGTAGCAGGTAGCACAGGTGAGGAACACTGGGACTGTGCAGCTGCCACACATCCCCATGTGAGGCAGGACCGGCTTACAAGGGCAAAGGCTACCCAGCTCGGAGACAGGGAGGCCAGGGCACAGCCCACAGCGTCATTCCTCAAGATCCAGCTCAGGACCCGACTGGCTCTCCACAGAAAGAGCTAATTAGCAGAGAGGAACCAATGTGCTCTCTTCCAGGGCACAAGCAGCCCAGAGAGTGCTGGAGAAACAGGTGAGCAGAACAAGTCCACAGGCTTCATCTTCTCGAGGACCTTTGCTCAGTGCCACAGCTGCCTGACTGGTCTCACTGATATAGGTCCTGTTGGCCAAGTGCAGGTTGATCAGGATGTTCCTTTGGGTGTTTTAGCTGGAGGAGAAGCACAGCCTCTTCTGCACCCCAGAACCAAAGGACAACCGCAGGAGGAACATGTGCTGGGAGAGAAAGAGCTTCACCTTCTGTCTGCAGCAGTGGAATTGGCCCACAAATCCATCAGCTTCCTGCACCACCATGCCAGGGCGGTCAGTCCCTCCACAGGGAGAAGTGTATCCAAGGTGAAGGATGGCAGAAAAGGCATGTGGCCCCGCAAGGAGGCTGGAAGCAGGCCGGGTTCCTCTACTCACCTGTTTGTGCTGGGCAGCTGGTGGGAGGCAGGAGGAGGGATGAGTGAAGTGCTGCAGTGCCCGTTGCAGGGATGAGCACAGCCCGACAGCGGCGGCGGCATCTTCAGCAGCGGCACATTGGCAGGGGGCAAGTGAGGGCTCTTGCATGGCCCTGGGCTGTGTGAGGCCGCGCTGGCCGGAGGGGACTCGGACACCGGCTTGGGGGCCGCCGCCTGCGCGCTGGGAGCAGGGAAGAGCGCGGCCTGCGAGGAGGTGCCCAGCGGGATGTGCGGTGGGGAGCTGAAGGGCCCCGGATGGGGAGGTGTCTGCTTGGAGGGGATCAGCGCCGGTGGCTGGGAGGGGAGGCCGGTGGGACTGTTGGGAGGAGCAGTGAGGTCGGAGTGCTGATGATGCTCTGAGGAGTGGAAGGCCTCACCTGCAGAGAGGCAGGAGCAGAGAGTGTCAGACACTGGCTGTGCTGCACGGGTCAAGGCCACGCTCAGAGCCACCCACCACCTTTGCACAAGCTGTTTCTCCTCCCAGACATCAGAGTGCTCGGGATAGAAGATAGAAGCCATCCCTGCTCACACAGGGCCTTGGGGTCAGTGTGCCTCCCCCACAGGATCCAGCCCTGCCCCATGGAGAACAGGGCAAGAGGAAAGGCTCTGGAGCAGCAAGCCGGGAGGCTGTGGCTGGTGCTGTCCCTGGGCACGTACGTACCTGGCGGGGTGGCCCTCCGGCACAAGCTTTTGAACTGCTTCGGCAGCGTCTTGCAGAAGTCGAGTGAGGTAGGCAGAGGCGAGCCCGGTGTGGCGTTGCTGGAGGTGGCAGAGGCCGTGTGGCTGTAGGGACAGGCCTTCAGCCCTGGCGCCGTGGCCGACACCTGGCTGGTGCACTCCGGAAACAGAGAAAGGCTGGGGAGCTTGTCGCCTGGGGGAAAAGCAGAGCTGGGGCTGAATCCCAGCACCCTGTGCCTTTTTCAAAGGGGCCCAATATGCTGCTGGTACTGAGATTCAGAGGCCCAGCCTGCCCACCCTTGCCCACTAGGTAACCACTTAAACCAAGAACTGGGCAGAAAGCTCTGTTCAACCCCATAGCTGGCTTCAGCTCACCTAGTGCAGCTGGGGGAGTCCCAAGGGGGCTGCCCTGCATGGTCCCATTGGTGTGCTGCGAGTTCCAGAGGCCCGAGAGCTTGTGAGCAGACAAAAACGAGCTGGGGTCCCAGTCCCCTGAGTTCCCATGGCACGAGGAGGAAGAAGACGAGGAGGAGGAGGAAGAGGAGTGTGAGCCACCTCCACAAGACTGCGACTTGCAGGATGTGTGGGATAGTGAGACCTATCAAAGGAAACACAGAATGAAGTGGCTGAGGGAACACCCTCGGCCCTCAGGTGTCGGCATCAAGACTCCCTCCATTGCAGCAGGGGCTCAGCTCATGTGAACCACTTTTATCATTGTCTTGGGAGTGACAAACACCCCCTCCATCCAACACCAACACAGCCTGGCTCACAGAGGCTGGGCCATGCCAAGGGCCACATGCCTGTGCTGGTCCCACTCACACCAGGGCAGGCTTAAATAAAGCCAGGCAGGAGCCAGCTCCTCTACCCGAGTCCCATGCACAGGCAGGCACTTGCCCTGGCAGCTGCTGCCTCTCTCTGCGTCATGAAGGGAGCAGCCCTGGGGCTGGGGGACGCGGCACAAGGCGCAGCAGAGTGGGGCTGGCAGGAAAGCAGTGGCACTGTCAAGCCTTGCCAGCCTGGCAGCTCCAAGCCATGGCAAGCTGCTGGATGAACCTCCACAGCACCACACACTGCCCCAACAGGGCCTGTCCCTGCTGAGCTAGAGGCAGCCCTGGTCAGGAAAGTGAAGGCTGGGATGTCTGGGACACTCAGCTCAGAGTGAGGATGGGACCCACACACCCAGTCAGTGCCACAGGTTGGTCAGTGCCCTATTCCTACAGCTACAGCCCCAGCCTTCAAACCCCAGCACCGTAACCGCGTACCGCCAGGGCCTGCTCCTGCACCGCCCGCCGCTCTTCCTCCTCCACGCTCTTCCGGCAGCTCTGGCAGATCCACAGTGGCATTTCTCCCAGGAGATTCTGCACGAGCGTTGGCACGAAGTCTGGTGGCAGCCTCTCGCCTGGGGAAACCAGCCCATTGTGGGACGGCCCTCCCCAGTCCTTGCGCTCCCGGTGACAGAGCAGGCAGCACGTCTGCACGGACTGGTTGGTGGTGGGCAGCACCTAAGGAAGGACACACAGACTGTGAGTCACCCAGGTGTGATCCGGCGCAGATATGGGGCAGACGAGACAGTGAAGGAGACCTCAGGATGCTGACACCAAACCAAGGAAATTCTTACAGGCTACATGTGGTATTACACCTTCTCCCACTGGAGCAGAGCAGCCTCAGGCTGACCAGCTGCTGCCAACCTGCCATGTGCTAGCTTGGGAGTGTTTGGACTTCTGGGAAGATCACAGCACGCCAAAGAGACAGCCTTGCCACCAAGCAAGGCTGGGAAGCCATCAGCAACTCCCACCATCACCTCTGGTACAGTGAGACTGAGGGTACCTGCATGGCAAAGCAAGACCCACAGAAATCCCACGCAGGGATGTGAAGGGTGGGTCCGACAGCCTCAGCTCTCCCTCCTCGCCCAAAGATGCCCCCACTGTGTCACCCAAGAGCCCCAAGCCCTCTCTCCCGCCTCTTTGTTCTGCACAGCCAGCGGTGCTGATGCGCCAGGGTGGGGTGCAGCCCCCCGTGCTGCTTCACGCTCCCCCCGCACAGGCACGGCCAGGTTGGGGCTTCCCTGCAGGAGCCGGGCTGCATCCCTCGGGCTCGCTGGAGCCCTGACAGCCGTGACGAGCCCGGCGTGGCGCGGGCGAGGGGGCCCCCATTGTCTGCCGGCGCAGCGGGGCCCTGCCACAATGAGCCGTGCGTTGAACTGCTGCTGCCAAACAGATGGCGTCTGCAGCCTCAAGGTGAAGCAAAGGTCAGAGGCCAAGGAGAGCAGAGTGGGGGCACAGGCCCCCTGCCCACCCACGGTGAGGGGGGAGCAACCGGGCCACCCCGTGTGCCAGCTGACACAGCTACCACGGCTGCTGACACCACGGCTGGTGACACCACGGCTGTCCCCAATCCACCGAGCATATCCACAGCCGGCGCCCACCCCCGCCTCCCTGCCCACAACCCGGAGCAGGTGGCGGCAGCCAGGTGTGTCCAGCAGAGAGAAGCGCGCTGAAGGAGGATGCTGGAGCCACCTGCCATCGCCCAGTGGCAGGGCTGGGGCAGGGCTGGGCCCTCCCGCGGGGCGCTCTGGGAACGCTCCGAGCTCCATCCGCAGGGATGCTCCGAGCCGGGGGTCGGGGCGGGGATGGGGCAGGGCCCGGGGGGATGGGGTGCAAGGGGCAGGGCCCCATCCCCGCCCAGGCCGAACCCCCCTCGGAGCCAGCCCCGCGCCCGCCGCAGCGCTACCCCGGTACCTGCGCGCTGCCTCTGCCCGACTCCCCGCCGCTGCCCGCCGCCGCCGCCACCTCAGGCGGGGCAGGCGGTTCCGGTGGTGGCGGCGGCGGGGGAGGCCCGACGTCGGGACCCGCCATCCTGTCACGGCGAGGCCCGGAGCCGCCTGCCGCCGCTGCCGTCGCCGTGGCCGCCGTTGCCGCCTTGTTCCGCCGGCGAGTCATGGCGAGCCCGCCGCAGCCAGGACAACAGCCAATATGGCGGCGCGGCCCGTCCGGCCCCTGCCCGCGGGAAGGAGGGAGGGAGGGAGGGGGGAAACGCTCGGGGAGGTGAAGCCGCCGCCGCCATCTTGCGAGAGGGCAGCGCCGCGCCCCCTGGCGGACAGGGGGAGTGGCGGCAGCGCCGCGAGTTCGAGTCCGGCCCCGCTCGCCGCGGCTCCCGTGGGCCCTCAAGGCCCCGGTGCCTCAGTCGAGATCGGGGCCGCATCGCGATCGTATCGCCCGCTGGATCACCAGAGTGCAGCCCCTTGGCTGCACACTGAGAGAGAGCAGGATTAGATTCGATATTAGGAAAGAAGTCTTCCCTGTGAGGGTGGTGAGGCGCCCAGAGAAGCTGTGGCTGCCCCATCCCTGGAGGTGTTCAAGGCCAGGCTGGACAGGGTTTGGAGCGGCCTGGTCTAGAGAAAGCTGTCCCTCTGCATGGCAGTGGGATGGATCGAGATGATCTTTAAGGTCATTTCCAAACTATTCTATGATTCTGTGATTCCTGGCCCTGCACAGGACAACCCCAAGAATCTCACCCTGTGACTGAGAGCATTGTGCAAATGCTCCTGGAGCTCTGTCAGCCCCGGGGCCATGATCACTTCCCTGGGGAGCTTGTTCAGTGCCTGACCACCCTCTGGGCAAAGAACCTTTTCCTAATATTCAACCTAAACTTCCCCTGACACAGTTCTAGCCATTCCCTCATGTCCGGTTACTATCACAGAGAACAGATTGGAGCTGCCCTCGGCTGCCCCTCCTGAGGAAGCTGCAGCCCATAATGAGGTCCCTCCTCAGTCTCCACTTCTCCAGACTGAACAGACCAAGGGATTTCAGCAGCTTTTCATCGGACATCCCCTCTAGACTCTTTGCAGGCTCCTTTGGACACTCTCTAATAGCTTTATTTTATTTTTTTTTTTTATTGTGGTGCCCAGATCTGCGGGGACAAGCAGGGCTGCAGTCTCACTGTGTGCTCAGGGATCCCCATCCATGGGAACCAGGACATGGCTGGAAACAGAGCCGGAGTCTGTGGGGCACACAGGGAGCCCCAACACCGGGGCCAGTCCCACACCTGCACCCGTCCGGCACAGCCTGGGCACTGCCATGACTCAGGCACTTCCTGAAGCCGAGGACGTGCCACTGCCGTGTTTGTTCAGCCATCCTCCACGGATTCTTTACCCATGAATCCACCCCATTAGGCTTTCAGCCACCTGAATTATCGGCACCCACATCCTGGGGCCAGCAGTGCCAGGTCTGGAGCAAACACGTCCTTTGGCACAGCTGGGGTGGTTTGCTGTGGCCAACACCCCGAGTACCCCCCAGCACCTCTTCTTGGCCACTTGGCTCCTCTTTGTCCCACCGAGGGGCCACTTTACCCCCTTCCCACTGCATTATCCCGCTCCGCACCCCATGCCCTGCACAGTGAAGATGCCTGCGGGTGCTTCTCCCGGTGTTCCCAATCACTCCGGGAATGCTCGGCGGGCTGCGGGAAGCGCTGGGGTGTCCCCGTCCCTGGAAGGTTGGGCTGCGGAGAGAGAGGAAACGGGGGAGGGTAGCCGGGGATGCAGTCGGGAATTTGAGACGGGAACCAAGACCGGGAAGGAAAGCCGGCGGTGAAACCCCCACGGCAGACGCACCCTCACCCTTCCCATCACAGAGAACCGGTCCGTCGAGGAGCAGACGGGTCGTCCCGGTGCCGGGACTGGGCGGACACCGCTCCGATCCGCCCCCGGGCGGTGCCCGGTGCCGACCCGCCCCGTCGGCGAGCGGCGGGCGCGGGGAGCCGGGCGGCGGCAGAGCTGCGGGACGCGCCATGCTGCCCGCTGCCCTCCGCCGATGGCTCCGCCGACCCAAGGTGAGACCGGGGGGGGGCACACCGGGGCCGCCCTCCCTGCGCCCGGGACCGGCGGAGCCCCCGGACCATCCCCGTCGGGGCGATCCAGGAGCTCCGGCGATCGCGGGAGCAGTGGGGGTGGCCGGGGTCCCTCGTGGTGGAGCGGGAGGAGGAAGCGGGGGGACTCCGGAGGACCTTTCCCGGTGTTTAGAGCCACGCACGGATCGGTGCCAAAGCTGCCGGGATGCGGCTGAGCTTGTTCATCCTGCTCTGCCCCCGGGGAAACTGAGGCACGGGTGGGTGGGGAGGGCGGCGCTCCCCGGGAGGAGCCAAAGCTGCCGTGGGAGGTCCCACGTACCTGCCCGAATAGGTGTTTGTGGATCCGTGGGGTCCGATCCCTCTGCGACTGTGGGAATGGGAGGTTTGGGATCCCGCTGAAGCAGCACATGCAGATGCGGGGTGCCTCCACCATCACCCCCCTGCTCTTCCCGCAGCGCTCCGACCCACGCCTGCTCTCCCAGTTCTTCTTTGCCGACGAGAGAGTGACACGGGTGGTGGCCGAGATCAACGGGCTGGATGCCGAGGTGGATCCACAGCAGTACCTGGTGCTCCTCAACCAGCTCCACCTCAGCCAGGTACGGGGGCAGCCCGGACCCCGCGGTGACTCCGTCCCCCCGGGAAGCCGCGGGTGACACCCCTGCCGTTCCCAGGCTCACCTGCTGGCCGTCCTGGAGCGGATCATGGAGGAGTGCATCCCCACGCAGCGGCACAGCCGTGACTACCTGGTCAAGTTCCCCGAGGAGCTCTTGGTGGACAACCTGGGGAACCACATGCTGTTTGCTGCCGAGGTGAGCCCGGGGCGATGGACACCCCACCGTGAGCTGACCCTGGGGTTAGGCACTGCCTTTGGTGCTGGCTGCTGACAGTGCCTTTCCCGACAGTGCCTCCTGGCTGGGACCTTCCTGGACATGGAGGAGTCAGATGGGGCACAGCTGCGGCCCCAGGCCAGGAATCTGCTGTGCAGCCTGGAGCTGGTCCGGACAGTGCTGCGGGAGCAAAGCCTGAGCCAACCCAACTCCTACCCAGAGCCTGTCCGGGCTGTGCTCATCCAATTTGACCGGCTATTTGCAGAGTTTGAGCTGAGGTAAGGGGCAGGGGTAGGGTGCTGGGGTCGTCGTGGGCTGTGCCGGGACTGTAGGGGCCTCACAGTCTCCCCATCTCTCCAGCTACGTGTCCTCGCTGGTGGCAGTGAAGTCTCCTGATGAGATCTACAGGCAGCAGGAGATCATCGTGCTCTTCTGTGAGACAGTGGAGAGGTGAGTGAGGGGCACTGTGTGTCAGGTGGGAGCTGCAGGGACTCCAGCCCCAAGGACGGGCAGCATCCCTAGGCTCAGATCCACTGTAAGGGTGTCTGTGTGTCCCCAGAGCCCTGCACCTGGGCTACCTGACCCAGGAGATGATTGATGGCTATGAACCACTGCTGATGTTCACCATCCCTCGCCTGGCCATTATCAGGTGGGTGCAGCCCCTGGAGAAGGGGATATGTTCCCCGCCCTGTACCAGTCCCTTCTCCTCATGGGGAGTTGGGGTCCCAGGCTGCCCCTGACATGAGTTGGGCTCTGTCTCCTCACAGCGGTCTCCTCATCTACCCTGAGGGTCCCCTCAGCCTGGAGCGGAGCCCTGAGGAGATGTCCCGGGTCTTCAGCCCCTTCTACAGCCTCCTGAAGAAGATCAGGTGTGCAGTGAGGGGGCGAAGGGCGGGGCAGTGGGGCAGCAATGGGGCCGTGACATGGGGCTGATGCCAACCCCTCACCACAGGGACCTGTTGTGGGTGCTGTCAGCAGAGGAGCTCTGCCTGCTGGAGAGGAGCCTGTGCACAGCCGAACAGGAGGATCCCAGCAGTCCAGATGCCCCCGCAGCTTGGGGGGCAGCTGTGCCCAGTGGGGACCCTCCTGCTCCCTTCAGTCTTCTGGAGGTCCCTAATGCCACCCAGCCACTCCCCACCTGCACGACGCAACTGGGACCCCCCAGTGCAGTGGATGACCTGGGCACCGATTGGCAGCAGGGGTGTGCGGTGGGCAGGGAACAGGGCCAAGATGGCACATCTCGTACCGTCCCTGGCGTAATGGTCACCTCCCCCCTGCGCAGTCCCCAGCCCCTTGGGAGCGGCCCAGGGATGGGGGTCAATGCCACCCCAGGTGCCCGCTGCTCGGAGCTGCGCTCCCGCTACAGCAGCACCAAGGACATGCTGCACACCCTCTTCGTCTGCATCTCGGGTGAGTGACCCCCAAGCCAGCCCCCCAGCACCCTGATCGCCCCAGCACCCTGACCCCCCACCCTCCCGGTGCAGGGGTGGCTGATCAGCTCCAGACCAACTTTGCCAGTGACATGCGAAGCATCTTGAAAACGGTCTTCAAGATCGTGTGCTCGCAGGCGGAGCCCTCGGAGGAGCAGAGTTACAGCAGTGAGTAATCCCCAGGGACATGGGGGACTGCTCCTCTCTGCCCTGCCCATCGCCCATCCCTGGTGAGACAAGGCCACAGCCCTAGGCTTGGGAAAAACGTGGCCATCGTGCCCGCCCAGCTCCAGCTTGGCTGGACCACAACATTTGTCCCCGCAGAAGAGAAAGATGGTGACTCCTGTGGGACAGATGCTCCTCGCGTGGCTGACTGCCCACTGTGCTCCAGCCCTGCAGAGGCTGCCGGGCTCCAGAGGGCAGGTGAGGGGCTGCCCAGGTGCTGTGGCTCTGGGGCAGGGTGTGAGGCTGGGGCTGCTCCTGCCCCATTCTGCCTTAGGGGGTCTGGCTGTGAGGGGAGCCAGGCTGAGGGGCTTTTACCGATGTGCTTTGCCCAGCAGGTGGCCGCCACCTGCCCGAGTGGGTGCCCGACAGCACATGCAGCCAGTGCTCTGCCTGCCGCTCGCCCTTCACCCTGCTACGCCGCCGGCACCACTGCCGCAGCTGTGGGAAGGTAGGACGGGGTTGGAATGGGGCATGTGGGGTCCCCGAGGGACCCAGCTCTGCTCAGCCCCTCTCTGGCCTCTCGGCAGATCTTCTGTGCCCGCTGCTCACCGAACACCGCAGTGCTGCCCTACTATGGCCAGACCAAACCCGTACGTGTCTGCACCCACTGCTACAGCACACACCTCCCGCCCACATCCCGCTGTGCCCGGAGCCAGTGAGAGCCCCTCTGCCAGGCCTGCATCATAGGAGACCGCACAGCTGGGTGCCCAGGGCCACTCTGGGGCTGCTGGGCAGCACCTCGGCCCCGTGACTCTCCTCAGAGCTTGGTGGGCATGGCGGCAGGACCCCCCCACCTGGTGTTAGGCTTTCCCCCGATGCACAGGGGCAGGACCCCACACGCGGTGGCAGCCCCTGTGGAGTGATGGTGGGCGCAGGACCGCCTCTCCTGGTGCACCGTGGCCTGCTCTGCTTTGGGTGAGCTGCCTGCTGCTGCCGCGCACCTGCCCCCCGGCTGGAAATGTGCTTCGTGGTGGTTTTTTTTCAGGTGAACTTTGGCTGCTGTTGGGCCCGGGGCAGAGTCTCCCCCCGGGGCCTGGCCTGAGAAGGTGCAAACAGCCCTCACATGACAGCGGGTGCCCCGGGGCCGCCCGTGCGGTGCCGTGCCCGGCAGCTGGGGCCCGGCGCTCCCCTTCCCTCCCTATCGCCTCCACCCCATGGATTTTAATAAAGAGATAAACCCGTCAGTCTGGGCCGTGTGGCGTTGAGCCGCGGCGATCCCCGGCGGGCTGGTGGGCGCGGCCGGTGTGGGGACACCCGTGGACTCGGTGGGCTGGGGGCAGCAGGGCGTGCGCGCTCCCGGCCGGCTCGCACGGGCGGACGCGGGCGAGCCGCGCGCCGCCGCTCACCGGGCGCGCACGTGGGCGGGCGCGCCTTTCCCGGGGGCGTGGCCTTGGGGGCGTGGCCCGGCGTGGAAAATAGCTGGCCGCCGACAGGGGCGTGGCCAAGCTCGGGGTGGGGGCGTGGCCTGCCGCCGCGGGGGCGTGGCCCGCGCCGTCCCCTCCCGCCGATTCAAATTTGAAGCACGCGCTTTCCCGCCTGAATTTGTTTGCCCGCCGAGGTGACGTCAGCGGCGCGGGGCGCCCCGCAGCCAATGAGCGCGCGGCTGGCGGGCCCCCCCCACCCTCCCGCCATGGAGCCCGCGGCCAGCAGCATCCAGGTGCTGCTGCAGGCGGCCGAGTTCCTGGAGCACCGCCAGCACCGGCACCCGCTCGGCCTGGCCGAGGCCGAGCACGGCTACGCCGCGCTCTGCCCTGCGCCGCCGCGCCGGGCCGTGGGCAGCGTCAGGTAAGCGGTGGGCGAGTGGGTGTGTGGGTGGACGGCGGCGGTGGTGCTGATCACCCGGGTCTCTCCCGCAGGTCGGTGCACAACGCGCTGGAGAAGCACAGGTACGGGGGTGCGTGGGGGGAGAGCGGCGGGGCAGGGCATGGTAGAGCCCGTGCCTCTCCGTGGCTGACCCCCGTGTTGCTCCCCTCCCCTGCCCGGCCGCAGGAGAGCGCAGCTCCGGTGCTGCCTGGAGCGGCTGAAGCAGCAGGTACCGGTGGGCGCGGGGCCGTCCCGTTCCACCACGCTGAGCCTCCTGCACCGTGCCCGGCTTCACATCCAGGTGAGGGGGGCGGTGGCACCGGCATCGCTCGGGAGGTTTCTGTATGGTAACAGGGCTGCCCAGCTCGGCCGCCGCTCATGGTTCACCGGGTCCCCACAGAGGCTGGAGGAGCAGGAACTGAGGGCACGAAGGGCCAAGGACCGGCTGCGGGACCGGCAGCGGAGCCTGCAGCGGCGGCTGGAATCGCTGCTCTTGCCCGCTGATGGGGAACGGGCACGGGCTGACAGCCTGGACTCGTCCCGGCTCTCAGAGCCCTCCGAGGAAGGTAAGAAAGGGGAAAGAAAGAACGAGGGTGGGCAGGGAGGGATAGCAGCCAAGGGCCTGACCCGGCCTTCCCCCGTGCCCAGAGGATGCCGAGGTAGAGGTGGATGGTGTGGTGTTCAGCGGGGACCTGCTGCCCAGCTTTGGCACCGGGAGGGACCACAGCTACTCCAGCCCCCAGAGCCCCGCGTCCTGACGGTGCCTGCTGCCTTCCCTGCACTGCCTGCCTGCCTCCTTCCTGCTGGGAACCCAGCCCCAGCCAGCCTCATCACAGCTGCCAGGCTACGGGGCCACAAATGGGAGCAAGAGGCCAGCTTTTCCCCCCACAGCTGGGTGGCACTGGCTGTGGCACTGGCTGTGGCACTGGGTGCATGGGGCTGGACTGTGCTGTGGCACCTGCTGTGCACAAGGCACTGGAAGAGGTGCTGGAAGAAGGCCCAGCTGTCGCTGAGGACACCCTCCTGCCTCCCCCTGTGCACCCACGGGCAGTCTGGGGGCTGCCTGGCGTGGGTATGGGGCGGTGCTGCCCGCTGCAGACACGACTACAGGAAGGCTCTCCTGCCCCTGGAAAGCCAGGAAAGGGAAACAAGAGCATTAAGCAACCTGCCTTCATGCTCCTGCAGCCACCCCGCTCTCTTGTACAGACCCGACACTTTTATAGTAAAGGCACTTGGTAAAACCCTGGCCTGTGTCTTCCCTACAGAGGGCTGGACCCCCAGAGTGGAGAGCGGCACTGGGCTCTGCTCTAGCCAGGCCAGCCTCAGCCAAATCAGAGGTGGGAGTAGATTCTTTAATGATAATTACATCTCAGAAAGGGTCAAGCAGCAGCTGATTGTCAGACTTATACAGTTTCTTTAAAAATATAAAATCTAAGGAGTCTCCTATCTGTCCTGGTGCAGCTGGCCCCTCACACGTACTGCTTCTTCTTGGTGGCTGCCTTGCTCGCCAGGTCCTTGGCTTTCTCCGTAGCAGCCAGAGCTGTTTCCTTGGCTTTCTCGGTCGCTTCCTTGGCTGTCTCCACCAGTGTTTTGGATGGAGCTTCTCCTACAACATGGAAGCTATTAACCCCACAGGAGTGCCGGCTAGACCGGCCCTGCCACCGAGGCACTTCCCCACACAGGGAGGAAGATGAGCCCGGCGTTCCTGACCCCAGCACGTCGCGAAGGGGAACCACACGCACGTGACTGTTGCCATGTTCCACCCCCTCCTGCCTGCACTCCACCCTTGCCCGGCCCTGCAATCACTGCTGGCCTGATCCACTCAGGAGGAGCAGGCAGTGCCAAGACACGGGCCAAAGGCAAGGGGTGAGGATTTCACAGTCAGATGAGTTCAAGCAACAACCTGCCCATGGACTGGAGTGTTCCCAGAGTGACCTCTAACTCCAAGAGACCCATCCTGGTCAGCCCCAGCCTGCCCTTGGTGCCCACCTTGCATTTTTGCTAGCACATATTCAAATCCCTTAGTGCTCTTGGTCACGTTGCTTTTGAACCTGGCCAGACCAAACTCCTGCAAGAAAAAAAGTCAGTGAAGGTGCGAGCCCTGTCACACACAGCCCCAGGGGCTTTGTCCCAGCTTGAAAAGTCACAGTGACTTTCACAGTGATGGTTCTGGGTGCCTCAAGAGCTCATAAGGATTGGGGGGGGGGGGGGAACAACGGGAAAAGGTGTAAAAACCAGCACAAGGAAAGGGTAGAGCTGGGGCGAGCAGGAGCTCTGCTGCTGGAGCTCACCTGGATGGCCCGCGAGACGCCAAACAGGCTGGAAGATACCCAGGCTTCCCGCTTGACCTCGGTCCAGTTGCTGTTCTCGGGGTTCACCCGGTACTCGCAGCGCTCCTCCACCACCTGCACGAGGCACAGCCCGGCCGTGGGCACCGCTGGGGCCCCTCCACCCCCCACGCACCCGCCCAGCAGCAGCGCCTACCATGAGACGAGCGTGGTTGATGTTCCAGGTGAATGTGGTCATGGTTCGGTTCTTGGGGTCCACGATAGAGTCCTCCAGGATGTAGACGGAGTGGGCGACATTGGCTGGGAAGAAGCGCTCTGCCCAGCGCGGCATCCGGTTGGTCTTGGTCAGGAGCCGCCGAGAGAGCAGCTTGTGGTCCGGCGTCACCTCCCGGTGCACGATGTCTTCGGTCAGGACATGTTTGCTGAAATGGGGAAGAAAACATCACGCCCTGCTCCTCGCCGACACTCCCCCGGGGCTGGGAATCGCCAGGAACTGAAGGATTAAGGCAGGCAGGGAGGAACCAACTGCCCGCTGGGCGCTTGGGGTGCGGGACACCCCTCCCCGCCGGCTGGAGCCCGCGGGACCCCCGGGGAAAGGGCTGGGCCGGGCACGGGGAGCGGCACCAAGCCCAGCTGGGACCGAGCGGCGGAAGGCGGGCGGGGAGGGCCGCGGCGCACCTGTAGGGGTTGGGGTAGCGCTGCCAGAAGGCGGCGAACACCTGGTCCCAGGGCCCCTTGAGGACGCCCAGGCTGGCGCAGTATTTCCCCATGGGGCCGCCGCTCAGGCCCGCGCCTGCTGGGCGGCCGCCATGCGGCCCGCGCGCCCCGCCCCGCCCCGCCGCGCGCTTCCGCCCCGCACTGCGCACTTCCGGCCCCGCCCCGCCCGCTTCCGGCCCCGCCCCGCTCGGTTCCGGCCCCGCCCCGCCCGGTGCGGCCCCGCCCCGCGGCGGCGGCGGCGCGAGGATGAGCGGGAGGCGGGTGGACGCCAAGGTGGTGCTGCTGGGGCAGGAGGGGGTGGGCAAGAGCAGCCTCGTGGAGCGCTGCGCCCACGGCCGCTTCCGCGCCGGGCCCTACCAGAACGTGAGTGGCACGCCGGCACCTCGCGGCCCCGGGACGGCGCCCCCCGCGTCTCCCTCGCCTCCCCGCGATGAGCCCCTCGCGTGGCACCCCCGCCTCCTGCCGTGCGGGGTCACCCCGTTTCCGCGCCGTGTCCCCGGGATGCTGCCACCCGCGTCTCTGGCACGGCGTCCCCTCGCCTTGTTCCCCCCGTGTCCGGGCTGGGAGCCGCCGCATCCCTCCCGCGCCCGCGGCTCGGTCCCCTCGTTTCGTCCCCCTCTTTCCGCACGGCCCGGGATGAATTCCCCCGTGTCCCTGCGCCGGTTTCCACCGTGTTCCCAGGCCGGATGCCCCCGCATCCCCGGGCCGGTTCCCACCGCTCCTCTTGCTTCGCTTCCAGACGATCGGAGCCGCTTTTGTGGCCAAGGTGATGACCGTGGGGGACCAGACGGTGACGCTGGGCATCTGGGTAAGTGCAGGGGCGAGGGCCGTGCCAGCGGCCCGCTGACATGCCTGGCCACCCCCTAACCCTGGGACCCTCCGACCCCTGTCACCTGCCCACCTGCCGAGCGCTTCCCTGTCGCCCCCAGGACACGGCGGGCTCGGAGCGCTACGAGGCCATGAGCCGCATCTACTACCGGGGAGCCCGGGCTGCCGTCGTCTGCTATGGTAAGGGCACGGAGAATGGGAAGGGGAAGGAGCTGGTGGCTGCAAAGGGCCCGGGCCGGGGTGGTGGTGGTGGCACCGGTGGGTCGGGCACTGAGGAGCAGCGTCAGCAGACCCCCATTCCTCTCCCCAGATCTCACCGACAGTGGCAGTTTCCAGCGAGCCAAGTTCTGGGTGAACGAGCTGCAGAACTGTGAGGAGGTACGGGGGGCCCGGGGGCTGTGAAGCCTCCCCGCAGGACAAGGGGCGCTGGTGGTGGGGACGCGGGCGCACCCCTCCCAACCCTTTTCCTGCCGCAGGGCTGCCGGATCTACCTGTGTGGCACCAAGAGCGACCTGCTGGAGGAGGACAGGAGGAAGCGGGGGGTTGACTTCCACGATGTGCAGGACTACGCTGATGGTACGGCCAGTGCTGGCCCTTCCCGGGCTCGTGATCATCGAGTGGGTGGGGAGTGAGGGAGGATTGAGCTGCTGCGACCACTCGAGGAGCTCTGCCCTTGCCGTGCCCACAGCAGATCCGACGGCACCTGGGCTCCCTGTATGGTGAGGCACCGGCTCTGCCAGGGACCTCCCTGGGCACAGCATGTCCTGACATGGACAGGCACGTGGCCAGCTGGGCCAAGGGGCTGGGAGCCCTGCCCTGGGTCCCTGCCAGCCTGCTGTCAGCAGCTGTGCCCAAGGGGTGACTCTGGGGGCAGACGAGCCCGTGGAGCCATATCTGCTGCACAAGCAGCAAGTGCCAACCTGGGCCCTCATTTCAGAGATCAAAGCAGACCTCTTTGAGACCTCCAGTAAAACGGGCCAGAGCGTGGGTGAGTAGCTCCTTGCTGGGGCCGTGTCCTGGCTGAGCAGGGCTGGGGGCTCTGGCTGGCAGGGGGGCACCCACAGCTGCCCTGCCTCCTCTCCCCCCAGATGAGCTGTTCCAAAAGGTCGCCGAGGACTATGTCAACTTCTCCGCCTTCCAGGTGATGACAGGTGAGTAGGCAGGACCTGTTTCTTCCCAGGCACCCTACCCTGTACTTCTGGGTGCAGAGCATGAGCTCTGGGGGTCAGACAAGGCTTCCCTTGGGGGCTGCTGTGGCTCTGTGCCAGGGTTTGTCTCATGGAGTTTGAGTTCTGTCACAGCAACCTCATGCCTGCTCAGGCCAGGCTCAGCACACCCGCCCAGCTGGCTCACGGTGGCATTTGGCAGCCGGGAGCCAGGAGCCTTGCTGGGCTGCAGGACTGCCTCAGCTCTGCACCAGCCCTGCCCAGGCATGCTCAGCCTGGCTGTGCCTCCCGCCCTGGGCTGGCCCATGCTGTGTGAGCTGTGCCATGACCCTGAACCCATGCTGTGTGAGCTGTGCCATGACCCTGAACCTCGCCGCTTCTCCACCGGGCACCAAACCCTCCCCAGGGGACCTGCCGGGGCCCACACCTGGGACCAGCAGCTTTGGTGGCGTGGACGTGCCAGCAGCCTGCTGCTCCTGCTCTCTTCCAGAGGACAAGGGTGTCAACCTGGGCCAGAGGAACAGTCCCTACTTCTACAGCTGCTGCCACCACTGAGCCCCTGTGCCAAAAGGGAATTGCTGCTGCCGAACGGGCAGCTGGCGCGCACCGGACTCTTCCGGTTTTTTACCTGCCGTGTTTTAGCTGTTGGGGCCTGTCTGCAGCACAGCCTCCGGACTGCTCTCCTGGCACACAGAGCGGCACAGGGCTGCCGTGCAGTGCCAGGAATCATGGACTGTCACTCTGGGGACCCCCTCCCTGCCACCTGTGGTGTTTGTGGGAGCTGTGGTGGCCCAGCGGTGGCCAGTAACTTATTGTCTTAGAGATGCTCGATTCTTTGCAGATTTATTTAAGCGTCTTCTCTCGAGGTGTACAATGTAAATAAAACGCGTTGTGGTCTGAGCCGTACCCCTGCGCGCTAGGCTGTCAGGGCTCTCCCCTCCCTGCCTCCCCCCACTCAGCAAGACAAACCACAAGAGGACATCGAGAGTAAAGTTAAACTTTACTTTACAGTAATTTTTCTTCTATATACAAAGAATTACAGTACATGTTCTGGGAGCACCTGGGCAGGGCAACCCTCTTTTCATGATAAGTTTCACATACACAGCCAACAGTCTAAGGGGAGCAAAATGAAAGTAATCAATGGTCCAAGACTCTCCCCTCTCCCTCTTCTAAAAATAATATACATGCTGGAAATATGTAGTTTACTCTCACCTGCTCTGACATTCCTTCTTACAACTGACAGACGACTCCTGGCCAGGGCTGAGCACCCCTTTGTCCCCCCTGCAGTGCTCCGGCTCTGGCCTCTGCCTTGGCTGGGATCCTTGACTCCTGCTGTGTTTCCCTCTGCCTGAGCCTGCAGAACAGGACCCTGTGGGGGACCCCCGTTTGCTGCCACCCTGTGGGCAGCAGACCTCGGAGGGGAAGGGAGGCAGCGTGGGGCTGCTCACACCAAGGTTATTCCCATGAGCAAACCTGTCACTCGTGGCTCCAGCACAACTTTCGCTGCTGCCATGAGTGGTCCCCCATGTCCCCGGGCAGTGAGGAAGGGGCAGTGGGCAGCCACCCTCCCCAGGGCCCTTGGCTAGCTGGCAGCCAGGACCCCAGCTAGGGCACACAGTGCTGGAGGGGGGCAGGGGACGTTAAGAGCAAGGCCCAGTGCCCAGCATGGTCAGTGTCTTGGGGGGTGAGCAGGCTGGTAGAGCAGCGAGCTCGGCACCACGGATACGCAGGGCTGGGAGCGCCACTGCAGAAAGGCTTCCATGGCCCCTCGAAGGCAGAGCCACTCCCCACCTGCTCCGCCAGCCGGGGCCACCCTCAGCTCCAGCCAAGCTCCACCTTGAGCCTCCCGGTGTGCTTGCTGCTTTTCCTTTTAACAAGTTCCCAGTGTCTACAAAAAAATACACAAAACCCAGTTCCTTGAAGTCAACAACTCGGAAACATCAGAAAAAGAAACAAAAACTGAAACCAGCTCAGTACCAAACGGACACGAAGAACATGCAGTAGCGGATGCCTGCTTGCTTCACGTGGCTCCACGGGCTCCCCACGGGGCTCAGTGGCACACTGGTTTAGTCTCAAAACCACCAGAAACCGAAGGAACCGAGTCGCTCCTTGTCCTGTTTCAGTCACACGTGCTGAAGCCCGGCCTCAGCTCCAGGGGGATGGGATCAGCTGGCCAAGAAGCCCCAGCCCGAGGGCCAGGAGCCGTGAGTCCAGCCCTACTGTGCTAAGCTGCCAACGGTTTACAATAGCACCACAATAGCCCAAGGGCTTTGCCAAGGGCAAACATGATTAAAACTTTACCTTGAAATAGGCCATAGCAACACCCATTTCTCAGATTTCCCTAGGAGGTAGATTCAGTGCTGTAGGGACTGTCCATCACTGCTGCTCCTCCAGCCCGAGCTCACACAATCTGTCCTGTTCCCCCGGCACCAAACTTTGCTTACATCACTTTTGTAGGACCCGGAGCAGGAATCTTGCATCCTCCCATCTCCTGCTAAGCAAGGGCACTGCCACCCCACAGCTGAGACTCCTGCTGAAGCCAGGTACGTGGCAGAGCAGTCCCCAAGCTCCAGTGTCCCGTGTCCCAGGCCCTGGGAGCCCCAAGCACCCATCAGCCCAGCTGTGCTGCTGCAGGAGGAGCAGCCTCGGCTGCAAATGCTGCTACCGGCGTTATCACTATCACAGGAGGGTGGGCAATTAGCGCGGGCAAAGCCTGGGAGATAAACACAGCATCCCCCCATACTTTCAGAGTAGCTGCACGATTTGCCACTTTGCTTTAACACTCACTGGCTAGTAAAGGCCAAAAGCCTCATCAGTAATTTAGGGCAAAGCACATTACAAGCATGTTACAATTATGGTTATTCCAAACATCAAGCAAAATCAGAAGTTAAGGCTGAAATTAAAAATAAACAGAAGGTGTTGAAGGTCTGAAGTTTCTCAAACTCCCCCTGCCCTCCAGTGTCACAACACTGGCTGTGGTGTCCAGATAGGATGGGCACACCCAGAGCATGCTCAGGGCTAACACACTGCCAAGAGCATCCAGGTTAGGGCTGCTTTTTCTTTCTCTTCCGTTTTTTTTTTCCTGTGAAACTAAGCTGAAGCTTTTCTAGCAAATGCACTGTCTCACCTTAGTTCTTTAATGTCCTTTACATTCAATCATCTCTCTTATCTCCCAAACTTTAACACCAGCCACACCTTCAGAGCCTCTGCCTGCAGGGGTTTAACCCTGAATTAACGTGTGCTCCCACAGTACCACCCAGATGCTTTGTGTATTGAAGTGACTCTGGTTCCTGTGGAGCTTTTTTTGTTAAATAGGAAAAGTTTAACTGGAGAACAGCAATAAAGCAAGCTACCATGAGCTAATTTGCATCTGGAGACGTGCAGTAGGTGAGGTGATTATTCCTGACAGTGCTAACTCTCCTGCTAGATTCACCAGAGCCCTGGCTGACAGTGGGCACAGGGGAGGATGGGACCAGCCACGCAGAACAGTGGCCTGTGCATGCTCCCCTCCTGCCCACACATCCACACATGCTGTGGCGGCTCCTCCTCTGCAACCCTCCTCCCGATGGGGCACAAAGCCCTGACCACGCTGCTACCCCCCATCAGAGCTCCTCTGTCACCAAAAGGCACCTGGGACTCTCCTGCCCACAGGAAATCCAACACTAGAGTGGGTCCTCCCACTTGGGTGGGGTGGAGGCCACGGCCCACTGCTGACCCCAGCCCACTGCTCTGAGCAGGGGCAGCAGTTATCCTGGCAGCAGGGATGTTGACCAGCAAAGTGTTCACACAGGAGCAGAGCCTGCATCCCCTTCAGAAATGGGAAGAGGGAGCCACTCCTACCAGGAATGAGTCTGGAAAATTCCTGTGAGCCATCGTGGGACACCAGGGAAGGGACAGAGATAATTACACCCTTGATTCTGCTTCTACAGTGCTCCACACCAGTGAATCAACACAGGAGTCACCTCTCACCCACCTTGGGTGCAATTAGGGCTGCCCCAGGACTAAGTGACCAGGTGACTGGATCCCTCCAACACAGCAAGAGAGCATCACAACCTTGGCATGGAGCTGTTGCACAGGTCTGAGCCCGGCTGGAGGCTGCAGAAGTGTCTCACCCACAAAGTCTGCCAGGGGTATGGGTTACTTTGTCTCTACCCTTTACTTTTAAAATCCCCCGTGATTCCAACTGGCTGAATTCTGAAGGCAGTAACAAATGTCAGCAAACTTACCCAACTGCTTCAACACAGACATGTCCCTCTCCTCCTCCAAGGCAGTGCTGCCAGCTGCCACTAGTGAGTCACCTTGAGTACAGAAGATGCCCACATTTCCTTCACAAGGGTTTTGCTGCCTGTAGCTGTTCTCCAGCTCATGCTCCCTAATGAGGGCAGGCTGGACAAAGGCAGGGCTGCTGGAACCTCTCTCTACAGCTGGTCAGGCCTTGTCTACGTGACCCAGAAAAGCCCAGAGACTCCCAAAAGCACCACTACTTCCTCTGAAAAGCCCTTCTGATCTGACAGAGCATCACCCCAGGCTCCAGCAAGGGTGAAGAGGGAAGAGCAGCTTCCTGGCTTCCTCCTTCAATGATGTTCCTCAACACCAGTTTTGCCAAGCAGTCTCCTAGCTATGCTGAACTCAACTTTCCAACAGTAGCTGCAAGGTAAGAAGCCAAAAACCTGGATCCTTGTGGAAAAGAGAGACAAGAAGAGAGACGGGCTACAGTAGCTGCAACAAAGTAGGCTGTGGAAAACGCCATGCAAAGGTTTAATCCATGTTCACTGCTCCAAACAAGCTTTTGGGTAAGCACCTGCTGGCATGAAAGGCAGCTGCTGCCGTGAGCCTCACCCTGCTACGTGAGCCCGCGATTTATAGAAGTGATTTTTTTCAAACCTGCTCTTGTGAGAATTCACTGAGAACTTCTCCATTTTACAGATTTAAAAAAGCCTGCACCAAAAATATTCACAGTTTATTTTTTCATGAAACAAGTAACTAGTTAACACATGACAATGCGAAGCGGAGGTGGACAGAGCAGTGCAGAGACCTCTCTGGTTACAGTGGGAGCTAGCTGGGTGCTGGCACTGAGGAAATCCTACTTACACAATCTACATCACTAAGTCCAGCTCATGGGAAGGCTTATAAATGTAAATTCAAGATTTATTTTCCTTCTCACACATGATAAATACTTAATATACTGAACGCCGTAATTTTTTTTTCATTTTTGTTTAAAAACCTTAATGAATGCCCATAAAATTATCTTCTCTCTCAATGGATCTGAGTTGTCCTGATTCCCTTTGTGGAGGAGTCACGCAGAAATGCAAGCTGCTTGCACTTCCCCTAGTTTCAGCAGCAAGCAGGAACTGACCTGCCAGTCTTCCCGGAAAAAAACAACATTAAACAAGTAAGTTTCCATAAGCCATAAAGCTTTTCCAAGTGGTGAGCTATTCTACAAAGCATCTGAAATGATTTGGACTAGAGAAGAGATAGCACTGGTAATGTCCCCTTGTGCCCAGCACACCCGGCCTTTACAGCAGAATGTTGTCTCAGGGTGCACACATCAGGAAAGGAGAACGGATCAGGATTTGTCTTGGTACACGTGTCTGCCTCCCTTCATAGAAAACTACAAAGCTCACGACTGTCTGCTCTGGGAGCAGCAGGCACTTGCAAGCCAGGTGGGAACAAGGACCTGCTCCCATGTTGGAGGAAGGAGGTCAGCATGGGGCTGAACTCTCCCTTCCTGGGGAGGGGCCTGTGGATCTGCCTGGAAGGAGAAGGATACACACACTGGAGCTGCGCAAGGGTCTGGCTGCGGCACGGAGATCTGAGGCTGCGGCCCCAGATTGGTGGAGCTCAGGTAATTACAGAGGTAATGTGTTGTGAGAGTGGGAAAAAGCTGGTCAGCAGCGTTTCCTCGGCAGGACACCAACCCTATCCAGGCCAGGCAGTGCCACCAAAGGAGGTCTGTCCTCCTCCTGCCTGCGAGGGTGCCGGTGGTCACAAGATGCTGCAGGTCCCTGGGACTCTACTGCCTGCCCCACGAGCACCACAGCCAAGCCAACTTCTGCCTCAACGCTTGAGTGAACGGCTTTCAGCAGGCCTAGTCTGGACACCAGCCCGATGACCACCAGGTACTAAACATCGCCTTCACTGTAAAAGGGAGAAGAGAGAAAAAGAAAGCCAGCCAGCTGCTGGAGCCCACCGTGTTCCAGTGTGAGAACTACAATTCAGTTGGATGGACGCACACGCGCACACACACATGCACACCAACACAGTCCAGTTAATTCAAGTCTCCTTTGGTTGTAGAAGAGTTAAGCCAGAAGCTACACAAGGGGAAGGTGTTGAGATGGGTCCTGATCCAGCTACGACACCCTTGCCTCTGCGCTGTGCAGCGAGCGGGACAGGTTTGGCTTGCTGCTGGCAACACCAGGCGTGATGGGAACACGTTCTGAACACATCTGAGGCAAAGGGAGAAAGGACTGCTCAGTCCGCTGGCTCACGCTGACAACAGAGGTCTAGAAGAGACTGGATGGAAATTTGAAAGGGAGCACTGTCCCCCTGGCAGGGCAGTGCCCAGCACCTCCAGGAAGCCACTCTGCTCTGCTCTGCTATTGCTGCTTTATGGGTCACTACGTTGTCAAGTGCAGGAAAACACTCCGCGTGTCCTGTACTAAAGGATTAAGACCCAAGAACGAAAAAACTCCCAGATGACTTCTTCCAAGATCTCTCTTTTCCCTGACTTCCTCCAGATTTCCCGCTTCTTGGGCCTGGCCGGTCGCAGCTCTGTAGAAAAGGAGCCTGAATGGATACTGCCTATTGCTGGAGAAAACTGCACTGAGCGAGTGCAGGAGCTCCTCTCCCATCTCACTGGAGATGATCCCTGTCCTTGAGCAAACCACACACACAGCATGTCCCGGTAAACACACGGACAAACCTCGTAAAGCAACGCCCTGCAGGGACAGAGACCTGGGCAGGTGACATAAAATCCCTTCCCTGCTTCTGGAGTCTGGCAAGGACACACACCTGACTGCTCACCGCGTGATCCCTGAAACATCTCCAGTGCCAGGGCAGCCTGACTGATCCATCTTATTTAAATGCAGTTACAAGAGCAAGGCCTCTGGCTGTGCCTAGGAACCCACCTACAAATCAAACCTGGAGCTTGAACACACTGGATCAGTAATGTGACCATTTCAATGGAATTGGAGATTTTTACCCAAAGTGGACTCTTTATTTCAGCTTTACCATTTGTAAAAGGAAGAGGAAAAGGTCACGGATGCTCTCTCCCTTTGGCTGGGCCAGACTCAGATTTAAGAGAATGTCCTTGCTCGTGTCACAAGAGAATATGGATGGGATGTGCATGGGTTAGGGGCTGGGCTCAGGGAAGTGAATAAAAAAAACAAAACAAAGATTCCCCCTCCCTAAACATTAAACGACTGAAACCTGCCTCCCATATTCACCAACCTCACTTTGGCTCTGAGTCAGCCAACTCACGACAGACAGAATCCTGGTTACGGGCTAGCGCTGTGTTTTGTTCAGGCAAAGGGTCCTGCCCCCGAGGAGTCTGTGCTTTTCCATTCAGCCAAGCAATCTGATCAATTGTCTGAACGTTCGTGACAAGCCACTGCATCTGCTCGGGGGGCACCGGCGCTTCCCTGGCTGGCCGAGGGGTCTGCTCGAATGCACACAATCTCTCTGATGTCCACGGGGTCTGCTCCGAGGGGGCTGAGGCCACTTCCCAGCTGGGCTGAAGGGTTGGTTCTGGTAGTTTCTCTGCTGTCCGGGAAGGCTGCTCCGCAGGCGTCAGGGTTTTCGTGGTGGACCAGTGGCTTTGCTCATGCGTCTGTAGTTTCTCTGTAGGCCAAGGTACTTGTCCAACCTGCGTCACCACCTTCCCAGCAGACCAAGAGATTTGCTCCCCAGCTAACATGGTCCTCTCTTTCTGCTGGGGACTCAGTTCCATGGCTGGGGCTCCTCTCTCCTTCAGCTGAGCGTTCTGGTCGACAGGACGCAGCGCCTTCTCCGACAGCAACAGCCTCGGAGCTGATGCAGCTAGAGGCTTGTCCAAGGCTTGAGGCCGAGGAGCCACAGCAGGAGCCAGCTTATCCGATGCCTGAGGCCACGGGGCTGTAAGAGCGAGAGACCTCTCCAAGAGCTGAGGCCGAGACACCCCAGAGCTGAGAGCCTTTTCCAAAGGAAGAACCCGCAGGGCCCCAGAGTCAGGAGCCTTCTCTGGAGGAAGGGGTCGCAGCACCCCAGGGGAGAGAGACTTCTGTGTGAGCGGGATCCGAAGGGCCCCTGAGCTGAGACCCTTCTCCGTGGCCAGGACATGCGGTGACCGGGAGCCAGGGGCCTTCTCTGTGGGCAGGATCTGAGGCATACCCGAATCAGCAGCCTTCTCTGGAGACACGGGACAGGGTGACCCAGAGCTGGGAGACTTCTCTGTGTCTGGGACCCGCACTGCCCCAGAGAAGGAAGCCTTTTCTAGAGGCAAGGATTGTGGTACTGCTGATCCAGGAGCCTTCTCTGAGGGCAGGATCCTTGAGACTGGGGAGTCTGGGACTTCTTCAACAGAAACAGACCACAGCACCTCAGGACTGGAAGCCATCTCCAACGCTGGGACCTGCGGCACCACAGAGCTGGAAGCCTCTTCCACAGCCTGCGGCTGCGGACTCTGGGCAGAGGAGTCGTCCAGCGGCTGGAGCTGATCGGCCTCAGGAGGCTCATCCTCCTGCCGGGACTGCAGCATCCCCACCGTGGTGAGGAGTCTGTCAGACAGGGGAGGATGCAGGCATTTCACAGGGAACTCATCCAGCAGCTCGGGCTGCTGGGCCCTGCTGTCAATGAGGGACTTGTCCGATAACTCCAAAACCTCGGGGGCATCAGGAGCCTCATCTGACAGCTGGAGCTGCAGGTCACCAGCAGTAACAAGTGACTCGTCCAGCGGGGACTGCGGCGATCCCAGAGGAGATTTGCTCGGCAGCTGAGGCTGCGAGGCGTCACTGGAGGACTCGTCCAGCGGCCACAGCACCGCGTTGCTGGGAGGTTTGTCGGGCTGCTGAGGCCGCAGCGCTACAATGATGGGCTGCTTCTCTGACTGCAGCCTCAGGGACAGGGCAGCCTGGGGCTTGTCTGATGGCTGCAGGCGGAGCGACAGGGTGGTGGGAGGTTTGTCTGAAGGCTGAAGCCGGAGCGAGAGGGTGGTGGAGGGTTTGCTGGATGGCTTCAGCCTCAGTGACAAGGTGGCGGGGGGTTTATTTGACGGTGGCAGTCTCAGAGCCAGGGTGGCAGGTGGTTTATCTGGTGAAGGTAGCCTGAGGGCCAGGGTGGTGGGGGGCTTGTTTGATGGCTGCAACCTCAGGGCAAGGGTGGTGGGGGGCTTGTCTGAAGAAGGCAGCCTGAGCGCTAGGGTAGCAGGGGGCTTTTCTGGTGACTGCAGTCTGAGGGCCACAGACTGAGGTAGGTTGTCCAGGGGCTGAACACTCAGGTCTGGGTCTGCCTCTGTGTCTGCAGGCAGCTGCTCTGGCGGCTGGGTGTCCTCGCCGTTAGTCAGGCCTTCTATGGCAGGCGCATACTCACGGATTTCTCCTGGCTCTAAAGGGTGGGGCCCACAGGGATCATGCTCTGTGCAGCATAATCGTCCATCCAGCTTGGAGATGAAGAGCATTCCTTCCCGGTGCTGCTTGCAGAAGGACCTGGGGCACATCTCGCAGAACGAAGCTGCTTCCTTACCACACACATCACACTGATGCCACGGGCACTCCCACTTTCCTGCAGCACGGACATGGGAGAAAAGACACACCTTAGGAGTAGGACAAGGGCAAGAGACAAAGGCCTGCTGCAAAGGGAGTTGAGGGGAATGTGAGAACACTCCTGTAATACCCACATACAATTCTGCATTGTCCTCTTCGGTTTCTGCCTTAGCTCGACAGGCAATTAACACAAATCTGCATTCTCAGAAGCAGCAAGGGCAATGGTAATCATGACAAACACAAGCCACATCAGCTCAGACCAAAAGCCCATCTGGCTCCTGCAACAGAGGTGTCCTAACCAAGAGAGGTGTCTCGAGAGGAGCAGACATCCCCAGTTTTCACATCTCTGTAGCTCTAATTTTCATAGAAAATGGCACAGGTTATCTGTGCACAACACCCAAAGGACTTTTAAAGCAAACATGTCAGATTCATCTTTTAATTCTGGGTCAAAAATCTCCCTTCCTGTTTTTTAGAAAGAAGAAGTGAGAGAGCAGTGATCACAAGGGCTAAGTTTCTATTGTCTCTGAACCCAAAGACACATCCTTAAGCTCTGGCCATGTATGGCCATGATAAAACAAAGCTGCTCCCCCAGCAGCTCCATCTTCACAGTGAACCTACTGACCATCAGTACCAATACCACCAGCAGGCAAAACACAACGTTACACTTCAGAGACTGCTGCCTTTCTCACTTGTGATTGACCTCACTGGCTCTGCCTCCTGCTCCCTCAGCCAAGGCTGTGTCTGGCTCTACCAAACGCTTCCAGTTCATGGACACAACCAGACACACGCTGAGCTCCTGACCTCTCACCACAGGATGAGCAAAGATGTTTTTCCAAATACACCTCCTGCCTCTGTGCTCTCCCAGCACCCCACATCCCCCATCTCTCCTGCTCCCTGCCTTGCTGTGGGGAGCAGCTCCTCGCAGAGCAGCCCTGACACAGAGCTCTGAGCCAGAGGGCAACCACGGACACCAGCCAGGCCAGAGCACTTCCCAGCCTGCCTGAACCAAACCCACAGACCTGTGGCTACCAGCTCCTTTCCAGGGAGGCTGGTTCCTGCAGCACAGCACTGAGCAGCTGTGGGCATTGCTCCCTGGGCTTGTGCAACAGCAGCTCTCCACTCCCCTCTCTCACGCTGCTTTCCCCCTGGGGTTGAAGGCAACACATAGTAAGTTTTTCCCCTCCTTTGAAGCCAGTCCAAGGCTTCTGTTCCAGTCTCAAAATATGCATGCTGCTTTTATGTGTCTTTTCCAATTTTTCAGCATTTTTTTCCAAGTGAGGATGTTTAACACTTCCCATGGTCTCCCCTGCTCCTGGCTCGTGGTGCTGCAGCAGAGGCTGTCACTGCTCCCCCTGCACCAGCAGCATCCCAGAGACCCACACAACACTGCAAAGACCCTGGGACCATTCTTATAGAGGTCACTTGTACAGATGGAAAATTTAAAAAGTCAAAACCTGCTAGTTTGTTGCAGGAAGGATAAATCCTATCAAACCACTCTCATGGTCTTTGACAGGATAAAAAGGTCTAACGAATAAGCACCCTCTCTAGGGACAGCCTGGAGCTTTTGGAAGTAAGATCACACAATTAGCAAACATGCAAACAAGCAGGAAATTCCAATTACTTGACAGCAATGCCCATGGCAGAGGAAACATTTGAAGTAGAAAGTGCTGAACCTTTCATGTCCTGATTGATACTCTGTGGAGCAGGCCATGAAAATCACTGCCTATGTGTAAAAAGAGTAAAATTGTTCTAACTGACTGAAAATCATTCTCAAAAAACAGTTATTAATGGTCTTGTGGCAAGCTGAGGAGGCATTTCAAATTACATCCTTCAGGAGTGTATTTTAATCTGTACAATTATTATAATTTCTGAAAGCAGAACAGCAAATACTCTTACAGATACAGGTAGATAACATTGAACCTGTAAGGGAAAAACAATCCAGTTGGACAGGCTCAGAATTTAAACTGGACAAATGCTCTTGCACCAACAAGGTGTAATTAAATAACGACAAGTGCAAAACAGGATTGCAAAATGAAGAAATAAATATGAGAAAAGTATCAAGATGAAAACTCAGGAAGGACAGAGCAAACCATCAATATCACATCAATATAAGTTATTTTTTGCAAAACAACTAAAACACAATTTCCGAAGGCATTTTATGTAAAAAACAAAATATAATTTTTCTCTTCTGCTGGAATAAAGCAAGGCCTCGGCTGCAATGCTGTTAAAATACTTGTTTCCAGTTTTAAAAAATGTGTAGGCAAGTGGGACACAGTCCAGAGTAGATCAAGAATAAAAACTTCAGGCTATGTTTGTACAAGCCAGAAAAGGACTGAGACAACAATCTTCCACTATATAAAAAAATGTATCAGAGAGCTGGCAATCCTTTGTGTTTTTAAGTCAGGCTGTTAGGAGAGACTTTGCAAATGGAAAGCAGGTGAACAGGCTGGAGGCTGGACTGTACTTTTTGAGTATATTTTTATTTCAAATTTTTGCCCTCATTTCACTACAAACTAGAATATGCTTTGGTACTGTTCTCTTACGTATGAGAAACATGGCTATTCAGACATTTAAGAGATTCTTTTCTAACTCCTATTTCCCAGCAGTGCTTCTACTCACAACTGTCTTCAACTTTGGGAAAACAGCCAGTGTGATGATCAATACCTCAGCTATTGTTAGGAGTACGCTCTGCCAGGCCCCAAGAATGGGGTCAGTTCACAAGCACTGTATCTTAGGCAAGGACCAGCTCCCCCTTCAGCAACTAGTTCCCCTTTTTGCAGTCACAGTGGAGTGCAAACCAGGGCTGGGTTGGTTGGGCAACAAGATCTGTTCAAGTGAGAAAGATTTTTCTAAATGTTAAGAAGCTGTGAATAGAGTGCAAGGCCACGAGCAGCATCCAGGACACCCAGACACAACACTGTGACCCAAGCAGAGCCCAGCTGTGCAGAGCACTGACCTGCAGGTCTCTTGGTCAGGTTGAGGCAGTCGGCGTGGTACACCTTGGGGCAGCCTGACTTCTTACAAGAGACCAGCTGCCCTCCGTCCCCGCAGCTGAAGCACTCGTCCTCCCGCTCCTTCATCACCTCCGCCTGTGACCTGCGCTTCATCTGCGGCCGCCTCTTGAGCTTCTTGGACTTCTCCTCGCTGAGGCTGGGCTGGCTCTGGGGGTGAAAAGATGTTGGTTAATGCAGGGCTCTGCCCCATCCACCTGCTCCCTTTCCTGCTGCAAACCCTGTTGACACAAATCCCACTGCCAGCTACACCTGAGACCTGCGCAGCATCTCTGGTGCTGCTCGGTATTTGGCAACCAAGTTACTACAGCAAAGAGCTCCCTGTTATTTTGAAAGAGCCTGGAAGTCATGCAGCAAAGCTTGACTGGACATGGGATTTATATAACTAGCAACAGCAGAATGAGGAGCTGGGGCTGCCTGGTGTCACTTGAGCTTGTGCCACCTCTCCCAGACTCTTCAGGTCAAAGTAGTCAGGTCTCCTGGCACACATGACTCATAAGGAGTCTATCCAGGGCCTTCCTGCACTTTTCCACATTCATCACTTCCCTCTCCATTTCCAGTCTGAATTTATCTGTCATCCATTTAGACCTTTGTTCTTATGTCAATGCTGCTCTTTTGCACCAGAATCACAAAATCTTTACGGTTGGAAAAGACCTCCAAGATCATCAAGTTCAACATTTGAAGCTTTTCTATCTCCCTGAAGAAACCTCTGGGACACACTCTCCTGCTTGCAAACTGAAACTTTCACAGTCTGCACACTCAGTCTTCTCAGTGGCTTTTCTCTGCCCTTATTGAGTATATTTATCCCAAACAAAAGTTACAGAATTACACATGCTACCTCAGATAACCCCTCACAGGCAGTGTACAAAGGCATCAACACTTAGCCAAAAGAACAGGAAATTCCACCAAAGCACTGCCCCCACTTGATTTTTCCACAGCTGTGTCACACCACAGCTCAGTCCTGTGGCAGCTGAGCTGCACAGTGGCTCCTTCTCCACCACGACTGCCCAGCCATGACCTTCTCATGGTAGATTTGTTTCTGCTGTTAACCTCTCCAGGTGTGTACTGTGGAATATCCAATCTCCACTCCCCCTATATGCAGATATTCCTTTGCAACCGCCCCATCCTCTCACTCTCCCGTGCCAATGACAACCAAACTCTGCATCATCAGTACAGTTAAATTATCTGTGTAGTGAAGCAACTACAACTGGACCCAGGACAGGCAACTAAATGGTTCAAGTGCTCTTTTCTCTGGCCTAAGGCTTCCTCCAACCCTGCTCTTCCAACTCCCCCTCCAAACCAGGCTGAGCCTCCCATTGTATGGAACACTCAGCTCCACAAAGATGATGCTTCTTGCTCCCAGTCCTGACCTTATCAAAGCACAATCAGTTTAGTTTATCTAAGGAGACATGAGCTAAATTCTGTGCCATTCTCTACATCTCGTTGTGTTCAAATCTGTGCTCTCCATGGAGGATATATCTGTGTGCTGAGACAATGCCTATGAAGCAATTTTTACATCCTTTATTCTGCAAAAATATCGTGCGTAATATTTTCATCACCAAAACATTTAAAAACCTTGGTCTCTAGACCTACAATTTCAGACCTCCGCAGTTGGCCATCCAGCTTTCCTGTCACCAAGGAATTACATCTCTTGATTGTTTCCTTCCCCTTCACATGTGGATGTTTCTGCTTTCATACCATCATTCCCCCTGACAATGGGGACAAGCAGCGACTTTCTTATCACTGAAAATGCAGGCACTGAAATGCCTCCACCTAAACTATGCCTCCTTGGCCACCTAATTACAAAGAGAACAAGAAAATCCCTTCACAGCTAATTTGAATGTATAAGAGAAGTCTAACAGCTGGCCTAAGCGATTCCCACTTGCTCCCAGCAGTACCATAGACTCCCCAACATTCTTCCACACTCTCGGTTAGAAGGCACTTTTAAGAGTGAACTTGAGTATAATCAGTTTTGTCTTGCTGTATCTTCAGGAAGCTTAAAAATGCATCTATTGTGAGAAGAATTTTTTTAAAAAACACCCCAAGGTACTGTTTTCTCGGTACAGTTTCTTAGCCCATCTCATCAAGATGGAATGAGTCGCCTCAGATATCACAATGGAACATGAATGCCAACTAAAGGGCACCTTTCTCTCATTTCCATCGTGCAACCTGCAATTTCAAGGCAAAAATGACAGTCAAACCATGTATAACACAGGGGCAGCACAAAATCAACTGAACTTTAAATTGCAACCCAAAAAAGAACTAAATACATCAGATGTGCCACTCCCCTCATCTCTCAGCTTCTGAAGACATCCATCTTTTATTCTTGTAAGTTCATTTTTCTCAAGAACTAGTCTCTGGAGAATTCATAAAACCTTCCCTATATATTGATGGGGCTCAACAACTGGGCTGCTGCAGTTTTTAACCCTTAACTGTGGGCACGGCAGGATCCACATGCCAGAGCAGAGGGATTACAGACTGATTTGGTGAAGCACTTGAAACAAACCAACAGCTGAGACAGATTTAGGGGGTGACAGCTGGGAACTCGGCCAACTGCTCCTGTTATTTCCTTTTCCCAGTGAGAACCAGCTCACACAAGGAGGTAATTGAAATCAATTCCTGTTACTGCAACATTACAGTTACAAATCGAAACCCTCAAAAATTCAGTGAGTTCTAAAAGCTGGTGGTTTTCCAACTACAGATATGGTAAATTTCTTATGTCTGTCTGATATGTAAAAATCAGTCATTTCATTAAAACCAGAATAAAACCAAGAACTTTACTGCAGAATAGATGGTAAGGTAGCAGCATTCTGGTTCTAAAGCAACTTCAGTGTGAAGGAATGCGAGTTTGCTGGCCTTCCATGCATGCTCACAATTTACTCAAGCCTTTACTTTGGGAAATGGGCCGAGTTGTGTTTTCTTGGTTATCTAATAAAGTCTTTCCCATGCCTGTCCTTTGCTCCTCTGGTGCTATGGAAAATGTCACGATAAGAAGTAGAAAACTGAAAAAAAAATTCAAAAGAACCACGCTCTTTCTTTTATTCTTTCAGGGTAAAATAAAGCTTCCTGTCATTATTTATAACAACTCTGATAACTGAAGACTAAGACTCGCTCTCTCAGAATGAAAACTCGAATATTTAACTCATTTCAAGCACTGTTCCCATGGCCACACTTAAATGATCTCTTCAACCCGAAACTTCTGCAACCAATGATTGATACACATCTATGCAAAGAGGCAATCTGGAAGAACAAAAGCTTAAAGGATGCATCATACCTTTGGCCTTACTCCTAGGAAGCCACTGCAGTTTGGGGCACCACATTTACAAACGGTCTTTCCATTTCCCAAACACTCCAGATTGTAGTTGAAAGTCAGCTCAGTCCCTGGCACAAAAGCAGATCAAAACCCAGCAAGTTGTTAATTAATTACAGAGTAGAATGTTTTACTGCTGAAGTAAAAGCACTTTTAAAATACAATGTCACAACTGACTGCCACCACTACACAAGGACACCAAACTATTAATCTCCCCAATGATCTGTGTAGATTGAAAATTCAGTGCAACCCCTCACCCCTACCACATTCCACAGCTTAAAAGGGGCATTGATTCTGTAGCAGGGCCCTGTATCAACCTCCACTGATACCACGGGTGTGTGTTTTGTTATGTTAGTGATGCTCTTTATGAAAAGAAAAATTAAATCCCTTTCCAGAGAGCTACAAACCCTCCCTCTTCATTACAGAACCCCCGAGGCTACTGCAGGCATTAACAGGGTGTTCCTTACCAGCTTTGATATTTACAAGTGCGAAGAGCCCGACCCGAGTGTCACCATTCACACACCATTTCTGAGTCTCACAGTTGGGCTGGCAGCAATGGTTCATGAACCTAGCATAGTTGCCCTTTGGCCCAGCATCAATTATTCGATCCTGGAATTGCAAAATAAAACAAAAAAAAAACAAAAAAAAAACCAAAAAACAACCAAGAAAACCTCATTTCAATCAGCTGTCATCAACCAGCTCTGATGCCTCTGGCCAGTGCTGGCAGATCACACGGCAATACAGCCTCCTGCACATCATCCTTCTCCTCAAAGACATGGGGCTCCCCAACAGGCAGGACAGTGCCACTGTTGCTTTCTGGGAAACAAAGTCTCCCTGTGGCATCAGTACTGGAGAAACACCAACCCAGCACACTTCCAAGGCAGTGCTTGTGGTTCCAGGCCCCAACTTCTGCTTAAAAGCAAAATAGCAGTTCCTGTTTCTTCCATCAGTGTATAGAAGGAAAACAGGAAGAGCACGTAAGCTGAGGTACACTGGTGCACAGCCTGTTATGGGGCTGGAGAGGAGAGGGAAGCTGCAGCTGAGATTTGCTTTTGTAGTGATGAGGGAGATATTAACACTTGGGTCGGCCCCATCAGCCATCCAAGGAGAACAAGATATAGTCAGTGTGAACTTGCAGCAGGATGAGGGGAAAGAAAGCAGTCACTGTTATCGTGTCCCACACTCTACTGCTTCCTCCCCATGTCTGCTTTCATGTCACTCATCTTTCCATGGCTGAGTGACAAAGTGTGGAAAACAGCTGACAAAACCAGTTAAACCTCTGAAAATCAAGAGTTCATAGCAACAACTTGGCCCGCAGGACCCACTGGGGACCCTGTGGGTGTAACTAAATCCATCAGTGTACTGAGAACAGCAAGACCTAAGATCTGAACTCAGATGAAGGTCTTGCTGTGCCTATAACTTACATGTCTCTTCTGGCACACACCAACCCCATTCTGGGCCCTCCAAAGTTCAGCTGCTGGAAAGGATCCCAATGTTCCCAAATTCAGGTTCTTATGCTGAAGTAGGATCTACAGTCCTAAGACAACTGTCCTCACCTCTTCTGAACAAACTCGGGCAATTGCCTGTTCAGACTTTTCCTCCTAACCCTGAAATCCAGCCTGAAGCTCCTCTACTACACATTAATTCATTTAGTCATTTCAGAGGAAATGCAGACCAGCTCATCTGCAATGCTTAGCACTTTTTTGCTAGATGGAGTACCATGCCTTCCTTCCCATCTTTTTACTTCTGTTCAGGATGCTGGCAAGAGATTCCTTGCACATACCTTATCCAGTGTCAACATGTAGAAATTGGTAATGTCGTGCTCCTGAGCATAGCGGATTCTGGCTCGGCACTCCTCTTCGTCAATCAGCTCCCCAACATACTCATTAACAAATTCACCCTGCCAGACACAAAACAACAAGCTGATAAGACAAGACAAATTATCTGCAGGATGGAGGGATGTCCACCTTTGTGCTAGAACTTAGCTCCTGTTTCCTTCCTAAAAATCTCTCCCTGTGCTCTGCAGCCAGTTTGGCCTTTAACCTTCACCAAGAGCCCTGAACCATACATACCTTTCACATGCTCAAATAAATTAAATAAAGAACTGTGACCATCAGGTTACTCTTTGTGCCAAAGAAAGAATTAGCATCCAGGGACAGCACAGAAGTTATCCACAAGAACAGCACTTTGCTGCAAAGCTCAAAGCACTGCCCTAATTGCATTCCAGCTGAAAACAATATCCCTTTGGGGACCAACCACATGGAGCAGCAGGATGCACCTGGAGCACCTGCTCCTGCAGTGAGTCCAGGAGTTCTCCTGTGGTCAAGTACTGCAGAGACCGTACTCCAGCCTTTAAAGAGCACCCTAGCTCTGCACCTGTGGGGATAATAGGTTCCCCCCCCCCACTAAATAACTGTTTCTGTTTCCAGACTGTCTGCTTAAAGTGAAACAAGCACATGGAATGGCAGAAATATCCTTTAACTTATGGCACAGCAGACAGCAAAGTTTTCAACAGGACAGACTCACATTTTACCTCTTCTATCAAGGCCTCCCTCTTATCATGTATGTCATCACTACTCCCTTTTCAGACATTCTTCTCTTACTATGCTAATAGTCCTCTGTTTCACTTTATCCTTTATTAGCTTTGGGGTTCTTTTGGATTTAACATTCCTCCTTATTCATTCAGCACAGATGTGTGTCCAAAGAATTGCTATTCTTTGCATTTAAAAAAACACATACAAGTATTTTAGGTGGAGATAATCAGTTTCAGCAGTAATAACAGCCATGTCTAAGATACTGCCCTTTTTTAAGATCCAACCCCTGGTTTCTGTTTCTGACACAAGATTCTCATGCTGGATAAGCCTGGCTAGTCAAGAATGGGGGGGGAGGAATAATCACTGTTCCCCATCTGGAAATCCCGAGCACCATCCCATTGTTCTTACAAGCAGACTGACCAAGCAGTCACCTTCCTTACCCTGTGGGACATCACCATGCAAATCATTCTCTCAGTCAGCTGAGCCAAAACACTGCTGTCAAGACTGGAACAACTAAATTCATCCATTTTGTTTCTAAAAAGCACTCTACAGCAAGAAGTCTTTTTCAAACTCAGTTTTCAAACCAAGAGTGATCAAGAGAGAAGGGACAAGAGAAAACGACACCGAAAGAGCGTAGGTACCTTCCTGATGTCTGTTTTGGCCTGCAAGCCCCAGCCTCGTGCCAGCGTGCGGAAGATCTGCACCTCGGGGTACTGGCGCTTGGAGAAGCACTGGTTCTGGCAGCGCTCGCCAGCAGGACACACCAAGGGGTGGCACTCGTAGAGCAACATGCGGTTGATGCACTCGGAGTCCAGGCCGCAGGGGTTCTCGTCCGTGGGTTTGCAGTTGCAGCGCGGTATCTCGGACAGGTCTGCAGTGAAGATCTGCACCTTCCCCACCGGCCGGTTCACCTTCAATGCACACGAGGGACATGAGCTCTTGGGAGCCACAGGTTACCCCGACAGGCACTTCTGTGCTCCACCCTCGCCTACGAGCTGACGGGCTGCAGTGACTTAGTGACAGCGAGGGGCAGAAGGACACAAGTACAGGCACTGCTGTACTTCTGGGAATGCTATTTTGAGAGGCAGAAGGTTAGAGGAAAGAGCTCAGGAGGATGCAGGTTCCCCACTAGCATCACCTGGTGCGCTGTGTATTCTGTGACCCTGGAAGGGCTCAAGGCTGCCAAGTGTCCCCCTCCCATCATTACTGAGCCCACATCCAGCTCAGGTGGCCAGCCCATTGCTCGTGTTGGGCACACAGTATCACTGTGATCAGCACCAAACCATTTTCTGCATCAAACTGCACCTTCTCCAGTCTGAGTGTCAGGTGCTTTTCCTCAGCTTTATCTTACTGCCCTGCTTTTTGAATGTTACCTTCAAGCTGGTTTGTGCTCTCAGCTGTCACACCTGTGACAGAAGGCCTACCATGCAGTTACCTCCCTACCCAACTGTCCTGCAGATGTAAATGGAAGCCAAACCAGACAAGGCTGGGGTTGGAAGGCCCAAAGAGGAGCTCAGAGTTAAGCCAAGGAGCTCTCTAAAAATCGCTCCAGAAGGAAGCAGAGTGCAGCACCAGGTGGAGAAGAGACTGGCGTGTCTGTGGCATGAGCTGAGTCCTTGGTGTTTGGTTAAAGCAGTAAACGCTGAAAAGCAGGCAACAGAAAGTCAGGACTTTGGAGAGAGACACGAAGAAAAGCTCCTTGCTGCTCTTTCCCTGGGTGAATCATTGTCTCACTTTCCTCTCCCAGAACATGAAAGGAAGGGATTTTAGCAAAACTATTCCAGCCCCTGTATAAGTTACCTAGTCCCACCCACAGAGTTTCCACATTGACAGTCTGTCTGAGGCTGGCCCAGTCCTGATCCCCCTTTGTTTAAACACAAACCCTGCAGAAAATCCTCATTAATCACTTCAACACAGTCTCCCCCACCTTCCTCCTAGAACTGTGCCCCACCTCCAACCTTCCTTGTCACTCAGGTTCTCCTCTGCTGCTTCCCATCTCTTACCCAGACTCATCAAGAGTGGCAAGACTTACAGGATTGGGTCAATCCACCACTGGTACTGCTTTAGCACTGCCACTCCACACCACATATGCCCAGCACACCTGCCCTATTCTCTGAGGCACTGCTGGGAAAAAACCAAAACAGGGCAATGCTTGGACTCATCACAAGCCTGATGTGATGAAGGATCCCAAGTACATTCTGCAGCAGCCTCTCCTGTGGGTGTTCCTTAGAATGGACTTAAGGTGATGATCTCCTTAGGAGTGGACAAAAACAGCTTCAGCCATTCCATCCTGAAGCTTTCTCCAGTTCACCATCTGCTCCTGCAAACTGCTTTGCTTTCAGAGAGACAAACAGCTTGCACCCAGACCTCAGAAGAGCTGCCACGACTAATGACCACAACCGTCATTATTTATATAAAAGGGTATTTCAAAGGCTCTAAACTGCTTCCAAAGTTCCTTCATGTTGTGGCCAGAGAAGCCTAAAAATAGCTATAAAGAGAAACTACTTCCTCCACTGAAGCTGCAAGGCCCATACTGCTGCCACAGCATTCAGTTGTGCTCTTTACACCACACAGTAACTCATGAAGGATATACCTGCCTGCCTAAAAATCCTAGCTAGAAATAAAAAGTGCCAGAAATCAGTTAAGCTTTCATAATTTGCCAAATAAAAAGGGAAGGAGCACACAGAAGCAGTAAAAAAAGAAGACAGTCCCTGAGCCAATGGGTTTCTCGTCAGTCAGGATCCACTTCTCAGACACAGGCACATGCTTGGCCCCAGCTCTCCTCTAAAGTCACCTCCATCCTGTAGCTAGTGCTGCTCCAATTCTAACTCAATATTTATAATAATACTTAACAGCCCTTAACGTGAATAGTTCCCCAAAACTGAGGCAAAGGGCTGATATTGCAGCATGTACACCTGCTTCAGTACTTCTGTTCAGTCACCAACTGATACAGAAAGAGATATAAAACAAAACAACAGCAGATTACAGAAGATACTGTGAGTTACCACCCTCCACACAGCCTTGCTGCACTGCACCCTGACCACCTCCTGTCCTGCACCACCTGGTTTGCCCACCTTGCCATCAGCAGCACAGAGCATTTGACCACACTGAGCATTACCAGCCCTCTCCCCTGAGTTCCCAAGGTAGACACTTCCTTCGGACCACACAACTGACATGGACAGCAAAGACATGACCAGGTCTGTTCCAGCAAACCAGAGTACCTCTGTTACTGCAGCCCAGCTTGCTGAGGACGGAAAGAGGATCAAAGGAACCTTCAAGAACAGCCAGACACCCAAACATCAGAAAAGTTTCTGTATACCTGTAAATCACCTGCACCGACAGCTCAAGACTTCTCTTTCGCACCTGCCCCCCACCACCTCCCCTCACCTTGATGTGTTTGTAGGGAGGAGGTTTCTTGTCATTCTTTTTGTCTTCCTGAAGTTGTCTCAGTTCTTTCTGTGCTTTCAACTCTTCAAATCTCACAGCAGCTTCCTGAAGAGCTAAGTGAGAGAACAGGCTCTGTTATGAGGAACTCCCTCTGCTCACACAGAGCTGGGCAGCCACTGTCCACCCAGTGTTCGGAAGGTTCAAGAGAGGAGGGTGAAGAAAAGGCCAATGCAGCAGGGAAATGCAGAAGTTACAGTCAAGGGCCTGCTCATGGGTGATGAAGCATCCCATCTGTTGGCTATCTCTGCCTGCCCTCTTGGGCAGAGATGCCATGCAGCTACACCCACAACTCTCAAGTGCACGTTTATATCAAGATAATGACTGTATTACACAGAAAGAAGCTGACACAGCAACAGCTCAATTGAATTTTGAGATGCTATGTCAGAGCTGGACAAAGATTTGAGATCTGCACACCCTTCTCCCTCTCTGGGAGTCAAACAAACACTCTGAGCATGCTGGATGACACATAAGCAGCAGCTCATTCTACAAATTTAATTTCACTTCAGTTATAAGAAGACATTTTTCTCTGCTACATGAATGACACTTTTCCAAAGAGGAATGAAGAGGGTAAGACCATGTACTTCCCTGGATGAAGACAAGTTACCTTTTTTGTATATGCCATCCACGCCCTTCCCCATCTTGTCTTTGCTGCTGACATCACCTTCCATGTAAGGGAACACACGAGCCTGGTGGGTCCACAGGTAGTCCTTGGAGCCAAAGAACAGCACAGGGAACTCGCCGATGTCATGTTTCATTTTCTGGATGTTGACAGGAATTGTCCTAGGATGGCAAATTTCAGCTGGCCACCACCTACAACACAGGAAAGGGCAGATGAAACCTCTGGCTTCCCCACTTCCAGCCACCTCAAAAGTATGCTACTGCATGGAGACATGGGAAAAAGTGTGTGAGGGCTTACCAGCAAGGCTGGTGGGGAGAAAAGAGGCTACTGGAGGAGGAAAGCCCACATTTTACCAACAATGTGCATGCAAAAAACGCAGAGGCCTGCTGAAATGAACCCTGCAGAGAGGAGCAGCTCCTCACCTCCATCACCATGAGCACTGCATGAAGAAGGGATGGGGACAAGTCTGTTCTATCTTCACCTACCTGTAGCGCCCAACTTTCACCCAGACTACTTCTTTGTAGTGTGGCTTTTTGCCTGCCTTGCAATCATTACAATACCAGCTTCCCTCTGGCATCTCAATGTTTAGACACTCACGGTGAAACGCGGCCGGGCACGACTCGCAGCATAAAAGGCTGCCCCCTGCAAAAAGAAAGAGGAGGAATTTATCAGTCACTGTGCAGAAGCAAAGAGAAAGAGGAGGAATTTATCAGTCACTGTGCAGAAGCCCTGCACTCCCCGTTTCCAGGCAGACCTGGAAAAAGGGAATGATGGTCTCCTGCAAGCCCTTTTACAAAAGCTGGGCCCCACTCATGGTAAAAAAAGAACCCTTCTAAGAATCCAGGAAAGATCATAGCCTGAAGCTGGACATAAATCTGGAAAGACAGAATGGCAGTCTGCTCTCTGCAGTTCCTATTGGGACCTTCTGGATGGGAAAAGCTTCTGCCCTTTGTAATGAATTCTCGCCAGGGCGTTCCCTGGTGCCAGGGGACCCAGCGCTGACCACCTCACCTTCCGAGCAGACAAAGCACCAGCTGACGTTGACGTGCTCGTGGTTGCGGCAGCCCCGGCGCGCGGTGAAGTGGTTGGGGCAGATGATGCTGTTGGAGGCCAGCACCACGGAGCCGGCGGCCAGGCAGAAGTCGTTGGAGTGATACGCGACCGGACACCGCACGCAGCGCATCAGGCGACCTGGCACCAAACAGCCCCAACACAGTCAGCCTCTGCAGGATCACCTCTCCTTCCTACTACAACTAGACTCTACTCATACCTAAGCTCAAAATGAGCTTTGGAGAAGGAAGCTGACCTTTAATTTTTATAGAGCACCTATGATATGCTCACTGGATTTCTATTGTTATTTAATATAACTAAATATATATAAAATTATAGAATCTGTAATACCTATACTATAGATAAAATTACATTATTTACAAGTGAAAAATATCCTGCGTGCTGTGCAGAAACAGTTCAAGAGTTCATAGACTGGGACTGTTTCCTATCATACACAAATAATTACTAAATCAGCTCTGACTATAATTGCAGATGGGGTGTTCCAAGTGCTTAGCTGCACATAATGAAATCAATCCATGTAGCTTCTGAAAACACACGCACTTGCCTCTTGTTTATCAGATTTTACCCTGAAATTCCAGAACTTCCAAGCAATTCAGACTTCCCTACAGGCCTAGTTTATGTGAGGTTTTTAAGAGCCCATTTTCAGTTCCTCACAGAAGACTATAAACAGGAAGAAGAGGTGGAAGAAAAGGGGTAAATGTGACCACTGAGAAGCAGCCAGTCAACAAATGTTCAGTAGGGAAGAGGCTGGCTATGGGCTGAGGGCTTTTGGCCTTGGCGTTGTTTTCTACACCAAATATTGATAAATGGGGGCAAAAAAGCCAACTTTGACACAGATGCTGAGGATAAAAATAGAGCCAGTCTTATTGTCACCCATCTTAAGACGCCAAGGATTAAAGAAAGACAGCCTTAGAAGCAACATATACAGCAATCACAAAAGTTTTAAGTTTGATCATGTGAGATAAAGGTCAAGGTATTGCTGCAAACAGCTCAAACAAATGTTTGCCTGGGAAGCTTAGCCCAAGGGTGTCTCCACTACAAGATGAGAGTTTACATAGAAAAAAAAGGATTAGTAGAACAATATCATAGTTTGCCCTGTGCAGCTCTTGATGCCGCTGTGTTGACAGCCCGTGCTGCTAAGCAAGGCACCATCTGCAGCACTGGCACAGTGAGGAGCAGGTGGGAGAAACACAAGCATGTCTGTACAGCTCCAGAGATTTACTCAAAAACTCACTGAGGCCTGAGGCAAGGCTGGGCGTGCAGGAATCTGAGCCTCTGGACAGCCTGAGAACATTCCAGCTGCCATGGCCGACCATGGGGAGTGCTGCCACGCCTCACGCTCTGACACCACCCCTTCCACTCCCCTGAGAGCAGCTACTCCTCAGCAAACACAGCCAGTGCTGTGGCAAGGACACAAAGGCAACAGTGCAAAGAACTGGTGAACCAAGTGGATGTGAAACAAAGAAAAACCTGGTGACTGCACCCCCCAGACCACCCTGGAGGACTCGGGTACCTTTAGAGGCAGAGATGTTTGCTGGGTTAGCAGCATGGCAGGTCATGCAGATGTGCAGGGAGCAGCGGAAGCCCTTGTTCTGCATGACTGTGGGTGGGTATTTCTGGATGCAGGCTTCGTGGTAGTACTTCCCACAGAGGGGCAGCAAGCACCGCTTCACATCCTCCCCGCAGCTCTTGCACACAAAGCAGGTGTGGACCCCTGGAGAAAGAGCAACGCACCGGTCACGCAGGAGGGCTAAATGAGGACCTGATGCTGTCACCAGGCTGCCTAATAGCACAGCACAACTTCCCAGCCTGCTGCACCCATCCCAGAGCACAGGTCTCTGCACCAGGCTGGTTTGGCCTGAAGCTGCAGTAGAACTCCACATCAAAAAAAATGTTATTATAGCCAGGACTTCAGGCCAGGGAAAAAAACAAAATTAAAAAAAAAATCAATAACCCTATTTTGAGATTTCCTCCTTTCCAGCCTGAAAAAGACTTCTCCTCCTCACCAGACCCCTTTCCATAGTCCCAGGTACGAATCCCTCTTTTTCCCAGAAGATCATGGACATTCACTTCTTTGTACACCAAGTCTGAATTGACAGTAAGGCTGGTAAATATTTGAGGCCATTATTAATGGCTTCAAATCAACAAAGAGTAGGTTTAGATTAAACATTAGGAAAAAATTCTTCCATGTGAAGCTGGTGAGGCCCTAGCATAGGTTGCCCAGAGAAGCTGTGGATGCCTCATATCTGGAAGTGTTCAAGCCCCGGCTGGACAGGGCTTGGAGTAACCTGGTCTAGAGGAAAGTGCTCCTGCCCGTGGCAGGGGGGTGGAATTTGATGATCTTTAAGGTCCCTTCCAACCCAAATCACCCTGTGATTCGAATTACAAAGTCATTATCAGACATCAAACCAATAATCTGAGGACTGAGAGCTACTCAGCAGTCCTACAGCAGGCACATCACTCCAGTCAAGGAAGCACCAGCTAAGCCCACAGTCCTGCACTCACAGAAGCTGCCCTACCTGTGGAACACTCATTGCAGATGAATTTGCCCTTTGGCATCTCGGAGAGCCCAAGGCACTGCAGGTGGAAAGCACCACAGCACTGCGCCTCACACAGCAACAACTCCCCGGGCTTCTCACAGATCTGCGGGAAGGAAACACAGTATCAGCTTGAGCAATTTTCTTCCCAGCAGCAAACCCCGTGCTGGCAGGTATTGCCAGCAGAGACCTCCCAGGGAAAAATGCTACATTTTCCCTGTCTCAGTTAATTTCAGTAGTTTGTGTATAACCACTGTCATTTACCATCCAACTCCCTGATACCCTACATTGGCTAAAATGTATCTTACACTGGTCACATCTCCCTAACCTCTGTGAACTTTAAGAGGAAGACATGCTAGTGCAGGAGAAATGCTTGATACAGAGCACAAAAAGCTGATTAATTCTACAATAAGCACTTGGAGGCTACCTGGACTTACCTAGGGCTCCAACGTGTCCCACAACTTACACAAAAATACTTTACAGTGGGATAGTTTCAAAGGTATTTCTAAAGGAACACTACCTGACACACATTCTCCTTGAGAGCTGCTCCTCCTCCACGCTCCCCCTGTATCTTTTTGGACGAAGGCACTCCATGGTCATTCTCTGACCCCTCCTCATGACCCTCTTTGGGGCTTGCAGCAGTCCCATGAACAGATGTCTCCCCCTTTAAAGAGAAAACTAGAATTAGGATTGTCAGTAGCACCTATCCTGACTTGGAAATTACAAATTCAGTCACTGAGCATTTAATGGGTTTGGCAGGTGATCTGTGTGTTACCCACCCTGGAGAGAACATCCCCCATTACAGTTCCACCAAAGATTTACAGGAAAAAGGGAAAAGGGGGGGAAAAAGGGGGGGAAAAAGGGGGGGAAAAGGGGGGGGAAAAGGGGGGGGAAAAGGGGGGGGAAAAGGGGGGGGAAAAGGGGGGGAAAAAGGGGGGGAAAAAGGGGGGGAAAAAGGGGGGGAAAAAGGGGGGGAAAAGGGGGGGGGGAAAAGGGGGGGGAAAAGGGGGGGGAAAGGGGGGGGAAAAAGGGGGGGAAAAAGGGGGGGAAAAAGGGGGGGAAAAAGGGGGGGAAAAAGGGGGGGAAAAAGGCACCTGTCATACACTAAATGAAATACATTTTTGCTCTACACTTATCTCAGCTTGTCCTAAACCATGTAAAATAGAGACACGAAGGTACTCAAAGCCTGTGCTGGTACGAAGTCAGCCAACCCCAGAAGGAGCAGCACAGCAGGGCATTCACACCCCATCCTGACCGAGCTGTGGAGTCTCCCACTGTCCTCACGAGCGTACAGCACTGCCCAGAACATCCACTGGTGAAAACCCATCCTGGCGAGAGGATGGGTTTCAAATGATAAAGGCCCAACCACATACTCATGGGCCAAGGGAAGTATCCTGCCATAAGGCTTCCCAGTGTGCATGGGACCTGCCCAGGCACTGTTAAGAGGGAAGAACAGCCAGTATCCTAGAGACACTTGTTCCTAGCACAAAATACGGCTGTCCTGCAGCTACACCCGGCAGCAGTGCCACGGATTTTGTCAGGACAGGCAACTAAGGACTAGGAAACACCATCCTGCCAGCTTCCAGCCCACCTGGGAGGTCTAGGGAACACTTCAGTGGCCTTAGCAGCCCCAGCTGCCACTCCAGAGTAGGTACAATTTAAGGACTACTAATACTGCACCAAAGTGATGCCTTTAGCTATGTGCTTTGAGCCAGAACATTTTAAGGACTCTGCCACTTTTAAATAAGCCAGCTCACTGCAGGTAGCTGAGTGATCTCAGTGCACAGCTGCCAGTTCCTCCCTGGGTCACCAAGCTGTAGCCATTGTATACCCAGGCAGAAATAGTACACTTGAGAGACCCTGTGAGGAATTCAAACTGCTGGCAGAAGCAGCAGTCATCACTCCCACACCTCTAGGCCTGCTTGGTGCAAGCCTGTCCAGCTAACAATCACGAGAGGGAGCTTTGCACCACCTTCTGTATGGGAAAGTCTGAGCTGTGGTGCTACTAAAGCTTGTAAGCTGAATTGAATGCCTTTTGAAAACATTCTGAATCTGGGCAAAAAAAAAGGACATAAAGAGCTTCTAAAGTTTAAAGCTGGAAGAACCCAGAGCTAGTATTCTGCTCAGATTATGATGCTTTCTTTGCCTGGAACTGTTGGTTTTTCCCCTATTCCCTGAATGTAGCAGTATGACTTTATTTGGGGACACTTTAAAGCCATGTGCCTTCTGTGGAGCAACGATGCACAGATGCACTGAGAGTCTACTGAAGTACACATTACAAAGATGAATGGTATAAACTGACTTTATTGAGAGAAAAAAAAGAAAAAAAAGCCAAGTCCCAAACACAGGCTACTGCCATTCCAACATACCTTACGGAGTACAGTCTTGTTCTAACACTGCTCCCAGAACTGCCCAGGGAAGGGATGTCAGAGCTAGGCAGGATGGGCAAAGCCCATCCTTTGTGAACATGGAAAAGGGCATTGCCACTCAAGAATCTGCCACTGTTTCCCCTCCTTCCTCTGCCCAGCACAAGCAATGCAATGCTAAATACCTCCTGCAGAAAGAAAGGCTCATCCCAGGTCTTCTTCCAGAACCATCCCTGCTGCTGTGTCTGGCACAATCCCAAAGCCTGACCTGTTCTTTGGCACAGCCTCACCTTGGCTCACAACCTTGACAACCATTTTAACAGCATTTTCCATCCCATTCTTTCAGTCTCTTACTGCCCTGATGTTGTAAATGTGCACTCCTGGCTCCAGAGATGGGCAAGATCAGAGAAAGCTGCTTAGCTCAGCCCAGGCTGTCAAGCTTTCCTCTGCCCTCTTTTCCTTGGAAGGCAGCTGGATCCAAGGCTTCACTGTGCTGTATCATCAAACAATGTATTTTTTTCTAGCAAAGTGGAGTTGCTTGCCCAGTGTGTGCAGCCACTGAGGAACTACCATGGTCTGAATTCCACATGAAAGCACAACTGCATCTCCACAGCATCCCAATACTCACCTAAGCCAGGAGATGAACACCCACCACACCATCTAAAGAGACACAATTACACAGAAAGGGAGGCTGGCAAAGGTGCCACACATTGACCTTTTTTTTTGGCATGGTTGACACCATACCTGACTTCTGGTACTCAATACAAATGTCTACAGCTAGAGGCAGTTAAGACTGTGTTTCCTCTAGAGTGAGTGGTGAGTACAGGATTCAGAGCCATGGCCTAGATCTTTGCTGCTCTGAGCTGCCCCTCTTTTCACAGAGAATTTGCTGCCTCTTAGTGGATACAGCAGACAATGTTAACTGCCCCTGCCCAGCACTGGCAAAGGTATTTGTACAGGCTGTTTTAAAACATTAGTCCAGCTGAGTACATTTCAAAAAGAATGCTAACATCAGCACAGGAAAGCTTACATGGACCAAGGGTATTACCCCAATTTATTAACTTTATCACAAATGCCCTTTCCAAAATGCAACAGGAGGGCTGGAACTGTTTAAAGTGGTGTGAGGTTTGTGTTCTCCTGTAAACTGTGTCACAACAACAAATATAACAATATTGATCTATAATTGGCTCCTGAAATACATACTGACTATCCTGCCTGCTGCTGAACCTGGGCCACTGGAAGTGAGAGGCGATGGCGAGAGGCCCAGAGGTGTCCTGCCTCTCCCAGGAAGTCTTGCTTCCCCTACACTTGCTGATAACTGGCTCATTCCTAAAAGGCAAAATGTGCTTGTCAGAGATATTTGTACACTGACCCTGCTAATATGTAGTAGAGGGAATTGCCCCAGTTATCCCTTTCTGCTGAATGGCAGAATGCAATCAGAGGCTCTTGAGAGCAGTCACAGACAGTCCCACCCAGCCCCTCCAATGGGGTTCTTGACTCATCCTGGCGTTCAGGTGCAAGCAGGAGCTGAAGTCCAGTCTAGTGCTTGTGCTTCAAACTGGTTTGTAAAAGGGCAGGAGTCCCGCCCCCAGAGAAGACCTTTTACAGCAGTTTGATTTTCTGAGGTACAAAGCAGGATGCCAGGTGAAACCTGCTTCCATGAATTCAGAACAGCCTCTCTCACAGAGAATTAGCTGAGCAGCAGTTTGAAAACAGAACAGGAGTTAAGCATCATTATAAAATAGCTACTAGATCAAGGAGGCACCTTCAGCCTAACCCAAGCTCATGCAGCTGCATCAGTGGGACAAATTGTCAAATGACAGGCCAAAAGATGTCTCTGGTTTAGGCTCTGCCAAGTACCCTGGGAAGTAGCAAACAGGTTATAGGGATGAGAGCATGAAGATCCAACAGTACCTCAGAGTGTGGGGTCTCCCCCAGCCCCTCCTCATTCTTCTCCTTCTTGGAGTGGACTGCAGCAGAGGTATGGCGCTGTCTCTTCCGCTTTCGCTGTTTCTCCAAGAGCTTTTCAGAAGCTGGGATGCAACAGAAAAAACATTCAAGGGAAAGGCAGAAATAATTCCCTTGCTGCAGGTGACACCAGCAAGTTCTGCAGCCTGAGAGCTTCAGGCTGGGTCCTATATTCTTTGAGGGCCTAAGGGCTAGGGTTATACCAGCCTCCAGGCACTGAGCACTCTGCCCTGCAGCCATCACAGAACCACCCATTCACCAATTCATACTGGTTTAGGCAACTTTTGCTGGGCTACTGAATCCAGAGCACCAAGCACTTGCACACACACACAGTGCCACAAGCACTGATCCAAATATCACAACAGTCTGCCCTGCTCTCCCTGCCTTCACTTACCTTCTCCCAGCTCCTGGAAGTGGGCCGGTGAGTAGAGCTCAGAGCTGTCACTCTCTGAAGGGCCAGCACCCTACAAACACACAGGAGAGAGAGTCAAGTCACCAGATGAAAACAGAGGGACACACTCCTCAGCCATGAAACCTTTTGGAATGACTGCAAGACCTAACTTACCATCCAGGTCATGCATTCATCAGTCATTAGAGATTTTACAAGAAAATATTTGGTTTGTGTGTGTGAGAAATCACACATGTAAAAGTCTGTCTCTGGGAAGGGAGGAATATGGAGTCTGATGTGTATTGTGCTCATCAGCACCATTCACGGCTTCCTGTGCTTTCCCAAAAAGGCTGCTAATACTCTGCAAAGTGCTGGGAAAAGACATTTTCTTCTGAGTTTACACTTTTACAGACCTTAAGACTGAAATACACTACCCTCTACGTTACTGCAATGGAGATAACTGTACCAAGACTGTGCCTTTCAGAGAAAGAAAAAGGAAAGAAGTGTTATTAATCAACTTTAGGAATAGTGGCAACAAGTTCTGTGCAGGCACATGATCTGAAATAAATACAAGTTGCATTTCTCCAAACCATGTCACTGAATATACAGTTATTCATGGGAGAAGAGCAGCATTTTCTTTAAAAATCTGAACCAAACAAGGTATCCTATGTGTCATTCGCCTCAAGCCTCCATCCTGCTTCAAGCTCTGCACTTACGTGCATTCACCAGCTCGCTGGGGAAGGTAACAAAGGAAACACTGCTCAGAGGAAATCAAATGCAAAAGGACAAAGCCTTAGGTTCAAGTTCAAGCTACATTGTAACATGACAGAAAGCCTCTGTACAGAACATTTCTGCTCATACCTTTCCAGCCAGCATCCAGATGACTCCTTTTCCATATAAATGAATTTAAAAAATGAGATTTTAAGCCAGAACTGTCCCATCCCCATTATGAGTGGGGAGGGGTGTGGGACAGTAGATTATTTCATCATAACACAGCAACCACCACCTTTGGGAAGGGTGGACCTTTGCTGCTGGGCCACAGCCAACAAAAAAACCACATCCCATTGCATTGTGCCTTGTTTAGCAGGATCTGCTGTCTGGGCCTGTTTTCTATCTGGTTTTCAAAAGAGCTGGAAGGGAAGTACCTTCTTTTGGGGAGTCCATTCCTCCTTCTTTGGCATAAAGGCAGTGTCCAAGTCATTGGATTCCAAGAGCTTTTTAGTGGGCTTCCTTTGACGCTTGCTTTCGAAGTTTCCTGCAATGAAACTCTTCACATCAGATGAACAGGGGTTTTCTTGTCTTCAATCAGATTAAGACCATTAAGTAACTATCAGCCGACAGTTCAAAATAATCTGCTTCACCCTGTCTTTGGGATCATAAGCTCCTAGGGCAGAGATGCCAATTACCTGCTTCTGTACAACTTCAATAAAAACAGACCTCAGTCTGCCATGACCTTCAGGCTCACCTCAATATGTAATATAAAAATCCACCCATAGAAGAGAGGCTGTGAACTCACTGCCAGCAGGTAACACATGCTGGCAGCACAATTCACATCATAATTTCCCAAACACTTTGATCTGCATAATCCAGTCCTACCACTGACACAGCCCTGCCTACACTCCCACACCCCTCACACCAGCATTCATGCTGCTGTAGTAAACAGGCTGAAGATCACAATCCTGGTTAAAACTACTTAAGAGAAGATACCCTAACAAAACTAGGTGTAACTTGCACTATTTCCTACTCAGGCTTTATCCTGGCCCTCAGGAGGTAGCAAGTTGGTAGACTTGGGCTCCTTCACTAATTTTGGCAACAGTATACACTTAGAACCAGGAAATGCTGATGCTGAGTGCAGACACTTCACAGACACAGCCTGTTACCCATCCCACCCCTTTCATCCGCTGGCTTTGACAGTCTCAGCTGTGCCCTTTGACACCTCTGTAGGCACAGCTCATCCATCACACTCCTAACCCTCAAGACAAGCTTCTGCCCACTCTGTGTGCTGCAGCAAAAGGTGAGGGGAAATGACTGAAAAGAGCTACACAACCTCTGCAGACTGGATGTTTGCTCCCACTGCTGCAGCCTGTTCTGTTCTCCTGCATCTCCAATCTTGGGTTCACATCCTTAGTTTTTCCTCCTTTAATCCTCTCCAATTTACCACTTCCTTGTGACACACACAAGTCTCCAGAGGCAATCCCTCTTCCCTCACACATGACAGGCTAACTGACCTCCCACTGACCATAAATCTGCCTGCTTGGGTTATTTTTTTTTGACTACAAGCCCTTTAGGAACAGTGTTCCCTCTGAGCTAGCACAGCCAGAACACCAGGGCTTTAACTCTGGACATGTCTTTAGATGCTATCAGAGAATAAACTTACTAAAAGAAGACTCTGAGATTGACACTGCTGGAAAGGGAAAAGGCCCCTCAGACCACACTCCTCCTACACCGTGCCTTACTGAAGGCCAAGACCCTGGCTTGCTGCTCACACAAGTCCCCAAAAAAATTCTACAGATGCTTAGAACCAATTAAGCAGGAAGTTCCTCCAGAGGGAATTGTGTGCTACAGCTCCCTGAGCTCCCTAGGAGAGCAAAAGATCACTCAATGAGCAATGAAACAGACTTTCTGCATCACCCTCAGCACAGTAATGTCCATCCAAAGGGGTTTACAGCAGCAAGAGACCATCAAGCTAAAGGAATGTCACTGTTTGGAAGCACAGACAGCAAGGACTCAGAGGAGGAGTTGTGGCCTCCTTCATATGGACAAAAGAGGCATTCTCTGCAAGGATCTAAGAGGACCACCACAGTCTACAGAAAGCCAACAGCACCAGGTCACTGGACACCCTTGCACCTGCCCTCTCTCCCTTCTCAACACAGTAACAGTCAGTGAGTGAAGGAAGGCAAGAACAAACAGTGGCCACAGCCACTGATCTTTTCATGCTGCCCCAAAAATAATTTTTCACTGAACTTGAGTTACATTCACTTACAAAAGCAGCATCCCACAACCTGCCACTTACCTGATTTCAGGAATCCCTCTTCCGCATCTGGAGAAGCAGAAACTTCAGAAACATCTGAGGAAGACAGAACCACCACCTCTGGAAAATCTGAAGATCCTCCTTGAGCTTGACTAGGGGGATCAGTGGAGTGGGATCCTAGTTCTGAGAAGGAACACTCTGCTTCAAGGACGGGAGGGGACTCTTTGGTTGAAGATGGAGTTGAAACCAAAGAACTTGGCCCCCGCTGGGTATCTCTGTCAGGACTGCATTGGGCAGGAACGCCTCCTTCAAAATCAGACCTCGCCACAGAATTCACCTGGCATGGTGAAATATCTTGGTGAAAACATTCATTCTGCATGGCACTGCACACAGCAAGAACATTCAGCCACAAAGAACAAACACACACAGACCAGAGCCCTGAAGAAATAACCACAAAGAGTACATTGGCTTTCACCCACCTTTTGTAATTGCTCCTGGCCCTTCTTTGATTTTTTCTTGGGTGCAAACAAGTGATCATACTCTTCTGCATATTCCAGAAGCCGTTTACTTGGCTTTCTAAGGCGCTTCCTCTCTGAATGTGCTAAGAAAAAGGAAAGCAGCTTCAAGACTGTGTTTCTGAGATGATCACAAGACATCTGTGGATAATAGCTGTTCCTGCCTTCTCTTCCAGAGGTTCCATGTGGGAAGAGCTGATAATTCTCTCTTTGAGACAGCCCAAAGAATTTTTTGAGTTTCCTATTTTCCAAAGTCCCAACTTAGCAGGGGGGATTTTTAAGGACTTTAAGCAGTTCAGGTAAGAAATCGAAACACATCAGACTGAGAGGCTCATGAAATGTCACCCCACGTGTCCCTACAAGCTACATCTAATTTGCCTGCAGTACTTCTACCAGAACCAAAGGTCATTAGCAACTCATTACTCTTTTGCTGTTTACCCAAACTCTTTTGGTTTTAGTGCAGGGGCACAGGAAAACACCATTTTCCCATAACACAGTTCAGTCACTAGTTTCACTAGGAACACGTAAGCTTAATTCCTTCCCTTCCCTTCCCCTCCTCCCTGGCATTTTTTTATATACTACAAATTCCCCATCTGCTACTGTGAGCCCATTTATTGCTTTGTTTGCTCCACAATGAGATCAGGGAGCCAGTGACTGCGGCACTTCTTGTCTCGGCACAGTGTGTTAGCATTGCAAGGTAAAAGGTGTTTCCTCACCACAACCCCAACCACCCGTGCTACACCACCTCGACACGCCAACGCAAGGCAAGCTCCAAAAAACAGAACCCTGACGCTGTAACATCTCTTCTCAGCAAGCTGCAAAAGCAAGGTGATGCACAATTGTCTTTTTCTCACTTCCCAGAATACCTCTGAATATCTCTGACTTTTCTCCTTTTTAGCATTCAAAATCATTAAATAATATTGCCCAAAGCATTCCCCTAGTCAGGAAAACACCTGTGGTCTCCTGGAAGTTTTGGAACAAACAATAAATATTCTCTTTGCTTCATTTCATTTGTAGGAGGTGGCTTTTTCTTCTTTAGAATGGAAGCATTTCAATGCAACACTTCAGAACAGGGATGTTGGACAAGATTGCTGCATTTTATTGTGGCTTTGTGGTTAAACAAGCATGAAAATGTCAAACTTGGCCAAAAGAGAAGAAAGAAACAACTTTCTCCAACACAGCTATTTTCAGCCTCTCTTAACACTCTGAACAGGTGTCTGAGTGAAACACACATTTCAGCACATAAGCAGTTATGGGATGAGTATCCTCACCAGGCAACTATTTAGAGCCCCAAAATCGTGCAGCAGAGTACACAGCACTGTGCCAGAAGGGCTGGCTTAACTGCTTTTTGTTCCCAAAAGGAATCCCATACAAGAATCCCAAATGCAGACTGACAGTGGCAAATCACAGACCCGATGAAACTACTATTTATAAAAATTGTTTACATCAGCCAATTCCACCAATCTTCATGTCTGCCTTATTTGCTCTAAACCACTGTACAAGGTTTGTGGCACAATTATGCCCAATGCTGCCATTTAACTATGATGAAGACTTTATGCAGTTTGAGCTTAGTGGAAATGGCACAGTTGTGACTACAATCTGTTCTGATCTTTTACACTGAAGCTGCCTGCTGTGGGCAAGGATTGGTCACATCTCTAAGCCCTGCAGGCAGTCCAGTTTCCAGCATCAGTTTCTCCACTTTCTGGGCCTTGCCCAACATAAAGGAACGGTCTCAACACAGCATTAGCGGTTTACTCGGTCCCACCAGCGCTGGGAATGTTACAGCAGCCCTGACAGTGGCACCAGTGCCTCCCCACAGCACATCTGTACCAAGGGGGGGTGGGTGTGCACAGAGCTCACGTGCTATTTAGGGCAGGGAATTAGTTTATGCTGCAGTTGCTGATGTGGCACTTTTGCCAGCAAACCCAGGCCCTGACTGCGACTGCAGCATCCCTGTGTGCAGCACCAAGACCCTGTACACTCCTCTCCACTGTCACACCCCGCTGCCTTCCTCTGCCACTACCCCCCAACTTTACTGCCTCTCAGCACCTCCTCTTCCCTAGCTCTGCAGAGCTTTATCTTCACACAGCATCACTGCAGGGATGCTTCAACTGCCAAACCACCACGAAGCCCTAAGAACCTGCCTGGATCTTAGTGTGAAGGAAGAACCCACAGCACAGCCCAGAATGTGCATCCTCTCCCCTGCTCTAAAGAGAATTCAGTCCTCAAAAACACACAGACCCAGCCAGAGTCAGTGAATGATTAAGCTGGTCATGACTTAAAACCAGAACTTTTACCCCAGGTGTTACACCCTATAGGCTTGTTTTCTGTGCATGCTGCAACTTGCCTTGGGCAGGTCCCACAACCACCAAGCCAGCAGCTGTCTTTGCCACAACTGAAACAGAAGTGCAGGCCACCTCCAGCAACCACAAAAAGCAAAATACACACATCAAAATGTGCACTGAAAGAACACCTAAGTGACAGAATGCACACAGGCTCAAAATTATGATGAGTTGTGTTATTTTATGATATCACAATTAGATTAGAGCAATTTAGTGTGGTGAAACCTATGCAAAATCCCAATTTTATTGGTTTTATTAAGGTGTGTGTTTCCCCAGATTCCCTACAGAAGCCAGAGGATGGTACATATTGAATATGGTACTGCTGGCCCTATTCCTTCCACACATCCTTTTATTTTTCCCTTTGGCTTTACCCAAATGTCCCCACCTCTGTGGGAGAGGCAGGGCTCTCTTGCCTTTTGGTCCTCAGAACCCTCCTCCTTCCTAGGTCATTTCCCTCCAATGCTGCTGCCTTATTCTGTCTGCCCTATTCCAGACCCACCTCCAGCCCAGCCTCTCTGGCAGCTTCTCTCTCTTCTGTTCTTTCTTTCACCCATCAGGCAGCCACACCAGAACTGTAAATTAGGAAATCTGTGGGGCTCCACAAGTCACTATGAGCAGCTAATAAAATTCCACACTAAAACCCAAAAAACTCCCAACACATCGTCTTGAGGAAATCCTACAGAACAAACCAAAGACAAACTATGTCAAACAGCACTATGAAAGATAGAAAACAGAGCAGCAATTGAGGCTCAGTTTCCTGGAACTTTCTAGCACTGACCTATCCCACTAACACCAAGTTTGTGGCTCTAAGGAACACATTATGAAGGTGCAAGTTAAAAAAAAAATCCCAGGCTCAGAAGGATTCTTATTTTACCTTTCACTGCAAAAGAACTGAAGATTTTTAATGTGTGCAAAATTTCGTGACCAATAACCTGAGTTAACTCATAATAACTCTGCCTCCTTTGTTCTCCTTGCTTACAGAGAACTCAGACCAAGGTCCCACACTTTCTTCTGCTCAGAAGTAGACATCTTCACATTGTCAGACAGCCCCAAGTTCTGTAACTTATCCTTTAAATGAAAAAGTGTAAAATGTATACAAATACTCTGGCGCAAGTCCAGCTCCCTTACCTTGTGCAGAGAATTCAGACTGGGGAGCAAAGTTGCCAAGCTCTGTTTCTGAGTCCATCACACTGGTGTTTGGCTTACCACATACATTCAAACGTTTATCAACTAAGTCTAAACGATTCTCAAAGTCCTGAACTGCCAAGTCTCCCTCAAGCACCTTTGAATGAGTGGAATGCCTACGTCCCAAGCACTCATTTCCCTTCAGTGAAAAGCCACGAGAATTCAGGCCAAAGGCACTCTCCAAGTTTCCTTGTTCCCTAGATCTACTGATGTGCTTATTAGATCTAGCACTGCTTTGGTTAAAACGCTGCCATCGCTTTTTGGGTGCTACGTGATTGATATCATTAGACTCATCACCAAGAGAGCTCTCACTATTTGCCTCTGAATCCAAGTCTGGACTCTCCCCATTTTCAGCAGAATTGCAGCTCTCATTATTTCTACCAGCTTCAGGTCTCCTTCCAATACGACCTAAATTGTCATCAGATAAACAGGCAGAGTCTTCATCAGTTGAATGCTCTGTTAAATCAATACACTCTTTCCTCTCAGTATCTTCTGCCTCATTCCCTAGAGGACTGGTAACCGAACTGTGCACACGGAATGCATGTTCTCCTGAATCTCTGGGTAACCGACTTAGCAACTTACTTGGCCCTCCTGGTTTTAAGTCCTTTCTGTTTGAAACTGTTTTATCTCCAAGCTTTGATGACTGCTTAGATTTTGAACAGTTGCGTTTGGACATGCAATTTGTGCCGTTTGTCCCAGAAACAGCAGCACTCGCAGGCTCCCTTTTACCAGTACCAATCCCTGTCAACTTGGTTGGAGGACCACGTGAAAATGAGGAGTTGCTTATAGCAGAGTTTGGAGTTACTGTTTCCTGGACACAATCTCCATTTTTTTCTATTTTATATGGGGGACCTACAATAGACAAAGACTTGAGACCACTTGCAGAATTGCTTCCAGAACCATCACCTGTGCTGGTATTTCGAAATGGGACTATATTTTGACCAGTCATCAGTTGCTGCTCTTTTGTCTTACTGTCATGCATATCCTTCAACATCATTAACAAGGTGCTGAATTTGTAATCTGGTTCAATAGGCAAACGACCATGACCAGAAGTAGAAGCGAAAAGCAAAGGTACTGTGGCCTTTGGAGTGCCAGAGTCACTGGCATCGTCATTCATGGACCGATAGGACAGTTCCTTCAACTCCGACAGAACGTGCTTCACCACGGCTGTTTCGATTTCAGCAGAATCCCTGGGTTTCTCATGCATGTTGTTTAACAGTTTCTGACCATCAACTTTTCCACTTCTCTGAAGAGAATCTCTTGAAAGGCCAGAGAAACCTTTGGTATCTGAAGAAGAGCGATTCACACCACCCTCCTCTTCCGCAAGAGAAGGCTCCAACCCAGCAACCTTTTCTTTATGTTTACATTTTATACTCCTGATTCGGGGTAATTTCACACTCTTCGGTTTCAAGATTGCTTGATTTGTAACAGCAGGCCAGGAGCTGTCCTTGGAAACACTTTGGGGGGTAGTGTGCTTGTTTGCTAGGGAAAGACTGTAATTTCTCACATCTGAAGAGCACTCAAGAGGTGTCAATGACATCTCAGCATCAGACAAACCTACTTCAAGCTCCCCATCCGCAAATTCAGCATCAAGTCTGTTGGTTACTGAACCTCCCAGAGCTTTTCGATCCCTGTGCAACTTCTTCCTGGCCCTTCTGCTGCTCTTCTGAGAAAGATACATGGAAAGTTTAATGTTTCCACTTGATGTCATAGCAAAGTCCTTCTCCACTTTATCTGAAGAATCACTAACTTCAAGAGCACTAGAGGCTCTCTCTGAACTTTGGTCCATGGTATCTACATCACTATTCCCACCATCAGAGAGGGAAGAAGATGAATCTGATTCAGTTTGTTTTTTCTCAACACCAGCATCAGATGCAGAATAGTGTATTTGTAACTTGGAACTGCACAAAATGCCCAGGGAGCTCTTCTCTCTCTCAAAAGATGGGCTGGAAAACAAATCTCCTTGGAGGGTGTTTTTCAGAGCATCACTTTTACGATTCTCATAGTCTGGTTTTAGTGGTGTCTTTTCAAAACGTCTTTCTCCGAAGGAGGAAAGCAAATGGTTTTCCCTGGCGCTACTGGATGCTGTCAGGCTGTTGGCAATCCGGCGAAGCTCATGAGATGCGTGTTTCTCTGGTAGGTCCCCAACAATCACATTTCTAACTACGCTCTCTGGTGTTTTGTCTTTGATTTCCTCCCTTGATGCTTCCCCTCTTGCACCACTCTTTTTTACTCTAGTCCTTTTTCTGCTTTCAGAGGTTGCTTTCACATGTGGCTTGATGTGCAATTTTCCTTTTTCACTGGCCGCATGTCTGGAGTCAAAAGCCAAGGATTTAAAGCAGCCGTTCAGCTGTGTGTCCCTTTCTGCTCCAGGGCCGTTGGTGTAGTATTCCAATTGCACGTCCTTCTCGTCCTTCTCGCTGTCCGGCTCGCTGGAGTTCTGGCTGCACTTCTGATACTCTGGCCCCCTGAGAAGAATATCTTCTGCCTGTCCAACACTGACTTCCCATTTAGCCCTAAATCTCTGAGGAACCTTAAAAGTTGGAGACAAAAAAAAAAAAAAAAAAAAAAGGACAAACTTTGAGTAGGTATCCAAAGAGATAAAAGAACACAATGACATTCCTGCATTTTGCATCTTTAAGACAATCACATGGATTCCCTGGGACTTCGTCTGGCAGACTCAGGAAGTACTGCTCCTGGGTAAGCACCCTGCATTCCAGCTGAACCTGTGCATTCCCAAAACAGTAAAAAGGTCCCTGGCAAGTAAAGGTCTCCAAAGAATCAGATGTCTTGGCATGCCAACACATCCTGAACACAACAGTCTGTAAAGGACAATGCATATGGCATGGATCTGTGGCACAGAAATGCAAAGCTACAGCCAACAAGCCTCTCAAAGCAAATGCAGCATTGTTTTCCTCAAAATATCTGAGCAGACCTGTTTGCTGTCCTCATTGTTGATTCTTCCTGCATCCCCTGAATTCAGAGCACGATCTGCCCTCTCCATCAACTCACCTCGGGACTAACATGAGATCCACACACATCTAAGATGTGCTCTATCAAGTTCATAATGTTCATTCCTGAGAAGTCTCCCAGTTTAACTCTGTATCTGTAGAAAAACCAGAAAGCTCTCTGCACACTTAACAGGAACCTCTGCTAATACTCAAAATTAACATGAAACTTGTTTCTTATCGGTGTAGTTTTTGGCTGCACAACAGCAAACCAAAAGCTTCACAACTGCTCCTAAAATCAAAACCAAATCCAAGGCAGGAGGAACAACTCACATTGCTGACACTTTTCTTCAAAAGAAAAACCCGAAACAACAAAGTCTCATCTCAGCAGACTCAAGAAGTTTCACGAAGCCTGACAGCAATCCAGCCAAATACTCTCAGCTTTGCATCAATTCTGGCTTCCAGGGGTGCAAACCCAGACATTTATGTGAGTAACAAACATTTGATTCCCTCTACTGCAGACATGCTGGCACTCCATTTACATACAGAATGAGATTTCAGCCATGCAGCACTTGTAGGACCAGAGAAGTTACTTGGGAGCATGTCACTAGCTGTTGGAAGGGCTGAGAGCAAAAGGAGAGAAGTCCTTAAAGAAGATACTGAACATGCCCTTGGAAAAGAAAAACCAAATAAAGGCACTGCCCCCAGGGACTCACATCTGCAAGAGCACATTCAATCTGATGGTTCTGCACTAACATAGGTTATAAAGCTTTAGAGTAAGAGAAAAAGAAAAACCAGATACCATTGCCTAGTATAACTATTTGCTCTCTTACAGTAACACAGTAGCCTCTGTAATTCTGCACTTCAGCAATTCTAACGAGTTAATTTCTGCAGTCACCTTCCTAAAGACATAGACCAGACCCCTGTGTCACATTACATTAACTGGCTACAACTGCTCAGGGCTGTTATGTTTGGAAACGGAGATGGTGCGATGAGCCACAAAACTCATTCCCACAGGCTCACTGACAAAGCATTTTCCAAGTCAAATTGTAAGTCCTAACAGGTTTCTATAAAGAGAATTACTGAAGCAGTGCTAAAAACCCCACTGCTTTATCTCAGCCAGCGATCTAGTGAAGCATGCAACTCCACCTCTGATTCAGATCAGCCAAAGGAGGCTGCCAGAGAGCAGAGAAGTTTTTTAGCAGTGCTGCAATCCACATCAGGAGAGGGCTGTGCCGCTGAACAGATCCCAGATTCCTCTGCCTTCCAGAGCTGTCCAGGGCAATAGAAGCAACAGTCACACCCCAGCACAGAAGAGAGCCTGGAAACTCCTGGCAGTTTATAAACTGTGCTGCTGTAAGGACACAAAGAATCCCTTCCCTGGCTGACTTGCTGCAGTCAGTCTCACAGAAGCTGTCAAAGTACAAATCCAGGCATAAAGGAATATTTTGTACTGTGCAGATTCAAAGAAATAAACACATATTACACAAAACACCTCTTTCACCTTATGTTTGCATCCTTTTTCCTTTTGCTTTCCTCTTTTCCGGAGAACAGGCAGCTCTTCAAACTGATGTCTCCCTTCAAAGAGGACAACAGCTTTCCCAGCAACCCAGGTTTTCTCTGAAGGTTCTCCTATGGCATCCACATAGTACTCTCGGTATGGTCTCCCACAGGAAACTATTTCAAGAAATTTAACAGAATTACCCCTTGTATGTAACAGAATAAAGACACAAAAAGAGATACAGAAAACAGTAACAATTTGAGAGGTAACTTTCAATTACATTTTGCTTAACAACATTCCCACATAGATGCCAGTTCTGGGGATTTCTACTCTCAACTGAAGGAGACCCCTTTGTTTGCTGTTGTCTATATTCTACATTGCTACTCTATTTTTAAATTGTTTGGGCTTTTTTTTCCTTACAAACAATTGATTGACACGCCTATGATTGTCATTTTCCTACAGCAAAGATTGCTTGCAAAAAAAAAAAAAAGGCAAAAATAATCTAATTTTTTTTTTTCCTTGAGAGACACAACACACCAGGCAGAACATTTCTTTTCTGCTACTCCCTGATTAATGATTAAACAGTCCAGAACACTTGACCGTTGGGAAAACACAACAGTGCTGGCAACACCCAGAACTGACATCCTTCTGGATAGGATTTACTCACACAGGTTGAGCCTCCCCCATCACAATACACCCCATCTTGTTCGATGTTTTAATACCAAACAAAGTCTTATTTACAACATAAAACATGAACAGCAGCATTTAAGCAAACACATGCACACACACAGAAAAGATTAGGTGCAACATGACACAACATTAGTTGCAATGAGTCTCTCCATACTTCAGGCACAAGAGGTGCAGAGAACGAGAAGAAATTCAATCATAGGGGCACATTCAAAGATTCTTTAAAGGTACTTTCTATGCAAGAAAGTTGAACACACATGGTACAAATAAGAACGGAATCAGTACTGGGTGGAAAAGGACATGTCACAAGCATTTGAACAGAGCAAACAACACTTGAAAACAAGGGATACAAACTTCTCCCTGCAATTTGCTGCAATGTATTAACCTTCTCCTGGAAACACCTTCACCCTCTGAACAGGCAGATTACACTTCCAGCCCACTTGGTTTGTGCTGCCTCTTCCAGGGTGCCAGCACAGTGGGGCAGCCTGGCCTTAAGTGATGTTGAAATTGAGATTCTAACCAAGACCACTGAAAGGATGACAGTGACCAGAACAACATCAAACCAAGTGCAAAGATCACAGGCTTCATCCACCCCATTCACAGTTCTGGGACTCAAGCCACTGAGCCTATACCTTCCAGCTCCAAAAATCTTCCAAGCCAAGAGCTTGCTGAGAAAAGGTAAACTGCCTTCAACTAAACACCATTCCTCAAATCCCAAGAGAAGAGCTTTCAGCACAAGTGACAAGGTTGAAGCGACCTGCCTTGTTTAGAAGGGCTTGTTCCCTTGGCAACAGGAGAGCCAAGGCAGTAGGACTGTGCTTCCTACAGTGCACACAGAGCCCAGCTCTTCCTGCCCAAAAGTGCCAGAATTCAGATCCACCTGCTTTGCTACCTTGGCATTGGGAAGGGAGGACAAGCAGATTACATGCAGCCACAGCTGGAAAATACAAATTTCCCCTGAGCTCCTTTGGTTTGAACACAGAAAAAACAAGGATGAGAGAGTCCATCATGTGGCTGGAGATGAGGCCTTCCTGGAACTTGCTGACAGAGCTTTTCCTCCCTGCAGAATTCCTTTATTATCAATCCTCATGCACAGGCTGAGAGGGAAATATTGGACAAGCTATATACATTAAATCCTGCCCAAAACTTCATGAGGAGGGATGTGAGGGGAACAATATATATCAGCATATCTTTTGGAAACATCTCTGACAGGATTCTGAGAGCTGGAAACAGACTATTTAAAATAGCACATTCAGTATTCTCTAGAATCAGGATAAATGCCTCCCCAAAGGATGAAGGGGGAGGTGAAGAAAGAAGACTTCAGCAACCAGGCTTCGGGATGATGTGAGCACCACGTAGGAAAAGCTACTTCAAGTCTAGAGAAACAGCTCTAGAGTGAGCTGATGGCCACTCAAATAGAACTCCACTCATGCCCAGCACTTGTGCTTAGTCTGGCAAGGGCGACAAAGCCTGGAGACAAACACAGTAGTGAGTGGCAACCTCCCCAGTCCAGAGCTGTTAGTGGCAGAGGACACCAGATCAAGGGGTTTCCAGTTGCCCACGGAACAAAAAGAATCAGAAGGGGAAACCAGGAACAAATAAGCCTGTTGGTGGCAGTCTCCCCGTGGCATCTGGTATGACACTAAAAGCAAACAATTCCTCATTTCCCTTCTGTTCTCTCCATCACTCACCTATCTCTGTCTTGGTCTCTTGAGACTCTCTTTCCCTTCCTGGCTCTCTCCTGTGGTCAAGCACACACAGCTCTGTTATATTTGCCCATCTCTCCTCCTCACACTATACCCTGAACATTCACATATGTGGCTCCATCTCTTGGTTCTTCCAGGACTTTCCTGTCAACAGCCCCTTACTTCTTTGTGCCAAACAAGACCCAAAAATTTCACTTCCATGCACATGCTCCCATCACACCCTCAGGCACTTAGCAGCTACACTGCACTACACCACACTCCACTCCTCAGCCTCTCCAGCCTCCTAGTCTCCAAGAACAACTCTCTGTGTCCTCACACACTCCAATCTTCCCAGCTCTGCTTCCTCACCTGTTACACTTCTCTGATCAATCTCCTTTTTCTCTGCATCACTATTTTGAGAGGCTGTGCTTTCCTCTGCACTGCCCTGAGCTTAGCCCAGCTATTTTGTCTTTCCTACAGTCTGGGAAGAAAAGCCTAAATGTCCAACAGCTATCTGTGCCAATTCATCACCCTCACCCCCCTCTTCCTGCCACCTCCCTCATTTAGCTCTACTTTATGGATCCAGGTCTTGTTTTCCACAGCAGAGTCTATTTCTTCACACCTTTCAAAGGCCAGAAATGCTTTTAAAATTAATTAAAAACTGCAGCATCCTGCCACACACAACACCTCCACTTTGTGGTCTGAGTAGATACAGTACCTTTCATTTTTGAGTGACAGTCCAGCACTGGGTCATGACAAATTGTGCATGGCCACCATGGGCGTCTGTTGAACTTGGCCCAAACAAGATCCCCAACTTCATACTTCACTGGAGGTTTCTTCTTGGCTCGGATCTTTGGGGAAAAACCAGAACACAAGAAATCACTAAAGCTCCAGATGTTTTTGAAGAGATTTGCCTCCCCCCCCCCCGTGTGCAGATTAGGCGGGATAGCAGAGACATTTACATTAAAAAGAAAGTCCTGATTTTACTTAGTGGCTCCTACACCTTCAAAGAACACAATGGTTCTCCCCATTCTTCTGAAAGAACAAAACAATAAGAGGATTTGAGAAGGTCTTTGTTATTTTTTTAGTAAGTAACAGGACCTCTGGTAAATGACTGCACTCAAACTTCACACATTTGAACAGGTAAATATTTGGAGTCACTACTAGACCCCCATTATTTCACCAACACCAGTTTGTTCATTTCAAAGGTTGCAACATGTGGAAAAAGTAGCAGTAAGAGACAGTGAAATTTTCCTGACTGAAATACAGTAAGAACAGCAAGTGTTTATCAATCGGAAAAAAAAAAAAGGTTGGTATCAACAAGTTAGTAACTTTCCTGCTTCTCATATGTGCTCAGAAAAAAGCTTCACCAGAAAATATTTGAAACCAAAGGCAGGTACAATCACAAAAAAATCTACTATACTGATGTTTAGCTAGTATGAGCAGATCTGGTGTTGCTTTGCTCCATAACTATGTAGCAGAAAGGGAGTATAGCAACAGTCACCCCCCTCTAGGACACAAACAGACACAACACTGACCTTGCCTGTCTCCAAAAGCTGCTCACAAGTATCAACTCTGCAGATACAGTCACCCAAATCCACTCAGCTTCTCAGAGCTGTGCAGCAGCCACAAGAACACCAAAATCTCTCAATACACAAACCCTAAAGCTGTTTAATGCCATTTCTGTGTCACTGCCCAAGAGCTGAGAGCAGATCCTGCGCTGTTTGCGAAGCACGAAGCCTCTCTGGCTGCATGCGCTTTACCAGCAGGACCTCTGCCAAGGAGAGGATCTAGGAGCTTTGGTGTTGGGAATAATTGAGCCAAGACGAGATACAATAGATTTTCACAGGATACAAGAGTCCCCGCACCCAGCTGTGAGGTATCCTGCCTGTTCAGCAGCACCCACCAACATGTCCCAGGTGGGTTCAGCATTTTAAGAGCTCCAAGAAGCACTCTAGGTATTTTTCCTGCCAGTAAGTACAAGCAATATGCTCCTCATTAGAGTTGTTACAGCACAAACACACATCCTTCTGCTTCACTTCTCCATCCTGCTAACCACCCTGCTCCAGGCACGTCTCTTGCCATACCCAGTTCAACATCCCAGCAACTAAAACACAACAGACCTCTCTAATAAAAGGTATATTCCGTTTCTCATTGAGTTTTATGAGTCTTCTTCATGTGGTAAAGAAAACACAAAAGAATAAACCCTGTCACATGAAAAAAAGGCACGTAATGATGTTACAGACTACATTATTGAAATTCTTCTCACTCACTCATCAAAAGCCACACAATAACTTCTTGCTGAGCAGGAGTTCAGGTACAGGAACATGAAGAGCGCGGGGCAGGGGGCTGCAGCCCCTCTCTCTGCCACTGTCTCCAGCTGTAACTGTGAGCACAGGAACCGGAGCTGCTGCCTTGCCTGCTGCTTTTAAAATGCAGATGCACTTTCAGATGCAAACCCCTTCTTTATTTAGTCTGTTTCCCCGGCTTGAGTTCTTGTAAATGTGACTTTGGCCTCAAATTTTTTTGACACAGATTTCCAGCCTGGGCTTTGAGTGGCACATGTATATCCCAGCTGATTATCTCCGATGCTGTGCATACCCACACAATAGATGTGCATCTTACTGACAACTATAACCTGAGCACGGTCACCGGACAGAGCAGTAAAACCTCGCTGGAGGTTTGCCAGAGCCATTCACATTGATCCACCTGAACGACATCCACAAGCTCTGCCCTTAGGCAAGTCTGCATTTAAATCAACTCTTTGTCAACCTCCAACACCCCAGCCGAGTGAAACGGTGCCTTTCAAGAAACTATTCAGACAATGCCTAAACCTCTTTCCAAGAAGTCAGCAGCTATTCTCATTCCAGCCCAGTTTCCTCTCCCATTTCCCCAGCATTAGCAGTCAGGTGTTGGACTCACCATCACCCACCAAAGTCCCCACCAGTGGGTCACAGGCAGATCAGGAAGCATCATGTCCTGAGGGAACCCTTGTGACAGGATGCACTGCAGCAGGTCTTGCATATTTTTTCTCTCTGGTCTCCCTAAATCCCACCAACCTGCCAGAGATGCCTTAACATTTTTTCTTTACACGGAAAAAAAAAAAAAAATCTGCTGGGGACTTTCAAAACGAGTAACACTGAACAGCCAACAGCAGAGGAGCAAAAGCAGCAGTTATTGTCCTTTCCAGGTACAGTTAAGTCTCTTTCTCTAAACGCTGCAGCATGATAGAAAAATAATTATTTCTTATGTCAGAATACAACAAATTTCACTCCTATTAAAATTAGCATTTACTATGCCAAGATTAAACTGTTGATAAATCCTGATGGCAAAAAATTTAGCCCTGCAGTAACAGCTACTTTCCTGTGAGCTAGGGAAAGCCAAAGTTTTTTAAAAAATAAACTTCAGATATAGTCCCATTCATCTGATCACAGCACTATTCACCTTCAGAGCATGGAAATATTCACGTATTTAAATAACAAGAAAATTTGTGAGCCAGATTGGGCATGATCCATGTTGTAACCCAGTGAAGACACACTGAAGAAATTAAACCAGGTAAGAGCCTTGGTTAATGAGGAAGGAAAGGACAGGACCTTCTCCATTGATAAGGAACAACACAGTTTTGTATTGTCTGATGTTCTCCTCAAGGGAGTCATTATTATCTACACTGTTATCAAATGTTTGACATTAATTTGCTGTTCAGATGGGAAAAGCTACAGCCTAAACCTCTGATGGTATGCTGCATTTCAGATCCCTCTGTGCTATTTTTGGACAAAACAAGACTGTACCTTGCAGATGTTTTTCATCAAACCCTCTCCACCAAAGACCCCAAACGATCACTGTGGAAGGGGTCACAAGCCAAGATTCAGCAGCAGGATGACACAAAAACCACCTGCAAAGTCACCTCTTGAATTTGTACTAGGCCAACCAAACACACCAGTCTGCAACTCACTAAGTGAAATACCAAACGTTGGCACTCAGCTTCGTGAGAAGGACGCTTTCTATTTGAAAGCCAAGTACTTTTACCCTCCTGAAATTCTCACCATACCACAAATAATGAAACATTTCAAGCAAAGAAAGCTTAAATTTCCAAGTGTTTTTATTTTGGTAAACATACTGTCAGTCCTCAACTGTCCTCACTAATCTTCCTCCCTCGAAAATAACCACATCATTAAAAAGTGGAAAAAGTAAACCCTTATCCAGTAACCACTCTTGGCTCTGTCACTAGAAGCTGTTATTCAATCCATTCATCTTGCTGGACGAAGTGGCACAAAGCAGAAGCCCACAAACACAGACAATGCTGACAGCCACAGGGTGCACCTTTCCTGCAGCACTGGACATCTCTGAATAAAAATCAGAGCAGCATCAGCCTCTCCAGTGCAGCTGGAGACGCAGCTGCAGACACCCCACGTGCCCCAACAGCGTGACCAGGGATGTGACCACCTTGGCAGAGCCACAGCAAGACTGAACTGCACACAAAGGGGCAGAGATATGTCTGCTGTTACAGGCAATTTCAAATTAGCAATTTCATATAGCCAAAAATACATCTGTCCGGAGATCAAGCACTGATCTGCAGCCATGGTAGCCCTGCACACTTCCAATTCAGACCTGCTTTGGAAAGCCATCGTGGAAATACTTGGCCAAAAAAGCCCTATTACAGTTTATTCCTGGCTTAATTATAAACAATGTTACTCAATGAAGCCAGGGACAGAACATGTTTTGCAGAAAGGCTGGGGCAGCAAAAGAGACTGTGTGTAAGGACGATGAAGAAAAGCAAGAAAGAAGCCACTGATCCCCCAAAAATAATGGAGGAAGATTCTGCCAAGCCTGTTTCAGGCACGAACTGAACAGAATCAAAGCCAAGGATGAAAATAAAAGGAGGTGGCCACAACCAAAGGGTAATTAACCAATACAGTGAACACAATGACACTAATAACCTTTTCCTCTGAGTGTAGAGCAGATACCTGCCCAGGGCCCTGCAGCAGCAGCATGGGATAGGGATATCTCCTGAGCAGATCTCACCACGCCGGGAGCTGCAGGTGAGTCACACCCACACACAGGAGAGCGGCCCAAACACCACTGCCACGGGCAAAACCAGCAACAACCCTGCCCCATAAACTTCCAGTGCTCTCTTCAAACCTTCTCATTCCCAGGCCAGCAACTCTCGTGCTTCTCCCTGCATTCCATCTATGGCCAGGATAAAGTTGTTCCCAATACCTGCTTCTCATTAGTTAAAACTGGAAGCTTGCTAAGGATCAGTCCACAGCCTGCCCCCACCACCACCTTTTATTCCTTTAAGTTTAGTGATCATTAATTTTTCCTAAAAGGATGAGATGATCAGAAGTCCATCTAATTCCTACGAGCCACTAATGCCAGATATGGCTGAACTGGCTGAAGAGCAACAGCTTTTTTACCAGAAATAAACCCTACAAAAATGAACTTGAGGGAAAGATGACATTTGAAGGGCACCTGGATAGCCTGGGCCTGACAGTCTGCTGGAGAGGGACTTCTTACAAGGACACAGAGTGACAGGACAAGGGGGAAAGGCCATAATCTGTGACTAGGTTTAGATTAAATGTGAGGAAGAAATTCTTCCCTGGGAAGGCAGTGAGACCCTGGTACACGTAGCCCAGAGATGCTGTGGCTGCCCCTGGATCCCTGGGGCAGGCTGGATGGAGCTCTGAGCAATCTCATCTAACAGAAGGTGTCCCAGGGCATTGGAACTACATTGTCTTTAAGGCCCCTTCGAACCCAAACCATTCTGTGATTCTATAAAGAAGTTATCCACCAACACAACCAACCCCACAGATGGTGTCACAGGTGCCCTGTGCCTAGGACAGGCCACTCCCAGCTCCTGCCATTTCGGTGGAACAGGTTATTCACCTTCTGCCCTCACACAGGAGAGGTAGCAACTGGGGCAAGTTTTCCCTATTAAAATACTCCCAGAACAAGCCTGGAAGGGCATTGCTAAAGCCACCCCAAGAGCCTGCAGGAGACGGAACTTCCCTCCAGCTACAGCACAATCTCACTGAGGTAGCAGAGTTTAAGGCAAACCAGAGCAGTTTTAACCTCAGCACTGAGCTGTCCATAGAGCTCCTGTCCCAGGGGATCCAGATTCTTTAACTCTGGTCATAGAAATGAAGCAGTCATTCCCATACAGTGACTGCTGCTGACAGTTAAAATTCAACTCCTACCTCTGTACTGCTCTTAATGAAGGGAGAATGGAAAGAAGTCTGAGTGATCCACGGTTCATGACTTCACTCAGCCCCAACACTTCTGCACTGAGAAATGAACAGACACAGAGAGAAGACAGGAATTGGGAAATAACCTTTGCTTGGGAATGCTGCATGGAAAGGTAAAGAGGAGGAGACTAAGAACAACAACAAAGCAAATCAGTAACTGCTTGTGATCAAAGCCAGAAATAAAAATTCTCATTAGCAAAGATTCATGTTTTAAAGAACATTTTCTGAAATCAAAACCAAATTGATTGGGAAAAAAAAAACCAAACAAAAAACCCAAGAGAATTGAGAGAGAATTATATTGTATATACTTGATAGCTTAAGAAATATTTGAAAAGAAGCAAGCAGGGTTCACCAAAGTTTCCTCCATATAAAGTGCCATTACCAAGCACAGGAGCTTTAAGCCTTTACAGAGAGAAGCTGCAATGCTGACCCTGCACTCCCTGTGACAAAATTTACAGGAATCAATCCCTGCACAGGGAAAGGGGCAGGCCCAACTGGAGTCCATATGGACAAAACCCCCACCCAAACCACAGCACGTAATGGCATATCTGAAGAAACCAAAGTAATAATCACACTGGCACTTTAATGGCAAGCTTCAAATGAAACAAAGTAGCTGGAGAAGCCTGCTGGAAGCTTATGGGCAGCCCGTGTTGCTGGGGACCTGAGGACATGCTCTTTGTCCCAACTGCTCCAGTCTTCTTCAGCTTCAGCACTGCAGCAAAAAGCAAACAGGCATCTGACCTACATTCATGTCTAAGAAAGTACACTACCTCTTACCTTGGATGATTATCATCCAGAAGTGTTAAATACTCACTAAACAAATATTCACTAGCAAAAAATACAGCAGAGATTATGACAGAAACCAAACTTCTGTTACCAACATGCTTGCAGGTATTTGTTGTCTTTGGCCAGTTTTTACTACCATCTTCCAGGGTACTAAAGTTTTTCAGTTTTTCATATGTACAAATGAACCACCCTGGAAGGTTAAAATTAAGACAGCAGATTGGACTACTTTGAGAATTCCTACATCCTGAAGCATTTCTACCAAGCTCAGGAGTTATCCACATACAGATATTAAATAAAGAATGTACCTACAAGAGAGAACACAAAGTTTCAGTCTCCAAGATCACTGGGTAACAGCATCCCTGTTTCACTCAGTGGAGATAGTTTTCCTTATGGATTGGATGGAAGAGCAGTGCAAGAGAACGTTTTGGCACTTAAGCATCCTAACTATCAGAAAGGCACCTGACAGCAAGGTTTGAGGGAGGCAGGAGGAGGAAGTGGGAGAGAAGGGGTGTGATCTCACCCAGATCTCCTGTGGAGAGAAATCCACTAACACACAGAAGACTTCAGACCACTTCTAGGAGCCTGAAGCAGAGGACAGACTCTGATACTTGCTTATCTGCACACATTTTAAATGATAAACCACATTCTCTTTAAATCTGGCTCTTTTAATCAGCACTAATTGTTCCAGTGGGCAAGGAACTGCTGGCATTACCAAAACTTTGCAAATTCTCACAAAGATCAATTACTGACAAATATCTTCTTATGTCAGAGAACAAGCAAAAAAACCACAAACTGAAACCAGGTCATCATATTTGTCCCCTTTTCAGCCTAACTTTTGTGCTCCTCTATGTATTATCAAATTGCTCACAAGCAGGACATCGGATAAACACAGTGCTCATTTTTCAGACATGAAGTTTCTAAATCCAATAAATGAAAAACAGATTCAAACTATGCAAAATGAAACTTGGCTAGTCTAATTTTTATATGTATGCTCAATTCATTACAGCTTAAGCTGTAACCAGAGTGAAGAAGAACTAGAGAACAACATGTACAGTGCAAAGAGTGAATACTGTACTAAAACCTCAACAGCTAGCAACTGAGTTTGGGTTGAATTAAATTAACTGGCTTGTTGCTTGTTTTGGTTTGGTTGTTGATGTTGTTTGGGTTTAAATTCATGGGATTCTTTAAAAGCAACAAACATTTAAGGGGGGGTTTACAAATCTCATTTTCTGCAGAAGTTTTTATTTACCTACAGGAATGGAAGGGGTAATCCCACTTTGCTAGTCCAAATAAAAAGATGCCTCTTACACAAAACGATGACCTCCTGAAAATGAGGTGGCACTCAGCATGTAAGTCCCCCTACCCAATGACACCATTTTCCCAAAAGAAACAAAATTTCTATCAATTTCTATTTATATTTCTGTTCTATTTCTATTTATATTAATTTCTATTAATATAAAATTAAGTTTGAATTTGCACCTAAAACTTCAACTGCTTTTTCTGAGTTCCTACTAAAACTGAAATCAGAATTTTTGAACACTAGCAGGGCAATAAATTTATCTTGTGCTTATTTATTTCTCATTTATTTTCTCTTATTTATTTCTTTATTTCTTCTTATATCCACAGTCAAAGCCATGACCTGAGGAAGGTTCATGCTTCAGGCACCAGGTACTACAAACTTATGCTTCCAAGAGGCTTCCAAACCTTTCTGTGATGAATCCAGCTTCCTAAGCATTGTGAACATACTGTGAGAGGACCGCTAACTACAACCAAGAGGAACCTGACTTATTTTACTGCTGTAATTTAGAAATCTGTGGGCAGTCATCACATTAGCCAGAACAGTAGGAAGTCTCAACAGGTGCTTGGGGAAAACCAAACAACAAAGTAACATCAGGGCAAGGGGAGGAACTATTAAAAGGGTGATAACCACTCTGCTCCTCACCCTTCTGGTGAGGCAACAGCAGGTTTCTATCTTTCCACCAACAATGGGAGGGCAAAGTCATGAACACACTCCTCCAAAACAAGTGGAACATGGAAGCTTCAAGCAGGGCTGAGGGCAAGAGCCTCACTGCACACTCAGCACTGCAGGAGCTGAAAAAGAAACTGGCAGTTGCCAGTGTGCTGAGATACTGCTGTGCAGGAAATTCACTGTTCACTTTTTCCTAGACTACCACACCAAAAGGCATTCCATCCTCTGGCTTGGATGCAACACTTGAATTGCTCCACCCAACTCAACCCTTCTGGTGTCTCACATGCAAAAGTCAATGCCTGAAAATATAAAAGGAGTCCCCAGTGCATTATTTCTGAAGAGTGTTTGCAGGTTAAAACAAATTACCCTGCTATTTTATTGTATAATTATTTTACTGTATAACTGTTTTTTTTCCTCAAGAGCCTAGCAGTGGGATGTGCTAGCTCCAGCAGCATCCACAGCTGTCCCAATTACTGCACATGACCAACAGAACAAGTCCCCTACCAAGAACTCACTCAAAGCTTTTCCTGCCAACTCTTCCTATCCCAGTGGCCTACTCCATGAGGAGGAGGATGGAAAAACACATGAGGAAGCCTCCAGGACTAGAGATGTGCTGCCCTTTCCCTGTGATTCAGCCACCAACAGCACTCCCAAAACACTCCCCTCCCTGATGCCACTCATGCAGTTCCCCTTCCACCTGCAGCCTTGCTCTTCACCCAGAAGCCCAGCAGCACCTCAGCCCCACAGGGACAGCAGGGATGCTGCTGGAAAAGCCATTCATTCACCTGTGGATTGTGCAGCTCCAGCACTGCCAAGGCTACAACCAGTCCAGGCGATGAGTTGGGACAACTCAGCACAACCCTTCTGCCCTGGCTGTGCTAGGGACAGCAGTGAAGGCATCCAGCCAGGACCAGCCTGTCCTTGAGAGAGAAAGAAGTGATATACAAGGTGACTTTTCTCCCAACTTCTCTTTGCCATTTTTCCAAAGAACCGTGTGAGATAAATCTTAATGGTAACCACGAAGAGTCAGCATGTCAATTTTAACAAGTGCTTTACCATCCTTCAGTAGAGGCAAGACACACTGCTGAAATTCCTCTGGGCTTCATCAAAGCTTTTGGACACAAAAGAGATGGATGCACACCCAGGCCATCTTTATCTCTGTCACACATTCAATCACTGCTGCAGAGCTACTGTGAGCAGCCGTACTGGAACCAGATTTCTAATGTAACAAGAACAGAGCACTTCAGCTGGCACCTGCTCCAACACATGACAGCATCTTCCCCTCTCCTTGGCACTGGGGTCAGGAGCACCCACTCAGATCAGCCAAAGCAATGCCTGTGCTCCTACCCAGGACTGAACCAGTGGGGCTCCAAACTTTCCACCTCACAGCATGGCACCACAGCTCTGCAGCCATGACAAACTCCCTTGTGTTACCATTCTTCACCAGATGGCTCTGTGCAGACAGAACAAAACACAGGTCATAGTATTTAGGTATTAAAAGTGGCATTCACCTAAACTGTTGCATTTTTTAACTCCTAGGACAACCCCCTGTCTGATTTCTTCTTTACAATGTTTCTATTCCCTTTGCCTTTCTAAATGTCAAAGCAAATATCTGAAAAGCAATCAAAATTACTATACATAAGCTGTCAGTCACAGGCAAGAAAAGCAGAAGTATATTCCAAGCAACTGCACTGAAAATTGACCATCATCCATACCACAAATTTCCCAGTTACAAATATATTTTTAATACAATCTCAATTATATCTTAGAGAATACAGTTTTTTTCTTGGGGTTCAAGTAGCTTATTGAGTTCAAGTATATTTAGAGTGAGCTACAGATTTGTTCAGTTACCTTGGGGAAATTTTTAAAAACCCCACTTAATAATTGCTGCACATCACATAGTTTAACCCCACTTCTGGGAACAAGGGTGTAATAAGGTACGACAAGAAGCTGCAACATTGCAAGAGGCAATGAACAAATCCATGACTTCATGCAGAATATGCTGCTCTGAAGTCAAAGGTTACTGCTATAGCATCAAACTGAGCCACTATCATTGATTTTACCAAGGCTTGAGAAGTAACAGTAAAACTTGAATCACTACCTTCAACAACCTAAGATTCATTAGGAAAAAAAAGGTTCAAGCTGTGGGAAACATGCTCTTCCAAAAGAAATCACCAGCACATATAGTCATTTAGCAGGGTCTGAGAAGCAGCTTCCAACCCAAAAAAACCACCTGCAAAAGCCAATTTGATTGCTACTATTGCCAGACTTACAACTGCAAACAGTATACTAACCAGGACATTGGCTGAACAACTTCTGCTCAAGTTTTAAAAGAAAGTTTTAAATTTGGAAAGCAGAAATTATAGAGGTTTCTGTCATTATATGCAGTAAGACATCACTTTCAAAACTGTCCAATCTGCAAGAAAATACCTCGGGTTTTGCTATTTGCAAACAGGTTCAGCTTCAGAACATGAACCGCAAAGGCATCAGTCATTCTAATTTCACACGGCACACCAGGTATTTTCTAGAGAAACCAAGTCATTTCCTGTAACACAACATACACAAACAGATATTTCACACCTAATCAGCAATCACAGAACAAATACAATGAAACAAGGAGAGGAAGGGCAATCTCAGCCAAATGCTATGATAAAACACTTCCAGGATCCAACCTGCTGTGCAGGAGAGCTCTGGATTCTACAGACTGTTCAAAACCCTCAGAATGAGCTGCTCTCACACCCTCACACACTGCAAGTCCTGCTATGGCAGCTCCTAACACCCCTCCACCATGACCAAGTGGCAATGCAGCATCATCACACCGTGAAAGCATGAAGTCATTAAGGACCTCAGAATTTATGGTCAAGCAATAACGCAGGCAAGGACAGGGCCCTCACGGTGGAAATTCCCATTCTTCTGGACACTCACTAAAGTCTTTTATAGGTAAGTTTAGAGCTATTTGAAACGGGAATGCCCTTCAGTACAAGGCCTGGTGGGTGCCATCAGGCGGCACAGCAAGGCGAGATCCAGCTACGGGCTCTTTTCTGTGAAATAATACCATCTTCCAAACAGTGTAAATCCTAGTGGCAAAGGGGGATGTGTGCCAGATCAGAGGCATGGGGACAGTAGCACACAAAGATCCCGCTCTCTCCAGATGCACAGAGCAGGAGATGATGCTTGCAGGAATCACTGACAGCCAAACAGAATTCATCTCTTCACCAGGAAGATGTCAATTGACCAAGGAAATTTATGTTCCCTGCTAAAACAAACCACTGCCATATCTACTGTATCTCAGGGATATAATGTTATCAGTAGTTAGTTACACCTCGGCTCAACAGTCTGTAGTAGGAGATTCTTTCAGAAATGTTTACAGGAGTAGTGAGGATCACGTGGCTTCAGTTCCTTCATTTTATTTTTAGCAGAGAAAGAAATGGCACCAGACACATCAGTTAATAAACCAAGCACCGGAGTAACTCTCACACTTACAACACCAACACTTTAAAATGAAAGTACCCTCTCACAGCTGCCAATCAGAACAGAACTCAAGTTCATAATGGATTAATTCTAGAGAGGACTCTGCTGGCCTTCAGTACTTCTAACACAGTACAAAGAATGTGATTCTGGTAAAGCAAAAACTTTCCAGGAGCCTTACACACATGCCTCACTTATTCCTCACACCCAGCCTCTGGAAGCAGCCATTCTTAGGGATAAAACATCTGGTTTTAAATTTCCCTGTACCTCACTTCCTCACTGTCATTACCCGAACATGACACTCCTGCATCGTGGGAAAGGACAATAAGGAAATAATGATAAAAAGCAACATTGCGCCTCATGCAAGCCTCTGCACATCCTGAAGCCCCATGGAGGAAACAGCTTGAGAATGCAAAATGTATACACAGCAGGAGTGGCCCAGATGTACCTGAATCCAAGAACTCTCTGCTTCCTCAAACGCTCCACTCTGCAAATCAAATGACTCAAAGATACTTTGTGCGTAGTAACTAAAAACCAACAAGCCAACAAACTGAAGGCATCAAAAGTTACATTAGAAGAGCAAATTTTTCACATGACAGCTCTGCAAGAAACAACTCCACCTTGCTGGAATTCCTCAGCATCTAAATTCAAGCAGTATCCATGGCACTCAGACCTTCAGGGGCTGTACCCACCCTCCCCAGCACTGGAGTCTGGACTCCTGTCTCCCTCCAACTCACATAATGCTGCCCAGGGCCTCTGCAACTTGGAAGTGCCAGGAGAGCACTACAGAGAAACTCACATTAGGATGGTAAAGAACAGAGATAGCCAAGGGCAACCACCCATTTAAATTTAAAGGGCCATAGCCCAACATGTGCACAAGGCAGCAAGCCAGGAGCTGCCAGCAGTCACTGTATCACCACCTCTGGAGAACAAGACCCAAGAATTGATGCTATCATTTCCTTCCTACAACACAAAATCTGTCAGGAGCTGCTGGAAACTCCAGACACCCTTAAGGGAAGATTAAGGTGGCACTTAAAATAGTTTTAGTTCAGAATATGCACATCTCTCTTTACAACTGAATGGCACCTGAGCAACCTCCCCTGTTTGGGGAAATGTTTGAGAACAGGGGTGCCAGGGCTATTAACAAATCCCCATGAAAAACAATACCTGCCACCACTCCTCCTGCCCAGAGGCATTACTTAAATGCTTTGCATCTCACTTAAGACTAAACCAAATTCTGGCCCTACTGCTGCAAGCATTCTTGACAATTCAAAGCAAGTATCTATTCTTACAAGGGGCAGACACGGACATGGGAGATACACACACACACTTCCCTCTTGGCAAAACAGGAAGTTTGAGCAGCAGTGGCACACTCAGAGCCATGAGCTTCAAAAATAAAAGCTCTGAGACAGTCATGCTGTAAGGTGAAGGAGCCCATCAACAAGCAGCATAAAGCTGATACCTGTAAGAGAAGCCCAGCTATGACAAACAGCTGTGCAGAACTTCCAGGGATTCGTGATGCTTTTTTTGGGGTGGGTTTTTAAGTTTTAGCGAGTTCTCAAAAAAAAAAAAAAAAAAAAAAAATTATTCCAGTTATCAAACACAGATGAGACTGGCATTAAATGCCTAAATGAATACATGGCCTGGAGAGCAAACCTGGATATTTCTAGCTACTACGTCATGTTCAACCATTAAAAGATTTGAATTGCCTCAGAGGTAACTTGGCACTTGGCCCTGTATTTTCCCATTCCACAAGCAGTGGGGCTAAAATGAGGGACCACTCAGACAACAAGCTTTTACTTACTGAAGAGAGAATGCAAGACTTAGGGAAAGCAGGACCCTAGGCTGCCTAAAAATGCTTTTCTTCTTTGCATTTTTTTTTTAGGAATGCAGCTGTGCTTTCAAGTCACCAGAACAACCCAGCAAGGCTAACTACAGCACACAGGTAAGGCAGTTTTACTGAAAAGTCAACCCTCGTTGCATATTCAAATAACGGGCTCTGTCACTTGGACGGTTTTGTCACTCTACCAGCTGCAGTTCTGTGGAGCACGTTGTAAAGGCAACTGTTGTGAAAGTACCTCTGCGAGCTTCTGTTTACAAAGTGAGACCCTCCCACAACTGCATCACCGAGCACATGTCTGCGGGAGATCCCTGCTTTCCTCTGCAAAACAAAGCTGAAGAGATGCACAAACCTCAGACCCACAGCAGCCTCACACCACCAGAGACCGAGGGATTCTTCCCAAGGAACGCTGAAGAGTGTAAACTGTTCCACAAAAAACTTAAGCTGCTGTCAGCATTTTCCTCAAATCCCCCCTCGCACGGGCACTCTGTGACAAGGTCTCCCCACCTCCCAGAGCACACAACAGGAACACTGAGTGTTCCCAAAGGAACACAATCCTGCCTCCCAAGCACGATCTGTCCGGCATCACCGGCTCTACTAAAATTAAAGAGCAAGATGGTTTTGGTATTAGTCCTACCAAAGGAGCTAATCTTCAAACCCTGCATCAATACTTTAAGTCCAGAGTATCCTCCAGCAGGGAACCTTGAGGTTGAAAAACATATTGAGTACACAAGAAAAACCCAAAACAACCAAAAACTGCAGGAAATATACATATATGGCTGCAAACAAAATGTTACACTGAGAAACATCTCTTATACTCGGATTCAAAAGCAAATTACAGAAAAAAATGCTATATGCATCTATCTCCTTTCAGAACTCCTACTACAGTTCTATCAGGTTTGCTTCTTATTAGTTATATTATAATTAAAGGAATTTGTGAGTGCAGAGAGAAATTAATTAAAAAAAAAAAAAAAAAAGTCCGCCTGAATAAGAGGCAAGGTTTGCTGCCCGTGAGGTCTGTCAGGCCATGACACGGCCTCTCCCCGGCCACCACCAAGGTCTCACAGCTCGGGAACCTCAGGCCCGGCCAGACAAAGAGCCTCTGACAGCGTTCAGCCGGAGCGGCAGGAGATGGGAACGCTCCCTCCTGCCCTCCTCATCTGCACTGCGCTCAAAAAAACCCCTTCCATCGGGGAAAAAACTCCACCGAACTCCGCAGCGAGTCGCTGGGGAGAAGGATGATGCCTCTTATTCCTGACGGGAGGAAAAGCGGTGGGGGCAGCGCGGGCGGCCGCGCCGGGACACAGGTGCGCGGTGAGCGCGGTGACAGCCCGCGCCGGCCCCGGCAGGGTCCCCTCGCTCGGTAAGATGGCTCCCGTCCTCCGGGGTGCCGGGGCGACGGAGGCAGCGCGGCCGGCCCGGCCCGGCTCGGCCGCACCGCAAAATGGCAGCGGCCACGGCCCCCCCGCCCGCGCCCCGACGGTGCTTACGAGTTGCAGGGCCGCCGAGGACTCCGGCTGCTCCCCGGGGCCGCCGTCCGGCACGGACTCGGCCGGCTGCAGGCGGCTGTCGGGGCCCAGCTGCGGAGCTGAGCGGCCGCGGCTCCGCGGGCCGGGCTCTGTCGCCGCCTCCTCCTCGTCGTCGTCGTCGTCCTCCTCCTCTTCCTCGTAGTCGTCGTCGTCGTAGTCGTCGTCCTCCTCCTCCTCCTCCGGAGTCTCGGCGCCCTCCTCCTCCTCCTCCAGCGCCTCCTCTCCACCGTCCCGCAGGAGCAGGGGGAAGGCCCGGGCCCCGCGGGGCACCTCGGCCGCAGGGTCCTGCGCCGCGGGCAGGCGGGGGCCCGGCGAGCCAGGGTCGGGCAGGGCCTCAGCGCCGTCGGCGGCACCGCCGAGGTACTCGGCGTTGATCATGGAAGCCAAGTCCTGCAGCCGGCGCAGCGGGATGTAGCAGGACGACGGGTCCTGGCCGTAACCGGGCTTGGCGGCCGCCAGCTGCATGGCGGGCGGCTCGGGGCCGCGGGCCTCGCCGAAGGGGCCGCCCTTGGGCTCGGCGGCCGACAGCGAGGTGCCGAAGGGGACGAGGCAGCTGCGGCGGCTCACTTCGCAGGCCTGCTCCATGCCGGGCGGCGGGCATCCACCTGCGGGCACAGCACAATGGGGTCAGCCCAGCCTGCACCGCAAAATGGCAGCCGCACCCGGGGGCCGCGTTGGGCTCCGCCGGCCCCGCTCCGCCACCGCCGGATTACAGGCCCCAGGCCGCGGCCCGGCCACCCCGGCTCGGCTCGGCACGGCCGGCGCCGGGGTCGCTCGCCCTTGCCGAGCGCTGCCGCAGGGCCGCCGCTCACCTGCGGGTGCCGCGGGCGGCTCGGCGCCTGCCCCCGGAGCGGGCGGATGGGGAGACGCGCCGACCCGGCCCGGCCAGGCCCCGCCGCCGCTCCGCCGCCTCCCTCCTCCTCCCTCCCCCGCATGCGCGCGCCCGACGCCGCCGCCGCCATCCCGCGAGGGCGCGCGCCCGCCCCGCGCGCCCCCGCTCTCGGGGTTCGGCGGCCGCGGCCAATCAGCGCGCGCGCCCGCGCGGGCCTGGCCCCCCCCCCCCCCCCCTTCCACGAGCACCCCCCCCCTCCTCGACGGCCCCCCCCCATCCCGGGAGGGGGAGGTGGGGAGGGGGCGCTCAGTGCTGCCCCCCCCCGGCGCGGCCCGGCGCGCCCCGGCCCGGCCTGCCCCGCTCCCCGCATCCCCCCACCCGGCACCGCGGCCTCGGGGCCGCCGCCCGCCCGCACCTCCATCGTAGGCGGCGGCAGGGGGCACCGGGCGGGATGGGACGGGGCGGCCCCGCAGTGTCTCCCCCGCCGCTCCCCACCCCGTTACGCCGGGCAGGCCGCGGGCCTGCGAACGGCGGCGGAGCGGTCGCCAACAAAATGGAGTCGGCCAGGCCCTGCGCCCCGGTGGGGCACCCGGGCGGCGCCGGCCCCCGTGCACCGCTCGGCACCGCTCCCGGCCCCGGTGCCCGCGGGCGGTCAGCGGGGGCGGGGGGCGCGGGTCGCCGCCCACCCCCGCTGGGCTCGGGTTATCCCCTGCCATTGTCCGCCGCGCCCCGCGGGCCGGCCCGGCGCCCCCGCCGCGCTCCCCCGCCGCCCTCCCGCGCACCGGCGGGCCGGGCCGTCGCCCTCCGCGGGGCTGCCGTGCAGAGCCGTGCGAGCCTTGTCGAGCCTCGCCGAGCCTCGCCCGCCGGGGAGCGGCGCCGGGTGCCCGCGGCCTGGCTGTCCTCGCCGGGCTCCGCCGCTCCCGGACAGCCGCGCTCCCACCCGCCCTCCCGCCGCCGAGCGGCGCGCACCGGCCCCGCGCCCGCCCGTTCCGCCGGGACGGGCTGCCACCGCCGCCCCCCGCAACCGGCCCGCGGCGGGCGGCGGCTCCGTCGCTACCTCCGATGCGGGCCGGGGTCTCCGCCGCCAGCCGCACGGGTCCGGGCGCCGCGCCGCGCCGCCGCCGCACCGGCACGGCTGGGCAGGCACGGGGCGGGGGGCAGCCGGGGCAGCGCGGGGATGTGGCACCGGGGCGGTGCTGCCCGGGCCGCGCGGGGGGCAGGGCCGGGCTGCCGCCCCCCGGGGTGCCGCCGCGGGGCTCGGCGCGGCGCTGCCCGGGCGGACCCGCTCCCCCCGCCCGCCGCTGCCCTTTGTTTCCCCCCCCCCAACACGTTCCGGCCGTGCGGGAGCCCCCGGCCGTGCTGGCGCCGCGCTCCCCCCGCCGGGCTGGGCCCCGGAGCAGCCGCTCTGCACACCCAGGCAGGGAGCGCCCGCTGCCCGGGCCTCGCTGCCCCGCAGGCGCAGCTTTTCCCCGCTGAAACGCTGTCCTGGAGCGGCTGCGGGCTGGCACCTCAGCGGGGCACTGAGGACTTGCCTCCTCTGCCTGCACACCTTGGCAGCCCCACTGAGGGCACCTGGCGTCCTGGTGCCCCTGCGGTCTTTGCCCAAGCACTCCCTCTGCCCTGTCTGTGGCTGGTGATGGAGCAACCATTTCTCCCAGTATCTGCTCCTGAGGAGCCACACCAAGGTCCCCACCCCACTGTCACCCCACTGGTGTGCTGCTACCACAGAGAGACTGCCATGCTCGGCTCATGCCACTCCAGCACACCCACGGAGGGTGGGGTGACTCGGCAGGGAACTCATGACATGTTTGTACCTTCGAGGTTCCAGCCCAGGGCTCAGCTGGTGGCACCTGACCTATTTTAGGCCCTTTCCCTCCGTGCCCATGTGCCATGGTGACATGTTGGAGCTGGGGCCACGCTGTGCCCCAGTGCTGAATGAACTTGGCACTGAGTTCCAGTATCCACAGAGTTCTCCCCACCTTCAGAGAGCTGGGGCATCACCCAGCGTGCCTGGATCCCTTGCTTTACACCTGAATGGGGGAAATACATTGTCCATCTCTCAGAGATCGACTGGTAGCCGCAGCTTGGCACACCTGGGAGAGGGCCCCACAGCCAAGTTTCCTCCTTTCTCATTGGAGCAACCTGCCACGCACGTTTCTGACACGTTCCCAAAATAAAGCTAGTGGTTTATTTATGCCCCCCCAGGGGCAGGCAGGGCATGTGCAGAGCAGGAACGCCTGGTGTCTTCCCAGAGACTGGTGTCTGAGGCCTGGTGAGCCACCTGGGGAGATGTTTAGGGCTGTTCCAAGCAGGGGAACTGTATCCTGGGCACTCACTGTCACCAGCTGCCCTCCTTCTGCTGAAGTGCCCCCTCTTAGGCTGACCGTGGAGAGCCAGGGCCACCATCAGGACACGTCCCAGCCTGGTTTCCCCCTGCTCCATGGGCATACGGCACAGGCCATCCCGATGGGATGCTGGTGTACAGGGCAGCGATGCCCAGGCGGCTCTGTGCCTCCCGCGGCATGTCCACATCCCGCTGTCCCAGTGGGGCCCGCCAGTGATCCACCTGCAGCCATGTGGTTACTGGCGCAGGGAGGAGCAGGGCAGTGGTGGCGGGATGCCCTCAGACGCAATTCCCATCTGCAGTGTCAGTGTCACCTCTGCCCGTGCCTTGGCCAGCGCCCGCAGGAAGGGCCCTGCTCCGGCCCTTCTCTTCCGGCAGAGGAACAGGGAAATGGCATCCCGGCCGCTGCCTCCCGCTCCCGCCCGGATGTGCGGCACAGCGGGCAGCGTGGCCGGCCCTGCCGCCTCAGGGCTTTGTCTGCGGGCTGCAGCGAGCAGCGCGGGTGGCTGCGGCCTCCCCACCGCGGGGCTCGCCCTCAGCCCCCCACCCCGCCATCGTGCTCACCCCCCAGCCCAGCCCCGCTCCCAGTGCACGCCGGGGCTCTATGGCCGGTCAGGCCGGTAGGCACGGGACCGCCCGGCACTGCGGGCTCCCTCTGCAGGCCCCGGTGCCCGCGCACGGATCGCATGCTGCCCCCACGGGAACGGCGCGGTGCCCCCGCGCCCGGCGGGAATGCGCATCCCCGGCTCCCGCCATGGCCGCTCCCCGCCGCCGCGGTGATGCCGAAGGGACCGCGGCCCCGCACCGCGGGCTCTCGCGCGCTCCCCCCGAGGGAGATGAGGGCGTCACGGCCAGCCGGCGGGGAGCCCCACACCCCCGCGTGGAGGGAGCTGTGGGCCCTCCGGGTCCCGCGGGAGCCGTGGGCAGGATGGGCTGGTTGCGAGTCGCCTCCGGCCGCGGATGTTCGCCGGGGCGGGGCCTGGGGGGAGCGCGGACCCCGGGGGCAGCACCGGGATCCTGCACAAAGGGCCGGGGGCGGTGGCTGGAAGCCGTGGCCGTGGGGCTGGATCACGGCCGGGAGCGTGGGCGAAAGGGTTAAGGAGTCGCGGCGGGCAGAGGGAGGGCTGGCCCGGCCAAGGGAGAGGAAGGAAGCAGAGGAGGAGAGGAGCGGAGAGCATCCTGCCCGGAGGGTTTGCCGGGGGCCCCCTTTCCCCCAGGAAGCGCCTTGCGTGGCTTGAGACCGCGGGGATGGAGCGGCGGGAGCAGGGGCGATGGGTGGGGCTCAGCCCGGCTCCGTGCCCGCAGGCGCGGCTGCACCGGCCCGGGGTCCCTGGCGCCGGGGCCGCTCCTCCTGCCGGGGTGACCTCTGCTTCCCAGGTCCCTCACCTCGCAGTCCCCCTGCCCAGGGGCTTCCATGGCCCCCCAAAACCTTGCGGGGGGCAGTCCACGGACACACAAGGGCGGTGGGTGCGGGCGGGACCGCTGGCACGAGCTGCAGGGGACAGGAGCCATCACTGCTGAGCAAATCCGCCCGGCGCCGAAGAGCTATCGCTGCACTGTCACCTGGAGGCCGGTCTCTGCAGCAGCCATATGCAGCATGGGGATAATCCCGAGGGGCCGAGGCCCAGGGTGCCCGTCTGGGTGCTGCAGCTGCTCTCGGGGACCGCCCTGCTTCCCCAGCCCTCAGGTTGCCCCCCATTCTCAACTTAGGGTCTCTCAGCAGGGCTCTCAGCCCTGAGCAACGAGGCTGAGCTCACGCTGGGCTTTGATCCATCCATCCAAGGTAGAGCCAGCTTCTCGAGTGCCCATGAGGTGCCCTCCCCACACTGGTACTGTCACCCGGAAGGATACAAACGGGATACACACCGGGGCACAGCATAGCTCTGCAGCCCAATCCCCTGCCCTGCCCCACTCCCAGCCCCATCCATCGGTGTGAGTGATGGAGAGCAGAGCCAGGATACATTCCCATGCCGCAGACCGTTTTTCCCTGTCGCGTTTGTCAGCCTTCCAACACAGTCCCGTGCCTGTCCTGCCGCGAAGACCACTGTCACCAGCCAAAACGCGGGGGGTGTGCGGTGGGGGAGCTGCTCGCCCGCTCCGTTCTGCCCGCCCCGCGCAGCTGCTCCTGCCGGCCGGGAGATGGGGCTGAGAGTCCGCGGCTTCCCGCAGCACCGGCGGGTCTGGCCGGCCGACGGGAGGCTACGGGCGGGGGGCCCGCAGCATGGGACCAGCACCCTCGCTGGCACCCCCAGCCTGGCCTGTCCGGCTGGGGCTGGGGGTCCGCAATGCTGGAGCCTCGGCTCTGCCGCTGGGGGGAGAGGGGGGTGCGTGAAAGGAGGTGCAGAGGTGTGTATATGTGTGTGTGTGTGTGTGTGTGTGTGTGTGTGTGGATAGGGATGGTGCTGTACAAGTGTGTGCATGGAAGCGGGTGCGTGTGGGTGTATGAGAGTGCATGGGGGTTTTGTGGGGGATGTAGTGTTTGTGCTTGGCTGGAAGTGGATGCATGCATGGGGGGATGTTCCTGGAGGGTGTGCCTGAGGTGTGTGTGCAGGGTGGTGGGAGTGTGCACACATGGACGTGCGTGTGCAGGTGCTTCTGTATGGATATGGGGGTTGGGCGCATACCTACGTCTCTGTGTATGCCTACATCAGTGTGTGAAGTGTCCCTGGACGCAGGACCTGTTGCGGGATCCAATGTTTGGATTCCTCCACAGGAGACATGGGGTCATGCCTCAGCCTCTACTCCGATGTGTGGGTGCTCATGGGCCCCTTTTCTCTGCCTGCTGGCCCATGGGGGCTCTTCCCTCCCTTCGCTGCCTGGGCACACGGGGCACAGTCATGGGACAATGACGGGCAGGTCGTGGAACAGGGGCTATGGCAAGCAGGAGCAGCCAGAGGGGCAGTGCCAGCTCCTCCTACCAGTGGGGCAGACAGCAGCCTGGTGCCTTTCCGCCCCCTCTCCTGCCCAGGGGCAGAGGCTTTCTGCATCTCACAGAAACCAGATTCTCCCCAGAGATAAAATCCTGTCGCCTTTGTTTTGTGGAGAAAAGACAACATCAGCTCCCGGCCAAACAACAGAGTCGTTAGGCGAAGGCATCTCCGGGCAGGGGCTCGGAGCCACATCCCGGAGCTGGAATGAGGAACCAGCTGGTGTCCCGGCCCCTGGGGTGCTGACTCCCCCAGGGCTCAGCATTCCTCCCAGGACCAGAACCAGATCCGTCAGCACTCAGCATTTCCCCAAGGACTACAGCAGCTCCCCCAGGACTCACCATCTTCCCCACACACCCCCTTCCCCCACCCCAGACCAGAACCACCCTCCCTAGGGCTCAGCATTTCCCCGGGGAACACAGCACCTGCTCCAGGAGTAGAGCATCCCTCCAGAACCAGAGTACTCCCCGCCAGGGACCGCAGCATCCCATGAAGGACCAGCAGCATAGTGGGGTGGCTGTGAAGCTTTTCAGCCCCACCAACACCCCACATCCCATAAGGACTCAGAGACATATCCCAGAAACATGCAAGGGGAATCTGCAGCCCCGGAGTGGGCAGATTCTGGGGGTGGTGGGCAGCAGGTAGATGGCCCCAGAACTTGGGCAGACGGGATGCCCGCGGGCATGGCCGGGCAGGGATCAGTGCCGGGGCTCAGGGACTGGGAGCAGGCGGCAAGGGGGGTTTGTAATGGTGGGGGGTGTGGGAACGCTGCCTCAGGAAACCAGCAGGATTTACTGGGCTACACACTAAATCCCCCTCACAAAAGGGGCCTGTTCGTGCGGACAGGATGCTGGTGGCTCAGCCACACTTGTTTGGCCAGCAGAGCCTGGCGGATTAAGGACAATTGGTTCAGCCCTGACAGAAAATACCAGGAATGTTAAACAATAAAAACTGCCTCCAGTTGTCGTGGGGCTGCAGGGCGCCTCTGGCTGCTTCCCTGCCCAGCCATGGCCTCAGCTGCCCCGTGCCTGGCAGAGCTGGCTCGGGCACAGCCCGTGTACCCACTGCTGCAGCTTTTGGGGGTTCGCTGGGGGATGCAGTGATGCCTGGGGATGGGCTGATGGCCATCCCCCCAAGTTGGGGCAGGCAGGTGGGCACAGTGCTGGGCACAACCAGCACTCCGGAAGCATCCCTGGGCTGCACCGGTGTGGGTTGTTGGGCTGTGGGTAGCAGACACTGCCTGCACCTGCGGCAAGCCTTTTAAACGTGCAGGGAGTGAGTGAGGCTTTGGCAGGGGACAGCAGGTCCCTGCTCGCTATGTCCCCTTCTGCCCCACTCCTTCCCTTTGGTATTAAGCATTAACAAACCCACCTAAGCCTCACCCTGTGAAATTGTCTGTGGCCCCTTTTTCCAGGGAAAGGGCAGTGCAGGGTGAGCAAGAACTGCCTGTCCTCTGTGCTGCCCTCAGCATGGAGACCCAGGTCTGAAGAGAGGTAGGGGCACACTGGGCACAGCCCCTCTCCGTGTTCAGTCTCAGTCCCGGCCGGGATCTGGACAGCCTCTGTGGGCAGCTTGGGCAATTTGCCCTTCAGCGTGTGAATGCCCTATTCAGGGCTGTGTGAAATGCATTGGTTCTGGCACATTACTGGACAGCTGGGATCCTTCCCGGGCAGACAGGCCACCGGGACAGGCAGGTTTCACACCTGCCAGTGGGCTGTCTGCCTCTGCCCGCCGTGCTGGAGGTGGGGGCTCGTCCCAACAGAGAGGGGAGCTGGGCTGGACATGGAGGCTGCAGGCATGTCATTGGAGTGGGATCCCTCAGCAGCCCAGTGAGGGGCTGTGAAAAGGAAGGGACACCAGGATGGCTCTGAAAGCTGTTGGGCTCCCAGCAGATACAATTCACAGCAGGCACAGCACTTATGGCTGTGTCAAGTCCCAAGTTCTGTGTCTCTTGTGATCCCAGATCCAGGCACCACCACAGCAGCAGCCAGGATCGATGGACTCCCTTTCCAGCTGCCCTGGGCCGAGGTCCTGCCACACAGCACCTGCCAGCCCCCATCACCTTGGGCTGTTTCAGGGCAGGCTGTGCCAGAGAGCCAGCTTCCATGCTGGAAGAGGCAGCTTCCAGGCGGGGGGCTGTGAGTGCAGCTGGGAGCTGAAGGAGGAAACCAGATCCTGGGACTAATGGCCAGCAAAGCCTGGCCCTAGATGAAACCCTAGACCCAGGGAGCAGGCTGGCAGGAGGGGGTGAGACAGCTGCAGCCCTCCTTGCCCACACTGCCGTCATTGCTGGGCACCATAGGGCAAAGGGGGGAGGCAAAACAGGCATCAGAGAGCAGGAGCTGGAGACCCCCAGCTTGTGCTCCCACAGGCTTTGGGGAGATAGAGCCCATAACTCACTTTAATCTGGAGTGCCGGGCTGGCCTGGGCCGGCCCAGGCAAGAGGGTGCGGGGGGTCCCCAGTGCGTGGGGCTGGGCCCCAGAGCACTTTCCCAGCCTGGGAGCCCATGGCAGTTGGGGGATCAGTTTCAGGGCAATGCTGGTAGCGGAGTTCACGGTGGCTTAGTGCAGCAGTGGCTAATGGGGAACAGATGCAAGGGTGCTTTGTGCTGGAGCAGGCCTGGAGGCACAGGAGTGGGGACATCACTTCCTGCACCTGTGGCACTGTCTCCGTGTCCCCCAGGAGTGATTGCAGGCCCTGAACTGGCTGGGGCAAGGAGGCAGTGAGGAGGCAAACCCTGACCTGCCTTCCAAGCTTAGGTGAGCCCTTTGCACTCCAGGAGCAGCCCAGAAACTGCACTGGGGTGTATTCCAAAAAAATAATTTATCAGGTTGAAATTTCACGTACATAAATATTCATCTCTGTGGCTATGTACAGATGCAGCAGGAGCCTAGCAGCAGGGGGGGTCCTGCCCAGAGACACTTCCACTGAAGCGCTGGCCAAAGCCCATCTCCCTGGGCAATGCCATGGGCATCCCAGGCAGTGCCCACATGGAGAGACTCTAGCTCCTGCTGCCCCACAATACCAGGCAGATCTCAACCAGGGCTGATGGCTCAGTGCCCAAAAGGAGCCCAGAGAGAGGGACACCCTGCCCTGGTGCTGTGGCTCAGGGCCCTGCCCATCCACTGCTCAGCCTGGACAAAGCAGGGACTTTTGGGAACCTGGACCCTCTCCCTGCAAGGTCAGAGGTGGCTTCAGCATCACCCTTCCCTGCCCTCCCTTAAGTCCTCACACTGGGGTAGGAGAAGAGGTGGGGAGCCAGCGGCAGTGGGTCATGGGTGAAGACGGAGTCATCAGAGGAGCAGGAGCTGGCAGTGTCCTCGCAGGAGGGCGAGTATTGCTCGAAGGGCATGGAGAGGTCCAGGTACTGCAAGGAGGGATGGTGCCATGACCACCAGTGCTGTCAATGCCCACACTGCCCACCCCTCACCCACCAGACTCCCGTCCTCTCACCTCCTCTGAAACAGCTGCCAGGATCTTGTCCAGCCCCTCCACAAGCTGCTTGAAGGTGGGGCGCTGTGAGGGCACGGCGTGCCAGCACTCCCTCATCAGCATGTACCTGGGAAGAAGGGGGTGTTAGCAGGGTCTCACTGTGCCCCCTGCCCACCCACCTGGCTGGTACTCACAGCTCGTGGGTGCAGTTGGATGGCCTGTCCATGCGGTGCCCCTCCTTCAGCAGCTTGAACAGCTCCTCCACAGGGATGCCAGGGTATGGGGAGCCTCCCAGCGTGAAGATCTCCCACATCAGGATCCCAAAGGACCACCTAGGATCACACATAGCAAAGGGGGGTCAAATACATCCTAGGGCTGTTCCCCAGCTTGGCCCACTGCACGCTGCATTGCCGTGGGAGCAGGGATGGGAGAGAGTGGATGATCCACCCTCCCTGGGGAATATGTGCCCTGCTGTCCCCAGAGTATCCCCATTCTGCTATAGGGACCCTCCAATACATGGATAACCCCAGAGTGCTGCCTTGTCCCACACCAACAGCATCCTCAACCCACACCCAACAGACCCTCGTTCCTCTCAGGACTCACACATCGCTCTGGTGGGTGTAGACACGGTCAAACAGGGCTTCGGGGGCCATCCACTTCACTGGCAGGCGACCCTATGAGAGCAACCCCCTGCTCAGCTCGGCCCTGACTGGGGGTCCCTGTGCCCCTCTCCCAGGAGCCCCCACTCACGTTGCTGGTTTTCTTGTAGTAGTCGATGTCGTGAACGTCCCTGGCCAAGCCAAAGTCAGCGATTTTCATCACGCTCTCTGCTGTCACCAGCACGTTGCGGGCAGCCAGGTCACGGTGGATGCACTGCCAAGGGGAGCATCACCCACAGGGGTGTGAGATGGTGATTCCAGCTCCACATGTCCCCTTCAAACACCAAAATCACCGTTTCCCTCCCACGCACCCCCCAGCATCTCTGCAGTGGTGGAGTCATCCCGTCATCGGGCTGGCTGCAGTGACAGGCACAGTGGGAGGGCCACATACACTTCCCCGGGAGGTGGGTCAGGCTTTGAGTCCCATAATTTTGGGGAGGTACTGCCTTGAACTTTGCTGGATGGGGCTGGAAGGTTCTGGACAGCTTATGGGAATGTGCTGGGCTCTCTTTCCTCAGGGACAGTGGGTTCACCAGGGATACACAGCTCCTCTGTCAGCGCCATGCCCTCCCCGGCTGTGCCCGGCACAGGTAGTCTACTCAGGCCATGCCAGCCATACCCGTTTGGACTCCAGGTACTCCATGCCACGGGCCACCTGGTAGACGCAGGAGACCAGATCCTTGAAAGAGAGCTGCTCCTCAGGCATTGTCATGACATCAAAAGTGTAGTCAGGTGTCGGGGGACGGCGGGCACGGAGGTACTCACGCAGGTTGCCCTTCGCAGCAAACTCCACAATCACGTACAGTGGCCCTGGGAAGGGCGGCCACTTGCTCAGCCCCTGACCTGCCTTGTCCCTTCCCAGTTAGCCACTGACCCCAGTAGTCCACATCCCCGGTCCACGCCCATGCCCTGCCTGAACCCTGCCTGCACAATCCCCTCACCATCCTGCGTGCAGACTCCCAGGAGGTTGATTATGTTCTTGTGTTTGTCCATGAGCTTCATCATCTCCATCTCGGATATGAGGTCAGCCAGGTCCTTGTCGGTGGCGTTGTCTAGGGAAGGAAGGCTGTGTCATGATGCCAGCTGGGTTGCACCCCTGCCCAGTGCTGATGCCACCTCTGTTCCTGGGACACTGGCACAGGAGCCATTACCTTTCAGCATTTTGACGGCCACGGTGATGGCTCTGTCTGGCTGGTCTCTGTCTATGCCGTAAGCCTCTGCCCGCACCACCTGGCCAAAGCAGCCTTCCCCCAAGGGCTTCCCCAGCACCAGCCTGGCAGGGACAAGCAGAACCATCAGAGATCAGAGGGATGGCCTTAGGGTGGCCCAGGCCTCCCCATCCACCACCTGCATGCTGCTGTCCCTGGGGCAGCTGGGGAGAGCAGCCCCTGTCCCTGCCCTGTGCAGAACCGTACTTGTCTCGGGGGAACTCCCACTTGGCGTCGAGGGGCAGGTCCAGCTCCATGACACCAGCCAGCATTGGGGCACAGCTGGAGGAGAGACGGGTGACCCGCATCAGGGATGTGCTGGACTTCCCAGAGGAGCTGGAATCCAGGGAGAACTGTGGAGAGAGACACAGGTCCTCAGCCATCCATCCCATCCCATGTTCCAGGGCCCAGCAAAGGCGCAAAAGAAAAGTAGAGATCTCACTTGGAGCAATGGGGTGAGGGAGTTGCAGGGGGAACTGGGAAGGGCAGCCCCAAGGCTGGCATCAGGGTAAGGTGTGATAGGCACAAGTGGCACTCCTGGAGCCTATTGGTCACTCCTGGAGCCTAAGGTTCCCCTGCATTAGTAGGGCTCAAGTTTGGTACCCACCTGTCGGATGAGCGGGAATTTGGAGAGCTTGTGGACTGCCATAGGCTCCAGGTGCTGCTTGCTCGACTGAGTCTGCATCCGGCACAGCACCACAATAATAATGGCCATGGCCACGGCGAGCGAGCCCGAGGTGTAGATGATAATGTCTGTGTACTTGGTCTCAGGAGCCTCAGCTTCCCGCACCAGCTCCTCTTCTGCAGGGAGTGAATGTGTTGGCCTGAGGCATGGCCTCTGCGTGCTGGGGATCCCAGACCCCACACCAGAACCCCACCCCTACCTGGCAGGACGGTGAGCCAGGCAGACTGGTAGGAGAGGCCAATAGAGTTCCCTGCCAGGCAGGTGTACTCGCCAGCATCCTCCATGGACACATTGCGCAGGTACAGCACCTCCACCTCAGAGCTGTTGATATCTGCAGTCTGTCAGAGAGGGATGGACGGTCAGTGTCCCTCTTCCTCAGGGAGCTCTGTGCACCACTGCCACCACTTTAGCATGGGTATCTGGGACCTGAGTGCTTCCAGCCCTTGTTACCTTGAGCACTTGCACATAGGGGACCCCGTCGGGGCCGTAGTTGCTGCCATTCACTTCAATGTGCTTCAGCCACTGGATGTGGGGCTGGGCATCACTGTAGACCTTGCAGAAGAACTCCACATCGCTGCCCACCAGGGCTGTGGTGTTGGCGGGCAGCCCAGCCTGCAAGATGGGCCTGTGCGGGGACCTCTCTGCACACAGGGAGCAGAGCAGTGTCACCAACATGGTGGCCCAGAGTACAGGCTCCTTTCTCCCTCCTTCTCCACCCACCATGGAGCCACAGAGAGCCCTTCCCCAGCACTAAAACAGACCAGCACAACCCAAGCCTGATCTCCATCCCGTGTCCCTGGGCTGTGAGGGACATGTGAACTGCATCAGTGGATAGGCCATGAACAGAGGCTCCTCCACCCCTTTCCCTGACCCCACCAGGCATGGGGAAGCCCAGACCAGCACCATGCTGAGGAACCCTCACCCAGCACGTCCAGGAGGTAGCTGTAGCGGATGCTGCCAAACCTGTTTTCCACCAGGCAAGTGTAGTTACCGCGGTCCGAGGGCACCACGCTCTCCATCACCAGGCTCCAGTGCTGGTGCCGGAGCTGCAGAGGGGAGGTAAGGCAGTGAGGTGAGTTGGGCAAGAGGGATCCTGGGAGGGAAGCTGCGGTGGGAGGAGCTGCCCATACCCGGATGCCCCCGATGCGGTGCTCCCCTCGGAACTCACGCCCATTCTTGAACCAACGAATGCTGGGGCTGGGGCTGCCTGAGGCCGGGCAGCGGAACTTCACCGTGTTCCCCGCAGGCACTGCATACAGCTTCTTGTCCATCCGGTGTGGGTGAGTCCAATAAGGAGCTGGGGACATGCAGGATGTACAGTGGGAGGGGGCCTGTGCAGGTAGCAGGAGGCAGCAGTGCCCCATGCCCCTAGTTCTGCCCCACCTGCCCTCTCCTGTAGTGCCCTGGTGTGGCACTGACCTCTGTGCACATAGACCGACTCCTCATTTCGGTCTCCGTGGGGACTGTCCCCATCACTATCTTCATCATCATCACCTGATGCCAGGGAGTCTGCAAAGGGAAACGGTTGAGAAGGTCATCCCTGCCTGCAGGGCTGGGCAGGTAGTGGCTGCCTTGCTGCCCCAGGGGTAGCTGGGTGCTGCCGGGGCTCCTACCCACGACAGAGATGGTGAAGTTGCGCAGGACCTCTCCAGTTCCCCGTGCCCGGCACACGTAGAGCCCTGAGTCCTGGTAGGTGACCTCTGAGATCTCCAGCAGTCTCTGACGGAGATGGATGCGACCCCCCGAGACGAGTGGCCGGGACTCCTTGTACCAGACCACACTGGCACCACTCTGGTTGGCATCACAGTACAGCTTCAATGTGTTGCCTGGGTCCAGTAGGAGATGTTCATCTTCTGACTCCAGCAAGGGGCTCTCAAATAGCTCTGGAGAGATGTGGTGAGCGCCCACCCCCACTGCTCACCCCTCCCTGATAGCAGGACCCCTCCATATGCCCATCCTACTGTGGAGAGTGTGTGGTGTGACACAGCCCAGAGCCTGGCTCTGCCACCCTAGAAGCAGGTAAGGGCTGGACTTTGCCCTGAAGCACAGGGACATGATTTCCCCAATGGCATGTCCCCGGCCAAGGCCACACATGCCACTATCCTTCCACCACTCCCAGTGGCGCAGGGTGCTCCAGCTTGCTCTGCCTTACTGAAGGAGGGCAACAAAGCCCTCCAGACACCCATCGTCGGACCACTACATGCCCCAAGCACAGTTGGGACCCCTACAGCCTGGTTGTCCCTGGCAGTCCCCGGGCTGGCAGTGGAGCCCAGCTTGCCGATGGCCAGCAGAAGCATGTGCACGTGGAGGGCAGAAACAACCTGGTCGCCAGCACAGCAATACCATGGCAGCCCGACTGCCCACGTGCAGGAGCCTGGAGTGCACGAATGTGGCTCCAGCCCAGTGCATGGCCAGCACAGGAGGGATGTGGGGCAGCTGGTCTCTGGTCCCGGGGGATGCGTTCTTCTCCCGCACCCACCACTGCGAGGCACGGACTGCCCGCATTTCACCAGGAGTCACACACAGCAGCCACAGCCCACAGCGGTCTCACAACCCCTCTCTGCCACGCGTGTCCAGCGAGCGAGCCAAGCTCCCGCAGCACAAGGACAGCCTGGCTGGAGCCACCCTGCCCCTGTCAGTGAAGGAAACGCTGGTCCTTGTGCCGCGTCCCCAGCTCCCACCAGCCCTGTCCTGCAGGCAGAGCGGTGGGGCTGCGTGCCCAGGGCAAGCACCCGCATCCCAGCCCAGGGGTCGCCGCCCAGCCGGGATGGAGAAAGTATTCAGAAAGCAGGAACCCACTCCCGCCGCCCCCAGCTCCGCTTCGCCCCCCGCAGCCGTACCTGGCTCCATCGCCCTGCCCCGTGCAGCTACCGCCAGCAGCAGCCCCGCCACGACCTGCAAGAGGGGCCGCATCTTCCAGGCCGCCCCAGCGCGGGGGTCCCACCCTGCGGGACAGGCAGGGTCGGGTGAGCGGATCCGGGCGGGCAGCCAGCCCCCTCCTCTCCCGAGGCACCGGGGAGAAGCAGTGCGAGGTCTCCAGGTCACCGCGAGGGTGGGTGGGCATGGACGGGAGGCAGAGCACAGGGGTCCCTGGGCAGGAATGGGAGGGGGCACGGAGAGTGGGAACACCCCGTTTGGGTGCCGGGAATTCGACCTCTCCAGCCAGCGTCAGCCTGGTCAGGGCGCTAGGGGAGGTTAACCGGGGGCGGGGGACCGCGGAGGATCCCAGGGAGGGGGGACTGTCCCGGGAGGGGGGGGCCCGAATGGTGCCGGGGGCGAGGGTCGCGGTCGGCGTGGTTACCGGCGGTGACGGGCTCCCGCGGCGGAGCCGCCTGCGCTGCGCGGGCCGGGGCAAAGTCCGGGGACAGCGGGCTCAGCGCCGCCGAGCCCCAGACCGTGGCCCCATGGCGGCAGGGCCGGGGACGGCTCTGGCTCCGGGCTCGGGACGGCTCCGGCTGCGGGCAGGGCTGGGGCTCCTCAGGGCTGGCTCCGGCCCCGCTCTGCCGCCGCCTCGGGGGCGCGGGCACTTTGTAGGGACGCGCTCGGGTTACAGCGGCCCCGCCCGGAGCGCTGGGGAGGCGGGAGGGGGGGGGACGGGGACCGGCCCCGCTTCTCCGGCATCCCTGCAAACCGACCTGCCGCCGAGCTGGACGGGGGAAGTGGGGGGGTAGCACCGGCCTTTCCCCCCCAGCAGCGAGAGGCGGCCCCCGGCCCCCTCTGTCCCGGCTCCCCCGGTACAGCCTTCCCTCGCGGGTGGGGAACGCAGGGGGCTGCAAAACACCCGCGGCTGCTCCCCTGTGCTGTCCTCCAGGCAGACCCCACGCGTGGGGAGCAGCAGATGGGACAGGGGGCAAGGCCACCCCTGTTTCCCCCCGATTGCTGGGAGTGGGAGCACTCCAGCCCCAAGCAGCTGTCGTGGCCCGGGCTGGGCGCTGAGCGTTGCTGGGTGCCCAGCAGCCCACACGCTAATTGGCTAATTGTGCCATAATTAGTTGTAGCGTTATCGCTGTCAGTGCCATAAAGTGGCTGTGACCCTCATTAGGAGCCCATAACGGAGTGTCATAAAACGTGGCTAAGGTGCGAGCCAGCGTTGGAGTGGCCTAATCCAACCCATAAACACTTTGCCCTCACCTTCCCTATGCTGTTGCCTGTGCTGGGGCACGCAGACCCCACCACGGCCAAGCCTTGCTGCTCGTTGGCCCATGCAAGACCGCTGGGCACTGGGGGAAGCCTGGTCTCAGACACTCTGAGCTGGCATGATCCCAAGGAACAATGTCCCCTGAGTATCCTGTTGCCATCAAGAGGGGTCAGTGTCCCCCAGTACATGGCCACGGTCTGGCCCTAGAGCTGCTCTCCTTTCCTGTATCGCTGTCTGCTTCACCACCTGCTTTCCAGCAAGATCTTCCAGGGTTGTGCTGAGCCCCACACACAGCCTTGCCCATGCCTGGCGTGGATCTTTACACTGTCACTGTCACCCCTCATTTCGTAGGGCCACACCATGAGTCCTGGGCACAGCCTTGTCCATGCTGCTCCACTGTGCCAAACTATCCAGCATGACACGGTTTCACTGTGAGGTCTGGTTGGTGCTACAATCTCCCACAGCACCATCCACCCCGTGCTGCTCCCCATCTGGAGTACTGGTGTCCCCTTGGGGTGCAGAGGTGCACAGAGCAGTCCTGGGGGCCAGCAGCCCCCAGCAGCTGTTCATTCCTGCTGACGCGTGAAGCGGACGAGAACATCAATTTCACGGAGCAGCGGCCGCCCCTGCAGAGTTCACAGCGTGCCGGAAGCACAGAAAAATGTTGGGTTCAGCTCAATTCGAACCAAAACCAAATTAACACCAGAGAGAAGGGGACGTTCCCAGTATTGGGAACACCAGGGAGAGCTGGGACTCTGGGGAGCCTGTGGGAGCCACAGCCTGGGATGAACATGGAAAGATTCCCTGTATCCCAGGGTTCCCCAGCGCTGAGTGGAAGAAGGGCAAGCAGACCAGTGTGGCACGTTGCCCAATGTCACACTGAACATCCCCACTGGGCCAGGACAATGCCAGGCACAGGCCAGGGCTTGGTGGCGCTCTGCTGTAGGCAGCTGGGAACTGGTCACCTCCCTGCCGTGGGGCAGTGCTGGGCTGGGGCTGGGCTGCCTGGCTTGATTTATAACAGCAACTGACGGCAAACAAAAAGCCCTTCACAGCAGCCCAGCCCCACCGCCTGCCACCCGCTGCCGGCAGCACCACAACGGCCTCTGCCACGCCAGCAGCTCAACAAGGGGGGATTGTGCCAGCACAGCACTCTGCGCCGTGGGTGCACCCCTGCCCCAGCACCCTCCTCTGATGCCCCTGTCTCCCCCAGCTCATGGGCTGCCCCCATCACTGTGGCACAAGCGATGTGTGACCCGTGGTTACTCAGCTCAGACACAGCGGGGCGCCCAGAGATGAAGTGTGTTCTCAGAACGGCACAGATGGCGCAGAGGGATCCCTTTTGCCCCACGTCCCGTTGGGAGAGACGACCCCCTGGCCAGACCCTTGGCCTTGCTTACGTGTGCGGGGCCCCGCGGCAGTGAGCACGCACAAGGGGCCGGGCGCCGGCATGCTGCGGCTCCATCCTCCCGCCCCTGCCCCTTCCCCCAGGCAGTAAATCATCCCCACTCTCCTCATGAAAGGCCCATGTATGTGCTGCCGGTGCAGGGAGCCTGCCTGGTGCCAACAATATTGCTCTTGGAAGGCAGCCGGAGCTGCGGGAACACAGCCGCCCCTTGTGCCTGGCCCCAGCACTTGCCGCCACTCCCGCTGTGGTGGCACCTGCGGCCAGCCAGAGCCCACGCAGCACGGTGGCTCCTGTGGGGGCTGGAGCCTGGGGGGCTCTTTCCTCCTGGAAGTTTCTCTTGGCCTCCCCTGAACGGCTGTTGTTTGGGGCACAGAAGCCCCAGCTCACTGTACCCTCTACGTGCATAGGATCTGAGGCTGAGCAGGCTCATTCCATGTGCTGGGGTGATGTGAACCTTCTGGCACTGAGGGAGTGGGTCAGCCCTGGAGCAAGGGGTGAGCCCCAGCACAAGGGCTTCCAGCTCCATCCAGTCCCACTGGCTTCAACACGGTAGCTTCCAGCCCCAGCCACAACCTGCTGCCCTCGTATCAGTGGGGACCCACTGAGGAAGGGAGGGGGCAAACTAGACGGGCAGGCAGCTGCCCCAGACTGGGCAGGATGCTCTTCAGGGGCTGGCTCCTGCCCTGGAGGCAAGCCGCCAGGTTTGGGGCAGTGTGTCCCACCAGGCCCTGGCCTTGCCTGCCCATCCTTATCTCTGGCTGGGAGGGACTGATGGAGCAACCCAGCCCAGTTAAGGTTTAACCAGGCAGAACTCGGCAAACATAAACCTGCTGCTCCCTCTGGGGAGCCAAGAATGTGGGGCCCAGTGCAGGGGCTGCAGGACAGGGATACCAGGGGCCCAGGCTTTGTCTAGCCCCCAGCATGGCACAGGAGCATCCACAGATTTGGGCAGTCAAGGCTGAGTGGGGAACATACAAGTTGAGGGTGATATGGCAGGAGGGTGGGCAGTGTCATGCCTTGTCCTGCTGCAGCCCTGCCACCTCTTCCTGCCCTGGCTGTGTTTGGGAGTGCTGTGGCTGCAGCTGGCACAGGGAATGAGGTGCATAGGGCCAGAATGTGTCCTGCTCCCCGTGGGAACAGGGCACACACCATGTGCTGGGCTGGGCACCACAGTGCTGATCTGTGGCCAAGAAAGCAGGAGCTTTGCTCACCAGCCCTGTCCCCTGCACAACATTTGGGGGTTCAGCCTGGTAAAGCAGCAGCCATGGCAAGGAACTGCAAAGCAAGAATGGGGCCACCCAATCTTCCCAGCCCCTAATTGTAAGCAGGCACCCGGTCCTGACTCCACATCTGCACTTGATTTACTCAATGGAGCCTGCGGGGCCACGAGGGATGGCAGTGGCTGGGGCTGTGGCCAGGACTGAGCTTCTCCCGGCTGAGGCAGGGACCCTGGGTGTGCTGCTGGAGGAGCAACAGGCTCCACAGAGCTGGCTGCGGCCTGGGCAGGGGACCGTGGTGCTTCTGTGGAGGATGTGGCTGCTGGGTGGCTCTGTGCTCTGTCTCGTGCCTGCCAGCCCAGAAGGCAATGGAGTTCAGACCGGCGAGGCAGCCAGAGCCGTGGCCCAGGGCAGGGAGGAGCAGAGCTGGGCCAACAGCACACCAACAGCAGGGCACACCTAGGGACAAGGGCCATGCTCCATCCTCAGCTTCCCGGCCATGTGGGTGGCTCTGGTCACACAGCCAGGCTCCAGGTCCCCTCCTATCATCCTGGGTGTGCCCATAGGTGCTGGCATCCCTCTGAGAGCAGTCCAGCAGTGGAACGGGCAGCCCCCCAGAGGGGACAGGGAGAAGGTGCCACTACCAGCTTGCTGCCAAACCCTCCTTACACCAGATAGACACTTCCTCTCACACCGCACCCACCTTCACAGGAAGCAATTACACAATGAAAACTACTCTAAGGGAGTGAAGTATTTGCTGTCTAGCAAGTCTCTTCCAGCTGGATCCTTTTCCTGACAGATTCAGTCCCCGTTCTGCTCAACGGGTGTATACAGGAGGGTAGGGCTTTGCTTATCCAGAGGGATAATGAAACCATTGTGGGCTGGCAAAGGATGTGCGTTCTGGGGCCACCAACAACTCCAAGAATAGTGCTGCAACTTGCTCTAGAGGTCTTGGCTGAAGTAACTGTAGCCTCCCGGGCCAGTTGACTCTTCCCGGACATACTGTTGTGGCGGGAACGGTCCGACAACTGGCACTGCTCCTGGCATCCTGCACATTGAAGGGAGCAAGAAAGGAAAAAAAGGAGACAATGTCACAAATGCTCTGAAATGTGCCAGCTGCAATCACTGCTCAGCAGGCAAGGCTGTCAGCAGAGCAACAACCCACTGCAGCCAAGGCAACAACTTGCCAGAAAATCTTCCAAGTGAATCCTTGCTCTCTGTGCCTGTGTGTAAACAGACACCTTTAGCATGGCAGAATTAGCTGTGGCAGAGCTCAAGGACTGCTAAAGAGCTCCCATTACAAAGCAAGCATCCTGCCTCTCTGCAGGCTGCAGAAGCTGGAACAGGACTGCACAGCTGAATCCAGAGCAGCATTCTGAAAGGGAGTTGTGTGGTTGCAACACCTCCAACAACAGCAGTGTCCTTAAAGAGAACATTAATGTGTGTGTTGGGAACATCCTCAATGTTATCTCTCTAAAATGGGACTCTTCCTATTCACTAATCTAGTTATGCTGTTCGAGAGCTGGAACTTCCCTGGGATGAAAGATGTCTTCCCATCAAGTACTCCCCAGGGCTGAAGGACCAGGAGGCTGTTATTCCATAGACAGGCAACAAGAGATGCCAGTTTTCTTCCTGTCCCTTCTGGGGAATTTGGCTAGGAGCCTGCCCTCCCTTCAGGTAGGATTTCCTAATACCTCTCCCTTCTAAGAAGCTTTCTAACCAACCCAGGCTCATTACTGTGCCTCTTTTAGCAAAGGCTCTTGAATTAAAGATTGGCAGTCTCCAGAACAAGTATTTTTGGTATTAATCGTCTGGCAGCATAATTTTTTTCAATTAATAATATATGCAAGGGATGCCATTATTTAACTTGCCAGCTGTAAGAGCGAGTTCAGGAATACAGTCCAGGCTTCTGGAGCATGCTGACTATATGCCAAATTTTAAAACAAGCAATCCCAATGGAGATTAGAATTGCAAGCAGATCTCCACTGAGCCGGTCCTTAATTAAATTAAAATCTCAGTTGTTAAGAGAAACTGTGTTTAATAGGTATCAGGTTCACTGCAAAGGTCTGTGCTGAGCTGAACTATTAGGAACCAAAAGCCACCGGAGGCACTTCCACCTCGGCAGCACGACTGGGCTGTCTGCAGAGGGAGCTCCTGGAGCAGCCTCGGGACACACAGAGAGAGCCTGCACAGACCCTGCTGTTCTGTTTAGAAGTCAGCTGGAAACACGTGCTCAAAACTGCATTTTAGGTTATATTTAGGCCATCGATTTGAACAGTGAGGCTGGAAACACACTTAGACGAGAACATTACTTACTGATTCTTGTGTTTGAAGCCACTGATGTGAGCTTGGTACTGCTCTATGGAGTTCAGCACTATGTTACACGTGCTGCAGGGGTAGCCCTTCCCAGCTGAAACAGACAGCAATGTTAGCACATACAGCTAGCCAATCCCCGTGCCTGAGCTAGAAATAAGCAAGATACTCAATCACCTGATTTATTAAACAACCCTAAACAAAGTCACATAATAGTCAACAATCTGATCAGGCAGGAAGGTCACAGAATCCCACTACCCACTGTGTATCAGCCAGTCATTGCAAGGGAATCACGAAGCCAAAAAGGCTTTCCTGATCAGAACATGGTTTGTTCATCGCTAAAAAACACACACGTTCCCTATAAACAGTTCATAGTATCAGGCATAGTAAAAGTTTCAGATTTGGAAACCCCAAAGGCTATACTGCCTCATAGTCCCACTTCTGCTCATCTGGACATCTCAAACCAGAAAATAAAAGATACTGAATTTGTAAGCTTATAACATTTCAATAAAAAAGGCAGCCAGAGGAGATTACACCCACTGTCCAGCTCCACAATGCAGCATTTTGCTAAGCCTTGCTGAGGTGCCAACTGAGGATATTAAGCTCTGTCCTCAAGCAGTTTGGTTACAGTCAGTGGATCAGTTAACTGCCAGGAAAAAAAAAAAGTTTCCAACAATAGTGGTACTCAACAGGATCATTGGTTTTGTGTAACATGACAACTCCAGCTGGACTGAAAGTTCATGAGGTCACAAACAGGCAAGTATGGCAGCACAGGACTTTCTAATAGGGAAAAATTCTGGCAGTTGTCCTCAAGACATGAAGCATTCCTGAATTTTGGGGTCACTGGGGAAGGGCTCTGGTTGGGACTCTCACAAGGAAAACATTTCCTTAAGGTGAAAGAGGAGATGGACCCCAGGTGTGCAGAGCAGTAAATCATTGGGAAGCTCAACTCTGGACACTTTGCCACATGGCTGCTGCACCTCAGGTGTTTCAGAATCCAGTGGGACATTTGGCTCTCAAAATGGAGCTGGATCTGGACAGTAAAGGCCAGAGGAGTTGATACAGCCTTCAGGTCTGCTTCCCCGTACCATCAATGTCAAGGATTCTCTGTTACAAACCAATCCAAAAGGTGCATGCACAAAGTTGTCTAAACTACACTCCTCAACCCCAAACCACTTGTTTCCATAGAACTTTAAGTGGGAACGAGCTCAGTTTTGCATTTGCAAAGAACACATCTTCATCTGCTCTAGTCAGGTCCCAGCAGAGAGTTTAGGGACAATTGTGGCTGTTGGCACACAGACACAGGCAAAGAGAGCGGGACAAAACATCCCTGACTGCAGCCCTTCTCATCTGAGAAGTCCCTGATCATAGCCCAGGCACTGAAACCTTTCCTGAAGAGCCGAAGTGCCCCGGAGATGTGACTGTACACATTTCTGTTCTGCTGGCACTTCCTGGGACACATCAATCACACAGGCAAGGGCACTGCCCACCTACCCAGGCAATGGCACTGCCCACCTACCCAGCCTGCCTGGGCTGGGGCTTGTGCCCTGTCAGCGCCTGAGTCACACTCAAGTGGAACCATTCATCAGACCCCACTAATTAGGTGCAGAGCAGATGGGTAACGTGAGATACTGAGCACCTTTTCCATCTCCCACACGGCCATGCAATGTGGGAGAGAACATTACTTGGCTAATTGAGCCTCATTTGTCATAAGTGCTACCGGTATCTAAAGGTGGCCTGCAAAGAATTAGAATAATTAATCTTCTGCTTGTGTGGGTTTTTACGACAGAGAAAGAAGCCCTTGATGAAGATTTTAAGATGATCTGTCTGCTTATTATTTACCACAAGTATCCAGCAGGTACTAAAACTTCCTGGCCCAACAGAAGGCTGCTGGGAGGAACAAAGGAGTTTTCTGTGAGTGCCTAATGCTTTCACTGGACTCAGAGGGCTTTCATCACATACAAGTGCTCATAAGCAGCAGATCATAAACCAAAAGAGTTTTAACTGTCTGCCTAAAGTTCCTCCTTAATAGCTCAGGGATTTTTTTTTCCACATTCCTGCTTGCTCCAGAGAGAGCTGCATTAGTTCATCAGATGGAAGTGCCCACACAGAGGCAGAAAGGCATTCAGGGAGAAATCTTTCTGGCTTTCATGTGCTTTGAAGCAGCAGGTGCAGTTAAACCTATTCCTTCCATCTCTGGCTAGTCCCCTCAAAGATGACTTTTAAGCATCAAATGCCACTTTTATCTTTCCATTTTGGATGCAATCACCTAACTAGAAACAGTACTGGCCAAAATCCCTGGATTATCCACACAGAGAATAAAAAGGACACGTCCCCGATTAAACACCACCGCATAACACAACCCAAAGCTTGTCACGAGTAGCTACAGCCTAAAACATCTGCTGCTGCGGGTTACAACATCAACCAAATCAATCTTAGGGGGTATAATCAAGTTCCTCACCACAAGCAATACTCCCCTGCTCCCTCCACACAGACTCTATTGTCCAAAGGCCTGTCAGACACATTCTGCTTCTCTCCCACCCTGCTCTTCAGCTGGTTATCAGCCTCCCTATTGAGAACTCACCCATGAAGGATGATGCTGGTGCATCAGGGGTTCGGCCGTAGTGCGCCATCAGCTTGTGTTTGGTCTCCTGCTTTCTGTGCTTCTTGCCTACATAGTGCTGTTTTGCCATAAGGGGGTTGTTGAAAGTGGCATGGCAGAGGCTACAGAACTTGTCCGGGTCAGTAATGTCCTTGTTCTCTTCATTAGAAGATGCAGTAGAGGTGGGGTGGGGAGCAGGGTGTTTCTGTGGGGGCACCGTTTCTGTAGGGTGAATCCAAACTCCTGGTCAGTCACAGAACTCACAGGTAAAAACCAGATACTTTATTTCCCCCAAACCCACATTAAAACCAGTAACACGCTACATCTAAACCCTAAACCTAGCCAATGTAAGATATCTCAATAAATTAATGATTTTGCTACCTCTGCCCTAAACGCTGCAGAATTTAAAGACATGTGGTAACATAACTGAAAGTATGCCAGGAAAACTTTCAGGGTTTAAAAAATCCAACAGATTTGCATATTTCTCCTTAGCATAAGCATGACTATATTCAAGAAACACTGAGTATGAATGAGCTTCCACCTGCTGTTATCATCTCCCAGACAGAACATAGGCACAAGCCCTTGCACAGCAAAGGCATTCTGGAAAGGATTCTGGAAGCACCATGCAGCCACAGGACTTGATCCTGAATTCATAAGGCATCTTGCTTGAGACACAGCATAAATGGGACTAGGTCTGACACAGTGGATCCACACAGGGAAGCAGCTCTTCTGTGTGGTGGAGAAACCTGCACCCTCTCACTCCAGGGTGCCAAACAGCAGAGTGAGTAACCTGCTAGGGATCAGAGAGCTCCTCTCACCAAAGGCACACACCAGACTGCTCAGTGAACATCTTTCTGCGGGCTCCTATCATACCCAAACGCAAGGGCTTCAAAGAACAAGAAGATCCTGGAGGTGGCTTTGCTGTGCACACATTTTAGCAAAATCATGAAGACATGCTGGGACAGACAGTTTCTGCCTGGAAGATCCCAGGAGTCAGGTGTCTGGGTGACTCACAAGTCCCCAGCTTGGAAATAGTACAAGCTACCATCCGCAGGTGCACTCAACTGCTGTGTCTTCCTCCCGTCCTGACCAGCTGCAGGCCCCTGGCCCATGGCTACCCCTACCTGCCCTGGACAGAAAGTGTCAGTCCCCACCCACCAGGCCTTTCTGGCTGCTAGCAAAGGCATGGGACACACAGGCAGTTGTGTGGGGGCAGACAAGGTGAGAACAAGCACATACTGGTGTGTTCCCAGCAGTATTCTCCCAATCCCCAGCAATCTGCAGCTCCCATGTCTGTGAATCTCAGAGGCCACATTGTTGTAGCTGAGCAGCCCTGGGGAATTTGCCATATCAGAGTTTCACCTGTCACTTCAGTCTCTGTAATATTTAATGGGGATTATACCCTGTGACAGGAATTTCTACATCTTAACATAACGCGTCTGGTCCCTGCATACAGGGATGGGTACAGTGACTGCTGCCAGCTGCATTTCCCCCAAACAAAGCAAAAAAAAAAAAAAAAACCACACAACCTCTTGCCAATGCCAGGCCACTGAGCAGGCTGGAACAGCCAGGTCTCTGGAGGTGCACTGCTGGCTTACTCTATTTCATGGCAAAGAGCACACACTCTTACAAGAGCTCACACTTGGGATTCAACAAGCATCTCAACAGCCCTTTGGGACAACATGAAAATGCTGCAGACACTCATACCTTCTGCTTTGGGGGCCTGCTGCTTCATGTTCTTGGCATGAGTCTTGCCCAAGTAGTGAGATGTTGCCACGGCCGGAGAGGAGAAGGTCATGTTGCAGATGGGACAACACTTGTTCCTGTCCTCCCCATTGCTGCCTTCCTGCTTGCTGTCCTGTGCACAGAGAACCACTGAGTTGCTGAGGCTGGGAAAGACCTCTGCAGGTCATCCTGTCCAGCCTCCTGGTTTTGAGGAGAAACACTACGGTTTGGGGGTCTAAAAAAAGATCATCGAAGACATTCGGGTGTTAAGTTGATGAAGTGTGACTAGGTAGAACCTCCATGACGCAGCATCACCCTCTCCCTCCCTGGAGAGTGTTTTTACACCAGATTACTGTTTTTAACCTCATGGCAAACACTCCAGGCAGAGGGGCAGCCCCGGCCTGTTTGGGTTAAGGACATAGTTAAGCTTATGGCTGCCAAAATTGGACCACTCAGCCATGTCCTCTGCAAGGTGTGAACTGAGCAGCACAAACATCACTATCAACTGGGTCATCTGCAACACAACACCAGCTGAGGAGGGAGCAGCAGGCAGTTCTCAGCCTGACACTATGTGCAAAGGCATCTGCTGTTATCCCCCAGCTCCCTGCAAATGCCAGAGTTAGGGATTACAGCTGAAGCAATCATAAAAGCAGAATCTGTTCCCCAAGGGAGTCACGGGGCAGACAGATGGCTGAATGGAACGTGGGGCCTTTTCTGCACGGCTCCAGCTACCAGCTGAGGGAACCTAAATTAAGTAAAATAAAGAGTGCTCTGGGAAGAGAATTCCTGTGGATGGTGAACCCAACGTGCTCTGCGTTATGTTATGCAACGATGCTCCTGATAAGCTGTTGCTCCTGTTCTTTCTCTGTCACTTCAAGCAAGACTATCAAAAAGAGGAGCACATATTTGTTTAAATGGGGAGGACAGGCTCAAAGAGGCTGTCTGAGCAGGGAGGGCATCAGGAACTGGGACAAGGCCTGGTGAAACACTTGCCACTGAGCTTCTCAGTTCTCACAAAACCCCTTCTGAGAGCATTTTCTTCGTTCACTTGCAAGACTATGCAACTTCCTTTAGCTCTGCAGGTGCCTCAGAGCTGTATTTAGCCCTTGAGGATCCAGCACTCACAGAATCCCAGGATGGGTCAGGCTGGAAGGGACCACAGTGGCTCATCTAGTCCAGCCTCCCTGCTCAAGCAAGGTCACCTCAGAGCACTTGGCACAGGAGTCTATCCAAATGGTTCTGGCATATCCCCAGTAAGGGAGACCCCACTTTTCTGGAATATCCCCAGTAAGGGAGACTCTACACCTTCTCTGGGTAATCTTCCAGTGCTTGGTCGCTGCACATGTAAGAAGTTCTTCATGTTCAGGTGAAACTTCCTGGGCATCAGTTTCTGCCTGTTGCCTGTCACCCTGTTGCTGGGCACCCCTGAGCAGAGTCTGGTTTATCCTCTGACACCCTCCCTTCAGACAATTCACAGATGAGACAATCATTAAGGTTGGAAAAGACCTCCAAGGTCATCAAGCTCAACCTCTGACTGATCGTGACCTTGTCAACGAGACCAGAGCACTTGATTGCCATGTCCAGACATTTCTCAAACACCTCCAGGGACGGTGACTCCACCACCTTCCTTTCAATACCTGACAACCCTTTCAGTGAAGAAACTCCTCCTGACGCCGAACCTGAACCTCCCCTGGCACAACTTGAGGCCATTTCCTCTTGTCCTGTTGCTGGTTTCCCAAGAGAAGAGGCTGAGCCCCACCTGGATACAGCCTCCTAACAGAGAGTTGTAGGAAGCAATATGGTCTGCCCTGATCCTCCTTTCTCCAGACGAAACAACCCCAGCTCCCTCAGCTGCTCTTCACAAGACTTACCCTCTAGATTTTAAGACATTGTAGACATTACTTATCGACATTGATCACGTCTCCTCTCACCTGCTTCACCTCCAGCTTCATCTTCTTCCCGTGGGCACCCTCCTCCCCGCCGTGGATGGACAGGTACCGTCTCACCTTGTTGGCGTGTTTCTTGCTCTGGGGAAAGCAGAGAAACCCCCGCTCGGTGCCTCGCCAAGCCCGGGGCTGGGCTGGGGCGGAGGCGGGGTCTCCCCCTTCCCTACCTGGTAGTGAGCCAGCCGCTGTGACTCGGAGATGAGCAGGGCGCTGCACACCTTGCACTGCGCCTCGGTGAAAATGTGTCCGTTCTCCCGGATCAGCCGCTCCACTGTGGGGTGAGAGGGGTGGGACACACAACGGGGGCGTCAGCGGCCCGGTGGGACCCCGCGAGGTGCGGGCCGTCCCTGTTCGAGATGCCCGCACCTCGCAGGATCCAACCGGGCTAGAGGGCACCTCGTGGGGCCCGACCACCCGCCCGCTCCCGGTGCCGCCGCCTCACCCGCCTCTTTGCCCACCAGCGGCCCCGCAGCGTCCCCGTTGCTACCGGCCCCGTCCGCCATGGCCGCCGTCGCCGCCTCACGCTGTTCTCGCGAGAAGCCGCCCGCGCGCCCCCTCCGCGCCTAGCAACGGCGGGGCGGTCTCCCGCGAGAGCACCGCACCCTCCAAGGGAGGCGGCGGCGGACATGTTGGTTGTGGGCACAGGTGTATTGCGGCAGCCCCGTGGCGCCCCGTTGTTGTGGGTGTTTAAGCGACGCAGCGCATCCTTCTCCTGAGGAAGTGGTGTCCAGGCTGAGAAAACGGCGAGACCACCAGCACCTCAGAACGATGCGTCCAGGCCCGCTGCTCGCCAGCCACGGACATGGCGCTGCCCGCTTCAGAACCCCGAGGACCACGTGAAACGCAGCGAAGCCGCCGCCGCCATCTTGGGTGAGGGCAATGAGGCCTCCGCCGCCAACTTGAGCGCGGGTGCAGGACCCGCCGAGCCGGTGCCGGTGCGGGAGGCCAGGCGGGGAGGCCGCGGGCAACGGGGCGGCCCGGGCCCGGTGAGTACCTCGTGCCCTGCGGAGCATGCCGCTGCCCCGCGGCTCGCCCGGGGCCCACCCGCCGCGGGGCTCCCGAGGCTGCGAGGGAAACCCCTTCCCCTGCCGGGGGCCATTCTCCGGCCACTGCCCCCGGGCTGACCTCCCCCAGGTATGACCTCCGGTCCCTGTCCCCGGCGGCCCGGGACTGGCCCCCAGCACTGTCCCCTGGGGAAGGGACACCTCCCGTCTCCCTCTAGGGGCACTTCCTCTGCCTCTTGCCTGGAGCGGACCCCGGTGCTGTGCTTGGGGATACCCTGGAACTCCTCCTGGACCGTCCCCTGGGAAGAGGACCCGAAAACCGGAGCTTTGCCTTGGCCGCATCCCCTGAGATCGAGGTGCTCCTGCCTCTCCTGTTCCTTTTGCCAGGCCTGGCTCCCTCCCCTTTTCCCGGGACAGCCCCTGCACGCTCCCTTCCCTTAGGTTTGCCCACCTGCGGCTGATCCCCTTTCCCAGAGCTCACCCCTGTCCCGCCCGGGACCCGCCATGCTTCTCTCCAGCTTGTCGAATATCCCTGACCCCTTCCTTGTAAATTTCCATGCAGTGCCCGAAGGCAGTGGGTTGGGAAAGGGAAAAAAAGACCGTCGGTGGGTTCTGGGGCGAGGATCACTTTCCCTCCATGTAGAGGGGGGGAAAAAAGGTTTTCCTCCCCTGCCCTTGGAGGAGGGAGATGCTGCGGGCTGGACTCGAGGGCATTGGAGCAGGAGCATCTCCCGAGAGCTCAGCAGCCTGCGGGGATGCGCCTGGCCGTGCATGGCCTCTGCAGTGCCCGTGTCCCCTGTGTGCAGAGCCAGCTCTCTCAACGGATCAATCCTGTAAACAATTTCTCTCTCCCCGGGGCGCTGCCAGCCCTCGTGTCCTGCTCACGGAGCATCAGCTGGGCTCTGCGTGCTGGGTCGAGCCGAGGGTCTGGGGATGCTATTTCCCTGGAAGCGTGTGGTGCTGATGTGGTGCTGACCCGCCTGAGCTCGGGGAGCGTCGTGCCTCTGCTTCCCGAGGTGGGGGGAGTTGTTTACAAAGCGACAGCCTGTGTCTCCAACCACTCAGGAACTCATCCGGGGATGAGAGTCATTCATTTTTTTTTGGCTTGGTTTTTTCGAGCATTTTTCAAGCTGTCACAGCTTGGCAGGTCTGTAGCTGCAGTGTCAAGATTTAGAATTATTCTGTCGGTAATTGCTTTCTGATTCATCAAAATGATAGATGAGAGGGAAAATGACAAATAATCACAAGTTGGGGATCTTCAAGGATATCCCTAAAAATGTGACTGGAGAAGCATGGCATGTGCAAGTTCCTTGTCAGGAGGTCACCTTTGCTGTCAGAGCATTTACAAAGAAATTCTCTTAAATTCTGAGTTGGAAAAAAATATGGATAACTGCAAAATGAGTCTGCAAAGTGGACTGCAAAGGTAATTTTAGATAATTCAGTCTCTGGAATTTTTTTTTTTTTTTGCTGGGTCTGAAAGCAGGTATCTTCCCCTTAGGCACTCACAACTATCCTTTCCAAGAGTGCTAAAAGCAAAATATGCTCAACTTCGCTTCCTGAAGAGGAGGTCTGTGCTCTGATGCGTGTTGTCTTCCCTTAGCTACACTAGCTTGTCTAATAAAAGCTATTACTGCTCTCCTACTCACAGCCTCAGACTAGCACAGCTACGAGTGATCTCTTACTTGTCTTGTTCCCTTAGTTACGTTTTCAGAGACTCTCTTTGCCACAAGTCCCTTCATTTTCAGAAGTGTTGTGGGAGTTGTGTGGTTACATCTCTTACATCTCCTCTTTTCTCTCCTTTAAATGTTGAAGGTAGGTGACTCATCATAACTTCAGCTGATATTTCTCAGTGATCTCTTATTTAGCACAGAGCACTGAGGAGAAGATGTATCGCAGAGTCAGAGGAGCGATGGTGATACCAGCATGGATTAAAAAAAAAAAAAAAAAAAAGGCAGCACGGCAGTTGTTTGTTGCTTTTGTTGTGTGGGTAATAGGGTTTATAGGCTGCCTCTCCAAAGCCTCAGCGACCCTGTGTGGGCCCTTCTGTGCTCCTCATGGCTTATGAGTGAGTGGTTTTCCAGAGATAAGGGAACATTCTCCACCACCAGGGATGTGCTTCGTGGGGGGCAGCTCACAGCAGCTGGGTGTGAGGCTTGGCTCATCTCCCTGAGCAGGGAGGGCGAAGAGACCATTTGGAGCAAAAGATAAAAAAAATGGAGAACATATAGCGAGGGTTTTCCGAGAGCACTGGAGTTCAGCTTAGCTGGAGCTGAACAGCTTTGTTTTTCAAGAGCCAGTGCTTCACCAAAAGCAGTGCTTGTTTTTATTTTCCCTTCCTTTAATGGCTCCAGATTGACAGAGAGCAGGATTAAATTAGATATTAGGAAGAAATTCTTCCCTGTGAGAGTTGTGAGACACTGGCAGAGGTTGCCCAGAGAAGCTGTGGCTTCCCCATCCCTGGAAGCATCCAAGGCCAGGTTGGACAGGGCTTGGAGCAAGCTGGGATAGTGGGAGCTGTCCCTGCCCATGGCAGGGGTTTGGAATGAGATGATATTTAACGTCCCTTTCAACCCAAACCAGTCTATGATTCCTCAGCAGGCAAACACTGGAGGACTGCAGAGGTCCTTGCAGTCACTTTGGCACCGTGACTGCCCATTTGTGCAACATTCTGCTTTCAGAGGGCTCAGCAAACCTTTGGTGCAAATCATGACTCACCAGGATAATCGCCTTTTGTCTCTGGGCGTGTGTGTGCATGTATTTGCAGAAGGAAGGCTGCAGATCGTGGGGAGGGAGCGTAGTTATTCCTCACCTTGCTGCTCGGACTGTAGATGGAGCAATGCACTGCTGTTCTCGGCGCTGATGGGGATTTTGGCCTCCCTTAGTGTTTCTCTATGCAGTGGCTGTTTGCAGTTTTGTGGTGTTACAGAGAAAGGTTTGGCTCTATCCTGGGTGATGTAGGGTTTATGTTGCATCTTCTCTTACTCTTATTTTAGATCTCCATACACATCTGAGCTATTTCAGTGATCTTGAAGGAAGGCAGAGTGATTCTGTGGAAGGACACTGGTCTGGGAACCGGCCAACTTAACTTGCATTTCCAGCTCTGCTGTTCTCTGATGTGGAACGAGGGGCTTGTTGTTCAACCTCTGTCTGCACATATTTAATTGAACTTCAGCAGAGCTGGTCATGCTCAGCCTGCTTTGTAAGGCTCTTTTACATCACAGTTCAAGAAGCACTGAATGTTATTGTTGAGCTACCAGGCAAACAGCAAGCATAGGCAGGAAAGGGTGATTTAACTCTGTGCCATCCTGCTGCTTTCCTTTGCTGACACCTCTTCCCAATCCTCTCCTCTGAGCTCTTTTGGATCCAGGCAGCTAATGCTTGCTGTGCATCCCTCTCCATCAGTCTGTGGGCTGCCAAGGGAAGGGATGCTGAAGTACCAGTTTGCATTGTGTGGGCACCTGCTCTCAGTGGTTCCATGCACTCAGGTTTGCACTAATAACACTCAGCAGGTTGCTCGCTGCTCTTTAAGTGCCTTCGTTAATACGGATGGTTTGGGCATGTCTGGATGGAGTTCTTCCGGAGGCTGCTGCTCATTGAGAAATCCATACAGCCAGATAAACCTGTTGTCTTGTTTCCAGCCTGCCTGCTGCCATTGCCTGTGTTTTCCCTGTCTGTAGTGCTGGAGCAGCCATGCACTGAGCTGTGCAGACGGCAGGACAGCATCGTTGATCGCACAATGCCTTTCCCCCTGGTTTTGTCGAATACAAAAGCTGACAAAGGGCTGTGCTGTGGTGGCTTCTTGGTCTGGTGTGCAAATGTCAGCTTGATCCACTGCCACAGCCTGGTTTGTTTTGGTCAAGGTGTAGGGCTGAGGAGGGGAGCTTGTGTTGGAGGGTGGGAGACCCGCTGTGAAGTGATGCTGTGGAGGAGTTTGCTGATGGGCTTTTAGAGGAAAGCCTCATTGTTTTGGAGCAAGGCATTCAGAGTGGCTTCGGTCTGTGTTGCTGTTCCCCTGAAACCCCTTTTTAGCAATCAGCTGTAATAAAGTGTTCTTAACTAGATGAGTGGTGACTGGTGCATGTGGCTCCCAGTAACACTAAATCCACCACGCTTTGTAATAAGGTTTCAGTGCCTGGGGTATTTTGCCTAAAAATAGCAAAAAAAAAACCAAAAAACTGTTAGGGGAAATCTAAATCAGAAGGAAACAAATGGCTTTTAATCTTTCCCTCTGTTTCAGAGTGAAGGATGCCGAGGAGGAAGAAGCCTGCAGAAGGCCTGGAGTCTCGAGGTCAGGATGCGGAGGAAGAGGAGGAAGAGAAGAGGAACCCAGCCAATGCCAAGAAGAAGCGCAGTTTTGTGGATGCATTTATTGTTATATCCGACAGCGATGGAGAGGTCAGTGATGGGTTTGGGGTACCCAGAGCCTGGGCTGGGCCCTGCTGCTGCAGGACAGTGCTAGAGCAGCCCTTGCTGTCGTGCTGGGGTCAGGCTTTGCACAGAGGGTCTTGTGCCATTCCTTTTCTTACATATGAGATGAATCAAATCCTATTTGACTAGGAAATGAATGGTGTGCTCTGTGAGGGTGAGTTATGAGTCTGGGATTTGATAACCAAATCCTCTCAGAACTGAATCTGAAATGTAATTTAAAAGTAACCTTTCCTCAATCCCTTTACAAATCTTTTTTTTTTATAATTTTTATTTGATTGATTTCCAGCTAAACCTTAGCAACATGATTCTGTATTATGTGCAAATAGATAAGAAAATGATTCAGAACTCAGGCTTGTGAGTAGCTCAGAAACAGGCAATGTCTGGTAAACTGATTCTGAATTACAGGAGCCTGAGTCTGTAACCCAGCTCCAAAGGGTGTAAAGGTGAATGTGGTATGGGAGTGCCTGGCTAAGGCATCAAGGCTCAGATCCCTGATCCCCAGCGTCAGCTTATGCACATCAGCATTACCCTCGAGATTGAAATGTCTGTGTTGGTTACACGGCGATGGCGTGAGCACGGGAACTCCTGCCTGGGGGAAACCCAGAGCCCTCAGAACCTGTGCCTGACTGAGCAAGGTACACGAGAGGAAGTTATTACAATCAGGTGTTTTTATGTGCGGCTCTTACGGCTTTGCTCTGTCCTGCTGGTGATTGGGGATCCTAAGCTGCTTTTTGTAATTCCACCGTTTTCAAAAGCATTTCAGTTCACTCTCAAGCTGTAGATCTTAAATCAGGTCCCTTTTGCTCCCACATCTGCAGTGTGCTGCTCTCCAATAAGACGATTATCATGTGAAGAGGAGAAAATCACTAGAAATAAACAGTAAGAAGCTGTAGGGCAAACGATATTGGATGTTTTTTCTTCACATTGTCTGAGTTCTTTCCCATTGGGAAATTCCCTGAAAGAAATGGAACATATGGCAGTAATAGTTCAGTGGGGTTAAACCCTTAGCTCTGCAATATGCGAAGTTAACTTCAGATGTCTGCTGCATCACTGGCCTTTATTGTGAAACCTATAAGGAAAAAAGAAATCAGCAGCTATAAGAGCTGCTGCAGTACATAAAAGATCAGGACCTGTTATTGTCTGCAATTATTCATCTCAATGTGCACGTATCTGAAAAAGAGGAAACAAACGTCTCTTAAAACACATCTATAAAAAGGTTAGGCTCCCTCACTGTTCTGTAAGTTTGTCTATAAACAATAAATTCTGATGGCATAATCGGTCATATTACAGAAAAGGATATGCTCAGAGAGGCCGTTAAAGAGCCAATTAGGTTCTGTTTAAGTGACAACAGTTCAGTCAGTTGAATGAGTGGATTTATTCAGTTCAGTCTTTCTGTGAGTCATCAGCTTCCAGATCCAGTGTCACAGTCTCTTGTCGTGTTGTTTTCTGCAAAATCAAACGCAGAACTGATTTACTTGGGATCTCAAAAAAAAACAACAAACTGTCTGCCTTCTGTAACTGTCTCAGCTCTTCTGTGTACATCAAGTTGAATTTCAGTTTTGGACGTTGTAACTGTTGTTCTTGCACTGGTAAGACCTTGTTGTGTGTTCAAAAAGGGGTGTGGGAAGCTCAGATCAATAGCAATTTTAGAGAACAATATATTCTCAATTAATCTTGCATCTGTTAGGACATGGTTCCTTATGAATCAAAAGCTACAAGGACAATTTGGGCATCATTGATTCAATGGCTTTCTTCCTTGGCAGTCTCTTGGCAGGTATCTATAGAACAAGTCCCTAGTTCTGCTTCCAGACCAGCAGATCTTGTAGCAGCTGCACCTGGAAAGCCTCCAGCTTCTCACTTTTGATGATCTTTGGCAGACTGCCTCTCCCAGGAATTTTTCAGTCACGCTGGATTATCAAGCTCATCCATGTTTTTTTGCCAAGTTCCCTTTCTTTGCTCATGTCTATGCTGTGGCATCTGCAGAGCTGCATCAGAAAAAAGTTTTCTGGACGTGAGGCTTTCTGATCTCTGCTATATATAATCCTGGATTCGGGGAACACTTTTCTTTTTTTGGAAAGGGTCAGACAAAATAAGAACATTCTCTTTGGCTCTGTGGAAACCAGAGGAGATGACCTTCTTTGTGCAGACTGTGTCTCTGAAAATGCAGACATGCCGAATGAGTAGAGTGGTTCCCATCTCCCTTGGCTGTTTAATCCCACAGGGAATTGGTTGCCTGTGCCAGAAGATGGATGTTCATTCACAAATACACAGTATTTCAAGTAGTGCCCAACAATGCTCTCTCTGAGCATGACAATTCCTGGTCTCCTGAACCTCATGCTTGCATTGGGCTGTTGGTTTGACCCCTGAAGCCATGTCTTCAAGATGATTGTTCCTCAGCACAGGGCCTGGCCAATCATGAGTTCTGAGCACAGCTCAAAAGTTGTGCTGACCTATTAGACTGATCTGCAGCCTTTAGTGCAGTTGATCCTCACATGCTGCTGATCTGGTCTGGGACCTTTTGGAAGGGTCTTCTGCCTGGAAAGATCCTTTGGGAGCTATGAGAATACCTGCCTCCATTTATAACGTTGGCATCAAGTCTCACAAGCTCTTTCTGCCAGATCCATCAGCTCTGCCAGCCCTCGGGGAACATATGATAAGACTCGAGGGTGATGGTGCCATCTATTTCTGCATGGCCTGTCTTCCCTTCAGTGTGGAACGTCCCTTTGCCTGAGTGTTCCTGTGTTTGGAGATGCTCGCAGTCAGGGTAATCAGCAGCATGTGTTGATGTTCAGATCAGATCTTGGCTGTGGTGCAGAGGGAGGTGTGTTTAGGCATTGGCTAATAGCCAGCCACTGCCCTATCCTGTTTCCATGGTCTGTGGCAGTGGACACTCACCTCAGGACTAGGCATGGCCTGAGGGACATCTTGCTGTGGAGAAGATGGCACTGGAAACGTCACAGCCACGATGGCGGTGCCCACCTGTCATAGTTGAATCCCATCCAGCAGCTAAGTAGCAGGCAGCTGCTTGCTCATTCCCACCCCATGGTAAGGAAGAGAATTGTGGGGAAAAAAAGTAAATCTCGTGGGTTGAGATAAGAACAGCTTAATAATTGAAACAAGATAAAATATAATAATACTATTAATAATCCTAATGATAATATCAAGAATAATTGTAATGAAAAGAAGGGAGAGAGGAACTGCTTTTCATCAGGAACTGTAGTGATAGGACGAGGAGGGATGGGTTCAAACTGAAAAGGGAGAAATTGAGGTTAGATATATGGAAGAAATTCTTTACAGTGAGGGTTGTGCAGCACTAGAACAGGATGCCCAGAGAGGCTGTGGATGCCTCATCCCTGGCAGTGTTCAAGGCCAGGCAGTGGGCAACCTGGTCTTGTAGGAAGTGCCCAGGACAGGAGGGTTGGAATGAGAAAAAGCTTTAAGGTCCCTTCTAACCCAAACCTTTCCATGATTCTATGAGTAAAACCCAAGAGAAACCAGTGCCACCATGCAGTTGCTCACCTCTCACTGACCAATGCCCATCCAGTCCCTGAGCAGCAATCAGTGTCTCCCAGCCAGTTCCCCCCGTTTATACTCTGGGCATGAGTTCTGTGCTGTGGAATATCCCTTTGCCCAGTTCCCCCAGCTCCTTGTGCACCTGCTCACTGTCAGAGCACAGGAAACTGAAAAGTCCTTGATTTAGAGTAAGCACTGCTTGGCACCAGCTAAACCATTGGTGTGCCATCAACATTATTCTTGTACTAAATCCAAAACAGCACTGCACCAGCTACTAGGAATAAAAATAACTTAATCCCAGGACACCACCTCACAGCACTGACCATCAGAGCGAAGCAGAGCCGCAAGGGAGTATTGCTGCAGTGCCCTGCTGTCTCCATGGGCTCTGCTGGTGCCAAGGGACCCAGTGCCTCCATCTCCCAGAGGAGAGTGCAATGTGAGTTGGTTCTGGAGGAGGCTTCATGGCTCTGCTGAGCTCACTTGTTGAAAATCAGATTGATCTGAATCCAGGCTCCTCACAGCCCAGCAAAAGCCCTTTTTCCTACACAGTCCCCCCTCCCTGTGTCAGGAACTGCATATCCTGGCATGAGCCCCATTGTGTCTTGTTGTTCATCTCCACTTCCAGCAGGTTTGTTCTAATGAGCTGAAAGAGCAAAGCTGAAACAGATTCTGAACTGAAGTCAGAGACTAATAAAGTAGGGTGTGATATTAATTTCAGCAGCAGCCTTGGCAAGAGCCAAACATGGTAATTCCAACATCTAATTGGCTTTTAAAAATAAATTAGTCTGGTTTTCATCTGCATATTTCCTATGCAGGATGTGTGCTGTTTGGCTGTGCCCTATTGTTAGATGGTCCCAACTGCTGTTGAGCAGTAAAATTACCCAGACCTTTTGACTTTGCAGTCTGCACTGTTAGGGGTGGAGATATTTTGCTGTAGCCTTTTCTTCCCTGAGTCAGGAGAAGCTGATTTCTGTGGTTTATCATGTGGATTTGAGGGAGCAGGATGTGGGATGCTGGCTACTGGCTTCCATTTATGGGCTTTTAGAAATGAAATTAGTGGAGCTGTATCTTTTTCTGCTGGCAGATTCAGGTTCTCTTAAGTATGTGCAAAAGCATTTTTAAAATGGGAATTTGATTTCCTGCTGTCTGGTGAAACCAAGCAGGTTACAAAAACAGGGAAGAATAGTGGCTGCCTTCCATTAAATGTGTGGAAGACTTTGGAAACCTGTCTATTTCTTCATCTGTGTACAATGCTGACAGTGAAATTGCTCATAAGAGAGCATCATAAATTAAAGTGCAGAGCCTGACACACAGAAAGAGAATTTGGGTTCCTTCTGGCCATTATGCCTTGAATTGACAGCAAAGGAGGAAGGATGCTCTCCTGGCTGGCACTGAGCAGAGGTGTGCAGTTCCTACCTTGCCTCCACTATAATAATTAGTTTCCCTTAGAAGATATGTGTGTTGGAGATGACCTTGTAACTAAGAGTATTGGCTGCAGTTTGGGAATATTTTAATTGATTAAGATTATTTTTGGACTAGTGATCTTATTAGAAAGGCAGTTGGTTGAGAGGCCCCTTGAGTTCCTATTATCCTTGTAGATAGATGAGCATTAAAAGGTTGGGTCAGGAGGAGCAAGCCCTGTTGTCTTCTCTGAATTTTCTTGGCCCCTTCTGTTTCTACCATCCTTGCCTGCATTTATGCAGAGCACTCTGGGGCCTGCGGGGCTCTCTCCCAGCAGAGGTACAAACAGCCATAAATCCTAATTAAAAGGTATGCTTTATTTTCTGGGTTTAAAAATAAAGAAGATTTAAGAATTCTTGAATTGAGATGTGTGTATGTATTTTGGCCCATCAGGATTAATTGGATTTGCTTCAGCGGTTCACTGTACCGTGGCTGTTCAGTAGAACACTGCTGAGCAATTTAAACATCTTTCTCGAATGTATGAGCTTTGTACAACACGTGTCCTGCAATAATTTTGCTCCTGCCACTGATGTAAATGTCGGGATGCTTCAGGACCAGCACGAGGAACTAAGGCACGTACTCGGCTGTGCCGTGGATCCGGGCAGCGCGTCTGGCGCCGGGCACTCTGTTCCTCTTGGAAGCCCTGGAGGTGTTTGAGCCCCACGTTGTCCCGCGGTGTGTGTTGTAAGTGTGTCTCTGTGCACAGAGCAGGCACTCAGAGCCGTGGAAAGTTTGGTGTGCTCATAAATCACATCCGTGCCCTGGAAGAGAGCTGCAGATGAGAGTGTCAGGGTTGACCTTCCAGCAAGTGCAGGAGTGATGAAGGGAAGATTGATACCTAGAGAGAAGAGCTGGGGATTTACAGAGCCTGTTAGGATTAAATTTCCCCTGTTTTAAGCTGGGCTGGGTTTAGCATTGTTAGGCAGGGTTTTGGGGGAGGGCAGGAGAGCTATTGCTGAACCTCCTCTAGCATATAATCCTGGTGCAATCCCATGGACTGTTCCCTGTCCCCTGAGGTGTGAGCAGCCCTTGAGGTCAGCATGGGGCTGTTGCTGCAGACCAAGGCAGGGCAGTTTGGGGTGGGAGATCCCATGGTTTATGGAAAATTGTGGAGAGGGGCACTATGCCAGGGCCCTGGAAGAGAGAGGATTTCACCTCCTGAGCAGCAGCTTGGGATCCATCTCCAAGGAAGAGAAACTCTGGATGTGAAACAGCCTTTTGGGGACACAGTAGCAGATCGTGGAAAGGGGGTATCTAAATCAGTCTGCGTGGGGAAGAGAAGGAATCACTCACAGAAAAAACCCTTAAGCACAAGCATGAGTGTGTGTGGACTTGCCAAGCATGATTGCTGCTGTGTTGTGAGGTGATTCTTAAGTCAGTGGAAGTGAGGAATGGTTTAGGGCATGTAAAAGCTGTAATGTATTAAGGTTTCAGGAAACCACCTAATAGTATGTCTTGCAAAATCTTAGTTGGATAAATAATTTAATTTGGTCTAGATAGCAACATTCTTGGATTGGAATCCTGCTAAAAGACTGTCAGTAAGAGCTGCTGATGAACAAAGGAGAGGCTCATCTGAGGGAGATGTAAAGCTGAGGCCAAGAGGATCAATATTAGGTCTGTGTGTCTTTTAACATCCTCATTAATGATCTGTAAGAGGGAGCAAGTGGTGTACATAGATTAATAAAGTCTACAGATAACACTAAAACCAGAGATGTCTTCAACAAAACTCAGCAGTCTGAAGGACTTCACAGGTTCAGGAACATGGGCAAAGGACAAAAGAAATGCATGACACTTGAAAATAATCACTGTATCTGTTTGTGTTAAAGTAGCCCAAGCCATGTACCCCCTCCTTGAACCCTCCTCTTGCCACAGGAGGTGGAATGAGGCACATGTGTTTTGTGGGCAGCAAAACTCAATGTAGCTGCAGAGGGAGCAGTGCAAAGCCCATCCTGGCCAGGCATGGGTCTCTGCCTGAAACACTGGATTTGATTCTAATCCTACCTGATTTAGAGAGACAAATTGGAAGGGGTCCAGTGCCAGCCTTGGGTAATGTGTGTGCCCTCGCCTAAGCCGTTAGGACAGCAACTTGCAGAAATTTGTGTCATTTAAGCCTGTGCCCATTTGTGCTGCAGTCCTTGTGCTTAAAGCAGCACACATTTCAGTTGTTAGTGGGAGTATTGTTCCAGGGAGCCTTGAGACAGCAAGTTTATCAAGTATTCAAGTTTCAAAAATGAAATACTTTTGGCAATACTGGCTGTAGAAATTATAGATGCCCCTCAAAGTGTTCAAGGTCAGGTTGGATGGGGCTCTGAGCACCCTGATCTCGTGGAAGGTGTCCTTGCCCATGGCAGAGTTGAAATGAGATGATCTTTAAAGTCTTTTCCAACTCAAAACATTCTCTGATTCTGTGAATACAATGAGAGAATAGCATGAGGGGGAAGTACAGCTGGCCCTCCTGCCCTCGGGGTGCATTGGTGTGGGTCGCCAAAAATGGCTAGGGATTCTAGTTTGGATCACCTGAAATTGCCTGGGCATAGTACTAGAAGCTGCAGGGCAGGAAACAGTCCTGGCTCGCAGGTGTGTGATGCTCAGTTATAAAAAGGTTCTGTTTTTCTCTTTTGAGTGCTTACAAATATCAGTGTTTTAGCAAGGCCAAACAAATTCCCTCTGAAATCATGAGTAGCAGGTGCAGTGCATGGTGGTGACTGGCATGAAGTCTATTGTCTCTCCTACTTCTCTGTTTATGTCAGTCTGTAACTCTTTTTGCTCGTTATGCTTATCACACAGCTTTTAATAGTTACAGAATGTGTTTGAATTACGTTTGAAATTCAAATTTCACACAAATAGATGCTTGTTCTTGAACCAGTGTTTGTGCCTGAGTAGTTGGGGGGAGGGGGCTGGTAGTATTTCTTACATATTGCATGCACTCACCATGTTCTTTTCCATTGCAGCAGGAGTCAAAGGAAGAGAGTGGCTTGCAAAAGAAGAGAACAAAGCAGCTGGATCAAACAAAGTTTGCTGCTAAAAGAAAAATTGCACGTATGTCTTGATTGTGGGGCTGGGGACGTTTTCTGGTGCTGAGCAGGTTCTGCTGTTTGTGTTAGACATTATTTCCCTTGCAGAGAAAGGGTGTGACATGGCTGGGGATGCAGAAAAGACCCTTCACAGGGCTAAATTTTGCACTTCCAAAATAAGTGTGTGAGGGTGTTGGTACCTCACCAGGTTCAAAACTGTCTGAGGCTGATGTGAAAGCGCCGTCAGTCACAAACTGCTCCTGTCTGTCCCTGAAACATCACAATGCTCTGACCCGACAGCTGCTGCTCAGGAAGGATCTGAGTCGCAGCTGACAGTTCTCTGAAATCATCAGCTCACAGTGTGGGGGCTGCCAGAGCACCAGCAATGTTGGGCATCATAAGGGAGGGTGTTAAGAACCAGGGATTTGGTTGATGTCATTTTGCTGTTACTTAAAGTGTTGGTGCACCCTTGTCAAAGTGCTGTGTGCAGTTCTGGCCTCTGCTTAGCAAGGACACAGTGGTGCATCCAGAGAAGGGCAGCCCAAGTGATGAAGGGGTAGAACAGCTGCCTGGTGAGGAGAGTCTGGAAAGCTTGGGGCTGCTTTGTTAGGAGAGAACGGTGGGATCAAAGTTCCCATCGGGAAGGCAATGCCTCAGCTGAGCACAGAGCTGTTGTTTACCAGCTCCTGGGGTGTATCAGTGGAAACAGCAAGAAATAGACGGGTTTAAAACGGGTGAAGGACACTAATGCTTCACACAGCATGGGGTGAACTCCTGGAAGTTTGTGTCACAGGAGGTTGTGGAGAGGCCAGAATCAACAGCTTTAATAAGGGATAAAATGCATTCATGGACAATAAGTCTGTGAACAGATGCTAAAGGCTGGGATGTTCCTGCTCATATTCTAATGTACAGGCAGAAGGGCCCACTGAGCATGGCCAGCACACTTCTGCTCCCTGTTCAGCCCCACATGTTACAGCAGCCAGGCCCCAGAGGGTCCCCACTTGTGTTCCTGTGCTCTGAGAGTCAGTGGTCTATGCAGCACATAAAATTCAGGACTTTTTAAAATGGGAGATATGTTGCCTCCTGCAAAACCCAAAGCAATCAATGAACAAAATGGAGCACGCCAGTGCTCTGCAAGCAGCAGCAGTTGGGCTTGTCAGTCCTCACAGGGCTTGTGTGAATTAAATTGTTTTTAATAGAGGCCTAAGGCCATAGCACAGAACAGCCCAGCTCTTTGCAACCCACTGTGCATGTCTGTGTTGAACAAGTAAGATAGCAAAGTCAGAGATGGGGAAAGAGTTCTTTTCCTTATCCTTCTTTTTCTCCCAAAGGAAACAGAGCACCAAATTAAAGCTGAAACCCCCCTTGGAGATGCCACTAAAATGTGACCAAGCATCTGGTGTTAAGAGCAGAGATCTGCTGAAGTTGGATGTCCTCGTTGCATCATTGAACATGTAGGGTTTCAGGAGCTGCTGCTGTGCAAAAGGTGTTCAGTGTGCTCCAGAAAATCCACAGGAGACAGGGCTGGCTCTCCAGATGTTGTATAACGGAGGAGTTCTGCTTTGTTTCTAGATGTTGAAATTATTAATAATAGTTTTTCTTTTCCTGGGGCAAAAGCTGCCTTTTTTTGTTGCTTAGTGTGCTCGTCTGAGTTTGGGGGTGCCTGGTGCCGCACGGTCGGAGAGCAGGGGCTTATTTAGGCACGTGTGATGGTGGGGCTGTTCTCATTTGTGGGAAGCTATAATTAGACTTTTGGTGTTTGCTTTTAGGCAAATTAAGATTTGAAGTAGTAATTATTTTTCCCAGTGTCTTTAAATAAATTCTTTGAATTGTGAGGCAAATTGGTCTTTTGTAAAGATTGGGTGCTTCTGGGTAGAGCAAGTTCTTTCTCCTCAAAACTGGAAAATTTCGGATATTGGCAGGCACTCTTTATAAAGCGTATCCTCCCTTTTTTGCTTTGTTGTGGTTTTATTCATTTTAACCTAGAGCCATAACTAAAATATATCTGTGACGTTTCATCCTGACAGGATAAATGGAAATAACAAACCCTAAAGAATTCTCACTCTTTTTCCAGAGGAAATCAGTGCTTTAAAGCACATTTGAATGTTTTTACTGTAATTGCACTTTGGATATGTAAAAATACTGAGATCCCGCATTTCTGTTATTTTTGAGTAAATCTCTTATTAGTAAGTGTTATAACTACAACTAGTGGGGTTTTGCATCTAATTCACTTTGCAAATGTCAAAATGGAACATAAATCACTCTGCAAATTGCCGTATTAGCATTTAAAAAGGCTCTGAAATGGTTTAATTTGTTTAGGGCTGCCGTTTTTTGTATCTTAAAAACGTTTCTGTCTGACCCCTCCATCCCATCTGCGGGTCTCTGGGATGCCCTGGTCCCCAGAAGGGCACTGGGATTTCCTGCCGCGTTGGGATGGACCTGTGATGAGAGGATTTTGGAGTGTGAGATGCTGAGTTCCCAGTGCCGGTGCTTCCCCCGGGAATGGGCTCCTGCAAGGCAGGCGAGTGGTGAGTGTGGGCTGAGCATCGGTCCAGATGGAGAGGGATCGTTTCTCCCGGGGTCTGTGGAGCCCCCACCACACGCTCTGAGCTCTCTGCCCAGCTCTGTTTGCACACAGTGGTCGGGGGCTAACGCGGCGCTCCGGGTTTCTAATCATCATAAATTATGACGGCTGCAATCAGCATCAAGTTTAATAAAACGCACGGTGCTGAGAAGTGATCAGTCCTGGAGCATGAAATACCCGTCAGCTTCACTTAAAGCAGGTCAGGTCTGCTGGAAGGCACGAGCAGAGCTGCTCTTTGCTCTCCCCACAGTAATGCCAGGTGGATTTAAACTCGAGTTTTCCCCATCTCCAGAGCACCTACTCAACTGGAACGTGCACTAAGTGCATCTTGTTTGTCACTGGTTTCTTTGCCAGAGGCAGCATTTGTCTGGCACATTCCCTGTCCCCAGAGGGGAAATTGCTGTGCCAGGGAGGGAGAAGAAAACAAAATGTACAGCAGTAATTCGCCAAAAAATGTTTCTTTTTATTAAGCTTCATGGATGTTGATAGCCTGAACTGGCAAATGTTCAGGCCCCTGTTGAAGCACGTGGAAAGTCGTGTGTTGCAGGGTGCTGATCATGTGCACCAGTTTTCCTGCACATGTCTGAGTTTACAGGATCTAGCCTGATTGCTGTGATGGTTTGAGCAGAAAAACAAATCAGCACACACTTTCTGAATGCTTGGAAGGTGTTTGGTGTTATGGGAAAAGAAAAGACTGTATGTAGCACTAAGTGCTATGGTCTGGATGACACGGTGGTGATTGGTCAAAGGTTGGACTCAATCTCAGTGGTGTTTTCCAACCTAATTGACTCTGTGACATGCTGTTTAAAGCTGCTGTTCTTGCGGCTGGGAGCTTTCTCCATACACCGGACTGTGCTTTCCATTAAAGAATGCTTTTTTTTTTTTTTTTTTTTTTTGCCCTGGTCCCTCCTGGCTGTAACATCTTAGAGTGACTTTGTCCAAGGACAAAAGATCCCCACGAGCCCTGAGAGTATTGCAGTCTGCTTTCCCTTCAACCTCTTTCTTAATTTTCAAAGGAATTATCCCCCATTCCACCCAAACCAACAACCTGAAGCTAAGTGCTGTTTTAGTAGGACACATAAAGGAATCTGAAGGTAATCAGTTCAAAAATGCTTCAGATCCTGCTTGGGTGGGGGAGCACGAGGCTGCCATCATCCAGGAGCTGGGGGAAGGGCAGAGAAGCTCTGTTCTGTGGATGCTCCTGGTTGCAGCAGAGCTGTCATGGACAGGCTGTGGTACGGCTAGAGCACGGCTGCACTGCTGTGTTTGGGTGGCAGCTGGTAGGGAGAGGATGGGACAGAAAATGGGAGCCTGCAACTTGTGAAAGCATCTTTATCCAGGGAAACGCCTGTCTCCGGAGCCGGCTGCGGTGGAGGCATGTTTTGTGCTTGGGCAGCCTCCCTGTTCAAATGGCACATCTTAAAGATGTTGTAGCCCGTCGGAGAGCGCGAGCCTTCGGTTCATGCATGAGATGGCGCGTGCAGGATTCTGCCTGGAGGAGGGAGCGGGTTCTGAAGGAAATCTGTCAATTTGTTTCGAGTGAGATGTATTTTTTCAGCTCCTGAGAGTGCTGTTGAGTTGTTTTTCGAGCTGCACTCCATTCTGCAGGCATTGTATATTTTAAGCAGAGTGAAAGTGTTGGATTGAATCTAAGTAAATAAGTGTTTTCCAAAGTAACTAACTGCTTTCTACATAGCCAGTCTAGACTTTTGGTTTGATTGGAGCGAGGAATATTTCAGGAATAAATTTTCTGCTGAAATAGCAGTTACAACTGTAGGAAACCTGTTTCCCATGCATGACTGACTTAGTGATGCAGTGGAGTGGTGATGTGAGCAGAAGGGGGATGTATGTATGTGAAATATGCTCTATAATACCACCAAGCAAGTAACATTATCCTCCACAGAGCTTTCCACCTGAGGCTCGGGGTGAAAAACATGTAGCTCTTTTTCTCTTGGATAGGTCTCCTGTGGTATTGCAGGTATCTGTGTCAGAAGACAGTGAGGTGTGCTACTTGGTTAGTAAAAAAGTGTCTTAAAGATGTGTTGTTTGTCCTGCCTTGCTGCTGAGCCTATCCAATGCAAAAATGAGCACACTTTAGAGATCTGTCCTTTTCCTCTCTTCTTGAACGTGCATTCTGCAGCTGCAGTGTGTGTTGTTTGATGGCAAATAAAATGTCATGTTGCAGTTAATATACTTGGGGAATGGGAGCTTAGATTGTTGTAGAAACCTGAGGTGAAGTTCCTGACCTGAGTTACCTTTCTCATTTAGTGTTGCCTGCTCCAGTTTTGTTGACACCTTTCCAGGACAGCTGAGGTTTAGATGATTTTCTCTGCATTCCTCCTGGGAAGGTGGGACTCTCACCCATTTCTCCCTACATGCTGGATATTCACTGAGTGTTTACATACACCTGCAGCTGTGACTTGACATTATCCTGTTTCTTCTGCTGTAGAGATGACTGAAGAGGAACAATTTGCACTGGCCCTGAAAATGAGTGAGCAAGAGGCTAGACAAGTGAACTGTCAGGAAGAGGAAGAGGAGGAGCTCTTGAGGAAGGCCATTGCTGAGAGCCTTAGTGTAAGTGCACTTCTGTGAAGAGGCCCACTAGGGTACTTTAGCAACATTGCTGTCTGTGCTTGTTTTACCACGCTGCACAAAAGAAAGTTTTACTGGGGGGCATAGATATTCCCAGCACAAACTGGAATGACAGCAGCTGCAGAGTAGTTGCTTTGTACTGTTCCTACCTTGTGAGAGAGACATGAAGTCTAACCTCAGATGTCCCTGTTTTGGGGTACGGAGTTCTGATTTGGGATAGGGGGATCTGCAGTCCAGGTGATGGCTGCCAGCGTGCTGGGGGAGCCCTTGTTTGTGCTGTGCTGATAGAGAACACATCTGTAGGAGAGTGAACCTTTTGTTTTTCAGAGCTGTCAGCCCTCAGACTCGTCGACTGCTTCTCCTCAGCTGTCAGTGGAAGCACCAGATTCACAGGGCCAAAGCCAGCCTGCTGAGAAAGAAGGCTCAGAGATCCTGGGAGGCCTGGCGTTCTGCCCTGACACCCCTCCCTCTGACTGCAGCTCCCACTCACAGAACTCCAGAGCTGATGGGAATGGACAGATGGATGTCGCCCGGAGCCCCTTGGTAGTGTTGAGGAGGTTAAGCCAGGAAATCGTTGAAAGCTCACTAGTATCCAGCATAATCGTGTCTCCGGGGAAGGGCCAGCCAGTGACAAGGTCAAGTGAAAAGTCTTCCTCACCAGCAAAAAGTGATTCAAGTAACATGTTACCCAGCACTCTGGGAGAGGATTTCATGTCTTTGAGTCCCACCTTTGGCAAGGTGGCTTCAGGAGGCTCCTGGAGATTGGCACCTCGGAGACTGTTCTCCAGCCCCTCCAGCTCTTCTGAAGCAGCAGGCCACGAACCAAAAGAGCAGCTCCTGCCCTGCACTGGCCATTCTGTGGGAGAAGCTGGTGCTGGGAGCTCAGCCACACTCTGGAAGAGCAGGACCACAGAACAGTGTGACAGCCCCAGAAGGAGTGGTGGAGGAGCAGGTACCAAACACAGCTCACAGCCTGGGCACACTGCCAAGGTCTGTGTTTCCACAGAGCAAGCAGAGCAGAATGAGGGGTCTGGCAGTACCCCAGATCTTTGCATGCTGACTGTGGTGGAGGAGAAGCACAAACAGGAGGAGCCAAGAGACACAGTGCACTATTATTGGGGCATCCCCTTCTGCCCCAAAGGGGTGGACCCCAACCAGTACACCAAAGTCATCTTGTGTCAGCTGGAGGTTTATCAGAAGAGCCTGAAGCAGGCTCAGAGACAGCTGTTGCATAAGAAGGAGTTTGGTAACCCAGTTGTGCCCAGTTCTTCCTTGAGCCAAAATGAGCTTGGGAATGGAGAGGAGATAAGCAGGGAGAATGGGGTTGCTGATGGTACAGAAGATGGAGACACCGAGGGACAGGAGTCTGAAAACATCACCTGGCTCCACCCTGCAAAGAGGAGGGACGCAGAGAGTCCAGGGCACAGCATGGAAGACGAGAAGAACTCCACTTCTGATGATGAACCGACCACCAGCTACTGCCAGGTAAGAGCTTTGCCACTGAGCAGAGGTTGAGCAGCCATGCCCTTCTGTCCATGTTACGGTTCAGTCCCTTCTGCAAAGCAGGCATTGCTATTTAATGCCCCTCTTAAATTTAGGGACTTCCTCCCCCAGCCACACAGGTTACTGTGGAAAGAAGTGTACAGGCTGACACCCAGCTCTCACAAGATAAGGGCCATTGAGCAGCCTGGCAGTCATCATTAGTGCTCCAGAGACCGACACATCCCACTGATCCTTCTCAGAAGGGTACAGCCTGGCAGTGCGTCAAGGCAGAGGACACAGAGGTGATGCTGACCACCACCAACTCTGGTTTATAAACCTGTGGCTATGTGGGGAGCTCTGGGTTTCTCTTTGCAGACAGAGATGTGGGTTTGTCCTTGTGGTGTAGCCTTTCCTGTTTGCCTCTCCATGCTTATCTGCATCCATAAGTGCTTCAGCCTTGGACGTGCTCTTCTCCCTCGTGGCTGGGAGAGGCTTTGTTTGGTCACAGGCATCTTCTGCCTGCCCTGGTGATCTGTCACCATGGTGGTGCTCCCTGTCCTTGTCCTGGTGTTGGGCACCTTCTCTCGGGCTCGGGCGTGCTAGACACTAGGTGTCAGCCTCTGTCTCTGTCAGGGCTCTCCTGCTGGAGCGGAAGGCAGCTTTCTGTCACTGCTAAGTTTAAACAGATTGCTAGTCAGATGAAGTATTTATTACTGCTGTATTTTAGGTTTGTGTCAGCCTTTTCCAACCCTCATTTTTCATAATGACTTCACTCCCGGATCATTGTATAACTTTATCTTCTCTATGACTGAAGCCTTGGCTCTGTTGTTCCTGTTTTCAAGAGTATTTGATCATTTACCCTGGTGTTAGAAAGATACTTAACTTGTTTTGTGATATTTATATTCTGTCTTGTAATATTGAACACTTAGGAAAAACGTCATGTCTGCATTTTCTGGTTGCAGAAAAAGAGCAGAGCAGCCTGTGCTGAAATGTGACTTTTCATGACAGTGCTTTGGCTCGGGTTTAGCAGATGGAGATTTAAGCAAGCCTTAGAGGTGATCTGCAGAGGAAAGGAACTGAGTTGTGCCCTTTTTCATTTCCTTAGGATAGATACAAAAGACCTGAGAGGTTTTTAAAGCAAACTGCACTTTTTTTTTTTTCTGTAGCTTTTCCTCTGGAAATGAAGGTGTCATTATACTGGAAGATTGGGGTGACTGGAGGTCTGTGGATGTGTACTCTAAAGCCCTTGGGAAGCTACAGCAGTTGGGAAGGGCATGAACTTTTAATCAGTACTGAAAATTGTGTGGCATTTTTTAAAATAGTATCTGTTTAATGCTAATACCTAATTAATTCTTGGGGAGAAAAGAGATTTTAGTGGTGCTGAGTGGTAACTTGTAACCTACTCCTCTTGACCATGGGAGCTGTCTCGGAGCCATAGCTGAGAGATGTAGCCTTTCTGATATTTTTAAGGTGAAAATATAAGGGAGGGGGAACAGACTTTACAATTTCAACCCTAGCCCAAAATTTGCCAGTCTTCTATTTACACGAGAGAAAATATTTTCTAAATGCCTTTTCATCTGCTTTATCACACCCAGCATGAGAGGTAGCTCCTTTCTCTCGCCTCTCTGTGCAGTCGCACACTGAGGCCAGAGCAGGTGATTTACTTGCAAAATCGATATGTTTGATGTTTGCTTGTGCCTTGTCTCCATTTTTTTCCCTCTATCAAATACAATTCCACTGGCAGTGACAAAGGAGGGGCCCAGAGCTGTCGTGTCTCCACCTTGCTGCATCTCTTGGAGACCCTTTGCTGCTTGTGCTGCCCTGGGGCTCCCCCAGTGCCACCAGGGCTGCTCTGCTGGTGGGGCTGGTGGGAGATCTTAGGCTGTGCTGAGTGTAGAAACCACCCCTGAGGACTCAAAACTGTCCTTGAAAAAGGACATGGCCTCATGCCATGTGTGAAATGAAGGTGCAAATAATGTACTTGAGGGAGGCTGCCTGTACTCCTGCCCTGAAACCCTCACCTGGAATGGCACAGACCTTCCACCCTGGCAGCAGTCAACTGCTGCCACTGCCTCCCACAGCCAGGGCTTGTTTGCACAGAGCAAATTCTGGTTGTCGGGAGATCTCACAGCCTGTGAACCTGCACTAACAAACTTCAGTGCTAATAGAATCAAATTTTTCAGAGCCTTTCAGATAAGGTTAGGGAACTCTTGGTGTTTAAAAGATTCAAAGGGAAAAAATCAAATTCTGGAGATTTAGAGTCTGCTGACCTGAATTAGTGCCATATTTTATAACAGATGTACAAGGAAAAACAGAAACATAGATGAGTGTTCATGACCAGGGCAGAGGCATTGTTAAGAAATGCACAATTCATGACAAAGACAAATAAAAATAAAAGAGGAGGTGTGGTATTTTATGTTAATGATGAGTTAGGCTGCAAAGAAGTAAAGAAAGTGTAGATAAAACAGGATATTTGGGGGTTGGAGTTATGTTAGGGAAATTTGACAGGAGAGGCCTTGATTTGGAACTTGCTGAGGAAGTATATATCCAGGGGTGGAGCTGATCAAAGTTGAATCTTTTGGTGGAAATCAAGCTCATAGTGTTTGATAGACTCAAGGAAGGGGGAGGAAAACTCCTTGGGTTTCTTTGAGACCTAGCATGAGAAAGTGTAGGCCTGACTGCAAGGACTGCTAATAAACCGTTGTAATTCCACCTGATTAGAGGATGGCAAGTGTAGCATGTACACTGCAGAAGAAGAAAGGGATCTGGGTAATGACTGGCATGTTAGCCTGACCTCGGCAGTGCATAAGGCTTTTGAGCAAATTTTAAAGGAAAGAATAAGTGGAGTCGTAGAGCTAAATGAAAAATGGGATAAAATGCAGACGTATTTTCCAGCTGTAGATTGTGCAGGTTAATCTGTTCCCCTCCTTAGATGGGACAGCTGATTTCCCAGGCAAGAAAAATGCAACAGATTTTATCTTTAGGAAATTTCAGAAAAGTGCTTCTCATGGTCAGGCATCAGCTGTACCAATTAATGAGGTCATTATGGCTCAAGAAAATAAGTTTTAAAGTGGAGTAGGTGAGGGCTGTTAGGGTACTTGGGGGAGTGCAGGGGACACTAAAAACCTTGGGTTGTTTCAAGCTCAGCACAGGTGGAGGTGGAGAAAAGCTATGAGGTGGATGCCGAGAACAGGCAGAGAGCGTGGAAGATGATGGCAATGTTGGAAGGAGTGGATGGGCATAGACTGTCCAGGAACATGTCTAGGCAGCAAGGTAAGAAAAAGTACTTCCAGGCTTTATTGCAGGGAGTATCTTGCCAAAAGCAGGGATGGAGGGAAAAAGCTGACTAGTTCCGGATGGATACTCAGCCATTTTTAGATAAAAATATACAGCAGACTGGGTGCAATGTCATGGACAGAATCCAATGACCCAGCAGACCCCAGTCAGCTGTGCACCTTGTTTTATATAACAGCAGAATTTTCCTTTCCAGCCCTCCCAGGTACTGCCTGCAGAGGATGTGCCTGAAGATGGGGAACTCATGCAAATTGCACAGAGGTGAGTAGGGTGTTCAGAGTGTGGGGTTCACAAGTTCTCTCTAGTGATATGGGCTCTTCCACTCTCCCTGGAGTATTTTGGGGTGCAGTCCCACCGCAGCTCGCTGCAAAGCTTGCTGGAAAGGCTGGCTGCAGTCACTGCTGTTAAGTATCCCTGGAAAGAGATGGCTTTGGAGCAGCATGGGAGAGGTGGGGCACAGCTGAGGAGAAGGGATCAGTTGCTGTTGTTACTGTATAAGATGTGCAAGGTGCATTATTGTACAAGTTGAAGGAGTTGCTCCTTGCCCTCTGAAGCTCCTGTGACATGGTGCAGTAAAGCCATGGGGAGCTGGAGGTGAGTTACAGCGATGCCATCACTTGTCTGTCAGGGAAGGCGCACAGGCAGCACGGCGAAGGGTTTACTGGATTTCTGTGTGTATTTTTATGTTCTTGCCTTACTGCTGAAGAGGAAAGCAGGGAGGAGGAAGCCAGACGGCACTGCCTATCAGCCAAAGATAGAGTGCAGTGCTCCAGAAAAGCCACTTCAGCAGATGACAGGTGTGGGGCAAGTCAACATGATTTTCTTCAGATTTAAGCCTACTCCTCTTTTCCTTTTTTTTTCCCTCTCCTTCCTGTGGGATGCAATTCCACAGGCTATAGAGAAGAAGGACAAATGGGAGAGGATTCAGGGAGCAAGTTAAAAGAAAGGCCAGATAATGTCATGTTTTTAATTTGCTGGGTTTTATAATTTAAACCTGCTTTGCAACAAAACTGCCAACTTTCCTCTGATCTAACAGCATTTGGCTGTTAATATCAATATGCAGAGTATGAAAATCCCTCTTGCTTGCACCTTTCTAACAAGCTTAAAACCTGCCTTGGGGAGCAGGAGAACCTGCAGCTGCTGCTGAGGCTGATGAGCCTGTGACAGCTGAGCTCTGAGCTTGCGTAGAGGCAGTGAGGTGTGTGCTCTGCAGCGCTGGCCTCCCGCCTGCTTAGGGCCTGAGAGCCCAGGATATGGAGGATATGAAAGGAGAGGAACCTCTTTCCTTTGGTGGGGTTAGTCTGGGACATTCCCCAAGTTGCCCAGGAGCTCCTGGCTGCCTGCTTCGGGGTGGGATGCACCTGGATGCGGTGGCCCCTCCTCGAGCAGCTGGAACATCAGCAGCAAGGCAAGAAATGGCTGCACTCTTTGCAGTTTTGTGCACATTAAGTGTTGCCATCTGGCTCCTGGTAATTTGCCAGCACAGGCCTCTCTTGGGTATGGCTCAGGCACCCCAACTGGCTGGCCTCAGCAGCACTTAATAGGAACACATGGCTCTGAGCTGTCTGCAGGGAGTGGAGCAGTTCAGGAAGTGCCAGTCCTGTGAAGAAATTGCTTTACTTTCTCTGGGCAGCTCTCCCTGCTTGTTCCACTCTTTGTACAGAGCATGGACGACTGGGGTTTTAATAAATGATTATAGGCTTTGTTACCAGGAGATAGTTGGTGTAGCAAGAAATGTGGTTTGACTTCAAATTGATTAGCCCATTTTATAAATGTCATAGCAAGTTGTTTTGTGTGAGTTCTTTTGAAGAGAGCCCTGATGTTAGACACAGAGTAAAACACGCTCAGCCTGGATTCATAACAAATGCTTTGAGATGCTTTATTTAGAGAGAAAAGCCACTTGTGATTTCCTATCAGAATTTTTTATTTATCATAAATCAGCAGTGGCTGTTCTCTCTTCTCTAAGGCCTGTGGTTGAGCTTAATAAATCTTGTGTTTGTCAGTGTGGGGATTCATGTTTTTAAAGTGTGTTCTTGCATACTTGATCAGACTAATCAGAGAGCCATGCAAGGCTCAGAGTGTGTCAGCATGGGTGCCAGACTTACTCAGCAATGCCTGTCTGTGTCAGAAAGACACTGTTCAGTGAGGTGGGAGAAAAAAAAAAAAAAAAAAAGAAGAAGGAGGAATCCGAAGGTCAAAATGAGAGGAGCAGTGCTGGGTGCTGCTCCGAGGAACCACCGCACTAATGCTGTAAGGACTTTGCTGCAGGGAAAATGCCTTGTGTCACATCCGTGCTGCTTCTGGCTGCCATGCACAGGGATAAGGGAGGAAATGAGCAGTGTGAGGAGGGAGAGGATAATGCAGGATAAAGCAGGTCTCTCTTTCCCCTGTGAGGATCTCCTTCCCCAGCCAGAAAGAGGCACAGTGCTGGTACCTGCACAACTCCCACATCTTCTCCCACAGAGAGTCCCACAATTGTGAGCAGGTATTTTTGCTCCCTTGACAAGAGATAATGACCTTTTCTGCCTTTCTAGAAGAAAAAAAAATGTTCCCTTTGGGGCTTTTGCTTAGGATGGCATTTTAGACCCATATTTTGCTGTTAATCCTGGTCATTTCTGGCTGTCAGGTATTGACCACTTGGAAATTATGGCATTGTCTGCTGTTCTGAACTGTGTGAGAAAGGCAGGTGTGGCCCTCTCTCCTACTGGGTTGGAGATTCATGTTATATTTATGTTCTGAACAGCATCTCCACAATGACCCCACTTGGCAGTAAAAAGAGCCCAGATACTGCCACAGAAAACTCTGCTGAAGAAGAGATCTCTGTTTGCCCAGGTAAGAGGCACTTGAGACTATTATGAATTTTGTACCGGAAGTTACACGCTTAGGAAATTCAGAGAAAAGAGAATTTTCAAGTTATTTGAACAAAACGAGTTTTCTTTCCCATCTCCATTTTTCAAGGCTAAAATTATTCAGGTAATTTAGTTTGATCCTCTAGTTTTGGACCCATTTCTTCTAAGGCAGTTCTGTGGCAGGGATTGCTGGAGACTTGCTGACGAGACTCCTGGATGTGCACTGGGCATGGAGGGATCACTCAAAACAAGGCGTCTGCAATGCAATTATATTTTCAGATTTTTCAGTGTCAAGACAATGTGCAAAGCATGAGAGCTGAAATAATTTTTGTCTTACATTAATTAAACATGTTTGAGACCAAGGAGTTTTTCTTCCTTGGTCTCTCCCACCATGTTTGAGATTTTCTGGTCCTGGGTTTTAAGTGAGAAAAATAATGAAGAGGCTGCTCCTCTTCGTGAACAGCTGTAGCAGGATAGGTCACGGTGGTGCTTGGAGGCATATTTTGTTGCTAACAAAGATGTGGAGGTCTAAAGGAGGTGTGACTGTGAGACAGACCATGGAATGGGAGCTCTGCTTGTCATGATGTGAGAGCAGCTCTATTCTTGCTTTGTCTCCATCCCAGCAAGTGTCCCACACACTTTCCCTGTGTCTAATCTCACTCCCCATGAAGCTACACAGCTGCAGTGCCTTTATCCTCACACTACCATGCTGTGACTTTAACCCCTCATCTGGCTCTGTTGTTGCACTTTGTCTGATAACATTTGTGGCAAGTCTAAAGAATATCTTGAAACTGTGAAAACTCTTAAAAAGCGTTAAGGACTAAGCTACATCAACAAGTGAAGAGATAGTTGGAGGCTGCAAACCTGTGCTGACATGGAGATGCTTTTCTGCAGAGACACAGCCAAGCGCACTGGAAGCTGTTGAGGAGGAGAGTGAAGAGCTCTGTTCAGAAAGCAGAGGTGCACCTATGCAGGTAAAAGAGCTTGAAGGGTCCTGTTTCCAATCCTACCTTTAGACCTCGCTTCAGCTGAGCTGTGCTGGCATTTCCCTTTAGGTAGCTGGAAGCTTGGACTTCTGCTGTTTGGATCCTCACAAACAGTTCCCTCTTTGCTTTTCTCTACTGCTTTGTATCTCCAGTCCCTTTTGGCTGGGGACTGCTTGCAGCTGCTTCTGAAGCCTTTCAGTCCTATAGCTGGAGAGCTGTTATCAATTCCAGCCTGTTCTTTTATATCCCAGTGCTGCTGAGCTGGAGGATGCCATCAGCGTGGGTGGCAGTGCTGTTGCTTGCCCATGCTCAGGGGTACGAGCTGTGATGCTCAGCAATGCAGAGGGACCCCAGGAGCTCTGAGGGGAGTCCAAGTAAACCTCAGTCTCTTGTGCTGTCACCTGCTTTTCCCTGTTACAGTGCTCTGAACTCCAGTTTGCTCTCCACAGACCGTCTCAAAGAGGCTAAGAGGAGAGCTTCACCCAGAGATCAGACTGGTATAAAGATGTGCATGAAATGTTGAGAGCTGGTGGTGGTTTTCAGGCCAAGCAGAGTGTCCTGAGCCTGGGAATCTTGCGTTTTGCAGTAATAGTTAATAGCAATAGTAAGTCAGTGGCAGGGCCATCCTTTTACCTCTTGCTGCAGATGTGTGCTGTGTGCAGCCCCTTTCCCTGTGTTGTCACACCTGCACAGCAATTGCTTTGCAGCTGTCACTGTACCAACATCTGACTTCAGTTCCTGCTTCTGATAAAACTCCCTTTGTCTATTAATTTAGAGAGCGATATCAAAGGGGTTGCCAAGTACTCCTCTGGCGCAGGGTACATGAATACAGATTCGTACAGCTCTTGACAAGAGGCTTCATTTGTGGAAAGCTCATTCTGGGGGTTTGCAGCTTGTACAGCATGTCTGCAGTTCCAGTCTCATTCTCACAGGCCTCTTAATAAACCATCTTCTGCTCTCGTGTGCCTTTCATTCTGCAGGTATCTCCAAGCACTGCTCAGTCAATTAGGGACTGCAGCAAGGAGAGAGGCGGTCCTGGGCTGGCCACCAAAGCACATTCATGGCCCATTTGGCTGTGGCCAGGACACTGCCCTGTCCCCTTGTGCATTGCAGAGGGTGCCCTGTGCCTCACATATCTGCCTGGGTGGCACAAGGTGGTGGGGAGTGGGTTCCTAGGGATTGTTTGACATCATTATGGTTGGCAGCAGGTCCCAGACCAGAGCTGCAGCCCTCCAGGAAAACAGCAGAAACAGCTACCATGGCATCAGTGGTTTGCAGGAACCAAGCAGAGACCACTGGGAATGACTTGTTCCTAGCAGATGCTGAGCCAGGACACAAGAGCCTTGTTGTTGAGCTCAGCCTCTAGCATTGCTCTTGGCTGGCTGTTGGCTGCAAGTACTATGTCTTGTAGGCAATTTCCTCTGCTAAAAAGCAGAGGCAACTGGCTCTGGCTCTGACAGGGGTGATTGGTTCTGCAGTTGAGGTTTTCCAGACTGTTACAGCAAGGTTTTGTACAAGCAGTCTTTTGTTACAGAATGTTGCATTTCCATTTAAAATTAGTAATTTACTGCTGAATGTAGGCGGGCAGGGTGTGCAGAATTGGTGATCTCCTAAGATTGCTTTAAAAAAGGCAGCTAGAAGGAGCGGTGCCTGCTGCTTTTCCCATCGTATTTTTTATGTGTGTTGTCTGTGTAGTGCAGGTTTGATCTGATCATTCAAGTTTGACACATCTTGTATTTTATGGCTCTTCAGTGTGATGCCCCACAGTGAGGACTTCACAAGATGTAATGACACTGAGATGTGAGAGAGGGGTACAAGTGTTAATGCTGTAAGTGATGTACTTCAGCAGCCCGTGTTTGGCTGGAGGAACTCTTGTGGCAACTCCTCTGCAGAAATTCAGGGCAGAGAGCCTCCCTGGGAATGAAGGATGTTCCTGGGGCTTGCTTTCGTAGCCTTTCAGCTGATGTCGGGGCGAAATGTGTTTTGAGAGTTGGAATCTCAGTTTGAGTCCCAGTCCTGCAATTTTTGTCATAGCTCCTCTGAGTCAACAAAGCACCCTCCTTCCCTTTAGGACATAAAAATCAGGATCAGATCCTCATTTGGGAAAGGAGGTAATAAACTGAGTAATACAGCAAAGCGCTCCAGTGGCACGGAGCATCTTGGCTGACCCCAATTACTGCTTCCCTGAAATGATACTATTGGAGGGATGCAGACAGCAGTTTTGCTGCACACTGTCCACATGTCACAGCTTAACTCTAAGAACAGAAACCTCTCCCATATTATTTTTCTATAGATTTCTCTACATGGTTAATATTTAAATAGCTTTTCTTAATCATCGTGGGGAGGGGAAGGTTTTTTCTTAATGTGGAAAAATCTTACAGCCAGCCTGACTAGGCAGAGATGCAGTTATGAGTGAGATGGCTGCAGTCTGCTGCATTTGGGAATGTCAGTGGCATAGGGAGCAGGCTGGATCTCTGTGGGTTGGTAGTGGAGCACCTTTGCAGCTGTATGACCAATGCAAAAAGAGAGTGTCTGTAAATGGTAATGGCACTCTGAGAACGTACACAAGCTGTGACATTCTGCCCTGGCGAAAAGCCTCTGCTAGTAATTTTGTGTGACACAGATTTTTAATAGTATTGCCTCTCTCCTTGATCGGTGTCCCCTCTCATGACTGCTCCAGCCACCTCCTCTCTAAAGGAGGAGCTTCCAGTGATCTCTCCAGGCTTCCTAACACCACAGCAGCCTCCTTTCATCCTGGGGGAAGCTGCGTTCCCAGACAATGCTGCCTGTGTAGCATGGATCATGTCCAGAAACTGATGAGCACAAGTCAGGTGTTGAACTCTTGCTTTGCCCCATGAATTTTCCATCAGTTTCGCTTCTGAGATTTCCTGATTAATGGAAGCTTTGCCGTTTTTCCACTTTAGTGCAGGTGATGTTTGCCTTAAACGGTGTGCATGGCTGTGCAGGGAGTTTCACCATGATTCAGAAGGACATGTTGCCTTTGCAAGAAAAATTAGTTATTAGTGCAGCGTAGTTTGTTCAGCCGGTGGTGTTATTTCTGAGCACTATGTGATGAAGGAAGAGTAAAACTTATCAAGAAAATCTAAGTCTGTGTGAGCGTGAGTAGCTACCAGAGAGCATGGAGCTCTGCACCTAAGCAAAGTAAGAGAAACAGCCCCGTCTGGCTAATTTTTCTTCTTCTTCCTTAGGTTGGTGGGGATGAAGATGCTGGCAGGACTGTGTCCGAGTGCAGTCCTCCAGCTGCTGCCCGTGTGTCGTGCCCGCTGTGTGACCACAGCTTCCCAGCTGACGAGATCGAGGTGCACGCCATGTACTGCAACGGCACGGCGGGACCGGAGCCTGCCGAGGACGCTCCAGGTCTGCCGAGTGCTCCTTCCACGTGTTTGCTCCTCGTGCTCACCCCCCTTCCCTGTTGTTACTTGGCAGGCAGGTGCTGCAGTCTTGTCTCTCTCAGGATATTTGGCGTACGGGGAGGTTTGTTCACTCTGCCTTATTGCATCTCCACGCTGCCCAGGAGAGTGTTATTGGAGGCTCTGGTATTTCCAGCACCTCCTGCACAGAGACATCATTTCTGATTGACTTCACACAATAATTCACCACATTATTCACCTCCTGAATATTACCCCAGGATCTAGTTCTGGATGCATCAAGCAGTACTTGTGAGATTTGTCTATTGTGTGCTTTGTTGAGGACCTGCAGAGAATGTGGCAGTGGTAGAAAATGGAAGGCTTGAGCCATGTGGGCAATCGTCCTTCAGGGCTATTGAGAAGGGAAAATGTTCTGTACTACTACAAGAATGGCCTGTGCTCTGCATGAAGTCTGACATCTCTATGTGCAAAAATGGCCTGTTCAGGTGGCAGGGACTGCAGAAAAGTTTCCCCCTTGTTTCACTAAAATTGCAAAATGATAACTATGAGTCTGGGAGTGTGGATTTTTCTCCTTCATGTGAGGAGTGAGGCATAGAAGCACAGTCAGAATGCCCATATTAATCCTCTTTGTAGTCTTTTTCATATCAGTTTTCCATAGCCAACCTTTGTAGAGCTTAAGTGAACAAATACACTGGTTGGTTATCAACATATTCAGTAAGTTATGTTTTAGCTGCTGCTTGAAATGTAAAAATCTGTGTTAGCACAATGTCAGGTAATATCAAAGTAGTAGCTTGTAATAAGATTAACTTTTCAGGCTGTGAATATATAATTTTCAGTTACATACTGGTTTTTTAAGTGCAGCCTAAATCTGTGATGTTTGAGCAATTTGAGCAAATCATAGCTAGTACAAGAACTGTAACTTCTGCATCCCTCTAGCAGGAGGGAGTTTCACCATGTAATCTTAATGCAGAATTGATGTAGTTTTTAAAATAAAAAGTTCCTGTGATGCTAAATCTTTAGGGATATGACATGGGTCCTGTCAAGATAACAGGAGCCAGAGTAAAGGCTGATACTGGCTGGTGCTTAATTTTGGTGGAAGGTTCTCTCTGCAGGCACAACCCAGCTACTGATGCAAAGCATTTGGCTCAGGCAATCACAAATTATCATAGTTCCTCTCCCATCCTCAAGACTGATAAAGGTTTTATTTGTGTTACAAAATGGAGCAGAATTTCTAGTGTGCCTTTTAGCAGGAATGTCTTTGGCCTTGTGGTATTCTGGTCCCTGGTGTGGCTGGACTGTGAGTGTGTCCATTGATCCTGGGAAATTCCGACTGTGATCAGGAAAAGGCTTTGAAGTCTTTAGCAGAGCAAGGGAATTTGTTCTTTTCTTTGGCGTTGGCTTTCAGCAGGACAGAGTTCAAGGCTGGCCTCTCCATTCTGCTTCCAGGCTAGTCTCCTTGGGGATGTTTGTAAGGGTAGTTATTTTGGAATTGCTACTCTGCTGTTCTGGCTTGTTCAGAACAATCCCCCTGTAAGGAAACCAGCCTGGAATAAAAGGAATTTTGCTCTGTAATAATGGCTGTAAGTAGAGCAATGGGTCTGGGACAAAATCACAGTAATTTGAGTTTTCTATTGCCAGTTATTCTAGTATTTTCCCTGTAGAGACCAGGCTCTATTAGCCATAACAGTATGAGACACCTGTGTTGTTTGCACCCAGACTCTTTGCAGACCATGGGCTTCTCGGTCTTGGGCAGAATCCTGCCTGCCTGTGAGGCTCTGGCTTGTGGGGCACCTCAGGGCCAGCCTCCAACATCTGTTAGAAGGCAACTGTCACCCAAGGGGCTCTCAGCTGCTGGGCTAATCAGTGAGATTTGGGTTGAATAGGCAGAGATGCTGTTCAGCTCTGAGCAGAGGCCAGACAGTAGCCTGGCACAGCTGTGCAGGTACAAAAGGACTCTGTTTCCAGGGCTGTTACCTTGGCATCCACCACTAGCACAACATCCACAGGTAAAGCTAATGCATGGGGAGAAAAACATGTGAGAGAATTGTCTTCTGAAGCAAATGCCAGCTCCTGTGTGGGTCCAGAAGCTGTTCTCTACTGCTGCAGCACTGTGTGCTCTTGGCTGGCTGCTGGCTTCCTTGGGAGCACAGCAACAGCCTTGTGTGAGAGGAAGTCAAAGTTCTGCCCTCTAAGCCATGCCCTGATCTATTAAGAAAAGATGGCTTCAGTTTTCCTTTGGTGCACTGGATCAGGGGTTCTTAGTCTGTCTTCAGATTTATTAATTAGACTTACTCCTGATGTCTCTGGAATTGCAGTCCTGCAAACTATAGCTGTCAGTGATTTTCATTTTAATACTACAAAGGGATGAGTTCTTGCTGGTTTTACTTCTCTTCTTCTTTCTTATAATCATGCACCAAAATCTCTCAGTCCTAGGTCTTAGGAGGCCAGCTCAGTCTGGCTGACATCTAAGGGCAGGTTTTCAAATGAGCAGCTGGGCAAGATGAGCTACAGTTGCTTCCCCTACGTACATGGTCAACCTGGCTGGATGCCCAGACCACCACATACCTGGGCAGCATGAAAATCTTATAATGAATTTCCACTTTCCTGTGATCTGAGTAAATAAAAAAGAAGAGCCTGATGTTGTGTTAGCCGCTGTACCAGGCTGGGGAGGGATGAGGCCCTGGGTTTCCAGCTCAGTGACTGGTGTTAATTCCAAGTGAATGAGTGGAGCTGTGGAATTTCTGTGCCAGCTCCCTCTTTCTTCAGGCACTCAACTGAAGGGGCTCACTTGTGTGAGAGGGCTCTGCTGGAGTCACCACTTCCACCACCCACTGCTCCTGCCAATGCAGGGATCTGCTGGTCTCGGTCTGAAAGCGAATCTTGGCTGCAGCTGAGTACAGCAAATACTCTTGGGCTTTGTGACATACTCGATGCCTCTCACCCTTCATCTACATCCATCCGGCATTCTCAGTTCCCAAGTGAGCCCAGGAAAAGGAGGATTTGGTATATCCCTTCCTCCCAAAGGCTCAAATGCAGTCTTGGTGCAGCTGTCAGTCTTCAGCAGCAGCACTGGTGCTGTTAAAAAGCTCTTGACAGCAGTAGAAGTGGCACTGATACAGCAGAAAGAGTAATGAAATGTGTGCGGAGGAAAACTGCGTGGCTTCTGAGAAGGGACAAGATGCCATGAGCCAGACACTAATAGATCCTGCAGGGAAGTGGCACAGCTGGTAGTGAGCACAGGGAGCTGGTGGATCGGACCGCAGGTGGGCTGAGCAGGAAGGTGCTCAGTGGCTCTGACCTTGCAGCTCCACGTGCCAGCCAAACCTGGCAGCCCCAGGAGGTGCCCGGGCTGAGTGTGCTGATAGCAAGGCCGTACTGGGCAGGGTTTGCTGCTCTTCCCCAGGGTGAATGCTGGAGCCAAACAGGCCAAGAATTACTTGTCAACCAGAAGAAATGCCGAGTGAGGGAGAAGGTTGTTCTTGGGCCATGGAGTATGTCTGACCCAGCAAAGAGCATTGCATATGGGAGAGTTACAAGGCTCCTGTCACACAAGCAGGTCAGCACTGCTCTGTGGTGGGGATTTTGCCTGTGGCAAGTATTTTTCTGTGTTCTGAACCCCCTTCTTGGGGGCAACCAGCATGTTTTGGCAGGGGTTATGCCTCACCAGCTGGCTCTGTTCTCTCTCCTCTGCTGCTTCTTCCAGCAATGCAGCTGAGGGTCTCCTCCTGGGCAGCTGCAGAGCTAGTCCCAGACATCTCTAATGGGCCCATTATGCCAGATGTGTTCACTGCTTTTGGAAGAAAATAGAACTGATTAACACCTGAGCTGGTGCATGAGGCTTGTTAAGGAATATTAACGAGCGCACACTGATTTGGAGAGCAGTTCTCACCATGCTGTCAAGCACACATGTTGGTTGTGTTCTTGGGAGGCTGGATGGCCTAGGGGGTGGCCACTGTTACCAGTCTTCCTAGTTAGGCTGCCACTTCAGATCTGGGCCAGGCTATGTTAAAAAGAGACATTTGCTTAAGTTCCTATGAATGATGAGCTGTTGGTATCAGTCATCGCCTATGAGACAATACCCACATCCCAGGAAGGCTTGAACTTGTTTTTTCAGCATGGTTGTCTCCCATCAGCCCCAACAGCTCCTGAGCACTTCACATTACATTGCTGGTTGTAGCTGCAGATCAGTGATTGCTGCTAAAGGAAAGGCTGTGTTGCATTATGGATAGATATTGAGGTTACCCGACATTCTAGAAATGGGGTTTTGCTAAAACTCAGAAGAATTCCCTTTGTTCCGCACAAAATGTTGTGGTTTGCTTTCTTAATCACAGATGATGTGCTAACAATAACAAGTTTGTTGTGCCTATACCTTGGAGTCAGACTTTTGTCCTCATGAGTATGGGAAGCAGCATCACCAAGCCGTAAAACAGCTCCCTGCATTGTCCCCTTAGCCAGCGTGCCTGAGCGCGCTTACTGTGACATCTGTTTTGGAGCTGGAGTCTTGAACGTCCCTGGTGAAGCAAGCTAAGCTCTGAAATGTTCCCTGAGGATCTTTGCTGGTGGTATGTCAACAGGAATACGCTGAGAGGAATTCAACTGAAAGGGACAACACTCCAACGTGCTCCCTGCAGATGCCTGCAGAGCCAGTTGGGAAAGGCTCCTTGGGCTTGCTGGGAGAACAGAAATGGTTGGACCCGTCATCAGCTGCTCAGCTGGGATCTCACTGGCTACCCATGTGTTGGAGCTTCTGGAGAGCAGCACTGCTCCTGCTAGAGATCTTCATCCAGGGGTCTGCCAGGGCTGTCTGTGGACAGTGGGACAGCAAGGATCACTGTGGTTCACATGGGCAGTGGGAAAGTGATGAGTGTGGGCTAATTGTTGTAACCTTCTCCTTCCAGTGTGAGCTGTGTCCCTTCCCAGCCAGGCTCTCTGTCAAAGATCTGGTGCCTCTGTACAGCCCTTGCCTCTGCTCTGCATTTCCCTGAGCCCACAGCTGGCACTGTCCCTCCCTGCAGCAGGCACTGGAGCCTGGTTTGGCAGGGAGCTGGGCTGTGCTGCCAGAGCAGCTGGGTAACGCTGCTCTCAGGCTATCACACTGCTGTCATCAGCTCTGAAATTCCTGTAAACTACAGACTGTCAATCCAGCTGTTTCTGGCAAATTAGGTGTGAAGTGGTCAGCTGGCTCCCCAGTCTGGGAAAGGTAAATTTTTCAGTATCCCCCCAGGAAAAAAGGACACTTGTTCGACAACCTCTTCTGCAGGAAAGAAAACCCTGCTTGTCCCAGTCCATTGTTTCCTCACCTCTACCATCACTTCTGCTGCAGCTTTGAGTGGAAGTGATGGAAACTTGGTGCATTTGAGCATGATATAGGGGTAGTTTGGGGTGGATGGTAGTAACCCTTTTTGTTAACCCTTTCTGTTTTTCCTCCAGTGCTCACCCGGCGTCAGAGAGAGGCAAGAAATAAAGCTGCCAGTGGTAAAAGCAGCCTACCATCCTCAGACATTGACAAGTAAGTAGGTATGCCTGCTCCTCCAAGATTATTTCTGTGCTTCTGTACTAGCTTGACTATGGATGTCTTTATTCCTGTACAAATGCTGGCCGTTGGCCTTATAACAGTGTTTCCCTAAGAAATTGCTTTTCCTCAGTGCCTCTTGTTGCAGTGCTGGCTATATTTAAACCAAAGCAAGAGGAATTTGCTGTTCTCAGATTGTTTATTTTTGCGCTGATTTCCTTTCAGCCCAATCCATGGCGGGTCAGGGGCGCATGGCTGCTGGGGGAGAGCTGTAGCTAAAATGGTGCTAACTCAGCCAGTTTCTGATGGGAGGTTTGAGCTTGGTAACCCCAGGAAAAGAAGAGGCCAGGACATGGAGGCTGTCAACATGGCACCTGTAGTGATATTCTTAATTAAATTAGACTTTCAGAATAGCAGTGGCTTTGTTTAATCTCTCTCCATGCAGCCCCTCCTCCTGCCACCCACACAAAGCATCATAAGAGAGGATCTGACAGTAAAATCCCTGCTATGGAAGCAATTTTGCTGTTACAAACAGTGGATGGCAACATCACTAATGGAATTAGGCTAATTATAGAGAGGACAGCTTCTGTTTAGACACATTATCTGGGTAATCAGTACTGACTGGAAAGAAAATACAGGAAAAAGTGCTGCAGAGTTTTGCTCGATGGGGGCTCTCCATATGCATTTTAGAGCCTGGGGTGTTTCACTCAGAGAGTACCACTATCAAACTGAACACAATGTTGCTGGGGCTGGTCCCTGGGGCCTTTGTCTCTTCTTGGAGATAGTCCATTCCTGAATGCAGCTTCCCTCCCGAAGAGGCAGTGTCCTTTTCTGCAGGGTTCAGTCCCTGCTGAGAGCTGGTGTGGAAGTGAGTGTAGCTGTGCAAATCTATGCCTGACCTTCATCTCCTTTCACCCAGAATAATCTTCTTCCCAAGAACAGTCAGTTGTCCTGCGTGAGCCTGAGCATCTTCCACCCAGACGAGGGGGTTTGAGGAACAGGCTGAGGCAACCCCCCCAGCAGGAGCATGTGCTCTGCAATTCCTCTCTCTGCATGGCATGATGTAAAATGGAGACAGTGCAGAGAAAGGCTTGATTTACTAGTCAGACAAGTTCATCCAGCCCTGGTAAAATGTCTCTCTGATTTAACACACTTGGTTTACTTTTCAGGCAGAATTTAACTCCCCTTTGCAAAGCCCTTGCACTTCATTTCTGTAGATTTTGACAGGGTGCTTTATGTCTGGGGAAAAATCAGTGGTGTTTGAGATAGTTAGATGAGCAGCTTTGATTACTGTCCCACTGCTGCAGCAGCAGGATCCAGAGGAACAGGCAGGGAAAACTGATAATCACTCAGTCTTTGCAATTGGTGCTGGCCTGACCCCACTGAGCAAGACTGGACTTGGTGACACGTTTTCTCCACGGCATGGCCTGGAGGAGGAGAGTCACCACCGGTGTCTGGGAGCCCGGTGCAGGGTGAATCCTAATGCAGTGCTCTGTCCTTTGCTGCCTGGCAGGTGTGAGAAGTGCTACCTCTGTAAGTCACTGGTGCCACTGCTGCAGTATCAGAGGCACGTGGACAGCTGCCTTCAGGCTGCTAGGCAAGCTCAGGGAACGAGGAGGCTGCGAAGAGCCAAGGTGAGGGGCGACCCTGCACACCATCCCCTTTGCTTTGCGCTGGGTGTGGGGCTGGGTTGGCAGCAGGAGCTGTTTCCCTGGTTGGCAGGGATGAGCTGACCTGATGTAGGATTGCCTGTCCCTGTGGGCCACTGTGGACAGAGAACTCACTGCCCTCCTTCCCACGCCGGTCTGTGAGAGCACCGACGGGTCCCAGGGGTGAGCTAATCCAGCAGAGCTGCCAGCAGCCTCTCCAGTGGGCAGGCAGCCAGGGCTGTCCTGCTGCCAGCCAGCACGCCTCAGTCCTGCAGCCTTCCTCAGCTGGATGTCGATGGAGTGGAGGCCAGCGTCAGGATGACAAACCTATCTGGGTATCCACAAGGCCATTCCCATGGGGAAGGCTTTAGAGCCAGAGCAGGGGAAATCGCTCAGTGCTGGGGGTGAACAGCAGCATCCCAGGAGAATTGTGGGGGAGTGAGTGTGCTGGAGGTGTGCTGGGTGTGGGGAACGTGCCTTGCTAGAGGAGGTGGGAGGCAGGAGCGTGGGTGGCAGCTGGCTCACAGTCACTCACCAGGTGTTAGCCCCCACCGCGCTTTTTCCTGCTCGTGGCAGTCCCAGGGGAGCACAGAGGGTCTCCTTCCAGGCCTTCCTGCTGGCTCCTGCAGGCAAAACCCTCGTGCTGCAGCTTTGCCTGCGCTCAGAAATGTGATTCATGGCATGAAGATGCAACATGATGTCTTAGTTTTGTATAATCCCTTAAATCCATCACAGACCTCAGCCCTTTAGGGATTCAGATGCAAATGATGAGATTTCTGGTTGATGATTTTGGCTGGGATTCAGCCAAGCACTGTGTGGTTCGGAGTACTGCAGGGCATAGCTGCTCCTGCATGTGACCAGCTCTGTGGGGGCTCTTTGATTCTGTCCCTGTGCCCCACAGCTGGCTGGTGTGTGGGTCCTGCAAGCAGGCACAGGGTGTGGGGGAAAGATGCTGAAGCCGGGGGGCTCTTTGGGAAGGCTCAGCAAGGCTCTGTTACCTCTGGCCCTGTCGTTTGCTGGGGTGGCAGCTCACTGGGGAAGCTTGGGCATTGGCTGGGCCATTGCAAAGCTTCCTAATGGCACAATTGGGCTTGCAGTTTCTTGCAATGGCCCATTTTGGGGTGATTTGCAGCTCCATTGCCACAGCCAGGATGCCTGTGCCTTCCAGAGCAGTTCTGGGGGAGAGGGGACTTTGCTGGGCCAGTGAGGCTCAAAGCAGCCAGGCCAAGTGATCTTCCCCTAGCATGTGAGCAGCATGGCTGCATCTTCCCAGGGGCAGAGAGAGGGCACAAGGTGTGTTCCTTGCCTGGCAGTGCCCTGAAGGCCCTTCCCTCCAGCACCAAGCACCAATACCCTTGGACAGAGTGGGACGAGTCTGCCCTTGGACATGCAGTGCTGGGAGATGTGTTCCAGCTGTGTCAGAGCCCCTGATGCCCCCATTTATCACAGCCCTGTGCTTGCTGGCTGGGCTTGAGGCTGGCATCCTGTACCCTGGCCTCCTTCTTTACCAGGTTCTGCTTGATTACCTGCTCTCTGCTGCCTCTGCTTGAGCACTACTTGGGCTGGGCACAGAACAGTGCCCTCCCCACAGGTGGCTGGAGGCCCTGGATAATCAGCAGTCCCTCTTGTCCCCAGCCTGACCCTGAGGGCTGGGGGAACAAGTGCCCACGAGGCCATCGTGGCTAAGGGGTTCCCTCGTGGCAGTGCTGTGATGGTGGTTCTCCTCTCCTTGGCAGGACACTGGAAGGCAGGAAAGAGGACTCCTCAGGATGCTGGAGCTCTCGGAGAGCAAGTCTGAAGGTGGAAAACTTTCTATGCCAATCTGGCCGGGTCAGGGCTGCTCTTTCCCAGCTCTTCCCTTTTGGTCCTGGCTCAGCCTGGGTTGTTCTGGGAGAGTAAATTCCCCTTGGAAGGGTCTGTTCTTTCTGAGCAGAGCAGGAGGCTGTGGGCTTAGCTGGCTGTCAGCATTCCCCAGCTGGCTGCACGCATTCCTGCCAGTACCCACTGGATGTGCGCCCACTGGACCCACACCAGAGCACAGAGCCCTTGCAGGAATCGGGGTGTACTCTGAACCATTGCACTAAGACATGTCCACCTTACTGGGGGATGTGGGAGGCTTCTGCTGTCCCTGTCTACGCACCAGTGCTTCCCTCCATGGGTCCAAGGATGGGAGGAAAAGCGGGGGGAGAGGTGCTCTTGGCAGCACCCGTGGCTCACACAGGAGGGCTGATGTGTGCTTTTGTTGCAGGTGCTGACGCGGGGACTCCCCTCACTGGATTAGGAGACCAGCAGTCCTCTCCCACACTCTCAGCCGCTGACGGGGAGCCGTCGGCAGACAGCCCCATCTCCCTTCAGCACCTTCCTTTCCACGTGTCCCCTGCGAAACCCGACATCTCCTTGGAAGCCATGGATGGTGTGGTGGACTCAGATCTGCCCGTGGCTCTCCATGCAGGCAGCCAGCAACGGCCCAAAGGCTGCCGCCGGAGAAGGCACAAGTTCTGAGGGTGGCAATGCTGCAGGGACCCCCAGCAGCCCCCTGTGTCCCAGCGAGGGTCTTCTTGGCACTGTACCCCTGCTTCACCTGCAGCCTTTGTCTCCTGCTCCCCTTTTATATGTTTTATATGACCTGTGCTGGGAGCGCTGGGTGAAGTGACTGTGTGTTTTATAGGTGCCTGTGCAGCTTTGCTCTCTCTTACAGAAATGGAAATATATTTATGTATGTTTTTATGGAACTGCAGCACCACGGCAGAGCTGTGCTGGCTTTCTCTGGAGAAGGGGAGGGCACCTGTGGGAGGAGAGGGGGAGCAGCAGACGGTGGGTCCCAAACCACGCTTCCCCGGGCCTCTCCTGGAGCTGGGGTTGGTGGGGGGGCTCAGGGCACAGGGCTGCAGTGGCCTGTGCTCTGTGCAGCAGCACAGCACTAACATTCCCAGCCGGGACTGGCAGAGGGCACCTTGGTGCCAGCTGACAGCCGCAGTCAGCGGATGCTAGGACCGGAGGAGCCACGGCCGCGGTGTCCCCGTGTCCTTGGTGGCTTTCCCTGTCCCCAGGCGCCTCGGCCGTACGCCCGCTCCCCGGGGCAGCGGGGCTTTGCCTGCCTCGCACCGAGCCTTGGAGGGATCTGCTCCAAGATCCCCTCACGGGGAACGAAGGAGGGCGACCCATGCCTCATTAACGGGACGAGCCGCTGCGGAGCTCATTAAAGCCCGGGCTTAAGCCGCGCTGCCGCCGGCCGGGAGCGCGGAGCGGGGAGCGGGGAGCGGCCCCTCCCGCGGGTGGGGCCCGCGGTGGCGCCGCTCATTGGCCGCGGCGGGGCCGGCTCGCGGCGGGGCGACCAATGGCGGCGCGGGGCGCGGCTGTTGCCAGGGGGACGGCGGCAACGGCGGCGGCAACGGCCCCACACACCGGCCCCGCACACCACCGGCCCCACAAACCGGCCCGCACACCGGCCCCACACACCACCGGCCCCGCAGACCGGCCCGCACACCGGCCCCACACACCGGCCCCGCACACCGGCCCCGAACACCGGCCCCGAACACCGGCCCCGAACACCGGCCCCACACACCGGCCCCACACACCACCGGCCCCGCACACCGGCCCGCACACCGGCCCCACACACCGGCCCCACACACCGGCCCCGAACACCGGCCCCGCACACCGGCCCCGAACACCGGCCCCACACACCGGCCCCACACACCACCGGCCCCGCACACCGGCCCGCAGACCGGCCCCACACACCGGCCCCGAACACCGGCCCCACACACCGGCCCCACACACCACCGGCCCCGCACACCGGCCCCACACACCACCGGCCCCGCACACCGGCCCGCACACCGGCCCGCAGACCGGCCCCGCACACCGGCCCCGCACACCGGCCCCGAACACCGGCCCCACACACCGGCCCCACACACCACCGGCCCCGCACACCGGCCCGCAGACCGGCCCCGCACACCGGCCCCGCACACCGGCCCCGAACACCGGCCCCGCACACCGGCCCCGCACACCGGCCCGCAGACCGGCCCCGCACACCGGCCCCGCACACCGGTCCCGCAGACCGGCCCCGCACACCGGTCCCGCACACCGGCCCCGCACACCGGCCCCGCACACCGGCCCCGCACACCGGTCCCGCACACCGGCCCGCAGACCGGCCCCGCACACCGGCCCCGCACACCGGCCCCGCACACCGGCCCCACACACCGGCCCGCACACCGGCCCCGAACACCGGCCCCGCACACCGGCCCGCACACCGGCCCCACACACCGGCCCCGAACACCGGCCCCGCACACCGGCCCGCACACCGGCCCCACACACCGGCCCCTGCCCCGCCGCCATGGGCAGTCGCAGCACCCAGCCCAGGTCCCAGAATGGCCGGTTCGGCGGGGCAGACAGAGCAGACCAAAGGCAAAGTCTGGGCGCGCAGGAGCAGGACAGCCGGTACGTGGACCGGTGAGCGGCTCCTGCCCTGCGGAGACCGCTGTGGGGCCGGGGATGGGGCCGCGCAGGTTCCCCGGATCCCTCAGGCTGTTGCAGGGGGGAGACATCAGCCTCTGGCCTCTTGCAGGTTGTGGGGACCCTCTCCTTCCGCCGCCCCCATGCTCGGCCCTATGACCGTGATGGGGCAGAGCTGCCTCCTCCACAACCGCAGAGGCAGTGTGAAGATACTGCACAGGGACGAAAGTATGGACCCCTCATGGAGCATGGAGGTAGACAGCAGGTGGGAGCAGAGCTGGGTACAGGGCCCCCAGCCCCACTGTGTGCCTGGGCAAGGGCAGGCATTTCTCCTGTCCTGCAGGCCAGAGCTCAGTGGGTGACATGCCGCCTCCCTCCATGCAGGTTCTTAGGGAACAATCTGAATCATCGCCGTGATAGTTCCCACACCACACCGGTAAGGCTCATCCCTGCTCCAGTCATTCCCTGCCTTTAGCCTCTGCACCTCTGCCCTAATGCACCATCCCCAGATACAACGAGCCCTGCGATCGCTCAGCATCCCACTGGAGAGGCTGCATGTTATGAAGGGCCACATGATGCAGGACATGTGCAAGGGGCTGAGCCGCCAGACACATGCACAGGCCAAAGTGCGGATGCTGCCCACCTACATCTGCTCCACTCCCAACGGCACTGGTAAGGCAGCCCAGCCTGGGGATGAAATGTTCTGCTGCTGGCAACCCTGCACACCTCACTGGAGTTGACCCTGGGGGTGCTGGGGAGAGATAAAGCACTCTTGGATTAGTTATGAGGTCCATAAGCTTCTCCTCTGCCACTCCCCAGTGAAGGGGCAGTAGCCAGAAGCTTGTTCCCTTGGCCCCTCTGAGAGTCTCAGGCTCTCAGGAGTTTCCCCCATGGGTGAGTGACTGTCCCTGGAACAGGACAAGGAGCAGATTTTGGGAGATCTGCCACAAGGAAGGTCTTTGCCTGACGCTGCCTTTTTTCCCCCATAGAGAAGGGCAACTTTCTGGTGGTGGAGCTGTGCCAGAACCAGGTTCGGACCCTGTTGGTGACCCTCTATGGAGATGGAAACATGAGCCCCCAAATGATGTACAAGATCTTTGACATGCCAGAGGGCATCATGCAGGGCGAGGGTGAAGCGGTATGAGGAGGCCATGGCAAAGGGTGGCTGGTGCTGGGCTGCCCAGCATCACGGAGGCTCGGCAGGGCTCCGGGCTGGTGTTGGAGCTCAAGGCTGCCTTCCACAGCCTGGGTACTGAGCAAGGCGAGCAGCCCTTACCCTGTCATGACTTTGCAGCTCTTTGACTTCATTGCACAATGCGTGTCCCAGTTCCTGGCCGAGACCATCAGCTCTGACACCAACGGCTCTGACACCAACGGCTCTGAGCTACACCTCCCCTTGGGCTTTGTGTTCCCCTTCAGCTGCCGGCAGACGCAGCTGGACAAGGTGAGGGGGAGAGCCCTGTCCCAGGCTGTGACCACAGCACAGCAGCAGTGGGGAGAGGTGGTGGTACACCTCTGGTGCCAAAGGTCAATGGCTCTGCCGCATGCTCTCCACAGGCAGAACTCCTCTTCTGGTCCAAGGGCTTCAGCTGCAGTGGTGTGGTGGGGAAGGACGTGGTGCAGCTGCTGCAGTCAGCCATCAATAAGCAGGATAAGCAGGATAAGCAGGAGGTGGAGGCCAATGAGACGGGTGGCTTTTGGCTGTCCCCATGGAGGGGCAGGAAATCCTCTCAATCTACTCCTGGCCCTCTGTGCAGTGTGGAAGTTGTTGCCCTGATGAATGACACTGTGGGCACCATGATGACCTGCAGCATGGAGGGGAGAGCCTGTGAGGTCGCCATGGTTGCAGGTGAGACTTGGGCACCGTGTGTGCCATGGTGGTGGGTCTGGGGGGCCGTGCTGGTGCTCAGCCCCATCGCTCCTGCAGACAAGGGCTCCAACTGCTGCTTCATGGCCGAGGCGTACCTGGTGGAAACAACAGACGAGACCAGCGGGCGGATGTGTGTCAACACTGAATGGGGCTGCTTTGGGGATGACGGCACCCTGAATGATGTCTTCACACCCTATGATGAATCTGTGGATGAGGAATCTTCCAACCCTGGGGAGAAGAGGTGCTCCTTCTCCCCCAGAAAGGACAGGCTCCCCATCTATCCCTGAGCATGTCAGGCTCCACCAACAGGAGCACACATTCCCCTGCAATGCTCCTGGGTGCTCTTAAAGGGCCAAGGGTTGCTGCTAGGGAGGCATGACTGACTCCCATGTGGGCTCAAACCCATGCAGGTTTGAGAAGATGGTGGGCACCCTGTACCTAGGGGAGATTGTCAGGCACGCGCTGATTGCCCTGACTGCTGAGAAAGCTATCTTCACTGGGACCAATGCTGCTGTCCTGAAGGAGAAGGGAGTATTCACAATGCAGCATGTTCTGGAGATCGTCAAGTGAGTGTCTGAGGACCAGGAGCTGCTATGGGTGGGAGGATGGGGCGTGATGGATGGGTGTTCCTGGCTGCAGGCTGGTGAACCTGCAGGTTGCTGCAAGGCTGTGATCTGTCTTCTAGCAATGAGGACAGCATAACTGAAGTTAGGAGGATTCTGGAGGTTCTGGGGCTGCAGCCAAGCGAGCGGGATTGCGGCCGGGTGCAGCAGATCTGCCGGGCAGTGATGGGGCGTGCTGCCTCACTCCACGCCACTGGGCTGGCTGCCATCCTCAGCTACATGTGTCAGACCCGGGATTTGGAGACGCTGATGGTCAACGTGGGGGTGGAAGGAGAATTGTTCACGGGCTACCCCAGGTGATGAGGAACACAGGGCTCCCAGTGGGGTGCTACCCCAGTGGGATGCCTCACACCTAGCCCATGCTATCCTCTTCATCCTTGGTAGGTTTGAGGAGATCCTGCTGAGTGTGTCAAGGCTACTGTCCCCTGAGTGCATGGCCACCCTCCTGCCCTCGAGAGATGGCTCTGGGCGGGGGGCGGCCATGGTGACAGCAGTGGCTTTGCGCCTGGCAGCCCAGCGCCGTGCAGTGAACGAGGTGCTGGCCCCGCTACGGCTCAGCCGCGATGACCTGGAGAAAGTGCAGGCACTGATGAGGGAGGAGATGGAACGCGGCCTGTGTAAGGAGACCAATGCCACTGCCTCTGTCCGCATGCTGCCCACTTACGTTTCTCACACACCTGATGGCACTGGTAAGGGACAGGGACACTGGCAATGGGGTGCTGAGGAGGCTGTGGCCCTGCTAATGCACTGTGCTGGCTCCCTGCAGAGCAAGGTGACTTCCTGGCGCTGGACCTGGGGGGGACCAATTTCCGTGTGCTGGTGGTTCGCGTGACAGAGGAGGGCATCAGCATGGCCAGCGAGATCTACGTCATCCCAGCTGCCATCATGCAGGGCACTGGCGAGGAGGTGAGGCTGAGGACCTGTGACCAGTGGGCGAGGGTGTGGGCATTGCCTCCCTACTTGCTCTCCATGGGGCCATGATGGGGCTGGGAGAGACCCCCCAGCATTGCCCCAGCCTAGGCCATGCTGACAATGGCCACTATCCACAGCTCTTTGACCACATCATGGACTGCATCATAGACTTCCAGATGAAGCAGAACCTGGTGACACAGATGATGCCTCTCGGCTTCACCTTCTCCTTCCCCTGCCAGCAAGTGGGCCTGGATAAGGTGAGGGGGTGACTCCAGCACCAGGATGGTGGGAAGGACCTCAGGATGTGTGCTGCCCTGGCCCCTGATCTGCCACTCTTGCAGGCATTGCTGCTGACCTGGACCAAAGGCTTCAGTGCCTCAGGCTGCGTGGGACAGGACGTTGTCCAGCTGCTGCGGGATGCTGCCAAGCGCAAACGGGTAGGGAATGTCTGGTGGCCTGTCCCTGTCCCCAGGGTAGGGGGACTTGCATCCAGGCAGTGTCAGCCCCAGGAGCTGTCTGGGTGCCACTAGACCACGTGTCCCCATCTCCTATTTGGCAGCACTTAGGGATGCAGGTGGTGGCTCTGGTCAACGACACGGTGGGAACCATGATGGCCTGTGGTTATGATGACCCCAAATGTGAAATCGGCCTCATTGTGGGTGAGGAGCACCTCTGCATCCAGGAGGTCCCCCGTCTCCTCATCACCCCTCTACCCCACGTGGCATGGCCACATGCCTCTGCCAGAACTGTGATGGGGATGACACCAGCATGGGGCCTGCAGGGACCGGGACCAATGCCTGTTACATGGAGGAGATGAGGAACGTGGGCACTGTGGAGGGGGACCAGGGCCGCATGTGCATCAACATGGAGTGGGGAGCCTTTGGGGACAACGGCTGCCTAGACCATCTCCTCACCCACTTTGACAAGGTGGTGGACGAAAGCACCATCAACCCGGGCAAGCAGAGGTAGGTGAGGGCCCTGGGGCAGAGGGGGCTGGGAGCGGGTGGCTGTGCCTAGCTCAGGCTGTGCCTTGGATAGGTTTGAGAAGCTCATCAGCGGCATGTACCTGGGCGAGATTGTGCGTCAGATCCTGATGGTAATGACAGAGAAAGAGCTCTTGTTCCAAGGCAAACCCTGCCTCAAACTCCAGACCAAGGACATCTTCAAGACCAAGTTCCTCTCTATGATCGAGCTGTGAGTATTGGGCTCCCTTGGGTTCCCTGAATCCAGGGTGGGGGTATCAGAACACCAGGAGAGGAGCCAGGTTACACTGATGTGGCATAGACAGGGTGATGCTTAAGGGATGGGGACAGTGATGGGGTTGGGGACTCTGCTGCTAACAGTGGCACTGGTCCGGAGCAGCAATGGACTGGCCCTGCGGCAGATACGGGCCATCCTGAACGAACTGGAGCTCGATGCCACCTTCGAGGACAGCGTGCTGATGCGGGAGGTGTGCCAGACCGTGTCCCTGCGCGCGGCCCAGCTCTGTGCTGCTGGCTTGGCTGCTGTGGTGGAGAAGATGCGGGAGAACCGGGGCCTGGATGAACTGTCTGTCACTGTTGGGGTGGATGGCACCTTGTACAAGCTGCACCCATGGTGAGTGGGATGGCAGGCACTCATGGGGCATCCTTGCCCTATGAAGGGGTCTGTGGTGGGAGGCACGGTGTGCATAGGGTGGGAGCAGCAGTCCTCACCCTCCCCTTCTGTCCTGCCTAGCTTCTCCAACAACCTCCAGAAGACACTGAAGGACCTGGCACCCAACTGCAATGTGTCCTTCCTGCTCTCAGAGGACGGGTCGGGGAAAGGGGCCGCGCTCGTGGCAGCTGTGGCCAATCGCGCTGCCAACGCCATGGAATAGCCACCACTCCAATAAAGCTCTTTGGTCTGCACCTCCAACTTCTGGGGGGATCATGAGGGGCGTGGGGCAGCGCATGGCTGGGCACAGCCCCACGTAGCAATATATATCGAATTTATTTACATTCACGTCCGGCAGACCCCCCGCCCGCGGCACCGCTATGTACATAAGGCCAAGTGTAAATACTTGAATGCACTTAATACAGAATTAAAAAAACGGGCTTTACACAACACGGCACGGGGCCCGGGGCCGCCTGGCCCCACACGCAGACACCACGACGGCACCGCACGCACGACGCACACCCAGTGCCCCCCCAGTCCCCCATCTGGGGGCTCTGGGACCCCCAGGGCTGGGCTGAGTCCCGCTGCCACAGTGCTGGAGGGGCCTGACTGCCATGGGGCAGGTACATCCTGCCCTCCCAAGGGGGCCAAGTAGCCCTCCTTGTGTGCTGTGGGGCAGTAGGAGCCTGGTGGGCCAGCCAGGGCCCCCTTAGCCCCATGGTAGTGGTCCCCTGGGACCCGCCATGCTCAGCACTCAGCCTCGGAGAAGAGGGCACCTTCCTGCTTGCCGACCTCGGCCACGGCAGCAGCCAGCTGGGAGAGGTTGCCATTGGGGAAGTGCCGTGCTTCCCACAAGTTGAGGATCATGGCTGTGGGGCTGGCCTTCGAGGCGAAGAAGCTGAGATGGCTGGAAGGGAACAGAGGGACCACGTCAGGGCACAGAGGTAGCTCCACATCCCATTATCAACCCCATGCTAACCTCATCTTGTTCAGCAGCCCTCTCCTGGGATCTCACAGCATTCCAGCATCCATCCATAGGTGCAGGATGAGGCCAGAACCCCTGCCCCCATCCACCATGCCACCCCATCCCCAGCACTATCCTCAGTCTGCATTACCTGTCAAGGTTGAGCTTTTGTGCCAGCGTCCTCCAGTCGGCTCCCCGTGTGCCCGGCGGGTCCAGGCTGCTGATGATCTTTTGGCGGATGAGGAAGGGGATCTTGAAGGCACTGGGGCCCACCAGAGCCGGGGTGCCCACCTCATCGGGGACCAGCCAGTCTGAAAACCTTGTGTCCTAGGAAAGACCACAAGCAGAGAGGGAAAGGGATGTGAGGCAATCCTATGGCCACCCCCAGGAGTGGCCCAGTCCTGCCCTCACCTTGGCGATGTTGAAGTTGACGGTGAAGCTCTGCCCGTCTCCCTCCACCTGCCAGACCCAGATCTTGCAGGCCAGCTCACAGGTGCTGGTGCTCAGGCGCTCCAGGGTGAAGGTGCAGTGCAGGAAGGGCTGCAGCCCGCTCCAGATGTGGTAGAAGGGGATCTCCTGCAGTGGGGTGACAGAGCTGGGGGTGTCAGAGTGGCAGGGACATCTCCCTACACCTCTATCCCCATCCCCACACACCGGCCAGACTCCTCACCTGGTAGCTGGCGAGGAGCTTGCTCTTCCAGAGGGAGCTGGGCATATCGTGGATGGAGAGGCGCAGGTTGTGGTAGCTGTCCTTGAAGTGCAGCACCCGGGGGGCTCCGATCAGCTGCCCTCCCAGCTGCTTCTCCAGCTGGATCACCTCCTGCCAGCACAAGCAGCAGTCAGGCAGGAGATGCCTCACACCAGGAGCACAGCTCTCGCTCCAAGCCGGGACGGGCAGGTTGGGGACAGCGGTACCTTGAGGACGTCCTGGGTGTCACTGAGGCAGTAGACGCGGATGTTGTACTCGAGCGAGGGGCAGGCGGCTGGCGCGAACAGGACCAGCTTGAGGCGCTTGGAAGCCGCCATGCTGAGGGACTCCCCGACCAGGGCAAAGCGCCCCAGCTGCTCCGTGAACACGTAGCAAGCCTGCGCTTCCAGCTGGCAGTAGTACAGCTCTGTGCACGGCTCAGCGCCCAGCTGCAGCACGTCCTACGGCACCCAGGCAGAGATGCAGCTCAGCCGTGGCTGTCCCTCCTCCATCCCTGAAACCCCTCGCCCCTGCTCACCTCCCACGTGCCCTCGCACGACTGCTTCTTCAGCCGGATGCTCCAGTTCTCAGCACTGGCTTCCACACAGTGCCCCATGGCCAGGATGGCGGGGCGGGTGAGGAGGACCCCGGGGGGGCCACAGCTGACGATGGGGCTCAGCAGCGTCTGGCAGCCAGCCAGGGGCAGCCTGGGGCAGCGATGGGGGCAGCTGAGTCAGGACAGAACCCCTTCCAACAGCCCCGTGCCTCAGCAGCCCCAGCACCTACCTCACCTCCTCCTGCTTGTGCAGGGTCAGGTAGACCTCATAGATCTTCCCCCGCGGGATGGCATCGGGTGGGATGAGCAGGCTGATCCCTGGGTGGGAATGGGGGTGCGGGCAGGAGGTGAGCCCCATGAGGACCCTGCCTGGCCTGGGCAGTGCTCTGGAATCCCCACCCCGCTGTACCTGTGTTGGGGATCATGAGCCGCCCCCCCAAGAAGTTGAAGGTGCCATAGGCCATGTTGTTGGTGCCGCGGGGCAGGGAGCGGAAGTAGCTCTGTGTGGAGAGCCGGGCCACGAAGTCAGCACCCTCGGCGGCGGGCGAGCTGTGGTGCAGCGTGTGCCGTCCAGCACCCAGCGGGCTCAGCAGGTGCCCATTGGGCAGCTGGAGCTTGGCAGGGCCGTCCTGGCGTGGGCAGAGCGAGCCCTGGTAGGTCATGGTGGTGGTGCTGAGGTCTGGCTGGATGGTGAGCAGGCTGGGGTTGTCTGCAGCACAGAGCAAGCGACTGTGGCGCCGGGGCAAGGTGGAAACAGGGGGTCCCCAGCAATGGTACATGGGCACAGTCAGCTCGAGAGGGCATGGGACACACAGTCTCTGCCCCATAGTGAGGACCTCGTAGAACACAGCCACCACCCCTGGGGATCTGACCCTATGTGGCACAGAACACTGACCCCACAGTCAGGGACTCTAAGATGCAGAGTTCCTGTCCCTAGGTCAGGGATCCCATAAGGGAAAGAATCAACTCGAGACCAAGGACCCCACAGGGCACAGAACCCCACCCAGGGATGCCCTGTAGCAGGCAGCCCCTGCCCAGAGACCCCCTGGCAAGTATGGCCACCTGCAGGTCCAAGGGACACCATGTCTCAGTGTGGGTGCACTGTCCCTGCAACACTCACTCACCAGCCTTGCTGGGTTTGATGCTGACGGGCTGGAAGCCGGCGGTGAGGATGGAGGAATCAGCCACATCAGCGTCCAGGCCCCCCTTCTTGCGGCAGTACACCAGCACCCCCACCAGCAGCAGCAGCACCAGGCACACGGCCACGGCCACCAGCCCCACGTACAGTGCTACATCCTCTGCGCCGGGGGCAGCTGTGTGGGGCAGGGCATCAGCACACACGGTCACCCCCCCGGTCCCCTCTCCCAGGGGACAACCCTGCCATCCCCACCATGCTCACCGTGGGTGCAGAGCTCAGAGGTGCAGTTACGGGTGTCCAGCTCGGGGCCATGACAATCCCGGCCTCCGTTGCGTGGCGCTGGCTCCGAGCACTCGCGGCTGCGCCAGTGGGTGCATTCGGCCCCACACTCTGACCACTTGCTCCACTCCGACCAGGCACCGTCCACTGCAGGCACAGCCTGGGGTCAGCGCCCTGCTGCCACCCCCCTTCCCTGCCCCGGGGCTGGCAGAGACGCACACATAGGGGAATTGGAGGACAAGACATCTGGTGGGGACAGGGACTGCAATGGGCGCAGTGGGGAGTGCAGCATCGGCACGACGGGGCGGTGGCGGTGCCTCGGGCAGGGCAGGTACCTGGGCAGAGGGTGGTGCAGGCGGTTTTCTGCACATTTTGGCCCTCACAGAAAGCACCCCCATTGAGGGGTGTGGGGTTGGTGCACGTCCGGCTCCGCTTCTGCCAGCCCCGTCCACAGCTGGTGCTGCAGCCTGACCACTGTGTCCACGTCGACCAGCCGCCGTTCACTGGGTGGAGAGGGACCCGTCAGCACCCTGCCGCTAAGGGGACGCAGGGAGGGACAGGACAGGGAGAGTGACACCAGGGCAGCATGGTGGGGACTGGTGTGGAGGGGCCATACCGTAGACAGTGATGGCAGCGGAGGCGCTGCGGCGACGGGCCACGATGTTTTTAGCCACGCAGGTGTAGTTGGCGGTGTCGGCCAGGCGGGCCTGACGCAGCACCAGGCTGTGCTCTGGCGTCACGTAGACGTTGGCATCCAGTTCCGGGTCCACCAGCTCCTCGTTGCGCAGCCACTCCACCTGTAGGGCACAGGGATGTCACAGGGTGCCTGCCTGGGATCACACACATCATCGCCCTGGGTGAGGGGTATCCCCAGCCACATCCTGTCCTACCCAGCTGCAGGAACCCACCTCGGCAGGGGGGATGCCCTCGGGAGGGCGGCATGGCAGCACAATGCCCTGCTCAATGGAGACCTCCCTGGCTGTCGGCTCCTGCTCGAAGTTCTTGCGCAGATCTGGGGAGGCACAGGGGTGAGATGGGGGGCTGGGGCCAGCGCCCCGCAGTCTGTCCAGACACCTGCAGACACTCACAGGCGATGCGCACGAAAGCCTTCTGGCTCTTGGTGGTGCCGGAGGAGCTCCAGGCTACGCACTGGCACCAGTACTCCTCCAGCCCAAAGATCTTCTCCACTTGCTGACGGGTGACCTCGATGCGCACTTCCATCACTGGCAGCCCTGGGAGCGGACAGTGGCACGTCACACTGGCATGCTGGGAGCTGTCCCTGATGCCCCAGCCCCAGGCAAGCCCCGCCAAGAGTGGCACATGTGGCTTCCCAGGAGTGGGGCTGGCACCGCCGCTCCTGCTGGCGCTCACCAGTGCTGCGGTCGGTGCTGTGCTGCGTAACATGGTCACCTTGGTGCACCCACTCGCCATTGCATTTGAAGTAGATCTGCGTGGCAGGGGTGGCACGGCAGGCCAGGCTCACTGCCTTGTTCTTCACAATGTAGACATCCTCTGGCTCCAGCTGGAAGTGTGGCAGCAGGTCCGAGGATGCGCCAGATGCTGGGTTGGCCACGGTTGCGCTTTGCTGAGCACCTGTGGGGAGATGGGGCTCGGCCACCTCCACGTGCCCTGGCTGGGACATCACCCACGCCGGACAGCCACATGCTGGTGGCCCTGTGCCTTCCCGCTGTCCCTTCCACCAGCAGTGCGGCAGCCCTCTCCCACCCTGCCATCCATCAGGGAAAGCAGCCGCGCAGTGGCTGCGCCCGCTGAACCCTTGCCGATCCCTCATGTCCACGCTTAGCACTAATGAAAAGGAAATGTAGTGTGACCAACAAGGGCCATCGCTCACGCCTCCGGGGCGCCTGCCACCCCCTTCTCCAGCACGCTGTGAGGCACTGACCAGGGGCCACATCCTGCCCTGCTGCACCCCAGAGTGGCACAGGGATGCTGGACAAGCCGTGGTGACAGGGCAGGGTAGCACAGCAGTGTGCCCTGTCCTGTGCCACTGACACCCACATGGGGGCTGGCTGTCCCCAGGGTGGTGAGGATGGCTCAGTGCTGGACACACATACCCCCAGGGGGACAGCAGTGCTGGGGATATGACACATGGCACAGTCCCACAATATCCACATCCCCCAACCCAGACAAGGGCAGGTGTCTCTTCTCCCCCCCACCCCGCCGGTGCCTGCTGTGGAAAGAGTTAATAAACCAAGGCCCTAAATAAGCATTTGATTAACAAACGATAAAATAGCGATTGTGTCACTGAATGAAGCTGTAATTGCTGCTGCTAATTGGCTGGTTAGGATTTAATAAGCAATTAAATGGGATGGAATGCGCAGTAATTAAGTACCTTCGTTTGGCAACCACCAGCCACTCCCCATGTGCCCGTGGGACCCCACTGCCTGTGCCCACCGCGGCTGGCTCCCGCCCGGCACGGCCGCCTGCGTGACGGGAACGCGAGCGACACGGGGGTCCCTTGGGCCCTGCCTGAGTCCCCCAGGGAGGCTCCAAGCCCTGCCGCTCCCCCCAGCTGGCTCAGGCCCCTCGGAGCCGGGGAGTGGGTGCCGAGGAGCCCGCCGCGATGCCCGCCGGGACGGGCAAGGTGCGGCAGCTAATTTACGCGGGGAAGATAAACGGCGACCATAACGCGCCGGTTATTACCCCATCAGCACTTTTACAATGTCACTGGCAATTAATTTAATTAAAACTCCTGTCGGGGATATACAGGCGTCTCATATTTCACTGGTTTAACGACCCCCCCAGCCGCAGCCTGGGGCCGGCCCGGGGGTCACGGCACGGACAGGCGCTGCGGTCCCCGGCGCGGGGCTGTCCCCGTGCCGGCTGCGGCACAGCTCGCTGCATCACCCGCGGGTCCCACCGCTGTGCCTGCTGCTCGGGCGCTCCGGGTGCCCATACTGCGCTACGCATGCTGGCATGTGGGCTCTGGGTAAATAAACCCAATTTATTTATGAAATGCCATGTTTGCTGCTGCACAGCATCGCGGCTGCCTCCCGCCCGGGCGGCTGTAGCAGACGCGCCGGTTGAACTGTGCTGCGGGACCAGCTTTTTAATCACACGTGAAATGAGTACAGCGATTGCCGAGCTGCGTGTCTATCCATCACGGCTGAGTGGAGGGGCGCAGGAAGCCTGGGACCAGCAGCAAGGCATGGAGGAGGCAGGATGGGTATGCAGCCCCCGCAGCTGCTCACCCAAGCGGGGTGCTGGGTGCATTGTGGGCAGAGCGGGGGGAGCATGGACAGCAAAAGAGGTGGGGATGTGCAGTGAGCGGCAGAGCCAGCCCTGGATGTCCTGCTGCTGAGCACTGTGCCAGGCACTGGTGAGGCTCTGTGCTGTGGTGTGGGGCATGGATGGAACCACGTGGCACAGCCAGGAGGCTGGAGCTAGCCTGGAGCCCTGTGAGGGAGCAGGGGAACTGTGGTCTGGGTGCCCCATGCACCACAGGCACCCCCTTCATGACGACCCTACACACCGTGGGCTCTGCACGCTCTACGAGCACCTCACGCACCCTGTGACCATCCAATGGACCATGGCCACCCCACGCGTCACAGTTATGCCAAACACCTCGGGGATCTCATGCACTGTGGATGCCACACACTCCGTGGGCACCTCACATCCTATGGGCACCCCACTCTCTGCAACCACCTCCATGCGCTGTGGGCCCCCCATGTCCTGTGGACCCCTCCACTCCACAGCCATTCTTCACAGCGTGGGCACCTCCCACACCACAGACACATCCCGCAGCACAGGCACCCTGCACCCCACCGGTGCCCCGCACTCTGCAGCCACCTCCATGCGCTGTGGGCCCCCCATATCCTGTGGACCCCTCCACTCCACAGCCATTCTTCACAACGTGGGCATCTCCCACACCACAGACACATCCCGCAGCACAGGCACCCTGCACCCCACCGGTGCCCCGCACTCTGCAGCCACCTCCATGCACTGCGGGCCCCCCGCGTCCTGTGGGTCCCCCCACAGCCTGGCACCCCCAGCCCCCACCCCCAGCCCGTGGGTGCGGGCGCAGCGTGGGTGCCCTGTGGGCAGCGGCCCCCCATGTGGCGCGTGCCGGCTCCCGCATCCGCCTCGCGCTCACCTGCCGCTGCGTTGCCATGGAAACAGGCGAGATGCTTATGTCACCTTGGCAAAGGGAACCGGGGAACTTCGGCGGGGACGGGGAGCGAGCCGACGGGGTTGGGGGGGCCCTGGGTTCCACACACCCCTCGCCCCTCTCTCACCGTGGCACAGCCTCGGCCGTTCTCCCTGCAGCCAAAGGAGTGACTGGGAGCACAGTTTGCTCCAGCGCCGATAAATCTGAGCCAGTAAAGTCGGTGCACTAAGCAGAGCTTTAATATCAATTATCCCCCCCAACATGTGGGCTAACGAGTGGTGCCTGACGCAGGGGAAGGATGGTGGGCTGGGGAACAAGTCTGCCACACCCAGCTCAGGGTGCAGAGGGGATGGGGACACCCGCTGTGAGCTCTGGGAACCCACCCCTACCTTCGTCACAGCACTGTGGGACCCCCAGCTGCTCCTGCCCCCCATATACAAAGCTCCTCCTGTTTCCTGCCACCCCAGGTGGTCACACAGCCTCTCACCGGACCACCTGGGCACCCCAGCAGCAGAAATACCAGGTGTGCTGGTGTTACTGGTCAAGGAGAGACCACAGGACACTGAACTGCCCATTTTGGGGGGGTGGTGGTGGGGGGGCACTGATAGAACACACCAGGCTCCAGTGGGTGCCCCAGTATGGTCCCTCTGGTCCTCAAGGGGCTGATCCTGCCTGGGTGACAGTGCCAAAGTCCCCAGTGGTGCCAGGAGCAGCCTGGTGGGTGCCTCTGTGCCTGCCGCGGGGAGACACTGAGAAGGTCAGCGTGTTCTTGGCGAGGAGAGGCTGCCCGCCGGTGGCTGCGGCAGCGCCAGCCCCAGCACCGGCACGGCCGGTGGGTGCCCACGTGGCACAGCTGCCCCTGGGAGGGAGCAGGTGGCTGCTTGCAGTGGGACAATGGCATGGGTCTGTATCAACACTGCTGCCCACCACATCAGCCACCCCCGAAGGGGCATCCCACCCCATCCTCCCTCTGCCCCCACCCTCTCCATGCTCCCTGCCTGCTGCTGCCACTCTGGGGTTCCCCACAGCAGCGTGGGGACCTCAATGCCAGCACCTGCCTCCACCACTGTGCCCCTCGGTGGACCTCCCTGAATACCCGTGGGCTTTGTGGCCGGCAGATTTGCTCCCAGCTGGTGCCCCATCCATCGTGGCCGTGCCAGGCCTGGCACACCATTAACATGAAAGATTTCCCTGCACTTTGCTGGCACTCTGCGTCCCAGCATCAGGTAATTAAAGCCTTAATTGCTGCTGATTGCTCCGGCCTTAACGAGGGAAGGGTGGGCATCAGGGGGAGGGCAGAGGGTGCCCATCTGTTCCCAGGAGAGCCTGGGGGTGCCAACCCTGCACGCAGGGGTCCCCGTCGCTGGCACTTTGCTCTCTGCAGGGTGCAGAGAAGGGAACTGGCACAAGTCACCACAATCAAAAAGCTCGTCTGAGGCTTTGAGCTGGGTACCATGCTGCTGGGAGAGGCTGGCTCTGAGGCACAATCAGCTGGTGTTGTCTCTGGGAGACCCCCCCAGCCATGGGCCACAGCACTGCCCAGCTGCTCTGACCCTCACCTGGGGCACCAGGACATCGGCAAACACTTCCCTTGCGCCCACCCCTCCACCCCACACAGTCCCACAGTAATGCCAGGCGGGTGCCAGTGCCAGCCCCGGCTGGGCAGAGAGCCAGCAGGGTCGGATGCCAATGCTGGGCAGCAGGAGCTGGCTCCTGGCCAGCCTGGTGCGTGCTGAGCACTGGGGATGATGCGACTATGGGCACATGATGCCAACACGGCCTCCGTGCTCCAATGGGCACCGTGTCCCCGGGGGTGCCCCCGCCTACCCTGGACCGTGTCCCCAATTTTCTGGCGTGTCCCCACAAGCTGGCCATCGTCCAGGCCCCTCAGGCGTGTGGCCCACGTGTGCCAGCCCTACGGCCACGGGGGAGGCTGGGTGGAGGTGTCTGTCTCCCGGTGAGTGCCTGGCAGCGTCTGGGCGCTGATGAAGCGAGTGCTGGTTGTGAATGAATTAGGCGGGTTTGCATGACAATGGAGCTGCCTAATTACGGATTTGAGCTGATACTGCTCTCCCCATTACATGCAATTAGCATGTGCCAGGGCGGGCAGGGCTCCCAGCGCCCGCCCAGGGCTGCACGCCCTGGCTGTGCCCGCACATGAACCCCGCTGCACCATGCCCGGAGTCTGAGGACAATGGTACCAGTGCCACCAAAGACAGGCGGAGGTGGCAGCCCCTCCCCAGGGACCACCTCTGCCTGCTTGAGGGCTACCAGCCCCTGCATCCAGTGCCGGGCATTCTTCCCCAGGCACACAGAGCCTGAGAGGGGACATGTTCCCTACCAGCTCTGGGTAGCTGAAGAGCCCTACAGACCCCAGACCCCCTGTGCCGGCAGTACTCGTGCCAAGACCTGCCAGCCCCTCTCAGCAGCACGGCATGGGGAAGGGGTCCCGTGCTCAGTGGAGGATGAGTGCGTCCCCCAACCCAGTCTAGCACTTGGATGGTGGAAGGCACAAGACTGGCCCGGTGCAACGTGTGGGAGCTGTCGCTGGGGTCTCGATCCCGGGAAGGTGAGAGGATTTCCTGGCTCTCCTTTAACTGACAGTGAGAAAAGCAAAAGCTCTGTCCAAGCCCTGGCCCCCTGGGAGGAGTGTCAAGGTCACCTCAGTCCTGCATCCCATCGGAACGGGCAGGGGACAACAGTCCCAGGTGCCAGTGTCCAGCCCCACAGTGTCTCCCCTCTCACCCACGGGTGTCACCCAGTGGCGACGGCAGCCCTGGCACCTCATAACCGTCTGGCAGCAAGAGCTGTCTGAGGGACCTGGGGCCTGAGAACCCCATCCTGCAGGAGCCCCGGCAGAGCAGGGTCTGGGGGCCCATGGGGACCAACCTGCCTGACGCCGCCCCGGGAGCAGCACCCAAAGAGCAGGCAGATGGCAGAGCCAAGGGGTACTGGGCAACTGGGACTGACTGGAGGAGGACAGGGTCCCGGAGTGCCCAGTCTGGAGCCAGGCCACCTCAGCCTTCCCATGGACAGACATGCAATACATGGACCAGCGATTGTGCTGACAGAGCAGTGCTGGCATGGAGGGTGCACCCCTGGGCACAGGGAAGGGGGGACAGTGGGTCATGCACAGCACTCAGTCTCCATGCCAACACCCCTTGGGCACCGGCATCAATAACAGGGTGGTCTCGTGTGCTGCTGGCCACCCCAGTGGGCCAGGCTATGAGGTGCCCGTGGTGACTCCGGGGGTGCCCAGCCCCTGGTGGCACCGTCAGCATCCCGGTTCCCTCCCGCAAGCACCTGCCAGGCTCCGCACGGTTTGATGTAGTGCCAGCCCCGCGTGGCACCGAGCCAGAACAAACAGCCCTGGGCAGGCTGCGTCTGCCGCGTGCTCCTGCTGACAGCCGGCACGGCAGCTTCCCGGCGCCCGGCACACTCCAGCCCTGCCTGCCACCCTGCACTCCTGCCCGCCCCATGGAGCCACCAGTGCCCAGCCAGGCACAGGTTGTAGGGTCATGTATGATGCAATGACCTGGGGTGCCAGGCTGTGGGGCATCAGGCTGTGGAGTGCAGTGGCTGGGGGCTGTCTGCTGGAGCCCAGGGGTCCCTGGCAGCCCCGGGAAGTCAGCAGCACAACGTGGCTCGTGTGCGGTTAGAGCAGAGTCCATGGCCCTGACCTGAGGGGCTGGGGCAGGAGATGTGCTAGGGCCTGGCACGGGCTGCAACGATGCCAAGGGGAAGGGCCCACAGCACAACTGGGTCAGGGGCAGCTCTTGGGAAGGACCCTGCCCCTCTGCCCTTGCCCACCTGCCGGTGCAGCAGCCGAGCAGGGCAGCTCCCCACCTTGGGGGCTTGCCCCTCACTGCTGCCCATGGGTGGCCCCCAGTCCTCGCTGCTGTTCTCTCCCTACCCCTGCGGGCACCAGCGGGCGGGCAGCCCACCACCAGGGATGCTGCTCCACCAGCAGGCAGGGGCCCTTTGCCTGGACACCTGGGTCCCCAACCCGTGGCTTGAGGACCCTGGTGAGGAGAGCTGTGCAATGCCACGCTGTGCCATGCTATGCCATGCTGTGCCATGCCTTGCCAGGCTGGAGCAGAGGCCCAGCCTGCCCCGTTTGTGCCAAGCAGTGGCTGCACAGGTGACTGGGCTCAGTTGCGCCGCGGCCGGCTGTGAGCTGCCTGCCAAGCGAGCGATGGGGACCGGCACCACACCACACTGCCCGAGCCGGTGCTGGCACCTCCGGGCTCCTCACACCTCCTGTCACAGGGCTGGCGTGAGGTGCTCTGGTGCACCCCCTGCCCTTCTGCCCCCCCATCTCCATCCATCCTCACAGTTCCCAAGCGTGCCGTGAGGACAGCCGCGGTCCATGCCCAGCTGGGTGCCCCAGCACCCTCCATATAGGGTCCACTGCACCCAAGAGGTGCCCACCCACCGCGCCGTCTCTGCAGCGTCCTCCTGCAGACGGGGCCATGCTGGGAACGCCGGGTCCCTGGGGATGCCCAGACGGTTTCAGGCAGCACTGGGGCTGCAGCCCCCTCTGGGTGTCTGCCGTGCCCACCAAGGCACTGAAACCACGCTAAGGGACATCTTTGCTGGCGGGTGGAGGGTCAGGGGGCCGTGACCCTCGGGCGCAGAGGGGAAGTCCCGTCCCCCCCACGGGCTCCCCGCAGAGCTCACGTCCAGCCTCTCGCAGCTCCCCGCCCCCAGCCTGGTCCTTTGTCTGCAGCCGCCACTTCCCGTCTGCCGTGACACCTGCCAGCGGCCGCCAGCCCCGGGCACCCACCGTACTCCCGGCCGCCGACCCCACGGACCGCCCGCCGGAGCGACCAAGCCCCGGGGGTCCACCCGGCCTCTCCCGCTCCTGCCGGGTCCTGCCCCGGGGAGCATTGCCGGGGGCAGCCGTGCTCCGGACCGTCCGCGTCTGCAGCACCACCGATACAGTCCCGCATACTCCCCGCGTCACGACCACCCACGCGCACCCCCGCGGCGTGACAGCACCCTCTGGGCTATCCCGTCACCGCGGTCCCTCGTGTCCCGGCCAAGTGATGGCAGCGGCAGGAACACTGTGCCAGCGGCAGGGATGCTGTGCGTTGGGCAGGGACGCCACGCGTGGGGCAGGTGCGCTGCGGACACCGCTGCCCGGCGCTGGCAGGGCCCCGGGGAGCGGAGCCGTGGCGGGAAGCGCCAGCCCCACCGAGTGCGGGCAGCGTCCGGGGCAGTGCCGGCGGGACACGCGTGTGCGGCCACGCTTGGGCAAGGGGCGGGGGGCGGCAGTGGCCGCCGCGGGGCGGGGGACACATCCCCGTTCCGGGAGGGCGCCCCACCAGCACCCGAACCTCCCACAGCCAGCGGGCATCCCGCACGGCGAACGAACGGCCGCCGTCCCCGTGAGGGCACCGGCGTCCCGCAGGACACCCACCCGCCGCCGCTCCCCGGGTGACCTTGCCCGGCGCCCAGTCTCGGTGCCGGGTCCCCGCCGCGCCGCCGGTCCCCCCCTCCCGCCCAGAGCGCGGTGCCCGCGGGAGGCGGCGGTGACTCACCGGCGGCGGCGAGCAGGGCAGCGGCGAGCAGGGCACCGAGCGGCCCCGGCGCGGCGGCGGCAGCGGCGGCGGCGGCGGCGGGGGGGGCCCGGCGGCGGGGCGGCCGCGCACCCATGGCGCGCCCCGCGGAGCGCTGCGGGGCGAGGGAGCAGGGCGGGCCGCGCTCCGCGCCGCCCTCAGCGGGCCATGGCGCCCCCGCCACCGCCACCGGCCCCGCCGCGGCTGCCGCCCGCCGCCGCGCCGCTCCGCTCCGCCCGGGCGCCGCCAATGCGGGGCGGGAGCGCGGACCCGCCCGCGGAAGGGACGGCGCAACAGCTGGGCGCGCCCCCGCCGCCGCCCCCCGCCCGCAACGCCGGCACCGCTCCCCCCGCTGGCACTGCACCCCCCGCCTCTGCACACACCCGAGCCGGCACGGGGGGTCCGCACCGTCCCCGAGCGCAGAGCAGCGCCGCTCCCCCGGCTTGCATCCCCCCCCGGGCACGGCGCATCCCCCGGCACGGCGTCACTCCCCTCTCCGGGACGCCCGCTGGCTCTGCACCCCCCGGGACACCCCCCGGCAGCTCACACCTGCTGCACGCTTCGTCTCCCCTCCAAACCCCACTCTACCCCAAGCCCCTGCTGCACCACCAGGTGATGCCCAGGGATGCTCCCCAGCCCAGCCTGGCACCCCACGGGAAATGTCACAGAATAGGGACCACAATCTTTGCGGCAGCATGGGTCACCTGTGGGACCTCACCTTAGTGCCACACATGCCGGTCTGGCCTAACGGTACCCCGTGCTCAGTCACACTGGCCTCTCTCAGAGGATGCAGCTGCAGGATGTGGCCCCTTCCCTCTCTGTCCCCTCCCTGCACCCTGCCAAGGTGTCCACACGCAGCGTTGCCTCACCAGTGGGCAGTTGCAGTGTGGGCAAGGGACAAAGTCATAGGGGGCTGAGGCTGCACCGAGGTGCTCCCCAAACCCTGTGGCAACCAAAGCCTGCAGCAGCTGTGCTGAGCAGCCCTGTCCACAGCAGCAGGGGCCGGGCAGTGGCTCCCAGTGTCGTGCAGCAATAATTTCATTAGTGGCATCAGGAACAATTAACAACTGCTCTGATGCCTTCAAGAGCTGAAGCATGTGTGAAGCCAGCACAGCTCTCCCGGGTGGCACCAGCTGTGTTGTGGCCTCCCTCCACCCCAGTGCAATGCTGGCAGTGCCAGGCAGAGTCGAGCCCACTGCCAGCACCTCTCTGGGACGAGTCCAGAGCCATCTCCCATCATCAAACACCTCCCGGGACCTCCTGTGCCAATGCAGTCCTGGACCAGCCATGTAGGGCAGCGATTGTGGGCTGACACCCGTGGGTGCCCATTTTCATCCCACCATGCTGCCCCAAGCAGATCCACGAGCCCCGGGACATCTGCCCGGACGATGGTGGGGGCCAGTGGCAGAGGAGAGAGCCCCAGCCCCTGTAAGCAGAGCTCTGGCTCAGCAATAACAGCCCTCCTTCAGGCTGGCTCGTTATTACTGATGGCATTTGCATGGAAACAGGATGTTTTTACTCCTTGCGGCTCCATCTGCTCCTGCTGAAGTCACCGCTCTGCACATGAGCTCTGGGGGGCTGCCATGGGAACCGGGGCGAGCTCCCCCGCAGCGCTGGGACCCCCAGCTCGGGCTCCCATGGTGGCCAAACCCCCCAGGCAAGCAGCAGGACAGGGCGAGGTGGGGGTACCCAGTGCAGATGGCACCTGAGGTGGGTACCCAGCACGGTGCTGCCCTGGGGCAGCGCGGTGGGGAGGGGGCTGGGGGTCCCACGTGCGATGCCAGCCCCATCTGCTCCTTGCACCTCTCTCCTGGGATGGCTTCCAGCTCCTGCTCCTGGCACTGTGCCGGCAGTGCCAGCAACAACACTCCCACCCCCTGGGCACCCACTGCATCCTCCCTGTCCCAGTGCCCAGCTGGGGGTGCCCAGTCCAGCCTCTGCTTCTCTCAGCTCTCCTTGCCATGTGCTGGTCCTGCTCAGTGCCACGGAGGGGCCATGCCATGGCTGTGTGGTGTCACCCTGAATGTCCCTCCTGCACTGCAGGCCAGCATGGCTGGGTCATCAATGGAGAAGTGGCAGGGTGCACTGACGAATGAATAAACTCTAATTAATACAGATTGAGGAGATCACTTTTAATTCCGCTTGCTTTCCCTCTTGCTGAGGAGAAACTGAGGGGATGGATGAGCCAGATCCTGCTCTACAGCTGCCAGAGCCCTGAGTCCTGCTGCCAAGGGTCAATGTCTGCCTGGCTCATGCCCGTGGGGGCATCTGGGACCCCTGACCACTTGCCAGGGTGGTGTGAGGGGCTGCAGCACATGGGGAGCCACGGGAATCAGAGGCTTTGAGGAGAAGATTGCAGTGCTTGGCTGGCCCAGTGCCTCCAACCCCACATACTCAGCATCTGGGTGCTCTGCAAGCCCCAGGGGGACGCCAGAGACCCTGGTCCCACTGGGTGCTGTAAATGGATTATTACTCAGAGTAATTAAGGTGGAATTAAAAATTAATTCTCCTCTCCAGTGTTCTGCGGTCATGGCTCAGCCACGTGCTACAGCCATTGTGTCAGGGCTTTCTTCTGAAAAAGACTGGATTAAGGTGGAGGTGGGGGGAGGGCATCACCTGGTGAGCAGTGGTACACCCAGACTCTGTGGGCTTTAGCTGCCAGCCCCGTAGGGATGTCACCTCCCTGGCACTGCTCACCTCTCACCGCATGCCCCAGGTGCCACTTTTGTCTGGGCCAGCAGGGGTGAGGCAGCTCCCACCACCACAGGGCCTGGCAAACCCCTGCCTGTGCTGTGCCCGACCTCCTGCCCAGCCCTGGCAGCCACGGGCAAGGCCAGCCCTGAGATTTTCTAAACTCCCATCAAATATTTAAGTAGATATTTGAGCTCATGTATAATGGATCGCCCGTGCGCTGCCTGCCTATCCATTTGTGGTATTTAAGGAAGCCGAATATTAAACACCATTGTATTAGCAACCCCGTGCCTGCTTAATTGAGTTACAAACAGGGAAGGTGCTGCCGGATAAACAATGCATAATGCAGGGACCCACGGGCAGGATGTGGCTGCCCTGGCGCCAGGCAGGGACTGGGCTCTGCGGGACATGGGACAAGAGGGTGCTCCAGCTGATGGTGCTGATGGTGTCACTGGCAGAGCCAAAGGTGTGAGGAACATGTGTGCTGTATAACAGACAGGTGACAGCCTGGCACAGCACAGCATGGCACGGGACAGCTTGGCTTGGGGTAACGTGGCACGGTGTGGGACATCCCAGGTGTCATCCTGCACAGGGATGCTCAGAAATGGAGCCAGTGAGAACAACCCCAGCCACACAAGGAGCAGAAAGATTATGAAAATGAAAAGTAAATAAATATGGATGTTGAGGACCTAATTCTGATAAGAGGATTTTCAAAATTAGCCATTTGCAAGAGTCGATTAACGACGCACGGTGCTGGGGGTGGGAAGGGCTCCTTTAGGAAGTGCAGCAAAGCCCATCGGGCACAGCCTGTTCCTTGTAGCCCTGAGCACCCACAGAGTCACTCCCCACTCTTTGAGGAGTTGGATTTTCTGCTGCTGTGGGGGAAAAGGAGGTGGCCAGAAGCACAGTGTGGTGCCACACTGCAAACACAAGTTCTGCAGACACAGTACCAGGGTGCCAGGACCTCACCACAGAGAATCGACATCTGGCAGCACTGGGATGCAGATGCTGGCACCCAGGACGACAGGACAGTGGGCACGGTGCTGACATGCAACTTCGGGTCCCCAAGGGTGGGCCTGGCACCCCCAGCCTGGGCACAGGGAGGCTGCACCAGTGCCAGCATGGGCTGGGACAGGGGGCAAAGGGATAAATAGGTAGAGAAGCCCCTGGACTGCACATCCCATGGGTGCCCCACTCCCAGCATTGCAGTGGGGGCTCCTGGGTGGAGGTGGTGTAGATGCCCCCCGGGTGGCACTGTGGGTGCTGGGGCAGGGGCACCTCTGTATGGTCTGGGCTGAGCAGGGGCAGGAGGCTGCTGGGGCTTGGAGAGGCTTTTCGCATCCTCTGGGTGGGATTTTTTATCCAGGCAGCCAAGCAGAAATCTCATTACAGATTGGCACAAAGGCAGCGTCCTTGTCCCCATCCCTGTCCCCACACCAGGCTGGGGGCAGGCTGGGGAGGTCACAGCTGGGAGCAGTGTGAGGTTGTTCTGGGCATGGGCAGCTTGTGGGCTGCAAGTGGCCATTTGCTGTCCCCAGCCATCCTTTGTACCCCTCACCCTGCCCTGGGCCAGTCAGTACCGTGCCCAGCCTGACACGGAGCCCCCACTTTGTGGTACAGGTGGGTTGGGGTGGGTCGGAAGTGGGTGCTGGGCAAAGCCCCTGTGCTGGCAGGAGGGCGCTGGCAGGGCAGGGTGCAGGCAGCCCAAGCAACCCAGCACTCCCACAGCAGCAGCAGCTGCAGCAGCAGCAGCCAATTAATTAGCAGGGCGGTGGGAGAGCAGCCGGCAGAGCTGTGCGGGATCGATGGGCACATCGACCGCCCGGGAAACTCCAGCCCTCCCAGCCAGAGCTGTGGAGCTGGGGCATGCAAGGAGCATGGCACCCCCGGCCCCGCGAAAGGGGGTGGCTGTGGGTGCAGCATCAGCAGCCCCTTGTGAGGGCACACCAGGCTGCACAGGGCCAGGAAGGAAAGGACGGCACTGCCACGTGCCCTGTGTCCCGGCAGCCTCAGGGCTGGCATCTGCTCCCCTGTGAACCGGGAGAGAGGCTGGTCCCCGTGCCACGCTGGCAGGACGTGGTGGTGCTAATGTTTGGATGCGTCTGTGTTGAGGGAGGTGCGGGGTGGTCCCTCGGAGCTGGCGGCATCCATTGTGGGAGCTGAGGGAGGGGGATGGGGGCAGGGGCAGTACCAGAGTCTGGGGGACAGTGTGGACACGGTGACGCGTGGAGGCAAAGGCTCTGTGGGCACGTGCCAGCCATCTGGGTGGCACCCAGGCCACGACACAGGACAAGCAGAACCCACCCCAAAGGGGTGGTGGCACTGTCTGCACAGCCCCGTGCTGCAGACATGCCTGCAGTTTTGTGGCCACACAGCTCCTGTCCCTGTCCCCATCCCTGTCCCCATCCCACCCGCCCACTCCCCCCGCCTGCCTCTGCCAAGCGAGAAGTGCCAACCCGTCCCTGCGGGGAAGGAGAGTGCTCAGCCGTGTTGCAGAGCCTGGTATCCACCCAGATGAGAAGTGACAGCAAAGGACCCTTCTCAGGTACAGGCTCCCTGAGGCGCAGGGCAGGAGATACTGTCCCCGTCTTTGCCTCTTCTGCTGCTGGCACTGGGGACAGCCCTGCAGGCATTTAACCACTTCCCCACCGTGCAGCTGTAGCTGGACGGCAGCAGCCCAGCGCCAGCAGTGCCATGCTTGCCTGTCCCAAGCTGCAAGAAACAGGATGGAGCAGGCAGAGCCCAAGCGTGGGAGCAAGAACCAGAGGTGCAGCCCCTCTGCTGTGCCCCACTGTGTCCTGCCAGGCGTGGGAGCCCATGCCCGGCGGGTCCACAGGCCCCTCGCCTCCCACATCTCCCGCACCGACTGCTGTCTCTGCCGGGAGGTTGTCATGGGAACGGTGCACTGTACCCCCCCCTCACCCTGGGTACCCCTCCTTGCACGCCACCGTGATTCTGAATGGAGGGTCGGTGCAGCTTGTGCCCTTCCAGGGCCTGGCAGGGAGGGCACGGGGAGCTCCAGTCCAGGAATGCATGGGGATGCTGGCGGTAACCAGGGACAGAGGTCCCCTGTGTGCCCTCACCTCTCCTGCAAGGTCCAGAGCTCCCCCGTGGCCCCTGGCTGGGTGACGGGGCAGGCAGGTGGGCTCAGGCACTGCGGGAACAGCGTGGCACAGCCTCAGCGCCGGCAGGCGCGCTGCCTGCCCACTCCCACGGTGAGCCAGCGCTGCCTGTTCTTCCCCGGCCCACGCACCCTGCACGGAGCCAGCAGCTCCTTCCCCAGTTTTCTGGGGGATTTTAACCCTGCAGCACTCACTGGTTGCAAGAATGGGTGTCTGCACCAGACGTGTGCCGGGGGCAGGATCTGTCCTTGTTGCCGGAGCTGGTGGCTCAGGGAGAAGCTGGACTGGCAGTACCTGGCCATGGCTGCACACCAGCTGCTGGCAAGGTGACCCAGATGGGCACCCAGCACCACAGACCCACAACCCCTGCATGGAAAGGGGGACACGGGACCCCATCTCTGCAGCAGCACAGTCCATCCCCATTCCTGCTGTGCCTCACAGCAACCCCAGTCCCATATCCCCAACCCCTCTTGTGCCACGTGGGTCCCTTGACCTGCACCTCCCATCCCCACTACACCCCACAGCACTCTTGGCCCCCCCACCCCTGTCCTTGCAGGCCCCTCTGTCTGCCCTGCCTCCCACCCCCACCTCCAGCCCTGCCGCATGTCTGCTGCCATCTGCCTCTCCCTTTTGATTAGTATTAATTTTTAATTATTATTATTGACAGGGCTGCCAGCTCGGCTGCCAGCTGGGACAGCTGCCCAGCATGAGATAGGCCAGGGGCAGCCTGGCACTGCTGTACTCACTGTGTGGCTCCTGGCAACTGCTGTGCCTACCCAGGGGGTGACTTTGTGCCCCCCCCCACACCCTCTGGCCCTCAGACAGGGACTGTGGGGTGCAAAACTTGAGGATGAAGGTCATTGTGTTCCCAGAGGGCAGGCTCTGGGTGGGCACTGCCAGCCCCCTAGCCTGGCTGGGCTGCAGAGCTGATGGGAACCCATAAAACCATGGAGATAAATGGCTCCTATTATTTTTCCAATCAAAAGAAATCCCACTGTGGCTACATGAGAATGGTGATGAACCACAGCAGTGCAGCAGCCTCTGCACCCCCTCCTGCTCCAGTTAACCTTGGCCTTGTGACGTGATGGGGCAAGGGCACCCCATGAGCACAACGCCCTCGATGAGGTATGGGCACAAGGACAGCCTGGCTGCAGGGTGCCCGAGAGCCACGAGGGGGGCGATGACAGGGCCATGTGAGACAGAGCAGTAGGTTGAAGGGACAGAGGGACAGACATGCCCTGCCTCTCACACACTTGACATTGTCACTGCTTGGGAGGAGCATTAATTGTGCGTTTTAGGGGGTCTCAGCAAGCCCTCCTCCAGTTTCAGCTTTGCCAGCCCCACGCGTGGCCCTGCCTGTATCTCATTCTGGGGTGGGGGCTGAGGTAGCGCCGTGACCCCACTTTGGGCAGGGACCCAAACGTGAGCAGGGCAGGGCAGAGCAGACAGGGACCCCGCCGCAGGCAGGGCAGGCTGCCGTCCCTGCCGCGCCGGAGCCGGCCAAGGCTGGGCGAGCGGCACCATCGCGTGGCGAGGGCGCGGCGGTACAGGCAGCGCAGGCAGCACCCGGGCTGCCGGCACGCCATGCCCGTGCGGGACCCGTGGGCAGGGGCAGAGCCCCACTTGCAGCACCCCCAGTTTGGGGTGCTGACCCCCATACTGCATCCCCTCATCACAGTCCTGCTGCCTGCAGCACCCCCAGTTTGGGGTGCTGACCCCCATACTGCATCCCCTCATCGCAGTCCTGCTGCCTGCAGCACCCCCATACTGCATCCCCTCACCACAGTCCTGCTGCCTGCAGCACCCCAAGTTTGGGGTGCTGACCCCCATACTGCATCCCCTCATCGCAGTCCTGCCGCCCGCAGCACCCCCAGTTTGGGGTGCTGACCCCCATACTGCATCCCCTCATCGCAGTCCTGCCGCCCGCAGCACTCCCAGTTTGGGGTGCTGACCCCCATACTGCATCCCCTCACCACAGTCCTGCTGCCTGCAGCACCCCAAGTTTGGGGTGCTGACCCCCATACTGCATCCCTTCATCGCAGTCCTGCTGCCTGCAGGCCTCCCCAGCCCCGTGGCCCTGCCAGGGAGGGCAGTGCGGTGCTGTTGCCCTTGCACCTGCACAGAGAAATGACCCAAAGCCATCACACGATGCAGGGACTCAGGAACATGGCCTGACACAGCACCTGCCAGGGATGAACTCCTGTCTTCAGCCTCTAGCATCATCCTCTGCCTGGAACAGGAGTAATATTGGGTGGTGGAGGGCCCTGCACTGCCCTTGGGGAGCTGCAAGGCTGATGTTCCTGGAAAAAGGCAGCCGAGTCCCAGGGACACAGCTCTCTGCAGCCACGGCAGCTGCAGGGTAATGCAGGGCTCAGCCCCACAGGCTGCACTGCAGGCAGTCGAGACCCTGGGTGACACAGCCACACCGGCTGCCTGTCAAGCTGTGACCAGACGGGTCACAACCAGCTCTAAGAGCAGAGAGCGGTCAATACCTCATCCTTCTGCAGGACCAGGTCTCTGCAGGGCCTGTCTGCAGGCAGGGCAGCACTGAGCCATCACAGCAGGGGACAAGCAACCGTGGCTCTGGGATGATGAGGTGACACAGTTAGGCTGGACATGTGGCCCTGGACAAGGTGCAGCCCTGGGCTGAGATGGAGACTGGGTGCTGCTGGAGAGGATGGAGGATATCCTGGATAAGAGCTGCAGTGAGGGCAGAACTGCTGCTGCCATTCTCAGGGGGTGAGCAGACAGCTCCACCTCTGGAATCTGACTGGGCAGGGAAGCACGAAGACAACAATCAAACACACAAATACAAGATTAAAGGACAGAGTGTGGGGTGGGGCTGGAAGAGAGTATGGGAGGCCAGTACCACCAGAAGGGACAGCAGAAGACATGAGCCATGGAAAGGAGGAGCCAGCAAAGTCCCAGGGCTCAAAAGACTGAGGTTGTGAACCTGCAGGTCTGGCACCAACAAAACCTTGGGAAGAAAATGAGCTTCATAGCACCTATGCTGCAAGTGTCTGTGGGAGGGGATGCAGCATGGGACCACGCTGTGCTGCAGCCCAACACCCACCCTGCAGGGACACTGCCAGCCCTCAGCTGGGAAACTGATCTTCCTGAGAAGGCAGACCCTTGTCCCACAGATGTGCAGGGACTTAGGAGAAAAGTGGACCAGTTCCTCAGGCTGAGCTGACACAGATGAGCTGGGCCTCAGTAATCCCTCCCATGCCCAGGTTTTCAGGGCAGTGAGCTGTGCCCATGCCTTGGCCAGGGGAGGATAGAATACCATTCTTCTGGGAGCTATCCAGGGCCCCCCAAAACACAGGAAACACCCCCACAGCCTCAGGGAGAGGGACACTGGTCGCAGGCTCTAGGGGAGGTGAGGGGACACATGCAGTGTCCCAAGCCCACCGTGATGCCAGCTCTGTGCTCCTGGCCCCACTCACCCAGAATGGAGGGGCCAGGATTTGTCACATCATCATCTCCCTCCCCGGAAGTGTCCCAACAAACAGGAGCCACCCCAGGTTGCCAAGAGCCCTGGCGACACAGATCATGCTCATATGCAGAAATTTATTGTCCGACATAACATGGGGGCTTCGTAGGCAACTCCCCACTCTCCCCACAGTCACACCACAAACTTGGTCTTGGCAAGGGAGCCACTCTTGGTGGCTGTATCTGCGTGAGCCTGGTACCCAATGGCCACCTTCTGTGACAGGCCCAGGTGCTCCTTGTAGACACGCCTGGAGGAGAGAAGGGGATGCATGAACAGGGCAGCACCACTTCTCCCATTGGGCCTATTCCCCCAAGCAGGGGGAGCCCTTATTCCCCTGTGCAGTCTCCCCCGAAGCTGCATTACCCAATGTGGGTGACCCCTTCCTGGTTCTCCGCTTCCCGGGTCCAGATGGCAATCTTGTCCCCCTTGGTGCGGATGTTGATGACGGCCCCGCACACCTCGTCGCTGTACTCATCAAACATCTCCCCAATGAGGCACAGCAGCTGTTGGGAGGAGAAAGGGAGCCTGGGACAGTCCCCACTGGGGCTCAGCCCTGGGGCAGGGGCGACACCACAGCCAGGACCCTCGAGTGGGGCAGCACTCACTGTGTCCAGCCAGAACCGGTCCAGCTCGGTGTGCCGCTGCTGCTTGGCCAGGGTGATGAGCCAGCGCCCACCACGCTTGTTCTGGCTGTCCTCCCACATGGGCTCAATGCCATCCTAGAGGCAGGCAAGGGACAGTCAGGGGCACCAAGTACTGGCCAGAGCTGGCCTGGGGAGCTGCGAACACCCAGCCAGACCTCCCCTCCCACCTTATGGCCAGGGCATCCTGACAGCCTTACCAGCACCCCGTGCACCCCCATAATGCTGGGTGCTGGGGGGATTCTGAGGATGGGGTGTCGTACCTTGAAGAGGGAGTAGTCACAGCCAGCTGTAAGCTTGCTGGCGAGCTGGATGTGACTGTACAGCCTGTGTTAGATGGAGGCACAGAAGCAGGTGAGAATAGGCACCTCAGGCTCAGACTCACCCACCAGAATATCTCCAGAAGGGACACAGCGGGCGTGCCCACCCACTGCACACTCACGCCCAGAAGTCCTCCACAGTGCTGAATTTGGTGACAAGGCGCAGGTTGGCCTGCCACATCTTGCTCTTGTCATTCTTGAAAAACCAGAGTGCCCATCTGGGGACAGAGGGGAAATGGGGTGTTCAACAGTGCCAGAGGCCCCCTCCAGCCCCCCCACACCCAGCCCAGTGCTGAGAGAGGCTGTCCATGGCCAGGCCTCCCATACCTGTTCTGCAGGGGGTGCTTGCCCAGGATCTCTGCCGGGAGCAGCTCTTGCTGCCGAGCCCTCTGCCGGCGTCGCTCCTGCTGCCTCTGCAGGGGAAAGTGGGACAGCCCCGAAGAGCCCCATGACCAGCCCAGCAGGGAGCCTGCAGCCCCTCCACTACCTCCTAGACTGGGCACCCCGAGAGTTGGCAGGGCTCTCTGTGTTCTACAGCCTCCCCAGCCCACAGGGCGAGCACCCACCTGCTCCCCTGTAGCCATCCTGACCAGCAGAGGCTCTCCCGGCCAGCCTCTGGCTCTTAAGTACCCACAGGCAGGTGGGATGAGGAGCTTTCCCAGCTGCAGCTGGTGGGGTGGGAGGGTGGTATCCTGGGAGACGGCGCTAGTCTGCCTCTCCTGGGGAGCAGAGAGATGGGGGTTCCCTCTCTAGGGCAGGGAGCTGGAGGATGAGGACAGGGGCTCAGAGTGGGATGGGATCAGGATGAGGGACTAGAATTGTGTATGTTTGGCACCATGTGTGGGGCCCATGATGTGGTATGGGTGGGGGCAGGATGGTACACAGAGAGGGTGAGATAGCTTCAGGTTGGAGGTAGGGATAGGATGGGGAGGATGGAGTCAGGACAGGATGTGATGGGGAGGGGATGGGTGCGGAACTGGATGTAGTGGGATGGGAATGGGGTGGGATGAGGTGGGAAGAGGACATGAGGAGGAGGGGATGGGAATGGCATAGAGACAGGGTGGAATGTGGAGGGAGTTGGATGGCAATAAGGATGGAATGGGGTAAATGCAGCCTGTAGATGGAAAGCAGTGGGATCGGGACGAGATGGGGACAAGGAATGGGAGGAGATGTGACTGGGAGAGGGTAGGATAGGATGCGGTGGGGGTCAGGACAGAATAGCATGGGGACAGCATGGGGTAGGATCACGATGAGTGATGGGGATGGGAAGAACGACTGTCCCGGGGTGCCGCGCAGTGCGGGGAAGGAGCTTGCGGGGCTGGGGCGGCGAAGGGCCGGGGGCGCCGCTGCCGTACGGGGCGGTGCGGAGCGGTGCGGGGCGGTGCGGGCGGTGCGGGGCGGCGGGGCACGGCTCGGCACGGCCGAGCACGGCTCAGCCCGGCTCAGCCCGGCGCAGCCCGGCGCGGCGCGGTCCCCCCCGCGCATCACGGCGCAGCGCGGCGCAGCGCAGCGCGGCCCCGGCACAGCCGCACTGAGCCCGCCCCGCCGCAGCCCGGCCCGGCCCGGCCCGGCCCGCCCGTCCCCGCCGACAGCGAGCCAGGTCGGGCGGGCGGCGGGGCCGGGGGCGCGGGACCGGGATGCGCGGGGAAGGGATGCGCGGGGAAGGGATGCGCGGGACCGGGATGCGCGGGGCGGACGGGCGCGGGGCCGGGGGCGGGGTGAAGCCTTGCGGCCTCTCCCCGCAGAGCCGCCATGGAGGTGTTTATGAAGGGCTTGTCCAAGGCCAAGGAGGGGGTGGTCGCCGCAGCTGAGAAGACCAAGCAGGGGGTGGCCGAAGCCGCGGAGAAGACCAAGGAAGGGGTCCTCTATGTCGGTAAGGACCGGCTTGCCCTGCCTGCCCCCTGCCTGCCCCCTGCCTGCCACCCCCGGCTAATCTCTGCTCGTCCCTGCCTGCCCCTGCCGGCCCTCCCTGCCCGCCCTTGCCTGCTCCTGCGTTTGCCCTTGCGTCCTCCTGCCCATCCCCCTGCCGTCCCCCCGGCGTCCCCACCTGTCCCCGGCCCCGCTTCCCCTCTCCCCTGCTCCTTCCCTGCCACGACCACCCTGCGGCGGAGTGCTCCGGGCAGAGGGTCGGTGCCCGCAGTGCCTCGCTGCCCACCGGGAATCTGCAGGGCAGGAGAGTGGGCTCTGCAGGCAGGAGTAGAGTCGGGGACTGGTCCCCATGCTGAGGGATGGAACCTTAGGGGGCTGGACCCCTTGCAGCTCCTAGTCTGAGCCTGAGGGTCTCTCAGCTCTGTGCCCGGGATGCTTTGGGGCAGGAAAGCAGAGGTGGAGGTGGTGACCTCTGTGTTGGGATGTGCCTCTCTTGGGGTAGGGGGGTGTGGACCACATTTGTCCCCCTTGGAGAGGCAATGCCCTGGAGCTCATCCTACACCGGCATCTCCTCTGCACCCGGCTGGTGACTGAGGGGTCCCTCCGTGCTGCCCCTTGAGGGTGGGATTTCTTCAGAGCCAAGTCCTAGAAGACATGGCTGGCAGGAGGAGCAGTTCCTGGGCAGTCTGTGTGCCTGGCTGTGGTGCTGGAATGCTCCTGGAGGGAGCTGAGGCCAACCCTGCTTGCAGTGGGAGGGAGGAGAGCGCAGGGCTGAGGCTCTGTTCTGCTCCAGAGAGCACAAGCTCTGTTGGAGAGCTGAGGCCCCAAAACTGTTCCCCTGGGCAGTGGTGGGTGCCCGCCCTGGGCCCCCATCCTTGCTAGGGTGTATTTGCTGGACTGGGGTCCAGCAGCTCAAGGAACAGCCTGAGGCCCCATCCTACAGGAGCTGCCCAGCCCCTACATTTCCTTCCATCCTAGACACCCCACTCCCATTCCGTGGGGTATCCTGGGTGGTGTTGCTCTGCTTGAGAGAGCCTGGCAGGGTCAGCACAGGCAGCAGCAGCACCCAACTGCGGGCACTCCAGTGTGGGGCTTCCCCTGCTCTGTTGGCACCAGCCCTAGGTTTTGGATCCTGTGGAAGGGTTTTCTCAGCACCATGGCTCACATTCACCCTGCCTGGCTGTGCCCAGACACAGTGCTGGGCTCTGGGGTCTCTGCCCTGCCTGGCACGTGGCGGTGGCCCTATGCTGCCCCAGTTCTGGCTCCTGCAGGGACAACAGGAGCCTTGAGGGGAGCCAGGCAAGTGCTCAGCCCCCCAGGTACCCTGGCATGGGGTGTGGACAGGCTGCTGCCCTGGCTCAGAGCCCTGCCAGGGTCCTGGGCCTGGCACATGTTGGAGCCCAGCTGTCGGTCCCTCTAACCCAATCTCTGTCTCTTTCTACCCCCAGGGAGTAAAACCCAAGGTGTGGTGCAAGGCGTAACCTCAGGTACGGCCCCTCTGTCATCCTGCCGCGGTACTGCTCTGGCCCTGAGAATGTGGCCACACTAACGAGATCAGAGGCTAATTGAGGGGCTGATGTCACTCTGCTAAAGCCTCTTACATAACAGGGCCGGCAAACAAGGATTTGCAGCGGCTGCTCACACTCCTTGCCCAGCTGCAGAGCAGTGTCATGGCCCTCTCTCCTCCCCACCAGGGCAAGGAAGTGAGAAGAGCCTGATGCTGCCCAGCATCTCCCCACCAGCTCCCCCCGTGGGTGGTGCAGGGCATGAAGCCACAGCTGGGGCACCCTTTTTGGCATGGGGGGGGGGTACTGATGGGCACCCCTGGCTCTTGCAGTGGCTGAGAAAGCCAAGGAGCAGGCGTCCCAGCTGGGCGAAGCAGCGTTCTCCGGCGCTGGCAACATTGCGGCGGCCACCGGGCTGGTGAAGAAGGAAGAGTTCCCTGCAGACCTGAAGGTGAGAGTCCCCAGGCACTGCCGTGCCCGTGGGGAGGCTGGCACATCCCCGGGTTTGGCGAGGAGCCCTTTGGCTGTTCCCCAGTCCCAAAGCAGAGACCACGAGGGTGCCCAGGTGGTCTCCTCGTGCCCAGGGCAGGCGGGCATCGCGGCCCCGAGCGTGCGCGGCGTCTGCGGACGTGCGCGCGCGTGGAGCCTGGCATGGCGGCCGGCGGCCTGGGCCTGCGGCGCATCACTCCGGCGGCTGCGAGGTGACCTGACAGCTGCGGGAGGGGCAGCGGGTTCCAGCTCGCCGCCCCATGAGCCGTTGGCTTCCAGCTTAGCCCAAAATAGCATCAGCTGAAGAAATGAGGCCACCGCCGCCACCGCTGCTGCACAGGGGGGATTGGCTGCCCCCCTTTCCCGCCTGCCAGCCCCGGGGAGGGGTTACCCAGCACCGCCCTCCCCTGCCAGGGATGCAGGATGCTCCCGCAGCCCTGCCAGCGCCTGGAGCCTGTCGAGGCCCACGTGGTGCAGCACTCATTGCCTGCCCGAGGCTGGGGCTGGGAATAGGGTATACAGGGACATACACACACAGCCCCTGCTCCCACAGACTTGTGCATGCCACCTTCCAGCCAGCTGGGCTGCTGCCCAGGGTCCCACTGGCTCTCCATGGCGCCCATTGTATCCTGGGTGCATTGCTGGTCTGGCAGGGGCAGGGAGGGTGGGTGTGCTGTGTGTGTGTGTGTGTGTGCGTGTGTGGCACTGACCTCCTGGTTCACTCTCAGGCAGAGGAGGTGGCCCAGGAGGCTGTGGAGGAGCCACTGGTCGAGCCGCTGCTGGAGCCAGAGGGGGAGAACTACGAGGAACCCCCACAGGTGAGGGGACAGGGTGGCACAGTGGACACAGTGTGACAGTGGTCAGTACACTGTCCAGAGCAAAGCTGGTGTTGGGCTGGAGGCAGAGAGGGGCTCTGTGCCCCACCTGAACTCTCTCACTGGCTCTTTCCTTTCCCATCCCACAGGAGGAATACCAGGAATACGAGCCAGAGGCATAATGGACCCCCATCCTTGCCTCTTCCACCAGCAGCACAACGAACCGCCGGTAGCCCCCTGCTCCTCTCCAGCCAGCCCCGGCCGGTGCCTGTGTGCCGGGGAGGAGCAGGGGTGCCCCTGCCCCGTTCGCTCACGAGTTCTTCCTCCAGTTCCGTTCCAAGGGACCGTGTCCGTGTCTCCGTACCATGTCTAGCAGTGAGAAACACCCGCTGTGTCCAAGCCCCCAAGCCCCGGCGCGTGCCCGAGCCGTGGGTGCTGCCCGCAGGGGCCGGTGTGTGTGTGTGTGAGTGTGTGTGTGAAGCCCGGGTTTATGGCTCTGTCTCCCTCCCAGCACCATAAACCCCGGCTGCGTCCCGGCGTGTCTGTGTGTGTACAAAGCATGTTCACCTGCTCGCGGGCTGCTGTACATTTCGCTTGCACGCGTGTCCCTGTGGTTCTGCTCTGGTCATCGTGGAACTATTTTTTTTTATATATATATATCTCTATCTATGGGTGGACGGGT